>NC_090357.1:8128482-8876963 GCF_035084215.1 Heptranchias perlo
AAAATCTGTTCCAATTTTCTCCCAGCTCCTCTATGGTAACCCCTCTCTCTCAGGAAGATGGGATTATCCAACTATAGACATCGTCATCAACCTCCATCAACATTGTCATTTATATACTTTAATTAACTTATTAAAGAGAGACATTTCAGTGCCGTGAGAAGAGATTCAATGTGGACAGTTATTGATTTTGCCCCGAATACACAACAGTGTAAAGATAAACCCTGCCTCCTCAAGAGAAACCCCAAGAATGAATGCCAGCCAGGATTTAAAGTAGGATTCAGTGTTTGAATGTTGAGAATCCTGGATAGCCTACATCTCCATTATTTTATGTTTGCCATAGTTAAAATATGTCTGGATTTCAAATGACATTCCTAACATTACAGAATTCCAGATAAAGTAATTAAAGATTTTCATGGCTCCACCATTGGTGACCATGCCTTCAGCTGCCTAGGCCCTAAGGTCTAGAATTCCATCCCTAAACCTCTCTACTGCTCTCTCCTCCTTTAAGACGCTCCTTAAAACCTACCTCTTTGACCAAGCTTTCGGTCACCTGTCCGAATATTTCCTTATGTGGCTCAGTGTCAAATTCTGTTTGATAACGCTTCTGTGAAGCGCCTTGGGACATTTTACTACATTAAAGGCGCTATATAAATGCAAGTTGTTGTTGAAATACAAGTTGAAAGAATCTGCGACGATCTTAAGATAAGCAGGATTCAGATCACCAAAATTCAGAAAATCTGTGTGAAGCCTTCATGGCATTTTGTGCTGCCTTTGTGTCAAGGAATTTCACTTTCCTCAAGTCTCTCTTCTTCATATAATTTACCAGCTTTTTATAACTTAAATCTGGCACCAACTAATCACTATTTTTTTGCTTGATCTCATCTTCTGCTTTAAACATCTCAACCTTGGTCATGTCCTTCATCACAGCCCTTTGACCTTCGCTTAGGTTCCCCAATTTAAGAAAGAAAATCACCTGCATTTCTATGCATTTTTGTGCAGATTACAGGACGTACAGCATTAATGTGATTACTGATTGCATGAAAATCAGCCAGTTAAAACATCTACTTTTTAAGAAAACTGAAGAACTCTGACTTTAACTCAGAGAAATTTGGATTTTCCTGAAAATCATAACAAGTTCAGGAGAGAAGGGGTTCATATTTGCGTGCTCTTTGGTTCTAGTTAGCCAAGTGAATGGGGTAGTTGGATTGTGGGAGAAAGCCACAGTGTACCTGCGTAGAATAATAACAGGAAAGGGAGTGGGAGCTTCTGCAAGTATATACAGGAGGTAAACAGGAGCGATGTGGTGAGAAAGGTGCAGTGTTGTAACACCTGATTGCACTGTACGACTTTTGTGTTCTAATGATCGTGCCTTCCTTTTAACTGTAGATTCAAACCGAACTTTGAAGTTTATGCTATGTACTGTTGATGCAACCACAAAAATGATTCATTGCTGTTTCCACAACATTAGTGAACGCTCACGAGGTGGGGCCGATTCGTTAGCCGTTACTGCCACAGTTGCACCAGTTCAATGGGTACAATGGTGCAGAGAATGAGGTAGAGATCTGTAGCGCTAGGTTTCTGCACCTTTCTGACATGAAGCAGCATACAGACAGAGTAGGCAGTGAGCAGTATATGGAATGATGTTTAATGGGCCAGTAATAAATCAAATTAAGCAGTTTTTAGGCCATTTAAGGCCCATTTTTGATCATTGTTTTTTGTGCTGACATTTCCATTCTCACAAGAAATTTGTGCCAATTGATTTTGGTCCGGGTACTATTACTGGTATCAATGGGTTTCCCAATGGGAATCTCCCCTCTGATGTTTTTGGTAGAATAGGTGGACCAACAAAGGAATACTAGCAGCTCAAGCCGCACAAGAGATGCTCTGTGCCCACACAGCAGTATCCACATATCCACATCTTAAAACAGGGATGAACATACATAAGAACATAAGAAATAGGAGCAGGAGTAGGCCAATCGGCCCCTCGAGCCTGCTCCGCCATTCAATAAGATCATGGCTGATCTGATCCTAACCTCAAATCTAAATTCATGTCCAATTTCCTGCCCGCTCCCCGTAACCCCTAATTCCCTTTACTTCTAGGAAACTGTCTATTTCTGTTTTAAATTTATTTAATGATGTAGCTTCCACAGCTTCCTGGGGCAGCAAATTTCACAGACCTACCACCTTCTGAGTGAAGAAGTTTCTCCTCATCTCAGTTTTGAAAGAGCAGCCCCTTATTCTAAGATTATGCCCCCTAGTTCTAGTTTCACCCATCCTTGGGAACATCCTTACCGCATCCACCCGATCAAGCCCCTTCACAATCTTATATGTTTCAATAAGATCGCCTCTCATTCTTCTGAACTCCTGAACTTCTGAACTGAATGAGTAGAGTTCCAATCTACTCGATCTCTCCTCATATGTCCGCCCCCTCATCCCCGGGATTAACCGAGTGAACCTTCTTTGTACTGCCTCGAGAGCAAGTATGTCTTTTCTTAAGTATGGAGACCAAAACTGTATGCAGTATCCCAGGTGCGGTCTCACCAATACCTTATATAACTGCAGCAATACCTCCCTGTTTTTATATTCTATCCCCCTAGCAATAAAAGCCAATATTCCGTTGGCCTTCTTGATCACCTGCTGAACCTGCATACTAACTTTTTGATTTTCTTGCACTAGGACCCCCAGATCCCTTTGTACTGCAGTACTTTCCAGTTTCTCGCCATTAAGATAATAACTTGATCTCTGATTTTTCCTGTCAAAGTGCATAACCTCACATTTTCCAATATTGTATTGCATCTGCCAAATCTCCACCCACTCACCCAGCCTGTCTATATCCCCTTGTAGGTTTTTTATGTCCTCCTCACTCTCTACTTTCCCTCCCATCTTTGTATCATCTGCAAACTTTGATATGTTACACTCGGTCCCCTCCTCCAAATCGTTAATATAGATTGTAAAGAGTTGGGGACCCAGCATCGACCCCTGCGGAACACCACTGGCTACTGGTTGCCAGTCCGAGAATGAACCATTTATCCCAACTCTCTGCTTCCTGTTAGATAACCAATCCTCCACCCATGCCAGAATATTACCCCCAATCCAGTGATTCTTTATCTTGAGCAATAATCTTTTATGTGGCACCTTGTCGAATGCCTTCTGGAAGTCTAAATACACTACGTCCACTGGTTCCCCTTTATCCACCCTGTACGTTATGTCCTCAAAGAACTCAAGCAAATTTGTCAGACATGACTTCCCCTTCGTAAAGCCAAGCTGACTTTGTCCTATTAAATTATGTTTATCCAAATGTTCCACTACTGTCTCCTCAATAATAGACTCCAAAATTTTACCCACCACAGATGTTAGGCTAACTGGTCTATAATTTCCAGCCTTCTGCCTACTACCCTTTTTAAATAAGGGTGTTACATTAGTAGTTTTCCAATCTGCCGGGACCTTTGCCGAGTCCAGAGAATTTTGGAAAATTATTACCAAAGGATCAACAATCCCTACTGCCACTTCCCTCCAGACCCTAGGATGTCAGCCATCAGGTCCAGGGGATTTATCCGCCTTGAGTCCCATTCATTTACTGAGTACCAATTCCTTAGTGATTTTAATCGTATTTAGCTCCTCCCCCCCAGAGCCCCCTGTTTGTCCAGTGTTGGGATATTCTTAGTGTCCTCTACCGTAAAGACTGAAACAAAATATTTGTTCAGCATTTTTGCCATCTCCATGTTTCCCACCATTAATTTCCCGGTCTCATTCTCTAAGGGACCTACGTTTGCCTTAGCCACCCTTTTTCTTTTTATATAACTGTAGAAACTCTTGCTATCTGTTTTTATATTTTTTGCTAATTTATTTTCATAATCTATCTTCCCTTTCTTAATCAATCCTTTCGTTACTTTTTGCTGTCTTTTGAAGACTTCCCAATCTTCTATCCTCCCACTAAGTTTGGCTACCTTATATGTCCTTGTTTTTAGTCAGATACTATCCTTAATTTCTTTACTTAGCCATGGATGGCTGTCATTTCTTTTACACCCTTTTTTCCTCAGTGGAATATATTTTTTTTGAAAGTTGTAAAATAACTGCTTAAATGAACACCACTGCTCATGTACCGTCTTACCCTTTAATCTATTTTCCCAGTCCACTTTAATCAATTCCGCTCTCATACCATCATAGTCTCCTTTATTCAGGCTCAGTACGCTTGTTTGAGAACCAACCTTCTCACCCTCTAATTGGATATGGAATGTAACCATGTTATGGTCACTCATTCCAAGGGGATCCTTAACTAGGACATTATTAATTAATACCTTGTTTTGGCAGATGATCATTACATGCAGAGTCTCCAACTCTAAAGGTAGGTTGTGACAGCAGGCCTTATGACATTCCTGAGCCCGAATGGCTGTTTCCAATGGGCTCTATACGGAGACCCATATTGGGAGATAAAGATGATGCTCCTGGGTGGCCCTCTTCTTGTTAAATGGCCACTCTTCCTTGCTGCTCTTACTCCAACAGCCATATCCTAAAATGGGAACTAGGTCCCACTACCTTAAACAAAAAAAAATGATGGCACTCTATGGACAGCCAGCAGTCTCACTCTGCCACCGACACCCGACTTTCTCATAATCCTAAAATAGAGCTATAACCTATCATTCCATCTCTCCATGTTTATTCTACCACTGCAAGTCTCCCAAACTTCTAATAAGGAAACCACCACTGTACCTGCCACCGCCATTCCACCAACTACAAATGTTATATTTCACTCTAACATCGAATGGACTTTTCACATGGTATATACTGTTGCCATGACATTTATTTTACAGAAATCTAATTTGTGACTGTCAAACTAACTCTTTCTACCACAGTGCCTCCCCTTCCTAACAGTGGGCATCTTTTGTGCTCAACTAACCAATCTGGTGCTACGTCTAATTCCTGACCCAGAGACAGGGACCAGGCAGGAGGATAGCAGCAGCTGATTACTTGTGTTAGGCTGCAGGGTCCAAGTTGGTTCTTGATCTCTATGAGCTCAAGCACCAAATGGGCCAGATTCAGGCTACTACTCTCCTGTTGCTACAGGGACTGCCTGGCTCTGCCTGCCTTAACTTCTGTGCAGTCGGTGGGGGAGGGAAAGGGAGGCTGTGGAAGTGGTATGATCTAGAGAGACTACACCAACAACCATTGGCAGCTCTGACCTGGCCCTTCTACCTGCCTCTATTCCAATCTAATCTGTGGATCTAAGGGTTCGCAGACCTCATGGCTGGAGAGACATTTTTGTTAGGCAAGGGTATTAAGGGTTACGGAGCCAAGGCCACTAGATGGAGTTAAGATACAGATCAGTCATGATCTAACTGAATGGCAGAACAGGCTCAGGGGGCTGAATGGCCTACTCCTGTTCCCAAGTTCCTACGTTTCCCATGTTCCTAAAGGCAGACATAATTTCTCTCCTAGTTTGAGCAACCTCTTCTGTAAGCCTGTTCATTGAGGAGGCCAGAGTGCAGATGAAGGCATGTATTGTAGCAGTTTGAGCTGCATGAGAGAACCTAAAGCTGGCAACAGGGCCTCAACTGTGAGGGGCTGCATAGCAGATATCACTGGAAATGTAACCTGTTCCAAGGCCGACAGTTACATGCAGTAGCAGCTAACACGTGCAGGATCCAGACTACTCTGTACTTGTCACCATGTTGCGGAAGTTGCGAGGCACATTTCCCAGCGACTGCAACATTTCGTCATGCTAGAAAAGCATTCATCTTTTCAAAGCAGGGCCATGGAGATCAGGGTCCATTGCCTGCTCTCAAACAAAGGGTTGCTTCCTGCTGTCTCAGTGGAGGGCTTGGCTTCTGCTTGCTATGCCATTCCCATGAAGACAGATAGGGGAACAACGGTGAAAAGAAACTTTCCTGAAGTATCTTTTCCAAACGATGGAACAAAGATGGACACTTTCTTTTTTCCATGGAATTTCAGGGATCTGAAAGATGATTAGGAGGGAAGAGCAGTGTCCAATGGACCCGTCCTTGGAACAAGCTCCCTTGCTTCACCATCTCCTGCCTCCTTATTCAAGTTTCTGCTCTGAAGTTGGATGGCCTTACCTCAAACTGTTAGACTTCATGCAGAGTGGCAATTTTTCCCTCCGGTGACTGTCATTTGTCTCCTGTTGTCCACCAACTTCTTCTGCCAAAACATAAAAGAGACCTTGATTATTTTGAGCAAAATAGCCGAGGAGTGGAAGGAGGCAAAGGCTGCAGTCTAGAACTTGCAGGTGCAAATGCTGTTGGATGAGGTTGCTGGCTGCATTTCTCCCTTGCTTGTACTTGTCAGGAGCCAGGCGGACTATCATCAGTGAACTGGTCTTAAATGGTCATTGGTCTGATGGTGACCCCAATTTAATAAAGAGGACATAATAGTTTGGGAGGGTGCCTGTTTTATGGAGTGACATGGTGATGCTGGAATTTCAACAATGTAAGTATGTAAATCCATGCGCCAAGTTTCTTATGGGGAGGGCTCGAGGGGATGCAAGAACATTCTCCAACATGAAAGAAGGGAAAACCAGAGAAAAGGTCAGCCCTGGCTGCTCTTATGTATCTCCTGAGAGCCAAGCTATATTGGCAAAGATCTGACAGCAGCTCATTTGCCCACCTACTCAGCTAAGGATTGTGCATGGCAAAGGTGGACAACAGGAAAAAGGAGGAAAATAGCTGAATAAGTGGGATTCTTACCTTCTCACATAAACAAATCATTAATTTAATGTTTCTACTCTTGTTAAACATTGGGAAGCCATTGTCTTTAGCCCACACGCTCCCCCCTCTCCCCGAACTCCGTTCCCTCACCACCAATTCCATCCTCCTCCCCGGCCACTCTCTTAGGTTGAACTAGACTGTTCGCAATCTTGCCATCCCATTTGACACCAAGCTGAGACTCCGGCCCCCTATCCTCTACATCACAAAGACCGCCTGGTCAGCTTCCATGTGTACAGTGACCCAACAATGAGTTCTCAACCCCATATCCTCGCTAAGACAAAGACCGCTTACTTCCACTTCCACAACATTGCCCCTGCCTCAGCTCATCTGCTGCTGAAACCTTCATCCATGCCTTTGTTATCTCCAGAATCGACTATTCCAATGCTGTCCTGGCCGACCTCCCATTCTCCACCCTCCATAAACTTGAGCTCATCCAAAACTCTGCTGCCCGTATCCTAACCTGCACCAAGTCTTACTCATCCATTACCCCTGTGCTCGCTCCTGGCCCACCAATGCCTCCAATTTAAAATTCTCATCCTTGTGTTCAAATCCCTACATGGCCTCATTCCTCCCAATTTCTGTAACCTCCTCCAGCCCTACAACCCCCTGAGAACTTTGTATTCCTCCAACCTTGGCTTCTTACGCATCCCCCACTTCCTTCGCCCCACCATTGGCAGCCATGCCTTCAGCCATCCAGGCTCTAACCGTTGGAATTCCCTCCCCAAATCTCTCCGCCTCTCCATCTCTCTCTCTTCCTTCAAGACCCTCCTTAAAACCCGCATCTTTGACCAAGTTTTTAGTCACGCTTTCTAATATCTGCTTCTTTGGTTTGATGTCAATTTATGTCTGATTACACTTCTGTGAAGTGCATAAGGGCGTTTCCTACATTAAATGCACTATATAAATGCAGATTGCTGTTGTTGTCTGTCCATTAGTTGCGAAATGTAATACTGAGTTTCCATTAATCTAACTTTATCATTCATGTTCTCAACTTTGACTTAAATTGGTGATAATCCTTCGCCAGGGGCAGCTTTGCAAGGCCCTACGTAGCAGACACTATGGGGTCCATTGGGAGATGGTAGTGTAGTGGTTATGTTACTGGACTAGTAATCCAGATACCTCAACTAATAATCCAGAGAATGTAAATTCAAATCCCACCATGGTAGTTTTTAAAAAGCTGATATCAGTAAAAACCCAATAAGATCACTAACGTCCTTTAGGGAAGGAAACCAGCTGTCCTTATCCAGTCTGGCCTATATGTGACTCCAGTCCCACACTAACAATGATTGACTCTTAATTGCCCTCTGAAGTGGCCTTGCAAGGCACTCAGTTATACAACCACCTTCTCAGGGCAACTGGGAATGGGCAATAAATGCCAGCCTTGCCAGTACTGCCCACATCCAAAGAATGAATGAAATGAGCCTATTTAGCAAACGTAATACTTTCATATGCAAAGTTTTCTATATATATTATGCCATGACTGAATCCAACTCCACATGGACTAATTTAGCTAAGCTCTTTGCCCAGTCTAAAACTGGACAGGTACTGGGTAGGGCCAGGGTCGTACCTTTTAAGAGTTGTTCCAAGGCAGACTTGTTAAATTTTTATGTGGTTCAACTTGAATTGGGTGTACATTTATTTCAGTACAGTCTCTATCAATATTTTCTCGCAACTGGCTATTTGCCAGTTCTTTGTTTAAATGCTGCAGGCTTCGATGCAGTACCTGGCTTCTTATTATTGCTTAGTATTTTTATCCAATATTTTGTATTAGCTTCTCTATATATTCGAAGGCAGGTCCCATGGTTCAGTTAATAGTGTTAGCATCTTTCTCTGTTTAGAATTTTTATATTTATTTTGCTGATTTGATGCTGTCGTTTCAGCTCAGCCCCTGTCCCAGCTCTGAAGCTAACTGGCCAGAGGTCAGATGAATTTGCTTTGTCTCCAGACTCAGACTCCAGGTCTAGATTGGGAGTTGGGCAGCACTGGCCATAGGTTCCAGATTTCTTGTGCCAATGAATGCATTTCCACTTCTTGGTGGTCTTAGGTTTCACAAGCTCATTGCATTTATCCTTGGACTGATACCACAGCTGCTCATGCTTCTTGGTCCTGATTTAGACACTTTCTTAAGCCGCTCAATATCACAATCACTCAAAGCCACTCCCTCATTGAAGTTCCTAATATTTCACCATCTCCCAGGCTGGTGCTTGCTGAGACAGAACTAGATCTTAAGACCCTGATTAATTTGCAGCTGCGGGATAAGGATGAATTGAACCAATTTTGATACTTGACCATAAACCCTGCTGCTCAC
Source organism: Heptranchias perlo (assembly GCF_035084215.1). NCBI lineage: Eukaryota > Metazoa > Chordata > Chondrichthyes > Hexanchiformes > Hexanchidae > Heptranchias > Heptranchias perlo. The sequence continues at coordinate 8,137,513 of NC_090357.1, forward strand.
AGTGACTAACTCTCTGCTGCTTGTTCATACTCACCCGGTGTGAGGGACTGTTAAACATCACTGCTGTTGAGCTCTCAAGAGATATGAGGCAGTTTTTGGTTGGGACACGAGCTGTCAGGTCCACCGCATGAAAGCTTTTCAGGATGTGTATGTGCCGATGAGGTTGCAAGTGAAAGGCAAGAGAAGACTCCACAGTAATGTGAATGAAGAAAAAAAACTGGAGGAACCAACTAGTACAGGGACTCCATAAAGCACAGGCCCCAGGGAGGGTGCAGAGGAGATTTACCAGAATGATACCAGGGATGAAGAACTTCAGCTAAGTGGAGAGACTAGAGAAACTGGGATTGTTCTCCTTAGAACAGAGAAGGTTGAGGGTGGATTTAAGAGAGATGTTCAAAATTATGAGGGGATTTGCTGGAGTAAATAAGGAGAAACTGTTACCACTGGCAGGAGGGTCAGTAACCAGAGGACATAGATTAAGGTAATTGGCAAAAGAGCCAGAGTGACTGACCATACAACATGGATGGAAGCATTTTTGCTTTATTAATCACTGAAGCTTAGCATAGCCTTGTAATATATTTTTTATTTTCTACGTTTGTAAAAAGAATGTTTATTTTCGAAATATAAAAATGAACGTTTAGTGGTTTGCCAGTTCTACACAATCGCAAGTGCTTTATTCCGGAGTGGCACGACAACATACAAACTAAACAGATGAAGATCAAACAATCCAGGCATACAATCTGAAAAGTAGCTTCTCCATGCAAATTAAACAAACGGAATGACACATAGTAGAACATTAGACTAAGGTTCAGGAATGATTTGAATAATAGCTACTCCCTTAAGATTCAGGAATGCGAGTTTTAGGCGTGTTTGGCAACCTGTGAGCAGACAGTGGTGGAAGCAGATTGAATAATAGCTTTCAAAAGGGAATTGGATGAATACTTGAAGTGGAAAAATTTGCAGGGCTCTGGGGAAAGAGCAGGGGAGTGGGACTAATTGGATAGCTCTTTCAAAGAGCCGGCACTGGGCACAATGGGCCAAATGGCCTCCTTCTGTGCTGTATCATTCTAAGATTCTATGATTCTAAGCAATCCATTCACTCAATAACACAACAGGAAACATGGAGCTGTGTCATCTCTATTTCACTAAACCTTAGGCTTTCAGCTGGAATGTTAAAATGTGTCGAAGGAATTGGTTGCAACAAAGTATTGGATTGTTGCCCCTTCACCAATGGAAATTAGGTTAACTAATCAAGCACAAACAGGGGTGCAGATATCTCCTCTTCTTACCAGCCCTTTCCAAAGCAAAATGAATTTGAGGATTTTGTTCGATGCCTAGGTGCCACGCGTCCTCATTAATTTGTCAATCTACACTTAAATATGATGTGGAGATGCCGGTGATGGACTGGGGTTGACAATTGTAAACAATTTTACAACACCAAGTTATAGTCCAACAATTTTATTTTAAAATCCACAAGCTTTCGGAGGCTTCCTCCTTCCTCAGGTGAATGTGGAAATTAAATCCTCGAACCTATCGCATTTATAAATCACAGAACAATGCCTGGTGATTACAGAAAGTCTTTTCAACTGCCCGTTGCCAAGGCAACCAAAGTGTTCAGACAGATAGGTGTTACCTACAGGGCCACCGAATATACAAATGGCCAGAACTAAAAAAACAGATGATGTGGAGATGCCAATTAAAAAAACAGAGCGAGAGAGGCAGAAACATCCTGAAGGAAAAGACACCAATTGACCCGTTATATTAAAAACAGATAACATTTGTTCGCTGGTGGGGTAACGTGTAGCGTGACATGAACCCAAGATCCCAGTTGAGGCCGTCCTCATGGGTGCGGAACTTGGCTATCAATTTCTGCTCGACGATTTTGCGTTGTCGAGTGTCTCGAAGGCCGCCTTGGAGTACGCTTACCCGAAGGTTGGTGGCTGAATGTCCTTGACTGCTGAAGTGTTCCCTGACTGGGAGGGAACCCTCCTGTCTGGCGATTGTTGCACGGTGTCCGTTCATCCGTTGTCGCAGCGTTTGCATGGTCTCGCCAATGTACCATGCTCTGGGGCATCCTTTCCTGCAACGTATGAGGTAGACAACGTTGGCCGAGTCACAGGAGTATGAACCATGCACCTGGTGGGTGGTGTCGCGGACACCTAGTACCCACGGACCAGTTGAACCAGGAACACTTCTCACCACGATGGACGTCTCGGCACTCTACACCAGTATCCCCCACGATGACGGCATCGCTGCAACAGCATCAATATTCAACACCAACAACAGCCAATCTCCAGACGCCATCCTACAACTCATCCGCTTCATCCTGGATCACAATGTCTTCACCTTCGATAACCAGTTCTTTACCCAAACACACGGAACAGCCATGGGGACCAAATTCGCACCCCAATACGCCAACATTTTCATGCACAAGTTCGAGCAGGACTTCTTCACTGCACAGGACCTCCAACCAACGCTATACACCAGATACATCAACAACATTTTCTTTCTATGGACCCACGGCGAAGAATCACTAAAGAGACTACACGATAACATTAACAAGTTCCATCCCACCATCAAGCTCACCATGGACCATTCCTCAGAATCAGTTTCTTTCTTGGACACACGAATCTCCATCAAAGACGGGCACCTCAGCACCTCACTCTACCGCAAGCCCACGGACAACCTCACGATGCTCCACTTTTCCAGCTTCCACCCTAACCACGTCAAAGAGGCCATCGCCTAAGGACAGGCCCTACGAATACACAGGGTCTGCTCAGACGAGGAGGAACGCGATGGACACCTACAGACGCTGAAAGACACCCTAGTAAGAACGGGATATGACACTCGACTCATCGATCGACAGTTCCGACGGGCCACAGCGAAAAATAGCATAGACCTCCTCAGAAGACTAACACGGGACGCAACCAACAGAGTACCCTTCGTCATCCAGTACTTCCCCGGAGCGGAGTAACTACGCCATGTTCTCCGCAGCCTTCAACATGTCATCAATGACGACGAACACCTCGCTATGGCCATCCCCACACCTCCACTACTTGCCTTTAAACAGCCACCCAACCTCAAACAAACCATCGTTCGCAGCAAATTACCCAGCTTTCAGGAGAACAGCGTCCACGACACCACACAACCCTGCCACGGTAACCTCTGCAAGACATGCCAGATCATCGACACAGATACCACCATCACACGAGAGGACACCACCCACCAGGTGCACGGTTCATACTCCTGTGACTCGGCCAACGTTGTCTACCTCATACGTTGCAGGAAAGGATGCCCCAGAGCATGGTACATTGGCGAGACCATGCAAACGCTGCGACAACGGATGAACGGACACCGCGCAACAATCGCCAGACAGGAGGGTTCCCTCCCAGTCGGGGAACACTTCAGCAGTCAAGGACATGCAGCCACCGACCTTCGGGTAAGCGTACTCCAAGGCGGCCTTCGAGACACTCGACAATGCAAAATCGTCGAGCAGAAATTGATAGCCAAGTTCCGCACCCATGAGGACGGCCTCAACCGGGATCTTGGGTTCCTGTCACGCTACACGTTACCCCACCAGCGAACAAATGTTATCCGTTTTTAATATAACGGGTCAATTGCTGTCTTTTCCTTCCGGATGTTTCTGTCTCTCTCGCTCTGTTTTTTTAATTGGCATCTCCACATCATCTGTTTTTTTAGTTCTGGCCATTTGTATATTCGGTGGCCCTGTAGGTAACACCTATCTGTCTGAACACTTTGGTTGCCTTGGCAACGGGCAGTTGAAAAGACTTTCTGTAATCACCAGGCATTGTTCTGTGATTTATAAATGCGATAGGTTCGAGGATTTCATTTCCACATTCACTTAAGGAGGAAGCCTCCGAAAGCTTGTGGATTTTAAAATAAAATTGTTGGACTATAACTTGGTGTTGTAAAATTGTTTACAATTACACTTAAATGGGTCAAGACGTTGAACCCTATAAGTGTGTGAGAAAAGACTAGAAAAGTTTGGTCTCTTCTGTCTCAAAAGGAGATGAGAGAGGGGCCTGGAGAGCTTTATTGATAGTAAATTATATAGAAAATATATCCAGAGCAATACTCTAAGGCAGTGTTGCCCAATTCATTAGCTTCTAGCCACATGTGGGTAATTGAGAATCCAGGTGTGGTTAATTGCATTTTTGATTATTAACTAATAAATGAGTAATAGACACCATAATTGAATATATGATCTTAGTACTAATATTCACACGGCGTATGCAAGTGTACTTTAACCTTTTTGTGCATTTGTTGGTAAAATGGTACGGTGATGAGCAGATTCTGTGAGTGTTTTTTGATTGTTATGTGTGCTTTACTTCCTTGGTTGCTGCTTATTGATTAACTGTTAAAATGCTGTGTACGACGGGCGAAAACATCGGATTCCAGAACCATGGAAACACGAATATCATATGGAAAGGGAAGCTGTCACTGTGGTCAGCTCGACCAATCAGAATAACTACTCTGGGCCAGCCGAAGAAAGCAAGCCCAACCAATAATGAGCAGATCCAACAGGGCACATTACGGCAATGGGCAAGTAGCATCCAACCGTCTAGTGCTACTCAGAGAGCAGGGGCGGGTCTGGATGGAGAGCAAGGGCAGGTCTGGCACGTCTCGTTGTTAGAGTCAACATTCTCAGCAATCACTCTGATAAAGTCAAGGTACCGCTCGCAACTGCTGGACAAAAACCTAGAAGCTGCACTAAGTTGTGTTGTCACTGATACATTCATGCTGGAATTCAAAACTTTGGTGAAAGAGAAAGATTGCAAAGTTACACACTGAATGGTGGTTGATGTTTATTAAGTAAATATACACGTGAAGCACATTTTCTGTATTGTGTGTAAGGCGTTTTCTACTAAAATTAGTGGGTGTAACTAAAACGGTGTCGCCATAGCCACACCTGTGGCTAGTCAATGATTTCTTTTGGACAACACTGCTCAAAAGTAAACCAGGAGAATAGGACAAAGGAAACAGGTTCAAACTGACAAAGGGCAAATTTAGGGCTGATAGCATAACGTTCTTCAAACAAAAAGTGATCAACACATAAAATGAACTTCTGAGCAGGGTAGTGGAGGTAAAGACCTTGGATCATTTAAGTGATAGTTGGATGCCGTGATGAGGGAAGTGCAGTTTCTTCGAGGTGAATGAACTAAGCTGGGTCAAATGGCTTCTTCATCCATATTTATGATGTGATCTTGTGAAAAGAAACGAAAATGTGGAAATGGAAAAATTAAACTTGCACCGTGTGGATGGTGGACTCTCAGATTATTGGTTACACACATTGTTAGGATAACATGGGAGGAATTTGACATTGCAGCTGATTGCTTGATTTGGAAATGCTTAGTGTTATCCCCAACTATAAAGAGGAAAAAATATTCCAAATATTAGCAAATGAACAAAATACCCCCACATATGTTAAAATAAGATCACCCAATAGTTCATTTGAGTTTATCCAGTGGCCCACTACAGTGAAAGGCAAGTTGGTATTGATTAAACCACTTTTAAAGAACTTCCATATGACTCTTCTGGTATCCTCCTGGTCTGTATGGCTCAGCAAGTTTATCCAGTGAGTAGCTGAGATGTATAGACCAGGAAGATCCCAGGTTCCATCATCAGTCTATTCTGACCTCAACCAGGGCAGCAGGAATGGACACGACATTTCGCTTCAGCACCCCAGGATTAGAGAGGGGAATAATCACCCAAGCTGTTCCTGAACACTATCCAGCAACTTTTTCTGGGAATGCATATGTGTGGGTATTGATATGTGATACAACCATGATAGAGCAGCCTACCAACACTCACTGTAAGTGTTTGTACCTCAATAATAGTTACTTGGGCATTGTACCAGAGGGTGACCAGCGCCCATGATACTATGCCCCGGCAAGGAGTCGCTACATTCAGGAGGAGAGAAAAATTGGCAGAGAAAATTGGTGAAACGAATTAGAGTGGCAGTGATTCCAATGCTGTGGATTTTGAAATCTTTCTAGTCTGGTTTTGCAATGTTGTTCGAATTGAACCAAAATATTTTCAGCCAACTTGTACATAACTCTTTAAGAAGGAAAAGATATTTTTTTTATTCGTTCATGGGATGTGGGCATCGCTGGTGAGGCCAGCATTAATTGCCCATCCCTAATTGCCCTTGAGAAGGTGGTGGTGAGCCGCCTTCTTGAACCGCTGCAGTCCGTGTGGTGAAGGTTCTCCCACAGTGCTGTCAGGAAGTTCAAGGATTTTGACCCAGCGATGAAGAAGGAAGGATATATTTCCAAGTCGGGATGGTGTGTGACTTGGAGGGAAACGTGCAGGTGGTGTTGTTCCCATGTGCCTGCTGCCCTTTTCCTTCTAGGTGGTAGAGGTCGCGGGTTTGGGAGGTGCTGTCGAAGAAGCCTTGGCAAGTTGCCGTAGTGCATCCTGTGGATGGTACACACTGCAGCCACTGTGCGCCGGTGGTGAAGGGAGTGAATGTTTAGGGTGGTGGATGGGGTGTCAATCAAGCGGGCTGCTTTGTCCTGGATGGTGTTGAGTTTCTCGAGTGTTGTTGGAGCTGCACTCATCCGGGCAAGTGGAGAGTATTCCATCACACTCCTGACTTGTGCCTTGTAGATGGTGGAAAGGCTTTGGGGAGTCAGGAGATGAGTCACTCACCACAGAATACCCAGCCTCTGACCTGCTCTTGTAGCCACAGTATTTATGTGGCTGGTCCAGTTAAGTTTCTGGGCAATGGTGACCCCCAGGATGTTAATAGTGGGGGATTCGGCGATGGTAATGCCGTTGAATGTCAAGGGGAGATGGTTAGACTCTCTCTTGTTGGAGATGGTCATTGCCTGGCACTTGTCTGGCGTGAATGTTACTTGCCACTTATCAGCCCAAGCCTGGATGTTGTCCAGGTCTTGCTGCATGCGGGCAAGGAATGCTTCATTACCTGGGGGGTTGGCAACCGAACACTGTGCAATCGTCAGCGAACATACCCATTTCTGACCTTATGATGGAGGGAAGGTCATTGATGAAGCAGCTGAAGATGGCTGGGCCTAGGACACTGCCCTGAGGAACACCTGCAGCAATGTCCTGGGGCCGAGATAATTGGCCTCCAACAAACACTGCCATCTTCCTTTGTGCTAGGTATGACTCCAGCCACTGGAGAGTTTTCTCCCTGATTCCCATTGACTTCAATTTTACTCGGGCTCCTTGGTGCCACACTCGGTCAAATGCTGCCTTGATGTCAAGGGCAGTCACTCTCACTTCACCTCTGGAATTCAGCTCTTTTGTCCATGTTTGGACCAAGGCTGTAATGAGGTCTGGAGCCGAGTGGTCCTGGCGGAACCCAAACTGAGCATTGGTGAGCAGGTTATTGGTGAGTAAGTGCTGCTTGATAGCACTGTCGATGACACCTTTCATCACTTTGCTGATGATTGAGAGTAGGTTGATGGGGCGGTAATTGGCCGGATTGGATTTGTCCTGCTTTTTGTGGACAGGACATACCTGGGCAATTTTCCACATTGTCGGGTAGATGCCAGTGTTATAGCTGTACTGGAACAGTTTGGCTCGAGGCGCGGCTAGGTTCTGGAGCACCAGTCTTCAGCACTACAGCCGGGATGTTGTCAGGGCCCATAGCCTTTGCTGTATCCAGTGCACTCAGCCGTTTCTTGATATCATATGGAGTGAATCGAATTGGCTGAAGACTGGCTTCTGTGATGGTGGGGATATCGGGAGGAGGCCAAGATGGATTATCCACTCGGCACTTCTAGCTGAAGATGGTTGCAAACGCTTCAGCCTTGTCTTTTGCACTCACGTGCTGGACTCACCATCATTGAGGATGGGGATGTTTACAGAGCCCCCTCCTCCCGTTAGTTGTTTAATTGTCCACTACCATTCACGACTGGATGTGGCAGGTCTGCAGAGCTTTGATCTGATCCGTTGGTTGTGGAATTGCTATAGCATGTTGCTTCTGCTGTTTAGCATGCATGTAGTCCTGTGTTGTAGCTTCACCAGGTTGGCACCTCATTTTTAGGTACACCTGGTACTGCTCCTGGCATGCTCTTCTACACTCCTCATAGAACCAGGGTTGATCCCCTGGCTTGTTGGTAATGGTAGAGTGAGGAATATGCCAGGCCATGAGGTTACAGATTGTGCTGGAATACAATTCTGCTGCTGCTGATGGCCCACAGCGCCTCATGGATGCCCAGTTTTGAGCTGCTAGATCTGTTCTTAATCTATCCCATTTAGCACGGTGGTAGTGCCACACAACACGTTGGATGGTGTCCTCAGTGCGAGGACGGGACTTCGTCTCCATAAGGACTGTGCGGTGGTCATTCGTACCAATATTGTCATGGACAGATGCATCTGCAACAGGTAGATTGGTGAGGATGAGGTCAAGTAGGTTTTTCCCTCATGTTGGTTCGCTCACCACCTGCCGCAGGCCCAGTCTGGCAGCTATGTCCTTCAGGACTTGGCCAGCTCGGTCAGTAGTGGTGCTACCGAGCCACTCTTGGTTATGGACGTTGAAGTCCCCCACCCAGTGTAAATTCTGTGCCCTTGTTACCCTCGGTGCTTCCTCAACATAGAGGAGGACTGATTCATCAGCTAAGGGAGGGCGGTAGGTGGTAATCAGCAGGAGATTTCCTTGCCCATGTTTGACCTGATGCCATGAGATTTCATGGAGTCCAGCATCAATGTTGAGGACTCCCAGCACCACTCCCTCCTGGCTGTATATTACTGTACTGCCACCTCTGGTTGGTCTGTCCTGCCGGTGGGACAGGACATACCCAGGGAAGGTGATGGAAGAGTCTGGGACATTGGCTGAAAGGTATGATTCTGTGAGTACGGCTATGTCAGGCTGTTGCTTGACTAGTCTGTGTGACAGCTCTCCCAATTTTGGCACAAGTCCCCAGATGTTAATGGGGAGGACTTTGCAGGGTCGACTGGGCTTGGTTTGCCTTTGTCGTGTCCGGTGCCTAGTGGTGCGATGCCGAGTGGTCCATCCAGTTTTATTCTTATTAAGACTTTTTTTAGCGAGATTTTACAACTGAGTGGCTTGCTAGGCCATTTCAGAGGGCAATTAAGAATCAACCACATTGCAATGGGTCTGGAGTCACATATAGACCAGACTGGGTAAGGACGGCAGGTTTCCTTCCCTAAAGGGCATTAGTGAATCAGATGGGTTTTTACGACAATCCAGTAGTTTCATGGCCACCATTACTGATACTATTTTTTTTAATTCCAGATTTTATTTAATTAATTGAATTTAAATTCCCCAGCTGCCGTGGCGGGATTTGAACTCATGACTCCAGATTACTAGTCCAGTAACATAACCACCATGCTACTGTACCCTACATTCCCAATACCATTATTGATAATTATATCATCAATAGTCTAAGCATTCATTTAGGTTTCCTCTCCAGATATCTTCTGTGAGAATTCCAGGTGAATAGTCCTTATATTCTGGCATTGTAAAGGGCCCATTTTCAGAGACCGGGCCCATTTCTATGTTGTCTGGCATGTAGGAAAAGATGGAGCAGATTGCTGATGTGCAGCTGTAGTGCTGGTGAGAAAAATACTCTTCAGGAGTTGAATAAAAGGACTTTGGATCCAAGTGTGAAGATGGACTGAAGTCTTCTGGAGTTAAGGGAACACATTGGGTAGAATACCCATAATCGACCGCAGAGTAAGCAGGAGATCCTGAGATCTGGAGAGGAAACAATGGAATTATCTGTGTGTACGTTTTAAGAAATTAATGTCATCAATTCTAATGCACTCTCGTCTCTGAGTCAAAAGGTTGTGGGTTCAAGCCCCACTGCAGGACTTGAGCATCTAATCTAGGCTGACATTTCAGTGCAGTACTGAGGGAATGCCACATTGTTGAAGTTGTCATCTTTCAGAATGGACATTAAATGGAGGCCCTGGCTGCTTGATGTAAAAGATCCCACGACATTATTTTGAAAAAGAGCAGGGAGTTCTCTTGGTATCCTGGACAATATTCATCCCTCAGCCAACAACACCAAAGCAAATGAACTAGTCATGCATCTCCCTGGTACTTGTGGAACCTTGCTGTGTACAAATTGACAGCCACATTTGCCTATATAACAATGGTGACTACATTTCCAAAGTAAATAATTGGCTGTGAATTGCTTTGTGAAAGGTGCTATCTACATGTAAATTCTTTCTATTTGACCAGGTTTAACAGTGCAACAATTTATTTCCAACAATTTATTTCAAAACGTGCATACTTGCACAACTTTGATTGTGGCTGTGTTGGAAAGATCTAGTTGTAGATCTCAGGATCAAGTTCAGATGTAATCACAATGCCTGTGGCCTTTGAGTACCCAGTATGATTAGATGAACGACTACATTATTGCAATGACATAGTAATAAAGTTTTAATATTTGGGATGAACATATCACAACTATTTAAGCTAAGAGCCAAACAGTTATAATTCTCAGGATCTACTGGTCCTCAAGTAACCCAAATACAGCTAGAGCTATTAAATGTTAGTTAGAATCTCTCAGTTCTATCAGGATATACTGACCAGCCTGCGGCTTTTTTCTCCAGAAAAAAGGCTGAGGGGTGATCAAATAGAGGTTTTTTAAATTATGACAGCGTTTGATAGGGTAGACGTAGAGAAGATGTTTCCACTTGTGGGGAAGTCCAAAACTAGGGGCCATAAATATAAGATAGTCACTAATAAATCCAATAAGGAATTCAGGAGAAACTTCTTTACCCAGAGAGTGGTGAGAATGTGGAATTCGCTATCACAAGGAGTGGTTGAGGCAAATAGTATAGATGCATTTAAGGGGAAGCTAAGAAAAGTAGACGAGGGAGAAAGGAATAGAAGGATATGATAGGGTGAGATGAAGTAAGGTGAGAGGAGGCTCGTGTGCAGCATAAACACCAGCACAGACTAGATGGGTCGAATGGCCTGTTTCTGTGCTGTAAAATCTATGTCTATGTCGATGTCAAGCCTGGTTGGTTATCCATTTTACCATATAGATAACAGAACTCTGCTTGTGGGTGTTCTCGCTGAGTTCCAAGTATTGAAAAGATGATCAAAAAAATTGTCTTTTTATGAGGACAGCAAAGCTGGAAGTTATTGTCACCAATGAAGCAGATCACATTATAACAATCTGCTGGAATATTAGACTTTTATCATATGATTAATATCACAGATTTGAGTACATAAGAAATAGGAGCAGGAGTAGGCCATATGGCCCCTCGAGCCTGCTCCACCATTCAATAAGATCATGGCTGATCTTCTACCTCAATTCCACTTTCCCACCGATCCCCATATCCCTTGATTCCCCTAGAGTCCAAAAATCTATCATTCTCAGCCTTGAATATATTCAACGACTCAGCATCCACAGCCCTCTGGGGTAGAGAATTCCAAAGATTCACAATCCGCTGAGTGAAGAAATTCCTCCTCATCTCAGCGTTAAATGGCCGACCCCTTAATAATGGATTTCAGCATTTTCCCGAGGACTGATGTCAAGCTAACTGGCCTGTTTTGTCACTCCCTCCTTTCTTGAATAGCGGTGTTACATTTCATAGAATGATAGAAATTTACGACACAGAAGGAGGCCATTCGGCCCATAGTGTCTGTGCTGGCTGAAAAAGAGCCATCTAGCCTAATCTGACTTTCCAGCTCTTGATCTGTAGCCTTGTAGGTTACAGCACTTCAAGTGCATATCCAAGTACTTTTTAAATGTGACAAGGCTTTCTGCCTCTACCACCCTTTCAGGCAGTGAGTTCCAGGCCCCCACCACCCTCTGGGTGAAAAAATCTCTCCTTAACTCCATTCTAATCCTTCTACCAATTACTTTAAATCTATGCCCCTGGGTTTTTGACCTCTCTGCTTAGGGAAATAGGTCCTTCCTATCCACTCTATCTAGGCCCCTCATAATTTTTTACACCTCAATTAAATCACCCCTCTGCCTTCTCTGATCCAAAGAAAACCACCCCAGCTTATTCCAATCTTTCCTCAAAGCTAAAATTCTCCTGCCAAATCCTCGTAAATCTCCTCTGTACCCTCTCTAGTGCAATCACATCTTTCCTGTAATGCGGTGACCAGAACTGTACGCATTACTCTATCTGTGGCCTCATTTTTATACAGTTCTAGCGTAACCTCACTGCTCTTATATTCTATGCCTCAGCTAATAAAGGAAAGTATCCCGTATGCCTTCTTAACCACCTCATCTACCTGTCCTGCTACCTTCAGGGATCTGTGGACATACACTCCAAGGTCCCTCTGTTCCTCTACACTTCTCAGTATCCTACCTTTTATTGTGTACTCCCTTGCCTTGTTTGCCCTCCCCAAATTACCTCACATTTCTCCGGATTGAATTCCATTTGCCACTTTTCTGCCCACCTGACCAGTCCATTGATACCAGTCTACATTTGTTGCCTTTAAATCCACTGGGACCAGCCTGTGGTCACATACAAGAGGGATTGGCTGGATTTCCTTAACTGATGATGGGACTTGGGCAACCGAAGAAAGTTTCCCCTGCTGCATGGTTGGTTAAGTGAGTAAATTGGACGGTCAAAGGGAACAATAATGTCAGAAAGTCGATAAAGTACTGGGAAACTGCAAAATTAAGAGGCTAAAATGAGTTCACTTACCACAGCTGAGTGGTGGCAGTGGGTGGGTGGCTGGTATCTGTCTGGGGGACAGTGCAAGGTAGGAGGATGCGAGGTGAATGAATTCTCAGTGTAGAGGTCAGGCAAGAACGTTTCGTACACCTCGGTGCGTTCACACAAGATCGGGTTCTGGTCGTATGGAGCATTCTGTGGGAATTGATTGCACTCAAAGAAATTCGATTCACATCCGTTAGGTGGACAGACATAGTGGGGAGCTAGAAAGACAAAAACAGGGCACAGTTCAGTTTTAAACACACGTTCGGGGGGGAGAAAGCCAGACGAAGCTACAACGTTGCTCTTTGTGTTGCTGGGATTTAACTTCTTGTGTACGATAGTCCGGATTGTACATAGAATGGAATTGTTCCTTTTAAGTTTTAATGATTAAACGGCGTTTCGGATTCACCCAGGTGAATACCCTAAAAGTGAAAATGCATTTTTATTAAAACACAAGATCGTATATGAAAGGCTGACCCCTCCCCCACCCCTCCGGGCATCACATTGGACAAAATCTGTCGATTTCTTCAGAAAGCTGCTCCTGCTTTGGTCAGTGACAAAATAATTAGAGGTTTGCAGAAGTGTTCAACTCTCTGAGAGACGAGTTGCAGAAACAGCAGTACATGCAGGTGGGTGACCGACACTTTAATGTGGCAATAACACGTCCAGATGATTCAAATACTCCTTTATGTGTGTTCATTTGCCATACCTTTCAGACTGGGGAGAAGTGTACAAAACGCTTAACTTCTCAGAACTGAGCACGTGCTGTCGACTTGCCTCTATTGGCAAGTGTTTGGGTTAAAATCGCAGTAAATTGAAGCCGGTTACTTTCATACATTAAAAAAGGACCTTGAAACGTGTTAGTGGAGTTTATTTGTTCATTTGAATGGAACCCAATGCATTTCAGGTCTGTTGTCGTTAAATTATTATTGTTATTGTACAGGAAAGGCTGTAGAGATATGTTTTGAGTCCAGAGCAGAAATTTCCTTAAAGCAACACTGGAATCGTTTTAAATACCCAGTCTGTATGGCATCGTTTCTATGAACTGGATATTCTATGTTGCATGCTACAAGATTCTTCTAACACAGCTCCGTGAATCAGATTTCAATGACATTGAGGTTTCCTGAGTTACATTGCATTAAAATGATGTGATCAATTTGACTCAGTTATGCTGCTTTCCAGCTAAAAAGAGTGTTTTTGTTTCAACTTTTTGATTTAGACCTTTAATTGTCCATTGGTTAGAAGTCCATAGATCAGTCAAGCTTCTGTTCCCTGTGATCAGGCAAGGCATTGAATGTTTTTTTTAAAAAAAACACCGGGGTTTTTTTTATTTTCTGTCGCACTCTGTTAACACCAAATGTCAGCCGGATCGCAGGTGGACGAATGCTGAGGACGAACAGTTTGCTCAGCTCAGCTTTGTGTCACCGCACGCACAGCTCGCTCGGCTTTTCAATGGGGCTGCAATAAAAGCACACACACACACACACACAATCCTGAGAGGCAGACTTGTTCAACCGAGACCGAGCGCCTGGCAACAACAAATGGGAGGAATTCCGCAGCTGACGACGGAGATGCGACGGTCACAGGGTACAACGTCTAAATTGTTGCAACGGATTAGCAGGTTCGAAGTCAAACTTTACATTTAAATGGAAGCGCCCCCACCCCCACAAACGTCCCTGATGATGAAGTTGGTGGATGTTGGAGGGGCCCTGGAGTCTGATTCGTCCCAGTTTATTCATCTGCATTCCTTTCTTCTACTTTGTGTATCTGATTGGTGGATTGTAGATTATGCACTGCCTGTTCTTTAATATTAAAGAGTAGCAGGTCTTATCTCTAAAAGCTCGAAGCTGAAATATTTTTTTGGCCCTCTTTTGGAGAGGTGGATGTTGTTTCTTGGGTATATTTTACTGACCTGAGTACGAGGAAGAGAGTGGCTCCGCGAACTGAGGACTGTTGACTGTGGTAAGCTGAAATAGCAAAATACAAAGTAAACTTGAGGGGGGGAGTGAGTAATAAAATTGGAAAAAAAAGATATATACGAGCAAAGCAAACTCAATCAGCAGGGAGGATGAATTAAATTGTTATTTTACACATGCAAATATCATCCATTGCAATTAAGTTTATTTCGTTATACATAGATATGGATTCCTTATCTGGCACAGCCCATAAAGATTCAGTTTGCCCTTTATTTTGTGTCCAAATTCGTTTCTTTTATTGCTATTTTTGTGTACACACCGATTAACAGATAGATCTTTTGCCAGTTGGGAATGATTCGAAACTGAACGCACATTTACCAAATCGTTAACAACAATAAAAAAAAGCCTTCCTGAGCAGAATTTACAAGCGGGAAGTTATATTGGAGCGAGTTGGGTTTGGATGAAAATCTTTTTGCGTTTAACCTGACACAGGAGTGGAAGCAAGAGTGCCTGACATGTTGCACTGTATTAGAAGTGAGACTGGGCATGGCCTCTTCCAAGATCACATGATTTAAAGAATGAGCTCTGCCTGATCAGATTTCGATTACATCACCGATGTTCAAGCTCTCGGTGCGAGATCGTTTATGAACCGCTAGTATTGCCTTTTATTATTGATTTCAGAATTTTTAGGCTTGGAAAAATCCCGGGCGCTTTTTTTTTAAAATTTGCAGTCCCACTTTAAAACCGACATATTGCACAAATGTGCTTTTTTTCTTTCAAATCCTATCATCTTTCAAATCTTTTCATACAATGCAGAAGGCTAGTGCTCTGCTGCCTTCGCGTACAGCGTTCGAAATTGACAACTAAATGTTTGGAAAAGAGATAATCATTGGGTAAAGTATGCGAATATGCCATTAGTGTGATGAGGGGGATGGGGTAGAGTCGATGATTTATATGCAGATGGAGCTTAGCATTTAACTAGAGTCAGGCTGTCAAAAATCTCTTAATAATTTTAGGGGTATATTTGCATAATGTATTTTTCAAGCGTGACTGCTGGGGTCAGTTTTTAGAAGCAGAATATTTTTTGTGAGTAAAATGCTCAGCGCGAAATAATTTAGCAGAGATTCGCCCAATCGGTGTTTTCACAGGGGGCCAGAATAAATTTAAAGGCAAAAACAAAATACTGCGGGTGCTGGAAATCTGAAATAAAAACAGAAAATGCTGGAGGAGCTCAGCGAGTCAGGCAGCATCTGTGGAGAAAGAAACAGAGTTAACGTTTCAGGTCGAAGACCTTTCGTCAGAACTGGAAAATTTTAAAAGAGTTAAAGTTTTTGAGCAAGTACAGAGCCAGGAAAAAGGGAGGGGAGGAAAGAACAAGAAGGGAAGGTCTGTGATAGGGTAGAGGGCACGATTAAATGACAAAAGGGATAATAGTGCAGGGCAAGGAAGGTGGTAATGGGACAGGTCAAGAAAGAAAAGATTGATCAGGAGGAGCTGTTATCAGCACATTACAGATCATATTATAGAAAGGATATTATTAAACTAGCAAGAGTGCAGAAAAGATTTACTAGGATGCTACTGGGACTTGATGGTTTGACTTATAGGGAGAGGTTGGATAGACTGAGACTTTTTTCCCTGGAGAGTAGGAGGTTTAGGGGTGATCTTATAGAAGTCTATAAAATAATGAGGGGCATAGATAAGGTAGATAGTCAAAATCTTTTCCCAAAGGTAGGGGAGTCTATAACGAGGGGGCATAGATTTAAGGTGAGAGGGGAGAGATACAAAAGGGTCCAGAGGGGCAATTTTTTGACTCAAAGGGTGGTGAGTGTCTGGAACGAGCTGCCAGAGGCAGTAGTAGAGGCGGGTATAATTTTGTCTTTTATAAAGCATTTGGACAGTTACATGGGTAAGATGGGTATAGAGGGATATGGGCCAAGTGCAGGCAATTGGGACTAGCTTAGTGGTATAAACTGGGCGACATGGACATGTTGGGCCGAAGGGCCTGTTTCCATGTTGTAAACTTGTATGATTCTATAACCACTGTTCCCATTTTCTCAGTCCGCTAGTGCTGGTAATGGTTCTGCTGCTGCCATTTACAGCTACTCCTGATCAATCTTTTGTTTCTTGACCTGTCCCATTACCACCTTCCTTGCCTTGCACCATCATCCCTTTTATCATTTAATCGTGCCCTCTACCCTATCACAGACCTTCCCTTTTTGTTCTTACCTCCCCTCCCTCCCTCCCCTTTCCCTGGCTCTGTTCTTGCTCAAAAACTTTAACTCTTTAACATCTTCCAGTTCTGACGAAAGGTCTTCGGCCTGAAACGTTAACTCTGTTTCTTTCTCCACAGATGCTGCCTGACCTGCTGAGTGTTTCCAGCATTTTCTGTTTTTATTATAAATTTAAAGGCGCCTGTTTGGTTCGCGCATTTCATTGAGTTCTTTCAGTAGGTTTCATAATTCCTTCCGGGCGGGAGGGAGCGGCAGGCACGGTAACCGGCAGTGAAGAGTAGCGAGTGGGGATTTGACAATCACACTGCTGCCCACTGCCCCCTTAATAAAAATGAGATATTGTTAACTGTGATGATTTTGGGAAGTACAATCAAAAACCATTCCATGCCCCTTCATTTGGTTAGAGTTCAGAGACATCCCACAAGCTATTAAAGATTCTTACTCACCCATTACCAAAATTTCATTTTCAAAAATGTTTTTAAAAAACTATAATCGTCCTTTAGATCTAAGTGAACTCAGGGAAGCCCTTTTGGTATCTATTTGGAAATTAAGTAACGTGTAATATGTAGACAGTGTTTGAGGTGGGGTAGATAATTGATCCTTATATACTTGATATAATATGTAAACAAAACGCAAGAACAACCGCATATAGGCACTATGGGTCCCTAAATGGTTTTAATTTCAGTTGTTTAATAAAGTGATTTCTATAGCAAACAGACTAAATAGCCTTCCAATTAGAATGGTTTCCATAAGATTATTAAGATAATTTCATACTCCAGGTACTAACTCTGCACTGGTATCATTTTTGGAGCACCTCAGCGGACAAGGGTTACAACTGTCTTGCTTGCACCACTTTAAACTAGACATCTACTTAGTCTGCAGTCATACTACAGCTACCAGTCTCTGCCAGGTGTTTGTGGAGTGTGATGCACAGCCTGCATTCCCGAGTGTTACTGCTCACTTTGATCCTATTGAGGTCGGCAACAATGGACGCTTGTACAAAACTCCACTCCCCAGGCAACTCATTTGTAACATTGGGGAAAAAGGTGGGCGGGAATGACATTCATCCACTGACACTGCACACTGAAAAAACAAGCATGTAATGTTCCCACAAGGACCAATGGATCATCTGCACACTTTTAACATGAATCATCCCACCAGGCTGGAGCTACACTACACACAAATAGTAAATAAAACTGGCAGAAGGTGGCATTCTAGAGGGGGTCTCACACCACTTGGCATGTGTTGCCCATTTTGAATTGACTTTACAATTCCTGATTGTTTTGATAACTGATTGTCTTCATAGGCCACTTCAGAGGGCATTAAGAGCGAACCACATAGGGACTGAATATAGCTCTCATTACAGACCAGAATAAGACGCAAAGTCACTACATTTTTGTCACGCAGTAATTACAGGAGAATATACTGGCGCATTTAGGGTTGTTGGCGTGGATGTGATTTTTTTTTAATTAATTTTTTTTCTTACAGATTTCAGTGTGGGTTTGAGAAGTTTGGGAAAAGGGATAATGCAATAATTTGAATACACTCAATTTGCATAAGAACCTTCAGATGTCTATCGCCTGACCACTGGCAAAACTCCAATATCAAACCTGTCTTTGAGTGTACAGTGGAAATTCCCATTTCAAAAAAAAGAAAATAAAAATAGGAGGGAAGAATTACTTCTAGATATAAGTTTGGCACAATTGAAATTGCTTGCAGACCAACCCTTAATAGTTGTACCAGACATTGTTTAAACATCAAGTTGTTAAATTCAGAGAAGATATGTAAACTTGAATTGGTTTCAAGCAGTAAAGTGCTCTATTGCTAGTTTTAACAAGTTTGAAACTTTGTATGCATAGTTGCACCATATTCCTGGGAGGTTCCATTTCCTCCAGCGTTAATATGAAAAGACATGTTGTGCTCTTGTTTTCTCACTGCAATCATTTTGCACTGGTGGGAATGAATTTTAAGAAGATTGTGTGCTGAATATATTTGTGATGCTAACATGCTTTTCCAAACTAGAAAAAAAAGTCACCAACAAATTAACAAATCAAATTCAATAATTTTTTTTAAACTAGGGGACTGAGTGTTGAGGTGGGTTTGCACATTGTTCATTCACCTCTAAGATCTGAGACCAAATGCAGCTCCGACTGAAGTGATAAAAGTCTTTTCTCTATTTCCCCCTCTGCCTAGCTGCAGGATTGTTCATTAAACGAGTGCCAGCACTCTCAGCCACTCACTAGTGGGATCACTTTTGCAACACAAAATTGCCCATAATTAAACCCAGATAATCCAATTATACTTATCCAGATATAGGGGAAAACTGCAGCCAATTTTCAAAAAAGCAAGATCCCATAAATAGCAATGAGATTTGTAACCAGATAATCTGTTTTGGTGGTGTTGGTGAAAGGCACCAATAGTTACATCCACCTGAGAGGACAGACGAGGCCTAGTTTTGACATTTCATCTGAAAGATGGCACCTTCGACAGAGCTGCACTCCCTCAGTACTGCATTGGAGTGTCAGCCTGGATTATGTGTTTAAATCTGTGGAGTGGGGCTTGAATCCATGACCTTCTGAGTCAAGAGTGCTACCACTGAAACACAGAAACATAGAAAATAGGAGCAGGAGTAGGCCATTCGGCCCTTCGAGCCTGCTCCTGCATTCAATATGATCATGGTAATCCTCTATCTCAATACCGTATTCCTGCTCTCTCCCCTTACCCCTTGATGCCTTTTGTGTCTAGAAATCTATCTATCTCCTTCCTCCTTCTTAAATATATTCAGTGAGCTATTCACTGAGCTAAAACTGACACCTACATGACAACAGTGACTACACTTCAGAAGTACTTCATTAGCTGTGAAGTGTTTTGACACATTTAGAGGCATGAAAAACATTCTAGAAATTCAAATTCTTTTCTATACTTATCCATCCAGATCAAAGGCAGTTACTGGCTTGAAATCTGCAAGCGCATATTTATAAAGTTTAGGCACTGGCTCTGTTCAAAATCCCATCATGGGATAGATCATCCCATAATGACTCAGACAACAATGTGAAAGCATATGTGTCATCACTTTATTGTGCAATGCATTATGAGATGTATGATGTTAAAAATAAACTGACTTTCAGTTATCCCGCAGCTATATAGAATCATAGAATCGTTACAGCACAGAAGGCGGCCATTTGGCCCATCGAGCCTGTGCTGGCTCTTTGTAAGAGCAATCCAGTTAGTCCCATTCCCCCGCTCTTTCCCCGTAGCCCTGCAAATTTTTTCCTTTCAAATATTAATCCAATTCCTTTTTGAAAGCCATAACTTTTCAGATCATAACTACTCGCTGCGTAAAAAAGCTTTTCCTCACATTGGCAAAAGAGCTAAGGACAATCACCTTAAATCTGTGTCCTCTGGTTCTCGACCCTTTCGCCAATGGGAACAGTTTCTCTGTATTTACTTTATCTAAACCCTTCATGATTTTGAACACTTCTATCAAATCTCCTCTCAACCTTTTCTGCTCTAAGGAGAACAACCCCAGCTTCTCCAGTCTATCCACGTAACTGAAGTTCCTCAACCCTGGTGCCATTCTAGTAAATCTTTTCTGCACCCTCTCTAAGGTCTTCACATCCTTCCTAAAGTGCGGTGCCCAGAATTGGACACAATACTCAATTTATGGCCGAACCAGTGTTTTATAAAGGTTCAACATAACTTCCTTGCTTTTGTATGCTATGCCTCTATTTATAAAGCCCAAGATCCCGCATTCTTTTTTAACTGCTTTCTCAACCTGTCCTGCCACCATCAAAGATTTGTGCACATATGCCCCCAGGTCTCTCTGCTACTGCAACCCCTTTGGAATTGTACCATTTAGTTTATATTGCCTCTCCTTGTTCTTCCTACCAAAATTTATCACTTCGCACTTCTCTGCGTTAAATTTCATTTGCCATGTGTCCGCCCATTCCACCAGCCTGTCTATGTCCTCTATTACTATCCTCCTCACTGTTTACTACACTTCCAAGTTTTGTGTCATTTGCAAATTTTGAAATTGTGCCCTGTACAGCCAAGTCCAAGTCATTAATAAATATCAAAAAAGCAGCGGTCCTAGTACCGACCAATGGGGAACACCACTTCCTCCAGTCTGAAAACCATTACTCTCTGCTTCCAGTCACTTAGCCAATTTCGTATCCATGTTGCCACTGCCCCTTTTATTCCATGGACTTCAATTTTGCTGACAAGCCTATTTTGTGGCACTTTTTCAAACGCCTTTTGAAAGTCCATATATACAACATCAACTGCATTGCCCTCATCAACCCTCTCTGTTACCTCATCAAAAAACTCAATCAATGATTGGCCTTTAACAAATCCGCGCTGGCTTTCCTTTATTAATCCACACTTGTCCAAGTGACTATTAATTTTGTCCCGGATTATCGTTTCTAAAAGTTTCCCCACCACTGAGGTAAAACTGACTGGCCTGTAGTTGCCGGGCTTATCCACATACCATTGGAGCAGAATTATTACATAACGCTAGTTTTATTGATTATTGTATTGCAGCTTGAGAGTTTTATAAGTTTTATAAAATTGTTGGTATCAGATTTTGCCTGAATTTGGAACTGTTTTGGACAAAAACACAGACTAACTAGGATAAAAATTGCTCATTTCACTCAGGAAGGTTGAAGGGTCAGAATGAGAAATGGAAATGTTACACCAGTAAAATAGGGGCTTCTGAGGTACATTGTTCAGGAAATGTAGAGAACACTTTACTCTGCAACTGGTCCAGCTGTACCTGACCCGTGAGTTCCAGTTGCTGACTCTGGGTGCCAAATTCAGCAAAGCGTTCCATTCTTTAGCACTGACATCCTTCACTTTTATGAATACAAAATTTCACCCAGAAAGTACAAAATTAAAATTTTGTTTTGGATTTTAAATACAACTATAGAGCAATGTTCTGATTTTTTCATTCCTATTTTAAGATTATTAACCATCACTTCCTCTATTGTAACTGGAATAATTCCTATGCAAAGTCATCACTATTGGGATTCTACTGTGGAAAGTGGCAATAGAATTCAATCCCACAGTAGTTTCAACAACTTAACTGTGAAAAAAATTCCTTTGAATATGCAATTGCACCATTCCTGTGCATATTAAAAAGATATATATCTTTGTGTATTTAGAAGACATAATCATAGATTGCAACCAAAGATATATATCTTTGTGTATTTAGAAGACATAATCATAGATTGCAACCAGAAGCAACTGTAACAAGGACAGATGTCTTATAAATCTAACCCTGGTGGTGACTGGAGGCATGGGAATGTAATGGATAAACTATCTTAGGTATTAACTGCCATGTTACAGATTTTTCATCGTCTAACACATGACTCAGCATGATTAGTTAACTCTGTGTTTGAACTTCAGCATATGAGACTGAGCAACAGTGATGGTGTGTCTTCAGTGCAGTACCACCAGCTTTACAACAATGATATAATGGAAGAAAGACACCTATATTGCCCTCTCTGTCGCTGTGGGAGCAGGAAGCAGAGTTCCTTGAATGTAACTCAAATGCTTGTATGGAGCCTCACTTACTGGCCTCTACTGTAAACTTTTTACTAATTGAGAACTGTAGAACTTTATTCCTGGGCAACATTTATCCCTCAACCAACATTACTAAAAGGAATTATCTGGTCATTATCATCTCGCTGTTTGTGGGATCTTGCTGTGCACAAATTGGCTGTCGCGATTCATACCTTAACACAGTGACTACACTTCAAAAGTTCTTCATTGGCTGTAAAGCACTGTGGGACATCCTGAGGTTGTAAAAGGTGCTGTATAAATGCAAGTCTTTTTTGTTTCTTTTTTCAATAAGCAGAAATTCAATAGGACATTATCAAAGATATTTTCTAAAAAGATAATTGAAAAGCAAGTAGAAAGCAGACTTTCAACTGGTAACAGACACACTCCTGCTACTGTGAAGTGAAAAAAGCATCAATCTGATACTGGCAGCTCTAGAGTGAGAAGCGCAGCCAGCATACCCGCAGTTATACTGCATGCTATGAATCATACCCTTTCTACCAAGAGAAGCAAAGCTCTGCTCCCCTGGCAGCTGTTGGTTATTTAATATTAGTAGCTTGCAGGTAGGGGTTTTCACTTTCTCATAACATCAAAAAGATTATGCAATGCAGTAAGCTTGCAAAGTGCCCAGAATTCCAACACTTTTTAAACCTGCTTTCACATCGCACTAGAGTTATACTCTAAATAGTGCCAAGTCCATGTGGTGGGTGGGAGGGAGGGAGGGAGGGAGGGAGGGAGGGAGGGGGCTTTCACATCATTTGACCTTAGTGCATACCAGAATCAGATATGATGTAACTTTTGCATCAATGCATGAATGAAATTGCTTTGCATCCGCAAAAAATGGCAGCATAACTGTACCCTCAAAAGAAAACACAACTCGTTATATTTGAATAAGTTTGCAACCCCAGTCACTCTTACTGTTCCTCAATGTCACTCCCAACTTTCCTTAATGCTGGCAGCTGTGACAGCCTCTTGGAGCCTGTCTTCCTTATGCTTTTACAAACCCATAGGGTTATTGCTCAGTTACATGTTTAACACCAGAGTACTAGAACTGTGGACATAAAGGGGAAAGGGATAAACCCAGTAACTACAGGCCAGTCAGCCTGACGTCAGTGGTGGGGAAACTTCCCGAGACCATCATCCAGGACAAAATGTTAGTTAATGACAGACAACACGATTTGTTCACGGCAAGTCTAGTCCAACAAACTTAATTGAGTTCTTCCATAAAGTAATGGAGAGGGTTGATGAAGGTAAGGCAGCCGATGTTGTGTACATGGACATTCAAAAGGCATTTGATAAATGCCATATAATAGACATGTTAACAAAATTAGAGCCCATGGGATTAAAGGGGCAGTGGCAGTATGGATACAAAATTGGCTAAGAGACAGAAAGCAGAAAGTAGTGGTGAATGGTTGTTTTACAGACTGGAGGGAAGTACATACAGGTGTACCCCATGGGTCGGGATTGGGACCACTGCTCTTTTTGATATATATCAATGACCTGGATTGGTGTAAAGGGGTCACAATTTCAAAGTTTGCAGATGAAACAGAACTTGAAAATGTAGTAAACAGTGAGGAGGACAGCAGACTTCAAGAGGAAGTAGACAGACTGGTGAAATGGGCAGACACATGGCAGGTGAAATTTAATGCAGAGAAATGTTGTGATGCATTTTGGGAGGAAGAATGAAGAGAAGCAATATAAATTAAAAGGTACAATTTTAAAAGGGGTGCAGGAACAGAGAGACCTGAGGGTTCACATATACAAATCTTTGAAGGTGTCAGGCAAGTTGATAAAGCTGCTAAAAAAGCATATGGGCTCCTTGGCTTTATAAATAGAGACATAGCGTACAAAAGCAAGGGAGTTATGCTAAACCTTTCCAAATCACTGGTTAGGCCTCAGCTTGAATACCATGTCCACACTTTAGGAAGGATGTCAAAGCCTTGGAGAGGGTGCAGAGGAGATTTACCAGAATGATGCCAGGATGAGCGACTTCAGTTACATAGAGAGACTAGAGAAGCTCCTTAGAGTAGAGAAGGTTAAGGGGAGATTTAATAGAGGTGTTCAAGATTATAAGGGGTTTTGGTAGAGTAAATAAGGAGAAAATGTTTCCACTGATGGATGGGTCGGTAACCAGAGGACACAGATTTAAGATAATTGGCAAACAAACCAGAGGGGAAACGAGGAGAAATGTTTTTGAAGTGTGTTGTTTTGATCTGGAATGCAATGCCTGAAAGGGCAGTGGAAGCAGATTCATTAGTAACTTTCAAAAGGGAATTGGATAAATATTTGAAAAGGAAAAAATTGCAGGTCTATGGGGAATGAGCAGAGGAGTGGGACTAATTGGACAGCCATCTCAAAGAGCTGGCACAGGCATGATGGGCCGAATGGCCTCCTTCTATGTTGTAAGATTCTATGGGCCTGTGGCAGAAAGTTGTGTGAAGCTGGCCAGTGCTGAGTTTAAAGTTACTGAAAGAAAAACTTGCATTTATATAGCACCTTTTACAACCTCAGGACATCTCAAAGTACTTTACAGCCAATTAAATACTTTTGAAGTGTAGTCACTGTTGTGATGTAGGAATGGTTGCACACGGCAAGGTCCCACAAACAGCAATGTGATAATCTGTTTTAATGATGAGGGATAAATATCGACCAGGACACCAGGGAACTCCCCCATTCTTCTTCAAAATAGTGCTATGGGATCTTTTAAGTCCACCTAAGACGGCAGACGGGGCTCGGTTTAACATCTCGTCCAAAAGTGTAGCACTCCCTTTGTACTCCAGTGGAGTGCCAGCCTAGATCTTATGCTCAAGTCTCTGGAATGGGACTTGAACCCACAACCTTCTAACTCAGCCGAGTGACGGCTGACACCTGGAGGACGCCTCTATCACAAAGTACTATTTTTGTCATGTTTTACTAAATTAAGACTTCTATTTCAGACAGGTCAGCTTTATTGGTTGTGGGAGGTCTTGTGTACTTAAAGAGTTAACATGTAAAAGAGATCTCCCGTACCGCTGTGGTGGCTGTTGCTGCTGCTTGAAGTGCCCTCCTTTGCTGCAAAAGCTCTCTAACCGTGATCTTCACCCTCACCCCTTGGTAAACCTTCTGTTTCTCTGTTGGAGAAATCAAACTTGATTATAATACAGAAGTGCAGACACAGGGTTTCCATCCTGGCCCATTTTACTTGAATAAACACTCTTTTTAAAAAAAACACAAAGCACTTAAACCAATTTCATTTGTAATAAATCCATTCTATCATTTAATTTGTTAAACAAACATTGTTCAGGTTTCTTGTTGGTTTCTCACGGTGCTTTCCAAATTGTTTTCGATCGTGAGAAACTGAGACGAGACTACAAACTCAAAGGACTGTGGCACTGACTGGTGCAAAGAATCAGTGTCACATAATCCATTTGTTCTACTGTCTTGGCTCCTTCCACCTGAAAGCAACTGAACCAGAAAAGAGAGTCGCTATAGGTATCTCAACACTGAAGCTGTTCAGTATACAAGGCAGGAAAAAAAGCACACATTTAGAAAGTACGTTGTCAGGCAAATTAAGATAAAATTCTATTCTGAAATATAAATATCAATATTTATACTGATATTGTACACATTTATATATAAATACAATTTTGTTCTTGTGATGTAAATAGACTTTTAGAAAATTCGTAAATATGTTGGTTAGAAATTTGGAAGCAAACATTCAAAAATTACAAATAAAGAAATAACTTGCATTTATATAGTGCTTTTTATGTCCTCAGGATGTCCCAAAGCGCTTCACAGCTAATGGAGTACTTTTGAAGTGTAGTCACTGTTGTAATGTTGAGAAATGAGGCAGCCAAATTGCTCACAGCTAGGTCCCACGAACAGCAATATGATAATGACCAGATAATATGTTTTTGGTGGTGTTGGTTGAGGGTTAAATGTTGGCCAGGATACAGGGGAGAAGTCCCCTGCACTTCTTCAAATAGTGCCATGGGATCGTGTAGATCCACCTTAGAGGGCAGGCAGGGTCTCGGTTTAATAATTCATCCAAAAGAGGGAATGTTTGCTAGTGTAGCACTCCCTCAGTACTGCCCTGAAGTGGCAGCCTATATAATGGGCTCAAGTCTCTGGGGTGGGTCTTGAACCCACATTTTGACTCAGAGGCCAAAGTACTGCCAATGAACCAAAGATGGCGCTTAGATAAGCAGAACTGGGTAGTTCAGGATAGAAGAATATTGTCACTGCTCCAAGTATGGGAGTGTGCAGATTTCTGCCATGCTCTCCTTCCTTCATTCAGACTTTGCTGAAACATATTAGCACCTTGAAACCAGATGCCACATTCAAGCAAGTTCCTGTTGAGATAAAAAATTAAGTGGCGATTTTCTGCTTCTGATTCTGTAGTGTGTACAGCCCTTAAAGTCGATGCGAATGTAATGTATGATTTAGCACTGAGGTGACAACTTAACCACACAGAATCATACAGCACAGGAGGCCATTCGGCCCATCTTGTCTGTGTCAGCTCTCTGAAAGAGCTACAAATTAGTCCCACTCCCCTGCTCTTACCCCAAAGCCCTGCAAAAATGTTCCTTTTTAAGTATATATCCAATTCCCTTTTGAAAGTTATTATTGAATCTGCTTCCACCACCCTTTCAGGCAGTGTATTCCAGGTCATGAGTAAAAAAAAAAAATTCTCCTCATCTCTGCAATACAAAAACGTTCTGGAAACAAAACTTATTATTTTTTTATTCAGGATTATAATATGGGTACTTTAATACAGTGGTGAAAATAGGGAGTGGGTCCCAGGCCAGCTCTTTTCCACGATTCCAGTTCAAATCGAAACCACATTAATTCAGAGCTGCACATTCCCCGCCCACAACCTCAGGGGCCACTTTGGCAACACATTTCACATCTGCCTTGGAAGATTCGGGGTTCGTGTTATAACGACGTGGAAACAAAAGTTGTATTTTGTTTTGATTCAGGATAATAATAAGATGGGCCGAACGGCCTTCTTCTGCGCTGTATGATTCTATGTTACTAGGGAGCGGATCCCCATCTAATTCTGTTCCACGTTTCCAGCTCAATGATTGATGCTGAGCCTAGGGCTTTGTACAAGTCTGACAACATCTTGTCTCAAAACCGCATTAACTGGGAGCCGCACGCTCCATGCCCTTAGGAGCCAATTCGACTCCATATTTCATACCTGCCTTGGTGTTTTTAAGGACAAAGAATTTTGCACTCCTCATTTTTTATTCTCTTACCAGAAATCTCCACTTAACAAAAAAAAACACTGGAAACACCACTAAGCTTTGCTCTCCAATAGACATTTATACTATTATTGAAAAACAAAATGGGCTTCATGGCATGTCATGCAATGTCTGTGTGTACGTTCCTATGGCTTTATAAATAGAGGCAGAGTACAAAAGTATGGAAATCATGATGAACCTTTATAAAACACTGGTTCAGCCACAATTGGAGTATTGTGTCCAGTTCTGGGCACCGCACTTTAGGAAAGATTTAAAGGCCTTAGAGAGGGTGCAGAAGAAATTTACCAGAATGATTCCAGGGATGAGGGGCTTTCGTTACGTGGATAGACTGGAGAAGCTGGGGTTGTTCTCCTTGGAACAGAGACGGTCGCGAGGAGATTTGATAGAGGTATTCAAAATCACGAAGGGTCTAGACAGAATAGATAATGAGAAACTGATTCCATTGGTGGAAGGGTCAAGGACCAGAGGACATAGATTTAAGGTGATTGGCAAGAGATTGGCCAAAGGTGACAGGAGGAAAAACGTTTTTACATAACGAGTGATTATAGGATCTGGAATGCACTGCCTGAGGGGGTGGTGGAGGCAGATTCAATCATTGCCTTCTAAAGGGAACTGGATAAGTACTTGAAAGGAAAATATCTGCAGGGCAACGGGGATAGGGCGGGGGGGGGGGAGTGGGACCAGCTGGATTGTTCTTGCACAGACTCGATGGGCCGAATGGCCTCCTCCCGTACTGTAACTTTTCCACGATTCTATTCTATGACTCCTCCCACCAAACAGACCGAATTGCTTTAGCCTGAAGCGTGGTAACTCCCCTCAATAGAGAGTTGATATCTGGCTGACAATAGTCTGATTAGCCTTGTGCATTAAATTCCGTTCAGCATTGAATGACTTAACAGCGCAAGACGTTAGATCAGCTCTAAAAACATAGAGTAATCATTTGTAATACTTCCAGAAACACCTTAACGAATAAAATACTTCGCTTAAACAGGTGGGGATAATTTTACCTTCGATGTCTTCCCCCCCTTCCCCCCAGACCTATTTTCTCGCCACAAGCACCTTATGACTCCAATCCTGCTTTAAAAAAAAGTTCTACAGCTCAGCCTGAGCTGTCGCCAAGTTTCTAACAGCCGACGAAGTCGTAAATAATAGGACTTTTCTTTTACGGCAGGCGTTTTTTCCTCCAACTAAAAAAAAACCCTGAAGTTTTTGATTTTTTTTAAAAAAGGGTTCAGAAATAATCAGGAAAGTGATGTGTTTTAAACTATCAGGAGACGGGCGAGCAAGGTGCGAGGATACCCAGGTGAGTACAGGAACAGGAAAGTTGGTTTAATGGAGGAACTGAGTAAGTTAAAACCAAAACAAAAGTAAAATACTGCGGATGCTGGAAATCTGAAATAGTTGAGTAAACTAAACTTTTGGTCTTGGCGCCCTCTCCCTGGATCTGTTGTACTTTAAACCCTCCTCTCGACACTTGAGAGTCCGGGCACCAAACTGGAGGTAAACTTCGGATCGGATACTTGTAACTTTTTTGAGGCTGTATTTAAAAGGTTGAGAAGAGGATTGAAGTGGGTGATTTAATTCGTTAGGTAAGAGAGATAGACGACCAAAAAAAAATGGTAACAGGTTACGGAAATGTCGAGAGCGGCGAGTCTGCAAAGCAAAAAAACCAAAATCCTAACATTTATAGAGAAAATAGAAAAGAAGGAACTCAATAAATCTACAATATAACTTTCCTCAAAGATTATTCCGAGTTTAAATGTCTGTGTTTCGTTGCAGTGCTGTCAAATCTCCTGCGTAAAACAAACAAATACCGAGGGTTTTTTTTTTAAAAAGGCCATTTCACACTGCCTCTCTTCCCATTTTCAGTTTCTTTCTAACATCTGGGTAAGCGCTATTGGGAGTGGAATGCCTGTCCCACGGCGCCCCTGTGTTATTCCGGCGAGCTGACGGGGTCTTTACCTGTTCAAATGCGCCTCCCTCTGTCCTGGAAATGCAAAGGCTTTTAACACCAACTGACTTTAAAAAAACACACACACGACTGCAATCTCTTTCGCATTTAAAGTACAAGAGGCATTTATATTTTGTTAAAACAATGCCCAATCATTGCATCCTGGAGAAAGTTCCAAACATTTAAAAGTCAAAGGAAAAATGAATAAAATGTATTCCAGGAATGGTTTTTTCTTTGTTTATTGCGTGAGTCTACGAAACCTATGCCCGAACGGTTAAAATGTAGAATTTGTTTACATGCTGCCACGCACCTTTCACAGTCGCAGTTTTTATATACAGAAAGTGAGACGGCGTGTGTGTGTGTTAAAGCAGAAACTAGCACCCAGCCTGAAGTCAAATGACTTGCAAAAAAAAGTCCTTTCCCTTTCATTAAACTTTCTGCATTGTGGAAACACGTGTCTGTTTTACCCCACTTGGGAAGGGGTGGGGGAATAAAAGTTTAAATCTAATTAAACACCACTTCATTAAGTTTTAGAAAAGGCGAACGCAACAAACGTTCAACGAAAAGGCGCAGTACAGCCCACGCAACACATGCCATTCCTTCCTAGCGATATTTAGTTCCTAACTTTGCCAAAGAGCCTGATAATATTCGATACGGTGGTGCGATCAACATAACAGCTCGCAGAAATACTTAAATCAACATTTTAAATTACTGGGGACTGTTTGCAACCGATTGCACCCAAAATGTTTTAGTAACAAATGTAATATTTAACCCTGTGGGTCTTGTACTGAGGAAAAAAAGGCATGTAACGGATTTGAACATGTATGTAACAGCATTTCAGTAAACGTTGATTTTTGTCTCTTTCTTTTCACAGGTGAATACTAAGCGAGACAAGACCAGAAAAGCCAGTGCAAAAAGATCATCAAGAGAAAAAAATAATTGCCTTACCAGACATTATAGGATTAATAAACTGTCAGTTTGCTTCAGGAGAAATGCTTTGAGATGCCCCAAAAATAAATCTATCTCCTCAGAATTGTTGACAAGAATGCAATATTTTTTAAATTAAGGCAATATCCTCCCTGCAGTACTGAAATTTAAACAATACACAAACAAAATTATTGCACTATACCTTGGGATATAACTTAGAGTTTAGAAGCACACATGCCGACCTTTTTAAAACCTCTACAATCCAATGATTTGACAATGAATGATTGCGCGATACTTTCAATTTGAATATTCAAAGCCTAGACAAAAAGACTGCTCTCTTTTTGAAACACTCTGCATTTCCATCTAATAAAGACTCCAGTGGATTAAAATACAATATAAAAGTGTGGAACTTTCTGCAGAATTGGGCACATTTTAGTGATTTTAGCAACCTTTGGCTAGAGAAGTTGGAGAGACCCTAAATTGTCCATAATTTTCAAACTGGGAGCTCATTTGGCCCCAGACCACTCCCAATTTCACATAGAAGTTTGCAAGCGATGTGGTGCAGCTTTGGGTATACTTTATATTGTCTTTTTATTGTAAAAAATAATATTTATTCACATTTTTGGTATCAAACATGGCAGATTGTGGGCGTGGCATGGAACAGTCCTTTATCCGGCATGCATTGGGAATTGAAAGAGCAAGTGCTGAATCCTCACGTTTATCTGCATCTATTTCATGCTATTGAATCTTTTTATAATAAATATGTTTCTTATTAAATTATTTAATTTTAGACAGTGACATTAGTGAGGGCCTCGTTACTGCCCAGCAAACGGCGCCCTGACATTGTAGCACTACCTGCAGTGTCTCAGGGAACCATTCTGATTTGTTCCAAGTTTATTTTTCTGAATTTCGAGTTGTTTTACTACTTTTGAAGAAAATTAACGCCTTTTGACCGGATTCCAATTCACCATCAGGACACTGATACTTAGACACCGAGAGCAGGATCACTTAACACCGTGTTTTAAATTCATCGTGTCTATGTTCATTCGTTTTAATTTTTTTAATGATGTATAACTAATAAAAAAAAATCTGCTTTTGAAGTTGTTCTCATTCCTTCCAAACCATACATTCCCCACATTGACTCCCGGCTGTTAAGTCGAACAACTAAATTATACTTCTTATTGCTCATTATCAAATAAGAATCCAGGCTTGTTCGATAATTAAAAGTTCAAAAAACATATATGTATACACACCACACAAATTTTATTTCTGATTCTTGGTGGGCACAGTACCTTTAGTGAAACAGGGAAATGACCACTACTAATCTATTAATAAGTAAATTACTCTAAACTGATGCGCCCATCTCGAAGGGTCACTCGTTAATTCCAAGTCTGCTCCATTAATGCGATCTCATCACTGTGTGACCGGAAACATATCAGAGATTTTAAAATAATCTTGTGTTAGAAAATAAGATGACACTGAAACATTTTATATCTTCCAGCCTGAGTGTATCGGTGTTTACAAGATTCAGGGGACAGGGAGTACTGCCCATTCATATCTAATTCTCCTGCAGAAATACATGCTGAGATTTGGGTTATCCCTTTCCCCTTGGGACTTTATAACAAAGGGGGGGGGGGGAGAGAGAGAGAATGAAACAGCTTAAATTAAATTAAACCCATTGTCCCCGTGGGTTTTTAATCAAAAAAAATAATTGCAATGGTTTTTTTTTAACCATCGAACTTCATTAGATGGAGTTATTCGTTGCTGGCCTGCAGTTAAGATACACCGGGTCTACCATTAGTTTGATTTTTTCCACTACTCTCCCATCTTCACACCTTCTCCCAGCCGGAGTTCACACCGCTCGCTCTGCAGCGCGGGGATCCCTTCCTGGAATCTGTTCTAGTTGCACTGTCAGGATTACTAAATTAGTTTTTTTTAAGCAAACATTCCCCAGTGAATCCACTCATCCGATGTGTTTGTTTTAATTCATTATGTAATACCGAGACGAATAATCTCGAGCCTGCATGAAAAGTACCCTTTTGGCGAAGGATTTGTCCTGCCTATATGTATGTATATTTGCATATATATATATGTGTGTGATATCTCAAAAAGGAAAGCCGCTGCTTTACGTTTAAAACGAAAGAGACCGAGGGAGCCGATGGCTGAGGTTCATGCACATTGCCAAAAATCAATGTTTTGTGCAATCAATCCGTTTCTATTATTCCATAAACTAATCTTAATCCACTCCAATTGTACCGCTGCCCCATGGTGATATTATGTAGGTGATTCCTGCCCCCTTTTGGGAGTTGTTGCCTGCTAATAGGATGAATTTAAAACTCTCAACTATATGATTAGCGGACATATTCGGACGCCACATTACCCATAGAAGCTGCATATATATCAGGGCACTTTCTATTATCTATACGTACTGCATATATATTGGGATAGTATTATCTATAGGTACTCGTATATACTGGGACACTTTATGTTACCTCTTGGTACTCGTATATAGTGGCACATTATATTACTCATAGATACACGTATATATCGGGACACTTTATATTACTCATAGGTGCTATACATTTATTGGAACATCACATTACCCATAGGTTCTACATATATAGGAGCATTTTAAAATTATCTATAGGTACTCATATATAGGGATACTTTATATTACCTATAGTGGGGCACATTATATTACCTATAGGTACACGTATATATTGGGACACTTTATATTACCTATAGTGGGGGCACATTATATTACCTATGGGTACACGTATATATTGGGACACTTTATATTACCTATAGTGGGGCACATTATATTACCTATAGGTACACGTATATATTGGGACACTTTATATTACCTATAGTGGGGCACATTATATTACCTATGGGTACACGTATATATTGGGATACTTTATATTACCTATAGTGGGGCACATTATATTACCTATAGGTACACGTATATATTGGGATACTTTATATTACCTATAGTGGGGCACATTATATTACCTATAGGTACATGTATATATTGGGACACTTTATATTACCTATAGTGGGGCACATTATATTACCTATAGGTACACGTATATATTGGGATACTTTATATTACCTATAGTGGGGGCACATTATATTACCTATAGGTACACGTATATATTGGGATACTTTATATTACCTATAGTGGGGCACATTATATTACCTATAGGTACACGTATATATTGGGATACTTTATATTACCTATAGTGGGGGCACATTATATTACCTATAGGTACATGTATATATTGGGACACTTTATATTACCCATGGACGCTGCAGAAACGTCGAGTACTTTTTATTACCCGTAGGTTTTGCATATTCATTTCTGCCAGTGCAATGAAAAAAGTACGAAAATCAATCGGCGTTGCCGACGACATTGGATACGTTCCAATGATGACCCTCTAAATATAAATATATAAATCTGCCAAAACTACCAGTCATTTCTAAACAGATGGCATGTGGCATTAATTTGACTAATATGGATATTAATTATCAAGAAACCTGGTCGGTTGTAACTGTTTAAAGATCTATCTGAAAGATAAGTGTTCCCAAATATTGAAGCAAATTGCACCTCGGGCTAGGCAAATATTTTGAGAGCCCACCAGTAGCAAAAAAAAGCCGGTGTAAAGGGAATAAAAAGTTATTTCATTCTAGTTCATTTACACTGTGATATAACAGCTGCCTGTGCAAATATGGTTTTTAGCACATCTTTTAAATGTTTTAAGCCTTTTTATTTCTACTGATTGAAAAGGTTTGTTGTCTCAGTTTTTAAAAAAAAACTGAATGCTGAGTCGAGACATTGAACAGTGCTCCAAAGGGGCAGTGCAAGTGTGAGGGACGAGCCCTTCAATCACAGTTAACAGCTGCCCTTAGCACTGCTGCTAAAGTGTCAGCCCGTGAAGATATTCGCTGACTGCTTTCCCTGCAGTGTTTGAGATCAATGGAGGTATTGTCCATGGGCAAAGCATTCTGCCACACGTTAGGTGAAGCAGAATCGTGACACCTAGCGACAGAGAGGAAAAAGTCGCCCCACGGTGTGATCGACTTGATTAACAGGAGCATCCAATCCTTTCAACCCAACACAAGGGGGCAGTTCCCTTCCAAATGAATCTTGAACCACAAATCGCACACCAACAATCTCACCATAGTTCCAAATGTGCAGAAATCGACATGAAAGAGTCACAAGTTCATCCTAAGGCATTTGTTCGATTGAGCTTGTGGGTTGAAAGGCTTCTTTCCAGAGTCTTGAGCACATAATCCAGGCTGACGCTCCAGTGCAGTACTGAGTGAGAGCTGCACTGTCGGAGGTGTCACCGTTAGGTTGAGAGGTTAAACGGAGGCCCCGCCTGCTCTCTCAGGTACAGGTAAAAAATCCCATGGCACTATTTGAAGAAGAGCAGGGGAGTTCTCCCCGTGAGCTGGCCGATACCTATCCCTCAACCAACATCACTAAAAACATATTACCTGGTTATTGCAGTTTGTGGGACCTTGCTGTGCATAAATTGGTTGCCTGGTTTCCCACATTACAACTGTGACTATACTTCAAAGGTACTTCATTGGCTGTAAAGCACTTTAGGACATCCTGAGGTCGTGAAAGGCGTTATATAAATGCAAGCTCTTTCTCTTTCACTCACTGCAAATTGTCCAGCCGACCGATGCTGTTATTCACAGATGACGGACCGTACATTGCAACCTTCCCCAGTGTTATATATTTAAATTTATGTTTCAGCATAAATATTAGAAAAAGTGTTTGCAGGTTTTTTGGCTCTCTTACAAAGTAAAGCTTGCACCCAGCAAAATAAAGCAGGAAGTTTAATTTGTGATTAAATATGTTTTATATTAAAATTCAAAGGGATTATTGCAACAAAGTTATGACTTTGGCACAATTGACAGCATCTGTGCATTGTAAGGGCCTACAGTTGAATCCACTATGAGAGTGTAGAGACATTTCCTTTCTCGTTTATGTTTAAAACCTCAGTCATAAATTGTTATGCTTGCAAGTCACAATCAAATAGGAAATAATTATTGAGCATTCACTACATCAGAATCTATGCACATGCTTTGGAAATTTGTATTTTTAAAAAAATATTTCTTAAATGCGGATATCACACTGAGCAACCAATGTCCAGATGAATTTCATACAAGGAAAACTGAAGTATGGAGAATTTATACATCAGCAGGTACTATTTTTCGAGGTATAGTACTTGTTGAAGGAAATAGATTGTGTTCGAGTTGACCATTTGTTCCAATTAAATAGGTTAGGGAGGACCAGGGGTCACCATTTTAAGTTGTATAAGGCCAGATCTAGGTTAGATAGCAGGAGGTGGTTCTTTTCCCAGAGACTCGTGGATGTCTGGGGGCTGCCGGCTTGTACGGTGGACGCTGATTCACTGAATTCCTTCAAGCGAGAACTGGATTTGTTTGTGGCTGGGGTGGAGATCACCTCGTACCCAAAGGTAAGCACTGCATAGAATTAACAGGACCAGAGTGGTCTCTTGGACTAATTCCGATCGCCCGGTGGGGGGGAAATCAAAGAAGAATTTCCCAGATTTTTTTCCCAGATTTGGCCTGGGTTTTTATCTGGTTTTTCACCTCTCAGGAAATCTCATGGTTTCGGGTGGGGAGGAGAGAGTATATATACCGTGATACACAAGGTATCACAATTATTTGGGACAGGCTGGATGAGTCAGAGGGTCTTTTCCTGTCCAATATGGTTCATATGTTCGCATTGATGAACACACAGTCCTATGAATTTTGTGAATTCTATAAATCATTGGGGACTGTTCTTGCATTAGCTCTATTATGATTAAGCACATTGCTTAAACAGATCACATGCATTTTCAACAGACAAAGCTGCAGGGCACCATTCTAATCAAGACAAAAATTTTCCTTTGTAGGGCCAGGAGGAGCAGGAGTGCTTCTCCAGACTCCACATGGGAAAATCTGGGCCTCTGCCGCCTCGGTTTACCCACCTCCCCACAAGCGAGACCATACCAAACCCCCCTCCCCCTGTGACTTACCTGAGTGCCTCCAGACCAGCTGCGTCTTTCTGCCTCACGGGCAGCTGGACGGCCGGATTTAAGTGAGGCCTGGTCGTGACAATTGGCCCAGGCCTCCCATGGAGACTTTCGGTCGGGAAAGCCGTTGGCTCACTCCAGCATCCTGCCCGAGAGTTAAAATCCACTCCGTATAGTCCAAAATAAACAGTCTGCTTCCTTTGACATTATCCATGCCCCTCAGTATGTTCATGTTTTAAAATTATGTTTCCTTTTGACCTTTTTATCGGTGAAAACAAGTTCAGTTCTTTGAGTCTCTCTTCATAAACTAATTAAAGAAAGAAAGACTTGTATTTATATAGCATCTTTCATGACCTCCCAAAGCGCATTACAGCCAATGAAGTACTTATTGAAGTGTATATCAGCCTTGCATAATTCTTTTTACTTACTTCAATGTACCAATATCCTTCTGAAGACTGGGTGTCCATAGTTGCAGATAGTGTGCTGAATGTGCCCTCACCAGAGACCCATATAAGGTTAGAATAACTTGTTTCGACTTATAATCAAATGTGGTCACGATGCACCCTGTACTTGAAAAACTTGGCTGATAAATGTTCAGTAATCTCATCCAAACCCTTTATTCTTCTTCACCTTTCCTACTGGACACCCCTTTGTAATATATTTCATGTTTCTGGCCACATATCATACAACAACAGCTTGCATTTATATAGCACCTTTAACGTAGTGAAACATCCCAAAGTGCTTCACAGGAGCGTTATCAGATAAAATTTGACTCTGGGCCACATAAGGATACATTAAGACAGGTGACCAAAAGCTTGGTCAAAGAGGTTAGTTTTAAGGAGCGTATCTTAAAGACGGAGAGGCGGGCATCCGACCTTTAAGAGGCTATAATCCAGAATCTCACTAATTAAAATGGTCAGCTGCACCAGGAATCAAATAGTGTTGACTTTGAGATGAAATTTCTCCGAGTTAAAAATCTTGCAGAACAATCTCTAATTGAGGTTGTGTTCCAGATTTGAGTTTAGCATCCTCTATTGACAGTAGAGGGTAATGATGTTTATAAAGAACTGGAAACAACAATAAATCTAAACAGGAGCCTACCCTGGCCAGCTAATCTGTAAATCCTGCTGTATACTCCACTTGTTATATATCAATCAGAAAGGTAAGTTGAAAACATTTTTTGTGTTGCTTAATCATAGAAAGGTTACACCACGGAAGGAAGCCATTCGGCCCATCGAGTCCACGCCGTAATTATGTCAGAATTTTGTTTATATCTTTTGTGGTGGATAATAATGTAACTCTTACCTTTAACGAGTAATGTAAGTTATGTAATAAAAATCTCTGACATGTCTTCATATATGTACACCTTTAAATTATGGAATTATAAGATGATAAACCAGACAATCCATGTCTGCTTTTGCTTTATATTTGTCCCCTATTGTCTTTGCCTATCTGCCTCTTGTTTGTAAGTTTATATCTTTATATCTTTTTCTCTTGCTCTCTCTTTTCAATGATGTCTGAGTGTTGTGACTTTAATATTTTGTCTCTATCATTGCCCGTGTGTATTTCTGTTGTATGCATCTCATTCTGTCTGCCTTTTTATCTCTGTCATTGTCTTTGTGTGACTTTCTCTCCCGCTTTCTATCTTTCTCTCTTTGTCTCTCTCACACACACAAAAAGAAGAAACTCAGTAGCAGTCAGAACCATGCAAAATAACGTTCTGGCCAGGTCTTATTTTCCTCATCGTGTGAATGAGACAGGAGCCTGGACCCCTATCAGGGAGCAGTGACAGGTAGCAAATGGACAAGTACTCATCTGGCTCTGGACTTTTCTCCCGCCCCCACCCCCACCTTGGCCTCCACTGTGGCCATAATGGTGCAACAGCCCAGCAGCTCCATCGGCTTCTCCTCATGTGGGGTCAGAGAGCGGAGGCTTGGGACCCCACAGCCCCCCCTCCCCCCCCCCCCACCACTACTCTTTGGCCTCTCCCAGGCATTGTGCGCCATCTTGCCCTGCAAAGACAAAATAAACATGTGGAACAAATGATGGAGCTACTGGGAAACATCGTTCCAGGGATTTTCACTGAAAGGTCAATGAACAACTAGTTCCGCCTCAGAGACTTGAATGTGGTGCCCACAGTGGACAAGGAAGAAAGGGAGTGCATGGTGAGTGTCTTACCTTCCCTGCTCTGGTCAGGTCATTGAATTGTTTTCAGCATTGCTCCACCGTCCTGGGCACTACGGATGTGGCACTCAGTGCCTTTGCCACCTCTGACCATGCCCACCTCCTGACCACACATGAGGGCTGGAATGTGGGGGAGCTGAGTAGCGGGTCTTGCCTTCCCTCAATCTCATCCAGAAGGGTTTGCAGGTCTTCTTCTGCAAAGTTGAAAGCCCTCTCCCTGGCAGCCTTCTCCTGTGAGTCAGTCATCTGTGACAAGGCAAAGATTTGAGACTCTACAGATAAATTTCAATGAATGAATTAAAGAATCTTTATGACAGAGAGCTGTGTGCTACTTATCTTGCACCCCCCAGACTCACTCTGAGAGATTTATTTTCCTCCCACTTTTATAGTCCTCCACCCTGTCACCTTGAGGCCCCCCATTGGTTCTGTTCCAATTAGATTCCAACGACGCTGGACAATTATGCAGATTTGCGCCCATTTTACCGTCGGGAATATGCTAATGAGGTTGGCAGGAAATTTGAGCGTAACTTGACATCGGAAGAATAGACGTATTTTCGTGACCAACAGCCATGCAGGAAATTCCTGGCAAGTAGGAGTCAGATTTGACAAATATTCAACTTCTGTTTGCCACTGTAAACAGTCTGAATTGGCTGCTTCTGAATTGGCTCAGGGTCAAGGGAACCCAACAAAAGGAGTGGTGGCAGACAGTTAAAAACCATGTGGAATCCAACCAGTCAGAACTGGCTGATCCCCCAGTATCACAACAGCATGGTTGCCAATGCTCTGACTGTTCCCATCCTTCTGCGGTTGACTCACACTCTTGTGCAAAGAAGTCTCTTTAATTGACCTGCTCTGTTGTTTCTGCTTCTGAAGCAGCAAATTTGAACTAAAATGTGAAAGGGAGAAAACCTGCAAAAAAAAGTATTAGGATTTGCCAGCGTACCACACATGTACATGGCCATGCACACATTATGTTGGCGCACACAAATGCACAAATATTTACCACAAAAATATATCCACTTTATTTATAGCTTAAATTTATCGTGCCAAAAATATCAGGCAAATGAGAAGGACACCACTGCAAGGGAGCGTGAGCTGACTATGGGAGGGCAGATACAATCTGGCCCATGAGAGAAAGAAAATGTCCACAGTGCATATGTTCAAAGGCACCTCTTTTGGACTGGCAGTAAAACATCATAAAACATCACCTTAATCTTCTGCTATCTAAGATTGTAAAAGTTAGAAGAGCAGTTGTTGTTTTAAAACATGCAGCACCATTTGCCTAAACATAGTGCAGATACTTTTTAATCAGTGTTGTTTATTTTTCAAATAAAGATCATGCTACAGTTGCATATTTTAAGGAGGCCGTAATTTTTTGGTTTGTTATAAATTCTTGGCACTACTTTTAACCATATTGACTTAGGGAGCCCATACTTTGCAAAAATGATATTTTAAAATATTATTTTACCTTTATATACAGTGAATCACAAACATCAATATTGTTTTGTAACAATCTGGTCCCAAAGTAAGTTTAAAGCTTAAACTCCTGGCACATCTAGCAGGATGAGAGTCTTACTGAGATGGCCAATTTTATAATCCTAGATACTGCTAAGCATGTGGAGTCATAAAATATCAAACAGGAGGAGGCTGAATGACCCTTTGTGCCTGTGCTAGCTCCATATTGATACCATCCACTCTAATCCCATTATCTTCAATATATTTCTTCTTTGTGTTTATCTAATTCATTCTTAAATGTTGCAAATGACTCTTGTTGCAATAGTCACTTCTAATATCCCTTTGTATTAAAAAAATTCTTTCTAACTTCTCACTTTATGCCTCTAGTACCCTATCCTAACCTTATGTTTCCTTGTTTCCAGTTCACTGACAAGTGAAAATATATAAATGTACAATTAAACAAAATTGTGCTCAAGAAGTAGCACAAAGTATTTTTTCTATCAGAAGCTTGAATATTCCTCACAATTCGGAGCCATAGCCCCTGTCTTCACTAATTGTAGCAAAAAAAGAAGTGATTTCAAAAGTCATTAAG
This sequence comes from Heptranchias perlo, assembly GCF_035084215.1. Taxonomy (NCBI): domain Eukaryota; kingdom Metazoa; phylum Chordata; class Chondrichthyes; order Hexanchiformes; family Hexanchidae; genus Heptranchias; species Heptranchias perlo. The sequence continues at coordinate 8,178,266 of NC_090357.1, forward strand.
TGTAGGTAAAAATAAGAAAAACTTGCATTCATGTAGAGCCTTTCACGACCTCAGGACGCCAGATTCCACGTGTACGCTGACGACACCTAACTCTACCTTACCACCACCTCTCTCGACCACTCCACTACCTATTATTTGTCCGTCATCCAGTGTTGGATGAGCAGAAATTTCCTCCAATTAAATATTGGGAAGTCTGAAACCATTCTCTTTGGACCCCGCCACAAACTCCGTTCCCTAACTACGAATTCCATCCCCCTGCCTTGGACACTGTCTGAGGCTAAACCAGACTGTTCATAACCTCGGTATCCTATTTGACCCTGAGCTGAGCTTCCAACCCCATAGCCTCTCCATCTCCAAGACTGCCTACTTCCACCTCCGTAATATTGCCAGTCTCACGCCCCGCCCCTACTGCTGAGACCCTGATCCATGCCTTTGTTACCTTCAAACTTGACTATTCCAATGCTCTCCTGGCCGACCTCCCATCTTCCACCCTCCATAAACTTGAGCTCATCCAAAACTCTGCTGCCCGTATCCTAACTCGCACCAAGTCCCGTTCACCCATCACCCCTGTGCTCGCTGACCTACATTGGCTCCCGGTCCAGAAAGGCCTCGAATTTAAAATCCTCATCCTTGTATTCAAATCCCTCCATGGCCTTTGAGCTCCCTGTCTTTGTAACCTTCTCCAGCTCTAGAACCCTTCGAGAACTCTGCGTTCCTCCAATTCTGGTCCCATGCGCATCGCCAGTTTCCTTTGCCCCACCATTGGCAGCCGTGCCTTCAGCTGTCTAGTTCCTAAGCTCTGGAATTCTCTCCCTAAACCTCTCCACCTCTCTCTCCTCCTTTATGATGCTCATTAAAGCTTCTCTAGTCAGAGTGTTTGCAGTGGGAGCTGAAGACTAAATAAAGAAGAAACAAAAAAGTTTTGGCCCATTTGAGCTTTGGGGGGGAACTTCAGGTGGAGCAGCAAGGCGCCACCCTACCTTAGAAGGATGGATCGGGTTAGGCTGATACGGCCTTGTAGACTTGTGCCTTTACTGTCATTTTGCTCATTTCCTCCATAAAGTCGGTATCTGAAATTAACACTGAACACGACCACAAGTTGGCAAAGCTGAAGGATATTCTGACATTGGATGGACATTCCAGGATGCATACGTTAACCACAGAAACTGTCAGAACAAGTTGATCAAAATTTGGCTGGTTTGAGCACTTCACACTGAAACCCAGTTGTTTGCACAATAGCTATGTTCTGGCCCTGACTTGTTTCTTATCCTGAGAAGAAATTCTATTGAACGCCAATGGAATATTTAATCGCAAGGATTATACAGAAGCTACTTATCAGTCTACAAATGGTTGGTAGATAATGGTGAGGGCTACTTTAAATCTGTTCTACATAGTTTATATATGGGCAGTTCATCATGAACTAGCCTAGACAGTGAGTATTGGCAGGGTATTCAAAAGCAGTATATCCGGGCCTGAAATTTATCCATCTGAGCAAAATTGTGGCAAATGGATTTCCACACAGGTAAGTGTGAGGTCATCCATTTTAGACCAAAAAAAGGATAGATCTGAGTATTTTTAAATGGTGAGAAGCTAGGAACAGTGGAGGTCCAAAGAAATTTAGGGGTCCATGTACACAGATCACTAAAATGTAGTAGTCAGGTAAAAAAAAAATCTAAAAGGCTAATGGAATGTTAGCCTTTATAATTAGAGGGCTAGAATATAAAGGGGTCTAACAAAGCCCTGGTTAGACCACATCTGGAGTACTGTGTACAGTTCTGGGCACCACACCTTAGAAAGGATATATTGGCCTTGGAAGGAGTGCAGCGCAGATTCACCAGAATGTTACCAGGGCTCCAAGGGTTAGATTATGAGGAGCGATTACATAAACTAGACTTGTATTCCCTGGAATATAGAAGGTTAAGGGGTGATTTGATTGAGGTTTTTAGGGTTTTGAAAGGAATTGATAGGGTAGATAGAGAAACTTTTTCCGCTGTTGAGGGAGTCTAGGACAAGGGAACATAACCTTAAAATCAGAGCCAGGCCATTCAGGAAAGAAATTAGGAAACACTTCTTCACGCAAAGAGTGGTAGAAGTGTAGAACCCTTGCACAAAAAGCATTGGATGCTAGCTCAATTAATAATTTTAAATCTGAGATCGATAGATTTCTGCTGGCCAAGGGTTTTAAGGGATATGGAGCCAAGGCGGGTGGGTGGAGTTAGGATACAGATCAGCTCTGACCTCACTGAATGGTGGAAAAGGCTCGAGTGATGAATAGCCTACTCCTGTTCCTATGTTCCTGTTGAAAAATGAGAGAATGTCAGTTTTTCCCAGTATTTAATGATGTGCCAATGAAGCCTGGGAAAGCACGACTTTGAAACATTTTGATTTCTGAGAATGTGGGTCATTAATTGTGGAGAGAAACAGGCATTCTCTAGTTTTTAATTTGAAGTAGAATTATATATTAAATATATATATCAAAAGAAATATAACAGCTTCCCGATGTTCCACCAGGTAAATACATGGCTCAGTGCAGCATTAAACTATACCTGCCAGAAATCGCAGGTTTGATTCCTGGTCTGTGCTGAGTTAGTTGAGCTCTACTAGGCAACAGTTTGGACACTACAATTGGTCTCAACATACCTGGGCAAAGCAGGGGCCAAATTAACCTGGGTCCCCACTCCTGGATGGTATCCAGTGAACCCTGCTGGACAATGCACCTTTTATCAACGTCTGAGGAGGACAGGATTGGGCTCAGCTGTGACGTTGAATAGCCTGTAACACACTGTCCAGGTGTGCATGGGCAGAATAGCCACTTGAGGGAGGTGCAGAAGGGCTGCTGATGCCAATGAGACTCTTGACCACTTAGTGTCAGGTGAGAAGGCAGAAAAGGAAATCGAATTGTAATGCAAGGCTAGCTCGGAATGAAAAATAACAAGCCCCACGTAGAAAACTGCATGCTATTGAAATGACTACACTAATGAATCCAGGCACAACATTTCCATATTTGTCACCCTGGACTTCGTAGCTCCATTTGTCTACATAACAACCAGATGTAATCAACACACAGTGCTTGGATCTTCTGGAAACATGATGCGGCCAACAGAGAACCTCTAAAACTTTTAGCACAAATATTCATTCTGTTTTCATCTGATGAAGGGATCGGTGACACTTTATGGATTACTGGAGTTTAGTTAAATAGCAGATATTTTACTACTGCTTTGAACCATAGACTACATCTTATTGTTATACATGATTTTCTTTCTCCTTCATTTGCTTGAATCACACCCTGTCCTATTCTAACTCATTCCTTCCAAAGCTTCAAAATTAGGAAATGCCATACCTCCTTTGGTCTATCCTTCTTCCTACAATCTACGGGTTTTTAACCCCAAGCTTGGCACTACCCAATCTTCTTGATTTACCTCATCTTCTCACCAGCTCTTTTCAACCTTGGTGCGCCATGGCCTTGGCTCTTCATCTAGGTTTCTCAATAATAACAAACTATAAAATGACCACTGCCTTGACCTACGTAACTACAAAAGTCCACAATAAGACCATAAGACCATAAGAGATAGGAGGAGGAGTAGGTCATTCCGCCCCTCGAGCCTGCTCCGCCATTCAATGAGATTATGGCTGATCTGATTTTTACCTCAACTCCACTTTCCCGCCCTTTCCCCATATCCTTTGACTCCCTTGCTGATCAAAAATTTGTCTAACTCAACCTTGAATGTATTCAATGACTCAGCCTCCACAGCTTTTTGGGGTAAAGAATTCCAAAGAATCACAACCCTCTGGGAGAAGAAATTCCTCCTCATTTCTGTCTTAAGCAGGTGACCCCTTATTCTGAGACTATGCCCCCTAGTTTTAGATTCCCCCATGAGGGGTAATATCCTCTCAGCATCTACCCTATCGAGTCCCCTCAGAATCTTGTACGTTTCAATAAGATCTCCTCTCATTCTTCTAAACTCCAATGAGTATAGACCCAACCTGTTCAATCGTTCCTCATAAACAACCCTTCCATACCCGGAATCAACCTAGTGAACCTTCTCTGAACTGCCTCCAATGCAAGTATGTCCTTCCTTAAATAAGGGCACCAGAACTGTACCAGGTGTGGCCTCACCAGCACCCTATACAATTGTAGCATGACTTCCCTGCTTTTATACTCCATCCCCCTAGAAATAAAGGCCAATATTCCGTTTGCCTTCCGGATTACCTGCTGCACCTGTATGTTGACTTTTTGTGTTTCATGTACGAGGACACCCAGATCCCTCTGCACTGCAGCATTTTGTAATATTTCTCCATTCAAATAATACTTTGCTTTTTTATTTTTCCTCCCAAAGTGGATGACTTCACATTTTCCCACATTATATTCCATCTGCCAAATTTTTGCCCATTTGCTTAGCCTGTCAATATCCCTTTGCAGACACTTTGTGTCCTCATCGCAACTTGCTTTTCCACCTATCTTTGTATCATCAGCAAATTTGGCCACAAGACACCCTGTTCCTTCATCCAATTCATTGATATATATTGTAAATAGTTGAGGCCCCAGCACTGAGCCCTGCGGCACCCCACTAGTTACAGATTGCCATTTTGAAAATGACCCTTTTATCCTGACTCTTTGTTTTCGGTTAGTTAGCCAATCCTCTATGCAAGCCAGTATATTACCCCCAACACCATGAGCTCTTATCTTATGCAGTAATCTTTTATGTGGCACCTTATCGAATGTCTTTTGGAAATCCCAATATACTGCATCCATTGGTTCCCCTTTATCCACCCTGCTCGTCACTTCCTCAAAGAACTCTAATAAATTTGTCAGACACAATTTCCCCTTCATAAAACCATGTTGACTCTCCTTGATTGTATTATGAGTCTCCAAATGCCCTGCTACTACTTCCTTAATAATGGATTCTAGCATTTTCCCAAAGACAAATGTTAGGCTAACTGGTCTATAGTTACCTGCTTTCTGTCTCACTCCCTTCTTGAATAGGGGTGTTACGTTTGCGGTTTTCCAATCCACTGGGACCTTTCCAGAATCTAGTGAATTCTGGAAGATTACAACCAATGCATCCACTATCTCTGTAGCCACTTCCTTTAAGACCCTCGGATGCAAGCCATCAGGTCCAGGGGACTTGTCAGCCTTTAGACCCATTAATTTACCCAGTACTTTTTCTCTAGTGATAGTGATATACACTATATACACTATATAAGACTATACACTGTTCATCTGTGTTTTATTGTACTGTATTGTGTTATGTCTGTCAGTCACCATTGGTTCGCAATCTTTTTTTAAAAAAAAACTCTCAAGGCTGTAAGCACAGATGGAACAAAGAAAAGTAATTGAGGATGATTATAACTTTCAGCAATATCAGGAGATATTGGATCAGACGCCCATCATACAGTCCGTCCAATTTTCCATTCCATTGAATTCGATAGCCATATCACCCTTCCACCTCCCATGTTGAAGCTACTGAGGGAGCACCAATTAGTAGAATAGGAAAGAGGTTACTTAAGAAAGGTACTATGGGCTCATATTTGAGTGATAATTAATTTGTAGGCATTTATTTAAGCTAGTACAACGATAAATCTTTTTCAAATCTTTGTGTGCAAAGTGTTCCTGTCATAGTTGGTGACCCCGCAATGTCAGGTGACATGAATATCAATGTTGGTCTGTGGATGGAGTGGATGGAGTTTATTGGCAGGTGAAAGGACTGGGATAGATGTTGAGCATGACTGTCAATGCAGCCGAGCAGGAATTGTTCAACTGAAATGCTCTTCACTGAGCTGCTACCAAAGAGCTCTGGCTGCAGGCTGGTGGAGCTTTCCCACTTCTTTGCCATCCTCAATATCATCAGTGTTAACTTGCTGATGATCCTCATTCAATGGTGACTCCGTGTGTTGTCCCCATTGCCGAGCAAACGTATGCAGCATAAACCACTATCATGCGGGACACTCTTTCTTGGCTGTTTTGGAGGAAGCCACCAGACCTGCCCAGGCAGAGGAGTTGCTGTTTGAGGACTCCAATGGTCTACTCAATGAGGGTTTCAGTTGAGCCATGGATCTGATTTGGTCATTGAGCCTGGGTTCCTGAGAGGAGTTATCAGCCAAGTGTGCAAGGGATCCCTTGTCCCCAAGAAGCAAGCCTCCCACTTGCTGTGCAGGGGCACAAATGTGGGCAGAATAGAGGATTGGTGCAATATAAAAGCATAATGGCAGCTGCTTGGAAAGTGGGCAGAGACCTGCATGATGTGCTGCTGGTGATATATTAATGAAGCGGAAGTCCTTTCAATTCATGAAAGCAGTGGGGTCATGTGAAGAATCCCACAGAGCAACGTGGGTGCAGTCAATGAGGCCCTGGACTTGGGGGCAGCCTGCAATCTATGCGAACCCCACAGCCCTATCCTGCTGCTTGCAGTTGTCCATGGGGATAAGTGATGATAGCTCCAGCAAACATGGCATCAGCCACCTGCTTAATGCAAGCATGAACTGCTGACTGACTGATGTTACCGAATCCTCTGTGGGAGCCTGAAAGCAGCCAGAGGCAAAGAGGTTCAGGACTGTAGGGAGCTTGAGCGGTTCTTGGCTGGGGCAGAGAGTGCATCATTATAGAAGGTCTTTATAGATAATACTTGGTCCATGTAATCTTCTGCACTGGTTTCAATAGCCTGAGGGGTTCGCCAGATTACGCTTCTATGAAGTGCCATGGGGCATTTTTCTACTTTAAAGATGCAAGTTGTTGTTGTAAAAGTGCTTAAAATTAACCAGGATGCACATTTTTTATGTAAAAATTCAGAACTTGTAACCCTTTCAGACTTCCATATTTTTGTAATTTATTTCCTGTAATACGGGTGAAAGAATGTTGGGTACACCTACAAATTAAATATAGTGACTTGTCAGATGTCATAGGGTTATGTTCCAGGTGGTCAGTTTCTTAGGACTGTCAACTTCTTTGAAGCCGTTGATCAGCTTTGGCTAGTTTCCTAGATTAGTATGTAATTTAGAGCACAATTGTGACTTCCATCCACAAGAAACAAGATCCTAATGAGCCCAAAGACAACTGAGGAATCTTCTGGTATCAATGGGTCCTAAGATGGTTTTTCAAGTTGTTTTGCCGTGCTTATCAGATGCTTTGAAGGTGCGAAGAGTAATAAGAAAGGAACAGGCAGCATTTTGTTCTCACGGGGAATGTTTAGGACAGGTTGTGGCTTAATGTAAGACCATGGAGCATCATAAAGCTCAGAGGAACCCCCACTTACATTGCTGTTCATTGATTTTTGTAAAGCTTTTGACCTCTTATCTTATGCCCCCCTCATGAAGAAAATGGAAACTATGGGATTTTCTTGGATTTTATCTTCTTGGATGTGTTCTATAGCCTCCAGATCTGTGTAATGAGAGACTTTCTGACCCAATCTCTCTTAAAAGAGGAGCGAGGCAAATTTGTCTATCACCACTCAGTCAATGTCTTCATCAATATTATATTGGGATGCATATAAGGGATGGCCTCAGATTGTCTGTAGGCATTTCAGAAAGAATTGTAATATTCCTTTTCACAGATGATATTGTGTTATTGGCAGATTCACCTTGGGATCAGGTGTGCTCTATTCATTATCTTGAACAATGGGTAAATCAATGGGATATGGTGGTGGGTGTCCCCAAGTAAAGTATCTTGGCCTTGCATGGCTCAAGAGAGGATCTCGAATGTATTGATTAGAGGATTCATAGGCCACCTGTCCCATTGTGAGTTTTATTGGTACCTGGGGGTTCTGGTGGAGGCCAACTTCAGCCTGGATGCAATCCTTCAAGACCATTCAAATAAGTGACAAAGGGCACTTTGGTCTTACTTCAACGCCAGCAAAGTTCCAATGCAGATTAAGCTTGTGAATCATAAAATATGCCATCAAACACTTCTCCTTCACAGTTCAGAACTTATAGGTATTCAATAGAGGGCTTCCACAAAGTGGGCATCCATAATGTGCCAGGACCTCATCTGGTGGAAGTAACAGCAAGATGATTTTGAAAGGATGAGTCCCTTAGGGGAATGAATCACTCCACTGGCTCTGGGAAACACTGAAAGTTTCTACCCACCCAATCTATCTGGCACCTCAGCTGTACAAAGAGTGGCATGGGCGTCCACCTACTCATGCTAATCCACCATCATTAAGGCAGTGGAGTAGAACTCACAGATGTTAATGGAATAATATCCTGAATCCATGATCCTATTCATAGGTCTAGTTTTTGAGTTACCAGTTGTTTTTTTGAGTTGGCAGATCTTTGGCACTTTTATCAGCTTTTCATCAGCTGTCATGAGTTTTCCAGGTTGGTGTATTTGTGTCTATGTCATTGGTATTCAAAGTACAGCCTCAGGGGCTGTTTGTGGTTCACCTCCTCATCACACAGTCACTTTAAAGTTCTAATCCTTGTTTTCAAATCCCACCACGGCCTCGCCCTCCCTATCTCTGTAACCTCCTCCGGCCCTACAACCCTCTGAGATCTCTACGCTCCTCCAACTCTGGCCTCTTGCGCATCCCCGATTTTAATCGCACCACCATTGGCTTTCATCTGTCTAGGCCCTAAGTTCTGGAATTCTCTCCCTAAACCCCTTTGCCTATTCACCTCTCTCTCCTTGTTTAAGACACTCCTTAAAACCTCTTGGACCAAGCTTTTGGTTACCTGTCCTAATATCTCCTTCTGTGGCTTGGTGTCAAATTTTGTTTGATAACACTTTTGTGAAGCGCCTTGGGACGATTTACTACTTTAAATGTGCTATATAAATGCAAGTTGTTGCTTATTGTTACCAAAGTGAAATTCAGTGCTACCACCTTCTGCATTTCATACTGTACGGAAAAAGGCTAGAAAGTGTCTTTCTCAGACAGAGTTCTCCGTACAGCAAGTGAGTAAACTGCCTTAAAAAAGAACTGCTGTATTTAACAAAGCTGTTGGTCTTATAATCTTATGCTGTTTCAAAATGTCTGGTCTCCACTGGCAGTTATCCATATGATTGAAACAAGCTGCCTGAGCCACAAACTGAAGTTTTTTTTTTAAGAGAACTAGAAAATCTAGTTTTTGAATTATGTTTCAAAATCATGCAGGTTGATTCCTGCTAAGAAGGAATTCCATATTCCAACAAATGGCTTCGTACATATTCCTCATTCTATTGCCTGCCTGTTAATAACTGATCCCAGAAATGATAAAAAGGAATCAATAATTTTGAACCGTGCACTTTTTAAGGTGGAGAACCCAGCGCAGTGACTTGCTAAAATCAATAGGAAACTCTATTCAATAGTTAAGCATCCCACTGAAAAGAAACTACTTTCCTCTGTTCAAAAAAAAATGGTAGAAGTGCCCGTTTTTTCATCATGATTTACAATCTGCTACAGGTTTTAAAATGTGAGAATGCAATTTTAAATAGCAGGATGAAAAAATGAGCTCAACACAACAATTAGGTAAATTTCCTTCAACTCTTCTCCAGTAGTTAATGAGCAACTCGCCTGGTATGTTTTCTAAATAGTGAGAAATTAGGAACTGTGGAGAAGCAAAGACAGCTGGGAGCCCCAAGTACACAAATCATTTTAAAGCTAGTGGACAGGTACAAAAAAGCAATCAAAAAGGCTAATGGAATGTTGGTCTTTATCTCAAGGGGGCTGCAATACAAAGAGGAAGAAGTGATGCTTCAGTTGTACAGAGCCTTGATCGGACCCCATCTGGAGTACTACGCTCAGTTTTGGGCACCGCACCTCCGGAAGGATATACTGGCCTTGGAGGGGGTACAGCGCAGATCCACCAGAATGATACTGGGGCTCAAAGGGTTAAATTATGAGGACAGGTTGCATAAACTTGGCTTGTATTCCCTTGAGTATGGGAGATTGAGGGGTGAACTGATCGAGATGTTTGAAATGTTAAAAGGATGCGATAGGGTAGATGCAAAGAAACTATTTCCTCTGATGGGGGAATCAAGAATGAGGGGACATTATCTTAAAATTAGAGCTGGGCCATTTAGCAAGGAAATCAGGAAGCACTTTTTCACACAAAGGGTAGTAGAAATCTGGAATTCCCTGCCCCAAAAAGCTGTGGCTGCTGGGACAATGGGCGCTTTCAGGGCTGAGATTTTTGTTAGGTAAGGGTTTCAAGAGATATGGAGCTAAGGCAGATGAATGGAGTTGAGGTACAGATCAGTCATGATCTAATTGAATGGCGGAGCTGGCTTGAGGGGCTGAATAGCCTGCTCCTGTTTCTATGTTCCTATAAATGTCATAACATTGGTTTATGTACCTGTAGAATATGCAATCTAAACCTTTCACAATGCACTTTGGTTAAAGGGGACACTAACTTGGGATCTTAAAGCACGGGCACTCATTTCCCCTAACAGCAATTACTAGCTTGCCCAACCTTGAAATCCCTTCCTCTACTGGAACAGGATGATGCCATCACATCTCTTACTTCAGCTGTCCCATGCCACCTGGCAGTCACCTACTAGCTTTCACCTACTTCCTTGCTGCAGGACAAACTGGGGCACAGTGCCTGCGAAAGGCAAGGTACCGGAGGAAGCATCAAAAGAGGACAGAGAAGGACATGGAGTTGATGGGCAGGCAACCCGCTGTTGCTGTGAGGGATGGCAAGGTCAGGACATATTGCCAGAGCCAGGTTAGTGACTGTACACCTACAGAGTTGCCATAGCATCCCTGAGAAGCCCCGAACATCCACAAGCTACCACTCCTTCTTTACCCACTTCTTCCAACTCTTTAATCCCAAGGGAGTAATGCTCATTATTCTCAGCTTGTAACTTCCTTTCCTGCAGATCGACAGCAACGGGGAAAAGAGGATAAAGAAGAGGAGGAAAATGATTCCGAGGAAGAGGAGGAGGAGACGTTGAACTTTTTCCTTGTAGATTATGAGGATTATGATGAAGAGGGAGAGGAAATCAATGAGCTCCTGCCCCGTGTTCCTCTGCCACAACTCCCTTGAACTAACTTCCATGCCACTTGCTTTTTCCCCATCACCGGGCAGCTGAGACACGGCAGCTGGGGAGAATTAGATAATGTTAGTGAGAATATGACACCGGGAGATTCACAGAGCTGGAAGAGTGAGAAGTGGGTGAGGGTGTACCACCTTTCCAGCGGACACTGAGGAGAGGACTGCCCATGGCTTCAGGGTTGTGGGACCCAGAACTCATGGGTACTAGCCTGGAAAGAAGGATGTTCAAAGGACATCATGCCAATGTGAAGGCTTTGAAGTCCCCAAGGTTGTGCAACTGATGACAGGTGTGACTCTTGAGTCCACAGCCCTCATTAATGGCAACGCCAGGAAAGCTTTTTCATCGTTGCTGGCATCAATGTAACATTGGAATCTGCAGCAGATCCCCATCTAAGAAGTGGCCATGGATCAGTTGGTGCCTGCACGGAAGACAGTAGGGTACAGAATAGACAGTACCATGCACACTGGCTTCCAGACCCTGGTATCTGGGATGCATGCTCCTGTCTCTCGGGGCTTTAAGGATCTGATAGCTGCCATTAGACTAGCCAGCAGGCTGATCAGTAGAGACAGAGATCCAGAGTCCAGTGGGATATCAACAGCTGGAGGTGACCTACCTGAGGCTGCCCTCTCTCAGATCAGCAGCGCCTGCCAGGCCTCTGGCCTTCCCCCTCAGAGCACTATGTCAGTGGCACGTACACCAAGCAGCCCAGGAACAAGCAACTGAGAAGCTCTCATTGTAGGTTGGATGGGGGGCAAAATTCCCCATTGGTCTCAGACTCCCAGAAACAGTGAGGAGCAAATCCATGGACCTTGAAGGTGGAATGCTAAAAGAAAATCACTCCAAAAAGTCATTTCCAGCTGCTGAAATCACTAGTCATACACTCCACACTCTTCATGCTCAAAACCCCTCACTCTATCTATCTATCTCCACTAATCCTGGTAACAGCTGCACCTATTCATTCCAACTTACCTTGATTGCATTGCAAGTGTTAAACCAAGAAACTGTGCCCCAGCATCTCAGGCCCTCATTTACATATATTTAAATCAACTAGCTAGGTACTCGGTGGGCAGATTGGGGAAGGGTCAAAAAGCAAATGGAAACTTAGGGGGACCTACTTTGGGGCGATACACTGGCAGAAACGCCTTCTGCCCAATTTTGCTGCCCAGTACTAAAAAGATGCTCCAATTTTACACTGTAGAAACGCTAACAATTGCATGGAATTTCAGGGCCATCTGATTTGCATTAAGTTTTGTTTGTTCCTTATGTCTATAGGAGGAAAAAAAGAAAGACTTGCATTTATATAGTGCCTTTCACGACCTTGGGACATCTCAAAGCACTTTACAGCCAATGAAATACATTTTGAAGCGTATTCACTGTTGTACTGTAGGAAACATGGCAGCCAATTTGTGCACAGCAAGCTCCCAAAAACAGCAATGTGATAATGACCATATAATCTGTGTTTTTTAAGGATTGGTTGAGAGCAAGCCGCAAATTCCAAGGTGGAGATGGGCCAAAGCATCGCTATTGACTTTGGCTCAGAAAGGAATTTCATGGGAAGAGCCGTAGATTTATTTTCAGCTCTTGAGAGAAAGGTTCCCCTGCTTGCTGCCTTAACAAAATTGTAAAAGTGTGCATAAGGAATGCGTTTCATCACAGATAGCAAGCAGGAGAAATGATCCCCCTTGTGGTAAATTTTGCATAATCCCACTATCATTTACTTATTTATTACACTAGATTTCCAGCCAGAAAGGAAGCACTCCTAGTGATCAGTTATACCCACTGAAGAATGTTTCTGAAGGATTTGATCAAATGCCAATGTATACTCATCTGGAAACAAAATCTTGAAGAATATAAATCTTGATAAGTCTTCTGAATATTAAATAATTTGATACATCTCAGAATTTCTTGTGCATACTTAAGTCCATAATATTGTCACAAGTGTATAATAGGGGAGTTGAGACTTCTGCATGTGGTTATGAAAAATTAAACTAGTGTGTGATTAATCAGATTTCAAGGTAAAAGGCTTTTCCCGCTAGGGGGGAATGATATCTACAAACAAGAGGGAAGAGGTAGTTGAAAACATTTGTGTTGGTCAGCTCAGTGGGTGCAATGCTTCACTAGAATCCCTAGCAGATGAGTTCAAATCGCAACCTCAATTGCTCGACAAATGTGCCTTGCCTTGGTGGGTATATTTGTGGGATTTCTCAACATGATCACTAGGTGGAGCACTGCGCAGTGGGATTGGAAAGTACTGAATAGCACCAACTGGAGATGTCACTTGTATGTTTATTTATCATTTAAACCAGGCAGGCAATATATGTCCGTATTCTTTTAAGCAGGCGACCTGTTTTTCACCCAGGTTTTCAGTCTCAAGAGGTGTCAACTTACCTTTCGGTACGGTTTCTCTGGGTTTTGCAAATTTGAAATGCTGATTACGTACCAAACTTGATTTGATGCATGTGACATCCCAGCCAACTCTACAGCATGTCTTCATATCAAAGACAAGACCCTGACATTATCGCAAGTTCAGGGAGTGACGAGCAGAGGAGAGAGATCCCCCGAGGATAGTTGCTACAGACCAAACTATGTCTTCTTTTAGCATTATTGAACTATTGTTCCTTTTTTTTAATAATTAGAATGTCTGTTGTTTAGTGGAGTCAGTGTCATGGGCTTGAATTCAGGCTTCTGCTGCAACTAGGCCTGGACCAGAACTGATATAAAAACAGACAGAAAAAGACCAAGTCCGTTGGGAATTTTCCTGATGATTTTTTTTGACACTTGTAGTAAATGTGATTTCAAATTAACTGATATGATGGGAAACCTCATGCTTCATCTATGTCATATTGCTGTGGCTAGTGTTCACACCATCTGGTTTCAAGGGCGGCCCTCTCCTGTAAGTTTGATTACCAATACCAGAGAGCAGAATTCCATTTTTGATTACTGCCTTTACAAAATGTTGTGTTCATCGAAGTGGATTCACTTTGTGTTTATGCACACGACTGGATTCACTTTGTGTTTGTGCAAACGAGTGGATTCGCTTTGTGTTTATGCACACGATTGGATTCACGTTGCGTTTGTGTACACGATTGGATTCACTTTGCGTTTGTGCACACAAGTGCATTCACTTTGTGTTTGTGCACACGATTGGATTCACTTTGTGTTTGTGCACAATTGGATTCACTTAGTGTTTGTGCACACAAGTGGATTCACTTTGTGTTTGTGCACACGATTGGATTCACTTTGTGTTTGTGCACACGATTGGATGCACTTAGTGTTTGTGCACACAGGTGGATTCACTTTGTGTTTGTGCACGATTGGATTCACTTTGTGTTTGTGTACACAAGTGGATTCACATTGTGTATGTGCACACGATTGGATTCACTTTCTGTTTGTGCACACGATTGGATGCACTTTGTGTTTGTGCACACAAGTGGATTCACTTTGTGTTTGTGCACACGATTGGATTCACTTTGTGTTTGTGCACAATTGGATTCACTTTGTGTTTGTGCACACAAGTGGATTCACTTTGTGTTTGTGTACACAAGTGGATTCACTTTTGTTTGTGCACACAAATGGATTCACTTTGTGTTTGTGCACACAATTGGATTCACTTTGTGTTTGTGCACACGATTGGATTCACTTTGTGTTTGTGCACACAATTGGATTCACTTTGTGTTTGTGCACATGATTGGATTCACTTTGTGTTTGTGCACCCGATTGGATTCACTTTGTGCTTGTGCACACGATTGGATTCACTTTGTGTTTGTGCACACAAAAGGATTCACTTTGTGTTTGTGCACACGATTGGATTCACTTTGTGTTTGTGCACACAAATGGATTCACTTTGTGTTTGTGCACACACAAACGGACCCACTTCCAATTACTCACATGTGCAATCAGACCCACTTCTTACGGGTACAAAGCGGTTTATCCCATTCCTCACCTAATGTCCAGTGTTGAACTAAACAAAAAGTGGGAACTCCAGGACCAAACCACATCAGTGATCCCAGATCCATGAGAATTCCAGTATTTCACGGGGTCCCTGACAGAATAAAACTGCAGACTGTAAATTTCTTGACCTCACACACTCAATTTTCTTGCCCAACTTTAAAATGATTGCCCAGATTTTGTAAAAATTCAAAATGAATCACAAGATATTCTTTGTGAGAAAACTGTACGAATATTTCTCTTGCCCATGTGTTCTGGGGCTCGCTTTAGATCCCAGCCTTCCTCTAACTGCAGGTTATCCAGTTCTAGTATCTCCCCCCTCTCAACTAAAAAGAGATAAAGATTAAAAGTTGGGACAACGAATCAAAAGAAAAGTGTGAATAAAATAATCAAAAGAGGGAAAATGAAAATAAGAGTGTGAAACAAAAGGTTAAAAAGTAAAACCAGTAAATGAGAGACAGTGAGAAAAACAAGGAAGAAAAGGAAAATAATTAAAGTATTTATAATGTTATATATAGCTTACTCTTCCTTCTGTTTATGGCCTCTGTCCCTTTTATTTTCCTGTCATTTCCTTTTCACACACAACTGGGATGAAAATATCTGAACTATTTGTTTCCATGCTTGCCTTGGTGCTTTTGCTATCTGTACACAGGAAAACAACCAAAGGAATGTAAGAAACTAAGGAGTATATTCTTAGTTGACAGGAAAAGTGTACTCCTGATTTGGGAACACTGCAATGCAGAAATACAACTAGGTATATTGCCAATAACCAACCAGTGACTCTGATGTTTGGTCCTACAAAGGATGAGTGGTTTCTTCAGTAAAGGTTCAATAGTCCCACACAGCCTTGCTCCAGATTCTGCCTTTACAGTGATAAAGGTTTTGAAATTAAATGAAAACTGGAGGGTTTTCTGGTTCGATTATAAGTCAGGGGAAGAGTGATGAATGAGTGTTATTAGAGAGAGATCTAGTACAGGCCAGTCAGGACTGGTTACAGGAGAACGCACCAGGCTAAGGAGTAGCATCTCAGAATAAAGTACCACTGTTGTTTGAATTCTACATTTTGGGTCTATTCCAGTAGAACCTATTACCATATTAGTGAAATTATTTCTCACATTAACCAGTTCAGCACCTTCTATTGGGAGCAGTATTTATTCTCCATCATTAACTACACATTTGTTTGAATATTATAATACACAAGGCCTAATTCTTAGATTCAACAGCACTTTCTGCCGTACATCTAACTTAAAGCTGCAGTAAACAATCGGAAGTGAGGAAAACAATTTGCTGCAAGGCCTTCAAATCAGTCAGCCCAGGTGGGCCTTAGGCAGAGATCACCTGAAAGGAACCATTCCCACTGCAGCAGGTAGAAGGGGGGATACACTCAGTAAATGCATCAGCCACACATGGAATTGAAAGGTTAACGTTACTGAGGGCATGGCTTAGTTGTTGAATTTGGCTGTTTGGAGAGGGAGTGGAATTTTGCGTTCAACTGAGTGACTATTTTAGGTATCTGGGGTTGAGTGTCTCTGGTCACTATTAGAGGGTCATTTTTACTCATTGCTGGCCAAAAAAATATAGAAATGATAGAGAACCGGCAACCAGTTTTACACCACAGTGGAAAATAAAATTGGGGCAAGGTGTACAACGGGCTGTCAATTCTATCATCCGTCTTTTTTTGGCAAGAGGTAAAAGTTAAAATTACCCCCATTTAAGTGTGAATGCATCCAAAAAAAATTCTCCTCTCACTCCCCCCACCCAACCAATGTCAGCATCAAGCGCTCCCAGATCAGGTATAGTACAATTCTAGGCTGACTCAGGTTCCTTCCACTCTTGCACAACCACAGAAGATCACCCTTTATTGCACTAGTGTAACATTTTCCATTTCTCACATCTACGCCCCATGCAATCACAGATTCAGTATTGAATTATTCTTTCAACAATAATAATTGTACATAAAAATGTTTGTTAAAAGAGTTTTACTGAAAGAACAGAAAAATAATGTACAGGGTTAGATAGACTGTCCAGGTGTTCACCAAACAGCATATATTTATATATATATATATATATATATTACACACACTAATATGTTATTTGTCAGTAATCAACTGCTGCATATGCCTTGATAAACTATCAGTGACCACGTCACTATCAATGGTCCTTCAGTGTGAAAGCCATCACCCTACGGTGTGTTCTGGCATTTGGCATCTACCCTGATACACTCTACCAATAAAATAAAGATAGCAATTAAACAAAATTACCCCAAGAGCTCCACAGTATACATATTAAAATAAATAGCAATACATGGGGCAAATTTCAAGACTGCGATCTCATCATGGGGTCTAGAAATGGTTACAAGTGACTCAGGCTTCACGCTCGATGTCTGTGATGCTATCTGAACCCCTCAATGAGCTTACTTCCCTGTCACACTGTAAAGCCATTTCATTGAGCACTGAGAACTCCTCATGATTTGAAGTCATGTGCAGTGTGTATGGTCACAGTATCTTCACTTGCTTATTGCTGCATGCTCCGTATTATAAATATCAGATTGATGTTGCTGCAAAGTATGTAGTTACCTCAATCCTTCTATCCTACAGCGGCCATACTAAGGGACCTCATGGTTAAAGACACCTGGAGTTATAACTTCCTAGGTTAATTGCTAAGGTTTTAAATGCCTTCTGTGCAATGTATATATCTCCAGCAAGATGTATCTTTAATGGCACCGAGCCCCAGCAGTTAAGATGTTTTACACCATTATGGTCATAAGTTTCAATCTTGGGATTGATTGGCCCTCAGATCAGCTGGCTATGTTATATGTGGTGACAGTTTTGTCGGTTCTTGGCTGAGAGGTCGGATAATTCCACCACTGTAGGGGAAGGTGGGAGGGGGTGGGGGTGAAAGAACAAGTGACTGCCTCCCCTTTTTGCTCCATGTACATGCATGTGATATTAGACAGACACGGAGAACAAAGTCACTGGGCAGTCTGCCACCCCTCTAAATGAATTTGCTATCTTCTGTAGCATTTGCTTAGGGGTGTGACGTTACTGAGTGAGCCAAAAGCCACAGCTCACTTACCTGTGTTCTGTATACGACCCAACTTTAACGTAGTTGAAACGTGTGTTTATGTTACATTTCCTCAGTTCTAATTAAACCATTTACTTCATATTCTATAGTTGCACCACGTACATGCAACATCACTTACCCTTTGCCAATGCAAAATTAAAAGTAGATTAATTTTTGATTTTCTTCCCCCACAAAAAAGCACACTATGGCCTGAAAAAAAACTATGGCCCTTCATCTAGCTAGATTTACAACTTAATGCCAATCTAGACATTTTAATAGGTCCGTCTGACTTCATATAAAGGCCAGGTGGTGCTGGCATCCTCTTTTGCCCAGGAGGACACGTCGAGCATGGAAGTGGCTGATGTGTCAGCAGATTCTTCAGATGAGAGATGGACGACCTTGGCAGCCAAATCTGAGGGTACAGTCATGAAGGGGGCACATCCATATGCAGGCGCTGCTTGGTAACTGGAGGCAAAATGCATCTCCTCCAGCGGGTGGAGAGGGTAGGGCTGTGAACCCTGGCTCAATATGCCGTTGTTCCGGCTGGTGTTCCTGTACTGAGATGGAGAGGTGGAGTCAGGGCCAGGCAGAGAGTGGTTGCTGTGTTGAGGGGTTTGACAATTAGCCACGGTTGCTTGCATCAGCTGGAGGGAGTCGCAAATTCCATCGCCCTGGCTGATGCTGTCTGGAACATTGTCCCATGAATCTCTCTACAGTTGAGAACAAAAAAAAATTCCTTTTTAATACACTACTGCGATGGCTCCATAGCTAACTTTATACATTGCATAAACCCTACCTTCAAATGTTAGAAGTTTTCTCAAAAGTTATGGGTTGTCTCAAAAGTTCTCACTTTTAACCCAAACATATAAATCTATCACTGTTGGCGGTGTTAATGGATAAACAGTTAATATTCACTTCATTGGAAAGAAAAATCAGGTGGGCTGTATAATGGGTGATCCATCCAATATTGCTGATGTTACATCATCACCAAAAGTAAAAAATTACCCCTGTCTGTATGGCATTCCTTTGTCCACTATTTTAATACAGGCATTGACCTGTTTAGTTTAGCAAAGAGACTGTCAGAGATGTCAGCTGTGGCTCAGTGGTAGCACTCTCACCTCTGAGTCAGAAGACCATGGGTTCATAGTCCCACTCTAGAAACTTGAGCACAAAATCTAGGCTGACACTCCAGTGCGGTACTGAGAGAGCGCTCAGCTGTCTTTTGGATGAGATGTTAAACCGAGGCCCCGTCTGCTCTCTCAGGTGGACGTAAAAGATCCCATGACACTATTTTGAAGAAGAGCAGAGAAGTTCTCCCTGGCGTTCTGGCCAATATTTATCCCTCAGCCAACATCACTAAAACAGATTATCTGATCATTATCACATTGCTGTGTGAAAATTGGTTGCTGCGTTTCTTACACTTCAACAGTGACCATATTTAAAAAGTGCTTAATTGGTTGGACAGCGCTTTGGGATATCCTGAGGTTGTGAAAGGCGATATATAAATGCAAATCTTTTTTCTTTTGTATAAGTGTGTTAAACTAATATCAGCAACTGCCATTTCTAGGTTATAAAGTTTTTTTTGACTGGGTTGGTCGGATCTTTTTTGCTTTTGTTCAGCGTGTAAATGTTGACATTTTTTTTTCATTTTAAAATGATCAATGACAGATTATTTTTTACGTCGATTCCCAAACAACATTGCTGACAAAATGTCATCAATAAACATCTAAAGTGCAGCGATATCTAGGAAGACATGAAAGATAGTTTCTAGCAGAAGTGTTGTGTCGTACAGATTGCAGGTACCTTTACTCAACAGAACATATAAAACCTCCTTTATTCTGGAGGTGGAATGTGGTGAAGGGGCCTCTTTAAATAATACAGCCTAGAAATTATAATTTGTGCTATTAATTAATGAACATTTAATGCATGAGATGTTAACTAGTTTATATTAAATGGGGTAAGATCTACATTAAATTGCAAAGGAATACCATACTAATGCACTGAGCATCTAGATGTCAATACAATGTAATTTCTAGACACATACGTTTGGAGAGGAGAATGAATTGAGAACTTTTAAGAATACCCCTTCTGATTACTTTTTCTCATTTGATTACTGAGCATTATCTCAATAAAAGTATTTTCATAAAAATCTCATCAATATTCTGTAGCAACGATTTTCATCGACCTTCTCAATAGCTAAATTGGTTAAGGCAATGAGCTGGAACCTCCCAGGTTCGATTTCTTGTCTGTCCTGAGGTAACTAGATCTCATCCAGACCTGCAATTAGTTGCTTACATTTCCTCAACTGTTAGTTGTAATAGTTCAGTTATTCCCTTGATGTGGTTTCTGGCTTAAATAGTGACTGTGCACTAATAACTAACCACCTGATGACTCAAGGCAAGATAAGCAAGATCTTCTTCTTGGCAAAGTGTAATATTTTTCAGGCAAATGTTTGAATATCTCCACTGCTGCACTACAGTGGACAGGTGTGTAGCTCTCTGTCAGTAATGTGGACACTCAAGTACAAAGTGACAAGGTGTTAAGCTGCGTAAAGAAATACCATCAGAGTTGATGCACTCCTGCCAAATACTTTAATGCTTGTAGCTGTCTAGATTATATTGAAGGAGCTATTGTATATCTAATAATACATAGTGATTTTGCCTGGGGTTGTTACCGATTCTTAGACAGGTAAATGCCTTAATTTACTGCTCACACTTACTGCTCACACTTACTGCTTTCATTTACTCCTCACATTTATTGTTCACACTTACTGCTCACAATCATGCTCTCATTTACAGCTCGTATTTATTGTTCACATTTACTGCTTACACTTGCTGCTCAAACTTCATGCTCACACTTACTGCTCACATTTACTGCTCACATGGGAACAGAGCATTGATGCCCAGGCAATGGTTAGTCAAAATAGTTACAATCTATCAGCTTAACAAGCAGGCAATGAATCGTAAGATTTTACAGCACAGAAGGAGGCCACATGCCTGAGCCAGCTCTCTGAAAGAGCCACCCACTTAGTTGCATTCCTTGTTCCCTCACCCTTTATCATTTTTCTTTTTCAAATATTTACCCACTTCCCCTTTAAAAGCTACTACGCATTCTACTTCTCTAACCCCCGCCCTCCCCCAACACTGTTTCTGGTAAGGTATTCCTGTCCTAACCCTTTGCGTGAAAAAAATAAATTCTCCTAAACCTTTCCCTTCATTCTTTTGGTGATGATGTTGACTTTATGCCGTCTAGATACTGACTCACTGGCCAGTGGAAATAGTTTACCTGATTTACTTCATCAAAACCTCTAGAATTTTGACAAGTGGAAAATAATCAGGGTGTGCAGATCAGAAAATAACGCACAAAAAAATCTAGAAAGGCAAAGTTCACTGAAGAGGAAAGGGGCTTCATTGGAAAAGTACCGTTAAGTGGGAAGGCAATCCTTCCTGTGGCAGTCTACCCTTTGCCCTCCCACATATAGACATTAAGGGGCTGAGCATCATAACTGCACCAACTTGATCTCCACTTTGGTTCCTTTATTACAACACTGCTGGCACTCCTCAAATTCAGTCAGAATTCCTGAATGAACTAGTTTCAGAAGCAGGGATCTTAAAGTCGTACAACTCCAAAAAGCCATTCAAATGCGCAATGTGCCATTGCAGCTTCTAGCCTGAATTTTGCAACAAGAAGTACAAATCCAAATGCCTTTGCTCAACCGCGACGCGTATCAGAATAGGTCAGGCACAGACACGAGGACAGGTAAATAATTACATACCAGCAGAAAATGTGATGATTCGTTGGAAAAAGCAGGTATGAGAGGTGGGAGAGCCTGAGGTGTGAAAATGGAACTCGTCCCAGGTGGGAATGTTGACGTACGGTAGTCTCCAAATGTTTCTGTAAGGTATGGATCAAACAGAGGCTGATACCCGGACACTCCTGGTGGCTCACATGCAAGGGACATCCCGCCCAGAGGAGATGAGTATACGTCTGCTGTGTACTGTTTAGACGGATGGCAATGAGACAACTCAGATTCTGATAGATAAGGCCTTCTTACACCGTAGTAACCAGATATTACATGGGAACCTATTCAAAAAGAAATGAGTTGTGTTAAATTCAAAATTAATAACTACCACATAGACTGGTTAAGGGGATGACAGTTTAAGGGGATCATTTGTTAAAGGAATCATTGGTTCAGGAAATCAGTGAGAATTATCAATTATGGGAATCATTAGTTAAGAGAATCAAAACACTCAAGCCATTCCAATAGGCTCATATGTTAGTTTTTTTCATTTTATTTTAGACATTTTAAGAAATCACAGGATTCAGTTTAAGGGAATTAGTCAAACTAAGAATACATTGTAACCACTGTCCCTAGATGTGATGTAAGCACGCACTGGGGTAGAAATGAGTCTGGGCCTGTTCTCGGGCTCATACTTGATGCTGTGCAGGCAGCAGCGCCCGAGCCAAGAGGCCCGAGGAGTGATAGAAATTGGTCCTCGGGCCTTATCTAAGTAATTGGGGCAAGTGCTGGTCGCACCTCCACAGGCAGCTCACCCCAATGGGGAGAAACAATTTCAGGCCACCTGCCTCGTCGGCAAAGGCCCTCACGTAAGTGAGGGATTTGGGCCTGCTTTGGGCCGGGAGTGTGGTGGGAGGGTCGATGGCGACGCCTGTGAAATCGGGAGAGCACTCCTGCTCCTCCTGACTCCGCAGGAAGGCTCTTTCATTTTTTGATTTAATTCTCAAACTTAGCTTTCCTTGGCGGCCACGAGGGCTGATTTGAATGAGCCCGATAATCAGGAACTAATTTTGAAAAAGGGCTCCTTCAACATTCGTTAGGCCCCTCATTAACACAGTCAAGGGGCCTAATGTCTGTTTTAGGCATCCACCCAGAATGCCTAAAAATGTGCTCCATTAGTTTAGCAGTGGGACCAACGCCTGCGCAGATCAGGCGCAGGCTGTCCCACTACTAAATTGGTACACTTGGTGCCCATTTTACTCCCGAGAAACAGGCGCAATTCATACCAATTTCTACCCCGTGGTGATCGCAGAAAGCCACATAAACAGAATTTGTCTCTGGAATGGCCTCCTTCTGTGCTGTAAAATTCTATTATTCTACACCAGATTTTGTTGTCTGTCTTCTCTGCATATTGTATCAAGGGCAGATATGGTTTACACCTTAAGGATAGTCTCTAGTAGCGACCACTCTCTAGCTGTGAGATTGCGAAGGTGGTCTTGCTCTGAGCCTCTGGCAATGCAGCTCATAATCTGACTTCTCGGGAAAGGTAACCAAGTTGATTTATCTGTTGGGTTTTTTTCCTCCCCAGAGGCACTCAGCCCTTCCTCCATTTGTGGAAAAGTGTCTGAGCGGAATCAGCCCAGAGTATCTGGGTCGAGATTACGACAAATGGTGCCGTTGTTAAAACAGCATGGAGTTAGCGTGAGGTTTACAGCTCTGTGAATGTTCACATATCTAATCCTGACTGTTATTAAACATTTAGAGAAATGCATAGAACCACAGAACTGTCCTATCTAAACAATGTTCTGTAAATAAGATTTTTTAAAATTAGAATTTAATATTATTTTAGCGTCCAGTGCTCTGCCTTTCATTAAAGAGGACTGAAGGTTTTTTGTTATTTTGGGGAAGGGAGTGTGTTTTCATGAATCATTTTCTGTATTGATATTACACAAAAGGACAAATCATTCCAAATGTGAGGCAGCACAAGTGGAACAAATATTCTGTGTATTGTGCTTTAAATTGAATGAAAAATTATTTCTTCGTAAAAATAATTTGTATCCTTTAATGTAAATCCCTTGCCCCAGTAGAGTTGGCTATAGTATTTGGCCTGTACTTTTGTCAATAAAAAAAATATTATGCAGATAAAATAAATACTATACAGAAACTCAATCCCTAGAGAAAGCAACAACAGGATTCCTAGCAGTATGGCTCATAGTAAATCTGTTACTGCACAAAATCTCCTATTAGCCGAGAGCAGTAATGGAAGCACATTGAGTTGTAACTAAGGGCAGGTGCTCATCAGAAAGGCAAGATTGCTTGGATCATCATTTATCTATTGTACAGCCAAGTGTCTATTACTGCCATTCAGTGACACCTTGACGATATTATTACTTCTGTTCCACACTTTTTGGACTCTTCCATCAAAAATCTAGCTGCGTGTACGTTCTAGCCCAATATCTGGGGGTGAATCATTGCAACACAACTTGGCGTTATCAAGTTTCATCCAACAAGCTCAACTCTCCTTTATCTACAATTCACTGACGCCTAGTAACAAAAAGCATTTTGGTATTCAAATAAGATGTGACTGAACACAGAACTGTTAATCTCCTGGCACTACCTCATTGTGTTTTCTTAATATATTTTGTTTATTTTGTTTGAAGGTTTAGTCACCCTCATGAAGAGAGCAAGCACTGTCCACAAGAGTCTGTCAAAATCCCTTAGGTTTTTTTTGGTACTTTTGCAAATATTTGGCAGAAAATTCCACTTACTAGACATCTGGACAAAAGCCGGGGGTTGAGAAGAGTTAGATCCGGTCTGAAAGAGGAAGGAGGGAGAAAAAAAGTTTACTTTCAAAGGCAACTAATGGTGTCTTCAGTACAATCGACCAATATAAAGTAGCGTAAGGCATCATCTTGGTACAGTCTATCAGAGCTTCCATTTGCTACTCCACACCACCGTTGTGCTTATGATTCCTTTAAATGAGAAATTCCTCATCTCACATTCCCAGGAGTAAGTGCAGCCAAGGCTGGGCACTTCCCCACAGCAAGGGAAAACTGGCAAATAGCTCAGCTACTTCTGCAACTCCCTTCCAGACAGATCAGGAGTGTCATATCAATTGCTCAGGCCAAGATTGCAGTACTAGCCTCTCAGCTCAAGAATAGTGTCTGACATGTAAACAAGGATTTTTTTTTTTAAAAAGAGAACGAATAATTCAGAAAATCACGAAACCAGTTGTGCTTGTGTTCGTCAGTAAGAAACTAGTACATTTCTGCATCAGTAAATAGCTGTACAACAACAACATCAGCTTGCATTTATATAGTGCCTTTAATGTAGTAAAACGTTCCAAGGTGCTTCACAGGAGTGTTATCAAACAAAATTTGACACCAAGCCACATAAGGAGATATTAGGACAGGTAACCAAAAGCTTGGTCGAAGGGGTAGATTTTAAGGAGCGTCTTAAAGGAGAAGAGGGAGGTAGAGAGGCAGAGAGATTTAGGGAGTGAATTCCAGAGCTTAGGGCCTAGGCAGCTGAATGCATGGCCGCCAATGGTGGAGCGATTAAAATCGGGGATGCACACGAGGCAAGAATTGGAGGAGCATAGAGATTTCAGAGGGTTGTTAGGACTGGAGAAGGTTACAAAGATAAGAGGCCATGAAGGGATTTGAAAACGAGGATCAGAATTTTAAAATCGAGGCCTTCCCAGACCAGGAGCCAATGTGAACACAAGGGTGATGGGAGAACAAGACTTGGTGCGAGTTAGGATACAGGCAGCAGAGCTCTGTACCAAGCAAATAATGTAGTCTTAGTAAAGGCCAGAAATTCGTGGCGGGGATGATAGTCAAAATTTTCCCTAAAATAAGCAATAGAGGAAATCAAACCCAGCGGAGGTCGACCTTAAAGACGGTTTTTGTGCTACTGCCCATAAAGCTAACTCCGCCCCATCCCCCTTCTCCCGGAGTAATTTTTATGCAAATATATGAGCAGCAGAATTTGCATGCTGCAGCAGTCATTGTGTTTGAATGCTGAAGGCAGAACACTGAGAGCTGTGGCAGGTTATTGCCATAAGTGTTCTGGCCTGCTTAAGGAAATAAACCATTATCTGGCTGAGGCAATCTTCAACTGTAACCAGTCGTCCGGAGAGCCGCATTTTTTTTTTCAGAGGTGGCGGGGATCGTGTCAGCTGTTATCTGGCCTTGCCTCCGCCACCAATAGCATGGCAGGAAAAAGCTGAACCAGTCATGCGACTGGTACCACATTATGGAAAGGCAACCTGTTCCTGATCCTTTGCTATTGAACTGCGCGATGGGGACGTTTCTGGACTAGCACAGGTTCCCTTACCCTCTTATTTTTGCACTTTTTTTATGCTGAAGTTTCGGTGAAGGGCCTTAACAGAGGACACCATCAGGGATGGAAAATGTTGTCAGGAGACAAGGTAAATCACAAAATAGTGATTGGGTCATAGGAACATAGGAAGATAGGAACAGGAGTAGGCCATTCAGCCCCTCGTGCCTGCTCTGCCATTTGATAAGATCATGGCTGATCTGTGATCTAACTCCATATACCTGCCTTTGGCCCATATCCCTTAATACCTTTGGTTGCCAAAAAGCTATCTATCTCAGATTTAAATTGAGCAATTGAGCTAGTATCAATTGCTGTTTGCGGAAGAGAGTTCCAAACTTCTACAACCCTTTGTGTGTAGAAATGTTTTCTAATCTCGCTCCTGAAAGGTCTGGCTCTAATTTTTAGACTGTGCCCCCTACTCCTAAAATCCCCAACCAGCGGAAATAGTTTCTCTCTATCCACCCTATCTGTTCCCCTTAATATCTTATAAACTTCAATCAGATCACCCCTTAATCTTCGAAACTCTAGAGAATACAACCCAATGTCAAAATTCAGTTTTGAAAGCCTATGGAATTTAAGCAAAAAGGAAAAATTGAGGAAGGTCATGAATCCTGAGACATATGAGTTAAAATGGCCCCTAATTTAGTTCAACCTTCATTCAGTGCCTTACCAAAACCAGGCCGAGATCAGGAACTTGCCTAATTAACAAATACAGCCACAAAGCCATAGCCTACCAATTCACATCATGGTTCAGTAGAGTCAATACATTACCCAAACTGTCAGAAGTTCTACCTCCCTGTGGAATTCAGTGCCCATTAGCAATGGTTCTAATCTAAGATCTCAGCAAAACTGAAAGAAAACACACGCAGCTGACAAATTTCCCTCACAATGGGGGTAATTTTCAACTACACTGCCTGGATGGTAACATGGTGGAGCTGATCATCTGTCTGCTATAGAACTTGCCTGGTTTTCATCCCATTGATGTCATTATTGATCTCAATAATCTCAGTTACCTTCTAATCCTGAAGATATTGGTAAAAAGTAGAACATTGAGTGACATATAACAGTAAATTTTACAAATGTGCACTCCTGGTACGAAGCTTCACTTACTGGAAGCATCAACTGGAAAACATAGAAACATAGAAACATAGGAGCAGGAGTAGGCCATTCGGCCCTTCGATCCTGCTCCGCCATTCAATATGATCATGGCTGATCCTCTATCTCAATACCATATTCCCGCTCTCTCCCCATACCCCTTGATGCCTTTTGTGTCTCGAAATCCATCTAGCTCCTTCTTAAATATATTCAGTGACTTGGCCTCCACAGCCTTCTGTGGTAGAGAATTCCACAGGTTCACCACCCTCTGAGTGAAGAGGGTGAAAGTTGGGCACTATCCCCCACAATCTTCCGTCCATTCATTTTAATGAAAATCATGGGAGTGTGTGCCTGAATTCCCAATATGTACCCCCAGTTTTACTCTATAAAACTTTTTAACGCTTCGGTTTCACCCCGTAAACCCACAGAACATCGCTTCACCTGTTACATTCTTCGAATTAACTAAGGAAAAATAAGTTTATATTTTTATTAGCGATTTTTCCTGAGTTAAGTAAGATAATCCCTGTTCTTTAAACTGCCTGGACTCATGCCCCAGTTACAGAGGGGCCAGCCTCGCAGCCCTCTACCAATGACCCCTTGGACTGACTATAGTGAGATGGTGCCAACTGCATGACTGGTGCCATCTTTCTGCCGGTCCAAGCAGAAAGATCCTACAGCACTAGTCAAAGAAGAGCAGAGGCTTCTCTCGGAGCCCTGGTCGACATTTCTCCATCAATCAATACCACCAGAAACAGATTAGCGTATAATTTACTGTTTATGCTGTGCGCAAATCAGCTGCAGTGTTTGCCTGCATGACAACAATGACTACACTTCAGAAGTAATTAATTGGCTGTGAAATGCTTTGGCACATCCTGAGGACACGCTTATGCATTGTACAAATGCAAATTCTTTCTTACTTGAACTGCAGCACCTGTGTTCAAATATTTTAGAAGCAAGCAGCAAATCCAATAATATTAGGTGCGCAGAACAAGACTGCGCAGACAGGGTTTACATTCTGCTGTACAGAGTGATCCTGCATACATTTAAATTCACATCCATTTTGGTACTTGAAAAGATAATTAAGGGAGACGTGATATAATTTATGAAAATAGTACCAAAATACATCATAACTACATTGATAATGACTGAAATCAGCACTCTATTGAATTTAAATATGTGTGCACACGGTGTTAATTTATATGCCTACAGCATCCCTGTCTTGCCACACACAATGTCACTGTCCAGATGCAAGTGGACAGCATCCTTTTCTGGATGCAATCATGCAGTGGCCCTGTCTGGATGCACGCAGACCTCTTGTCTGTACGCATGCAGCATTCTGTTCCGATGGACACAGCTTTGCAGGATCAATGCATGCAGCATTTATTTGATCCACACGATATTGCTGTCTAAAAGTATGCACCCAGCATCCACGAAAGCAAAGTCCCTGTCTGGATTAATGCAGCGCTTAATGCACGTAGCATCCCTGGGTTAATACACAAGCTCCCTGTCTCATTGCACGCAATGGAGGTGAAATTGCTCTTTGGCAATAGCGCAAAACAGGTGATGGCGAATCGGCGGCCCATTTTACAACCCAATGGAAACCAATTTTGCCCCTAATGCTTCCAGGTGCAAATAGCACCTCTGTCCCAAATCATGTACCATCCTGGTCTCAGTCCATGTAGCACCCTGTCTTAGTGCATGTAGCATCCCAATCATAGTGTATGTAGCACTCCCGTCTCAAGGCACACTGAGTCTTTGCCTCATTGTATTCAGCACCCCTTTTCTCAGTCCACCAAGTGCCCCAGTCTCAATGCATGCGCCATCCTGTCTCAGTGCATGTACCACCCTGGTCTCAATGTATTTGCTGTATTGATCTCAATGTATTTGCTGTCCTGATCTCAGTGCATACAAAGCACTCAGTGCATATCCCATTTCAGTCACGATGAATGCAGAACCATGGTCTCAGTGCATGCTGAGGAGGGGATAATTTTAACCTAACTTGCCTGGCGGGAAACTGATGGGATCGGGTGCAACGCTGGTTTTATACCCCACCCGAATTTACTCTCCATCGGGACGGGGTGTAAATCCAGCGTTTACCCAATACCGTCAGTTTCCCACCAGGCGCGTTAGGGTCAAATTTCCCCTCTGCCTTACTACATGTAGTGACTGTGTCTCAGTGCGTGCAGCATCCCAATTTAGTTCCAGGACCTGGGTTTGAATCTGGCCCAGACTAATGAAGCCAGAGTATCCTCTGTCTGCTGGGTGCAATGTAAGATGATTTTGGTCAATTATAATCCAGTTCCACAAGGGCACGTCCCCATAGCACAAAACAGTCCCTAATTCAGCAGTGAATTGGTAGTCTCATTCAGATAGGCCACAGGATGGCTGATATGGGAAAGGGAAAATTGTCACACTGCTGCGATCGAGGAGATGCTCGGCTGGGACTGATGCACAAAGTTGGGGCTTTACTCTGCACCTGATCCGGGTATGTTTTTTGCTGACATTTGATGTTCACAATGAAAAGTGTTGCATTCTTGAGCAGTAAAACCACCTCGATGAGCACAAAAACAACAGTGCACATTATTAATGATTGACACCATTACAATAAATTTAAATAAAAAGAAAGCAAACTGCAAATTGCTGGAAATCTGAAACAAAAAGCAAAAAACACTGTAAATACACAGCAGGTCAGTCAGCATCTGTAAAGAGAAAAAACAGGCCAATGCTTCGGGTGTATGCCTTCATCGGAACGCCATACAATTTAGAGTGTCTGTGCTCTCAAGGACTGTATGATAGAACCATTCAGCCTGCATTCTACGACAGGTCAATTGATATGGCATATCAATACGTCATAAACGCAACATGGAATTTGGATAAGATTCAACCAAGAGATTTGTTTCCTTACGCATACCGTGAAAAATAAATCCCTACATGTTGATGCACGTTACCTAGGTGATTGCATCAGTGTTGTTTAAGAAACAGGAACCCCTGCAAGAACACTCAGGCCAGTCTTAATTTAAACAAAATGATTTAACTGCATCGAGATTGAATTTCATCGTTTCCAGGACACTCATTCTCAAACCATAGAATTACAGAGCAACCAGGAAAACAAAAAAGAGGCAGACTTGTTGGGCCAAATGTCCTTTTTCTGTTCCAGTAGATTCCTGTTTCCTCTGTGACAGGCACTTCCAATCTTGGGTTTTTCATACTAAGCAGCAACAAAGTCCTGTTAGTGAATGAGATTTGAATATTCTGAAAACTATTTATAGAGTACTTTTAGCACTTTTGGCAGAATATTATTGGCAAATCATATTTCTTTTTTTTGTGGGAGAAGTTACAGAAATCATAACTGAAAATTAAATATTATTTAAATATTATGAAGTGGACAAAAATAATTGGTTAGTGCTCAGGTACTTTGAGATGTCAGAATACATCCCTGTGCCATTTTGGTGAAAATTGAACATGTATTAATCTGCTGCTTAATTATCCAAACTCTTTGGGCTCGATATTAGCAAGGCAGCGGGTTGGCAGCGGGGGGTCGACTGGGCGCGTGGGTAACGCGCCCAGTGAAAGCAGGGTGCTCTGCACGCGATTGGAGCATGATTGGAGCCACTTACCTGTGCTTCCGGGTTTCCCGCTGATAACCTGCACAGCGGGCGGACTGCGTATGTGCAGCATAGGCTGTCAGCTGGAGGAGACCGATTTAAAGGGGCAGTCCTCCACTGAGTGATGCTGCAGAAAATAGGCAAAATTACAGCATGGAGCAGCCCAGGGGGAAGGCTGCTCCCAGGTTTAATAATGCCTCACTCCAGGTATCATTGGATGGGATGAGGAGGAGGGGGAGGACAGAGATCTTCCCCTCGGTGGGCGGGAGGAAGCGGCCTGCCTCTGCCACCAAGAAGGCCTGGCTCGAGGTGGTAGAGGAGGTCACCTGCACCACCAACATATCGCGCACCTGCATACAGTGCAGGAGGCACTTCAATGACCTAAGTAGGTCAGCCAAAGTGAGTACACTTACTCATTCCCCTACACTCCGTCTGCCACATCACCGCTTCCACCCCACATCTCCTTCTGCACTGCCAACACTACTCTATCACATCACTCCTCACACCCACTCAAAGCTCATCTCACCTGCATTTCCTCACCTCGCCAGTACTCATCCCACCACTACCACTTAACCCAATCCTCATACAATCTCATGGCTCTGTCTCATACTCACCCTCTCATGCATCTCTTTCACGGTCAGCCTCACTCAACCTGCCACTACCTGTGCTGCAGCCACAGGGCATGCATCACATATGTGCAGTAGGAAGCGTAAGGCAAACGTGTCGTGAGCATGAAGGGGATGCACAAGGGTGTTTAAGGGTTTGTCATGGTTTTTACTTATATTTAATTTCTGATCAACTCACATCACATATTATATTGTCACCACTACTGCCACGTCTTTGCGAATCTTGTCTGGATTGTGCAATAATGCCCTTTCCTGAGGATCACTATGAAGACCCACAACTGATGCCACCCATTGTGTCACTGCAGAGTGGGTGTAGGTGTATTTGCAGGGCTCTTTTGTGCAGACGACTGAGAGACGTTGACAATGTTCCTGGTGGTACCCTGGAAGGATGCGGAGGAGAAGTTGTTGAGGGCAGTGGTGACTTTGACAGCGACAGGTAAGAAGATGGTGCTCGGGCCAGCCGGGAGCAGCTCAGCATGAAGGAGGCTGCAGATGTCCACGACTACATGTCGAGTGACTCTGAGCCTCCATGTGCACTGCTGATCAGAGAGGTCCAGGAAGCTGAGCCTCAGTCTGTGGACCCTGTGGCGAGGGTAGTGCCCTCTGCGACGCATCTCTCTCTGCCATTGCCCTCCCTCCTGCTGTGCAAGTGGATGTGTCACAGCACTGTGTTGTGGAGCTCCACGTGTCAGAGGTGGACGGCGTGGCCAGCGAGGCTGGTGATGCTGTTCGCCCTCCGAGGAGGTCATGACTGCAGCTACGGCGGCCCCCATCCAGAAGATGTACATTTGAGGGGGTCCACAAGGTAGGTAAATGTGTCTGGACACCGGGGTAAGTGTGCAAGTTGGTGAATTATATTGTTAGGAGGAGGGTGGTGGAGGCCAAACTTTGTCCAAAGTGACAGGGTGGCCTCCTGCAATGAGTGAGGGTCTCCCCCCACCCCAGCTGTCAAATGGACCTTTGCAACTGCCACAGGCTGATGGCTGCAACACGTCCATTTGAACTAGGAGTGTTTCCCCCAGTACGGGAAACAGTCTCAGTTAATTTCAAAATCCCAGCCCTCCTAAAATATCAGGTCAATCAGGTCTGTAAATGACCTGAAATACCTGTTTAAGTGCTTTAAGTGGCATCCCACTGGCTTTAATTGCCGGCGGGAGCCCCACATGCGGGGGCTGCGCGCGCATGTCAGCGCGTCACTGGGGAACCCGGAAGTGGGCGAGTTGGAGCCGGGCTCCAGACCCGCCCTGGGAATCCCCGATTTTCGCAGCCCCCCCGCCATGAACGCACCCGATCGGTGGTGCGAAAATCGAGCCCTTTATCTTAGAGCTTATGTTAATATTGAACATCATTCTGGGACTCAGCTTATCTATTCCTCTGATTATCTTAACTGTCTCGATAAGGTCTTCTCCAAGGCCAGGTTGCCTCCCACTCCACCCCGCCCCCCCACCCCAACCCCCACCTTGGATCTCCAATATCATAAATGCACAAGTTCTTAAACGCTATCCAGAAAATATTACCATCGAACAAAAATTACTATTTGCGTTTGAGTCACTGCCGAAAAATTATAATTGTGATGGTTTCCTTTTATCTCTGACTTAATTTGTTAATTCTTCCTCTGATCACTATCATCTTTAGTAAAAGGGAATTAGATAGCATTAGCTTTTAATTTTCAAAAGTTCTATATTTTTGTCACAGATTATTCAAAATTATGCCTTAAATCAATTTCTTGCAATATCATGGGGCATGAAATAAGCATCTAGATTTGTACCCTGTAAATCTGAGGCACAATCATGAAATTCTTCAATAATTAAAATTGAGTTTAAATTTTATTTTTTGCAAGGGCGGCGACATAAGGTGAAATTAGTCTAAGTTAAGCAAATCAACATTTTTGGGACATTGGTTTCAGGTGTTGCTACGCTACAGCAACAACAACAGCAACAACAACAACTTGCATTTAGCACCTTTAATGTTCTCAAACATCCCAAGGCGCTTCACAGGAGCGTTATCAACCAAAATTTGACACCCCAGCCACATAAGTAGATATTACGGCAACTGACCAAAAGCTTAGTCAAAGAGGTACGTTTTAAGGAGCGTCTTAAAGGAGGAGAGAGAGAGAGGTAGAGAGGCGGAGAGGTTTTGGGAGGGAATTCCGGAGCTTAAGGCCTAGGCAGCTGAAGGCACAGCCGCCGATGGTGGAGCGATGAAAGTAGTTTACAAACCTTTTCGTGTGGGGACCCCATGCAAATATTGACGCACCCACAGACCCCTGCAAATATTGCCAAGAACCCTAGGTCCTCTTGACTGTACTCCTATAAGACACTGTCAGCCATCCATTGCAGATTTTCTTTTATTAATATTTCACAGAAATAACATGCTGGTAAGTCAACAGTGATGACAGACTGGCAGAAATTTGTTGGACCCACAGACCCCTTAGGATCCCTTTATGAACTCTTAAGGTCCAGAGGCCCTCGTTTGAAACTCATTGTCCTAAAAGTTCAACTCTGAATCATTAAGTTATGGTTAGATATAATGTTGACTAGTCTTTATTAGCAGATTACCTAAAGCTGGTGTATAAGATGGTGGCAAGCGGTAAGAATGTAATAAAATACAAACATATCTTTTTAAAAATCTCCAGCAAGGTAGCTTATTGATGTTTTCTCTACCAGTCTGGTGTCTGACATGTGTGGAAACCCATCATCACATTTCTGAATCTCTAAACCAAACTACGGAGAAATCCACATAAGTAAAATTTCTATTCAGCCCATATGGAGTGCACATTCTCTCCACGTAGGGGCAAACCCACTTACTCCTGATAGGGTAGTGGAAGCAGATTAAATGTTGGCTTTCAAACAGGAATTGGATAAACACTTGAAGGGAAAAAAATTGCAGGGCTACAGGGAAAAAGCGGGGGAATGGGACTAACTGGATTGCTCTTACAAAGAGCCGGCATGGGCTCGATGGGCCGAATAGCCTCCTTTTGTGCTGTAACCTTTCTATAATTTTATGATTCTATCTAGGCTCAGAGTATTTAGATACATCTTGGCAAAAGACAAGATTTAGGGACTCCCAAGTGTGTGTAGGGTTAATGGCTGATAGTAAGGCTGCACACCCAACCAGCACAGCGAAATGGTAAGTTTTTCACTGACATTCCAGCTCAGACTATCCTACCCATTGGTACATTGGCTTGCAGGGTTAGTTGGAGCTGAGTGGGTGGCATCCCAACCCCCAGTGGTAGGTCTACCCCACCAGGTCCAGTCAATGAGCCAGGCTGACTGATCATTCATCACCAGTGCCCTGAAATACTACACACCTAGCTAGCTTTAGTATTAAATTACCTAGTCAGCCACAGAGGATTGACTCTGTTCCAATCTCCCATCACTATCCATGTCATCTTCGAGCCAACTCAAATGCAAATAGACCTTGCTTTCCTCCCCTTTCTGAGGAGGAGGGCCACTGCTTAGGTCATTACAGTGACTAAACTTCAAAAGTATTGTATTGGCTGTAAAGAGCTTTGGGACATCCTGAGGTAGTGAAAGGCGCTATATAAATGCCAGTCTTTCTTTTTCATGAGACAACTGATAAGGTTTGAGCCTCCACTAGATGGATAGGATGAGCAGGATAGTGAGCAGCACAAAGCAGGGTGTACACGGCCCTCTCTATAACGTATCCCCCTGGCTCTAACATAGGCACACGCCATACCCCAGTTGGAAATGCAAGCTAGTTCATTGAAATGGCCTTCAGATTGTAGTAGATCCAGGCAGTGGTGCCATTCACGCTTTTAAAAAAAACCTTTGGCAAGACACAATTTCCTTGGGGTAGCATTTTGACCTTCTTGTCTGTGAAATCATTTGAAAGTTTGCATATCAGACCCAGTACCTGGATCTGGTGAACTGGCCCTCGGGAGGGCATCCAAATTTCACAGAGATATTTGAATGTCATTTGCGAGAGAC
The DNA here is from genome assembly GCF_035084215.1 of Heptranchias perlo. Taxonomy (NCBI): domain Eukaryota; kingdom Metazoa; phylum Chordata; class Chondrichthyes; order Hexanchiformes; family Hexanchidae; genus Heptranchias; species Heptranchias perlo. The sequence continues at coordinate 8,213,599 of NC_090357.1, forward strand.
TAGACTTCCAGGTACTAGGACTGCACGCTTCGTGGCTTCATCGTGGCAAATATGAAAATTAATTCGTTAAAGGTCTGAACTGAGCTGGGAGCTGATTAAAGAGATAAAGCTCCCAACTGCACACACATTCTCATAGACATGTTTACGAGTAACTTCCAACTCGAATTATCCGGATTCTGAGGCTGTTGTCAATTCATTTCTTCATCATTTTGTTCCTCCCCGTAGCCCCATTTAAACAGTAATACAATTATTTCTATGTTCCCCATTCCAATGATGTAATTAATCTATCCATTTATTATCATGGTTTAAAGATTAACTTCCAGAAAGGAGAATGGGCAAATATTTAGGTTCTTGTTTTATTCATAATGTAATTTTAATATGTAGTTTTAACATGGATGTAAAGTTGTACTTTCACTTCTAATTCAAACGTACAAAAGTATTCCCATTTAGTCTTCCAACAAGAAATAAACTGCTCAGGTAGAAAATATATATAAACTAACAGGCACTGGAAGCAAATGTGAAAACTGATAGGATATCATTCAAAGATTTTACTTTCCAATTCAGCTCTTCACGAATGAAGTAAAGCAGTCAGCACATAACAAGGTGGAATTGTTTTAAGGTCAAGTGGACATCAATACAACCAGGAAGGTAGAATCATAGAAATCACAGAATGGTTACAGCACAGAAGGAGGCCATTCAGCCCATCGAGCCCGTGCCGGCATTCATAAGCTTTTTGCATTTTGTTCCAGTTTTAAAAGGCAAGCCTATCTATCCCATGTTGCACAGAGACAAATGGATCTACTTCGCCGCAGATCTGTGTTTAAAAAGAAAGCTTCAGGGGCTGTGATGGAGAATTACAGGAAGCCTCGTTCTTTGTTCCTGTCTTACCCCGATTCCTATTTGAATACATGAACAGAAGGGATCCACTCACTGTACTCACGTTATACTTGAAGGACACGTTGGACTGTCGCGACCGTTTCTCTGCCAGCAGATCTTTGACCGTGTGCTTGACGCGGACTCCTTGATAAACACGTTTAGAATGTTCCGAGGGAACTGATGAAATAATAATAAAACATAAGAGGAAAAAATTGTACACGAATAAGCACATCTGCAACCCGAGAGCCCAGTCTCCCTGTGCGTCCTGCTGCACTGCCTTGACAATGAATGGCATCTAACATTTAAACATTAACAAAAATATAAGCAAATGCATTGCACATATACAAATGTAGGAGCAAGTAATTTGTGGAAGGGACAATTCATTTGTGGTGATCACCACAACTCAGCCGAAACTTGTTCCCACCCAACGTTCACCCACCTGCACTTTCCAGCAAGGTTTCACAGGATAGCGATCAGGAGTGGGAAAACTGGGCAATTCTTCCCCTTCCTAACCAAGGGCACTGAGGCCAAGTATAGTTGCACAGGGCAAGATGAGGTCATTCAGCGTGGGAATTGAAATTTACCTGTTAGTGTGTAATTGCTGGGTACCTTTTAAAAATTCTGCTATTTGTATCCTAACTTGCACCAAGTCCTGTTCTCCCATCACCCCTCTGCTCACTGACCTACATTGGCTCCCAGTCCGGGAACACTTCGATTTTAATATTCTCGTCCTTGTTTTCAAATCCGTCCAAAGCCCCTCCTTATCTCTGTAACCTCTTCTAGCCCGACAACCCTCTGAGATCTCTGCGCTCCTCCAATTCTGGCCCCTTGCACATCCCCGATTTTCATCGCTTCACCATTGACAGCCATTCCATCAGCTGCCTAGGCTCTAAGCTCTGGAAGTCCCTCCCTAAACCTTTCCGCCTCTCCACCTCTCTCCTCCTTTAAAATGCTTCTTAAAACCTATCTCTTTGACCAAGATTTTGGTCGCCTGTCCTAAAATCTCCTTATGTAGTTCGGTGTCAAATTTTGCTGTGAAGTGCCGTAGGTCATTTTACTACATTAAAGGTGCTATATAAATGCAAGTTGTTATTATTGAGAGAGAGGGAGACAGATTTTCACCAATTCGACAAAAACATGACTTGGTCACCTCTGTACGATAAGTTCAGCAGTTTCCATTTCGCACCAATGCCAAACTTGCTGTGTGAATTTGGAGTCGGGGTCAACCTGATTCTGAACAGAAATGATGTGAGACTCCCACTCCGCTTCAGTTCAACACAGAGAGTGTGAACCCAGTGGGCTGACAAGCCTGGTTTACAGGATGTTCAGGGAATCCACTGGATGCCCTGGTCACTTTTGAAACTATTAGAAGTTAATTTCAATGTTGAGAGAGGATTAGTCCCTCTATATTCTCTAAACTCGGCAAATCAGGAAATAGAATCAGTCTGGGTGGAAATAAGGAATAACAAGGGGCAAAAAATACTGATGGGAGTAGTTTATAGGTCCCCTAGCAGTAGCTATACCATTGGACAGAGTATTAATGGAGGAATAATAGGAGCTTGTAACAAAGGTAATGCAGTAATCGTGGGGGACTTTAATCTTCATATAGACTGAACAAATCAAATTGGCAAAAGTAGTCTGGAGGACGAGTTCATGGAATGCTTTTGAGTCAGTTTCCTAGAACAATACATCATGGAACCAACCAGGCAACAGGCTATTTTAGATCTTGTATTGTGTAATGGGACAGGGTTAATTAGTAATCTCACAGTAAAGGATCCTCTGGGGAAGGGTGATCATAATGTGATAGAATTTTACATTGAGTCTGAGAGTGACATACTTAAGTCAGAAACTAGAGTCTTAAACTGAAATAAAGCCAATTATATAGGTATGAGGGTAGTTGGTTAAGGTAGTTTGGGAAATTAGATTAAAAGGTATGACGGTAGATAAGCAATGGCAAACATTTAAAGAAATATTTCAATATTCTCAACGAATATACATTCCATTGAGAAATAAAAACTCCATGGGAAAACTGATTCATCCATGGCTAACTAAAGAAGTTAAGGATAGTATTAGATTAAAAGAAGAGGCCTATAATGCTGCAAAGAAGAAAAGTAAGCCTGAGGATTGAGAGAGTTTTTAGAAACCAGCAAAGGATGACCAAAACATTGATAAAAAGGGAGAAAATAGAATATGAAAGTAAACTAGCAAGAATTATAAAAACGGATTGTAAGAGCTTCGACATGTATGTAAAAAGGAAGAGAGTAGCAAAAGTAAATGTTGGTCCCTTAGAGGCTGAGACAGGAGAAATTATAATGGGGAATCAGGAAATGGCAGAAACATTAAACAAATATTTTCTATCTGCCTTCACAGTAGAAGGCACAAAAAGCATACCAGAAATAGTGGGGAACCAAGGGGCTAATGAGAGTGAGGAACTTAAAGTAATTAAGATTAGTAAAGAAAAAGTACTGGAGAAATCAATGGAACTAAAAGCCAATAAATCCCCTGGACCTGATGGCCTACATACTAGAGTTCTAAAAGAAGTGGCTGCAGAGATAGTGGATGCATTGGTTATGATCTTCCAAAATTCCCTAGATTCTAGAATGCTCCCAGCAGATTGGAAGATAACAAAATTCAAGAAAGGAGGGAGAGAGAAAACAGGGAACTACAGGCCAGTTAGCCTGACATCAGTCTTCGGGAAAATGCTGGAATCTATTATTAAGGAAGTGGTAACGGGCAGTTAGAAAATCATAATATGATTAGGCAGAGTTAACATGGTTTTATGAAAGGGAAATCATGTTTGTCAAATTTATTAGAGTTTTTTGAGGATGTAGCTTGTAGGGTACATAAGGGGGAACCAGTGGATGTAGTATATTTGGATTTTCAAAAGGCATTCGATATGGTGCCACATAAAAGGTTATTACGCAAGATAAGGGCTCATGGGGTTAGGGGTAATATATTAGCATGGATAGAGGATTGGTTAATGGACAGAAAACCGAGAGTAGGAATAAACGGGTCATTTTCAGGTTGGCAGGCTGTAACTAGTGGAGTGCCGCAAGGATCAGTGCTTAGGCCTCAGCTATTTACAATCTATATTAATGACTTAGGTGTAGGGACCGAGTGTAATGTATCCAAGTTTCCTGACAATACAAAGCTAGGTGGGAAAGTAAGCTGTGAGGAGGACACAAAGAATCCACAAAGAGATATAGACAGGTTAAGTGAGTGTGCAAGAAGGTGGCAGATGGAGTATAATGTGGGGAAATGTGAGGTTATTCACTTTGGTAGGAAGAATAGAAAAACAGAGTATTTTTTAAACGGTGAGAAACTATTAAATGTTGGTGTTCAGAGAGATTTGGGAGTCCTTGTACACGAAACACAAAATGTTAGCATGCAAGTACAGCAAGCAATTAGGAAGGCAAATGGCATGTTGACCTTTATTGCAAGAGGGTTGGAGTACAAGAGGAAGGGAGTCTTACTACAGTTGTACAGGGCTTTGGTGAGACCTCACCCAGAGTACTGTATACAGTTTTGGTTTCCTTACCTACGGAAGGATATACTTGCCTTAGAGGAAGTCCAACGAAGGTTCACTAGATTGATTCCTGGGATGAGAGGGTTGTCCTATGAGGAGAGATTGAGTAGAATGGGTCTATACTCTCTGGAGTTTAGAAAAATGAGAGGTGATCTCATTGAAACATGTAAGATTCTGAGGGGGTTTGCAGGGTAGAAGCTGAGAGGTTGTTTCCCCTGGCTGGAGAGTCTAGAACTAGGGGGCATAGTCTCAGGCTAGGGGCTTGGCCATTTAAGACTGAGATGAGGAGGAATTTCTTCACTCAGAGGGTTGTGGATGCTGAGTCGTTGAATATATTCAAGGCTGAAATAGATAGATTTTTAGACTCTAGGGGAATCAAGGGACGTGGGGATTGGGCAGGAAAGTGAAGTTGAGGTCGAAGATCGGCCATAATCTTATTGAATGGCGGAGCAAGCTCGAGGGGCCATATGGCCTACTCCTGCTCCTATTTCTTATGTCTTATGTTAACATTTCAATTTTAACTGCTGGACCAGGAGCTCTGGATTCAAGCCAGGCAGTATAAAAAGGGTACTGCTTGGCTGCAACCCATACTGTTTAAAAGCAACTTTATAGGCTACAAATGAGATCATATGTGCAGCAGCAAAGTGGAGTATCATAGAATCATAGAATCTTACAGCACAGATGTCCCATTGCGCCAATCGTGCCTGTGCCGGCTCTTTGAAAGCTATCCAATTAGTCCCACTCCCCCTGCTCTTCCCCATAGCCCTGCACATTTTCTCCCCTTCAACTATTTATCCAATTCACTTTTGAAAGTTATTATTGAATCTGCTTCCACGGCCCTTTCATACAGTGCATTCCAGATCATAACAACTCGCTGCGGAAAAAAATTTCTCCTCTGGCTCTTCTGCCAATTACCTTAAAGTAGTGTATGAATTACATTTTAGGGCTTGTCAATTTCTTTTCATGCCACATGTTTAGCATTGCTAATAAGAATAATTTATTTGTTTAAAAAATATTATATTACTTGAGCTCTTCTCAACTCTCTCCAGAAGTGACTGGCTACCATCCTGAACATCCCATTACCAGGCAATTTCTGTTTTTATTTCAGATTTCCTGCATTTGTGGTTTTTGTTTTTATGCCAAATAAAAAGAGACGGTCTAGTCGTCTATTGTGGTAATATCAGAAGCACAAGCGGGTAATGTCATCAGTTGTAACACAGGTTTAATCTAACATCACAAGTGACTGATATAGTGTTAATGTAACAGCCAGTTATAAAATTCTAGGTATCACAGTCACCAGATAGAATATCACACTCCAAGCTAACATAGAATACAAAATATTTCTCCCCACCCATTATTAACTGAACTACGCCCTCCTAAAGGGGCAATAGTTACAGTAATAATGAAAAACAAAATGAATATAAATGAAAAGAAATGTCTAAATTCACTTGTTAACTGTTGATGAAGGTTACCTTGTATAATTTATACATCACCGGGCAAACCCTATAACTGTCCTGTTTTAATTGCTACATCTAGTATTAAACAGCATCACCAAGAAAAGTGATGCACAGAATTTGTCAGGTGGCAAAATCAGCTGATGTTCCAGATCCTGAGCAATCTGTGTTCCCACTCCAAGCACTGACCTTGGTAGTAAGAGAGACACAAGGAACAAAATTTGAGACAGTCATCGTGTTATTGGATGCTGGGGGAAGTCTCATGGGACCCTTCCAACACATTGCAGCTTGAGAGGTAGGTCATTGACTAAACACTGGGCTGGTGGGTTCTAAGAACGTGAATTGAATATAAAAGTGACACCACAGCCAATCTACTGCAGGCCGTGTGTAGAATTATACACACAACAATACAAAAACATGTGTGATACAATAAATATCAAACATTTGTAAATGATATAAATTATAATGGAACCCCACAGTTTGATCATGAAGACAGCACACATTGGGCTGTATAAGATATTAGTTACACAATGAGTTTAATTTCAATGGAGAGCTTTAAAGAGAATGATTATGACTGACAGCACAGTCCCAGCAGTGAAACACTAACTTGCTAAAGGCAATGCAAGTTTCAGCAATAGTGAAAATATTATACTAACCATACTGTAATTATAGGGGATAATAGATGTCTAGCAATGTGATATGTAATTGAAAGAGCCAGTTCTGATGAGATTAAGCTAAAGTAATTTTTTAAAAAGTTGACAGAACCCCGATGATTAAATTACTATATTTAACACACTTCTGGCTATTTGTTATTCACCAAAGTATATTTGTCCCCAGGTACTAAGAAAGAGACGTGCAACAACATTTGTGAACTACTGAAAGTCATCGAGTTATTGGATGTTGGGGAAGTCCCGCTGACATGGGGAGGAGATCTAATAAAATATGTAAGCTATTAAACAGTACAAAGAGGCAAATTCCGACCACTGCTTCAAGGTAAGCAATAGCAGTAAAACACGGGGCACACTTCAAACTGGTGAAAGATGAATTTAGGTCTGATGTCAGGAAGAATTTCTTCACACAAACAGTTATGCAGGAGCCAGTCGGATTCTGTAATGGGGTTTCTGTAGGTTTTTTTCTTTCTGGGTGGCCTTCCTCATCTGTACTTATCTTACTGCATACTGGATTTTAAGCGTAAAATGTAACGTCAGTGCTCAATGGTAAAGATATTGCAATATCAGTGAAGGCTAATAATGATACCAATGATGCATGGTATCATATGATTGGCACTATAGTATTCATATTTGTAATGCTAGCAGATTAGTGGGAAATTAACTATGACCTATGGGCTACAGACTAGCTAGAAACTTTTAAAAGTTTGTTTTGCACCAATTACAGTCATACTGCCTTCTCAATGTAATCTTAACCATTTGCCAAAATGTGAGGTGTTGTTAGATCAGTGGCTTCACCCCCTATTGTAGTTTTTTGAGTTGTTGCACAAACAGGATATTGTAAAGAAAAACTGCAATATAACTGGACATCTATATGTGGGGTTATGACTGCGAGTTTATCCCAGGATTTTTAAAATCCATACCCCTTACACTAGCAATAAAGTCCATGCTTGTCCAGTTCACATGCTTTCCCTATACAAAACCTCAGTCCCAAAATGGTTTCTTTGTTGAGGAATGAGCTGTGTCCTCAACAACGGCAATCACAACACACAAATTCAAAACAGTTTTAATGCAACAAAGCACAACTTGGGAGATTTTCAAGACATAACTTTGATGGGCCAGGCCCATTTCTGCCAATTACTGTAATTATAGGGGATAACAGATGTCTAGCAATGTGATACAGTAATTGAAAGAGCCAGTTCTGAAGAGATTAAGTTGTAATTACATCTCACAACATCATCCAGTAAAACAGCCATTGGCACCAATGATAAGTGCTTTAATTTAAACCTAGGTTTTATTCTTTAATCATTCTTTAAATGTCCCAAATTGAACTATATAGTATAGATCTGATACATGACATGGAGTGGAGATTTACCAGGATAAGCCTTTTATAGAGTTCTCACCAGTAATGACACAAGCTGTAAACCCATTTTCACATTGAGTGGTGTTTATTTTTCAGAGTAAGACATATTAAAGTAGGCTATATAATTTGAAAACAAGTGAGTCACACTCCAAATGAGTGAAAATTGATTAGCTTTTACTGTAACTCACTTGCATCTATAGCACTCATTAAATATTAGCCCCATTCCTGGTAAGGTGCTTAATACAATGTGTAGTCTACTCACACATTGGCCCATGTTTTAATAAAGTCTATGTCCTAAATCTATTGCAGGATGCACTGTAACATAATAAAAGATACTTATATATATTTTTCTGAATTCACAAAGTATTGTGCATCTGAAACATTGAAATCTGGAATTCTCTCCCCCAAAAAGCAATTGAGGCTAGGTCAATGAAAATATCAAAACTGAGATTGGTAGATTTTTGTTAGGTATGGGTATTAAGGTTTATAGTACCAAGTCGGGTGGATGGAGTTGAGATATAGATCAGCCATGATCTAATTGAATGGTGGAACAGGCTCGAGGGGCTGAATGGCCTACTCCTGCTCCTATGTTTCTAAGAACCAGTTTTCTGTATTATTTCTGCCCTCAATGTTATGTGGAAATTGCCTCAACATCTTTAACCTCAGTAACTCAAGCTCCACTTAGCTAACCTGAAGAAAATTCAAGTCAGTGGGTAAAAACATATTGGGAGAAAATTAATTTATGCATATATGTGTGTTTGTGAAAAAGGTACAGAACCTGGGTCAGATGCTTGGGAAACTGGGCAGGGGGGGTCATGGGTTTCAGCGGAGGCTTCCATTCCAATGTGGAACAGGTGAGAGGCATGGTGTGTGCAAAATGGCTGCTGTGTTTGTCTACATTGCAGCAGTTACTGCAATTCAAAATAATTAATTAAATGTCAAGCTCTTTGACATGTTTCTGAGAGGCTTGATAAGGAGTATTATAAATACAAGTCTTTTCACTGCAACACACTGAGATAACATGGCCTCTGATAACCATTTATTCATGGGATGCGGGTGTCGCTGGCAAGGCCAGCATTTATTGCCCATCCCTAATTGCCCTTGAGAAGGTGATGGCGAGCCCCTTCTTGAACTGATGCAGTCTGTGTGGTGAAGGTTCTCCCACAGTGCTGTTAGCTAAGGAGTTCCAGGATTTTGACCCAGCGATGATGAAGGAACAGTGATATATTTCCATGTCAGGATGGTGTGTGACTTGGAGGGGAACGTGCAGGTGGTGGTGGTGCTCCCATGCGCCTGCTGCCCTTGTCCTTCTAGGTGGTAGAGGTCGTGGGTTTGGGAGGCGCTGTCGAAGAAGCCTTGGCGAGTTGCTGCAGTGCAGCTTGTAGATGGTACACACTGCAGCCACAATGCACCGGTGGTGAAGGGAGTGAATGTTTAGGGTGGTGGATGGGGTACCAATCAAGTGGGCTGCTTTGTCCTGGATGGTGTCGAGCTTCTTCAGTGTTGTTGGAGCTGAACTCATCCAGGCAAGTGGAGAATATTCCATCACACTCTTGACTTGTGGCTTGTAGAGTGGAAAGGCTTTGGGGAGTCAGGAGGTGAGTCACTCGCCACAGAATACCCAGCCTCTGATCTGCTCTTGTAGCCACAATATTTATATGGCTGGTCCAGTTAAGTTTCTGGTCAATGGTGACCCCCAGGATGTTGATGGTGGGGGATTTGGTGATGGTAATGTCGATGAATGTCAAGGGGAGGTGGTTAGACTCCCCCTTGTTGGAGATGGTCATTGCCTGGCACTTGTCTGGCACAAATGTTACTTGCCACTTATGAGCCCAAGCCTGGATGTTGTCCAGGTCTTGCTGCATGCGGGCACGGACTGCTTCATTATCTGAGGGGTTGCAAATGGAACTGAACACTGTGCAATCATCAGCAAACATCCCCACTTCTGATCTTATGATGGAGGGAAGGTCATTGATGAAGCAGCTGAAGATGGTTAGGCCTAGGACACTACCCTGAGGAACTCCTGCAGCGATGTCCTAGGGCTAAGATGATTGGCCTCCAACAATCACTGCCATCTTCCTTTGTGCCAGGTATGACTCCAGCCACTGGAGAGTTTTCCCTCTGATTCCCATTGACTTCAATTTTACTAGTACTCCTTGATGCCACACTCAGTCAATGCTGCCTTGATGTCAAGGGCAGTCACTCTCACCTCACCTCTGGAAGTTAGCTCTTTTGTCCATGTTTGGACCAAGGCTGTATTGAGGTCTGGAGTCGAGTGGTCCTGGCGGAATCCAAACTGAGCGTCGGTGAGTAGGTTATTGGTGAGTAAGTGCCGCTTGATAGCACTGTCAATGAAACCTTCCATCACTTTGCTGATGATTGAGAGTAGATTGATGGGGCTGTGTAATTGGCCGGATTGGATTTGTCCTGCTTTTTGTGAACAGGACATACCTGGGCAATTTTCCACTTTGTCGGGTAGATGCCAGTGTTATAGCTGTACTGGAACAGCTTGGCTAGAGGTGCAGCTAGTTCTGGAGCACAAGTCCTCAGTACTACAGCCGGGATGTTGTCGGGCCCCATAGCCTTTGCTGTATTCAGTGCACTCAGCCGTTTCTTGATATCGCATGGAGTGAATCAAATTGGCTGAAGACTGGTTTCTGTGATGGTGGGGATCTCAGGAGGAGGCTGAGAAGGATCATCCACTCTGCACTTTTGGCTGAAGCTGATTGCAAACGCTTCAGCCTTGTCTTTTGCACTCACGTGCTGGTGAGTGAAGTTGCACTTCAAAAGTAATTAACTGGATATGAAGTGCTTTGGTACAATTTGAGAAACATGATAAGTCCCATTCACCCATCATCCCTGTGCTCGTTGACTTACGTTGGCTCCCGGTCAGGCAATGCCTCGATTTTAAAAGTCTCATCCTTGTTTTCAAATCCCTCCATGGTCTCCCCCCTCAATATCTCTGTAACCTCCTCCAGCCCTACCACCCTCCAAAATCATATAGAATCACAGAAAAGCATGGAAATTTACGGCACAGAAGGAGGCCATTCGGCCCAACCTGTCTGTGCTGGCCGAAAAAGAACTAGCCACTTTCCAGCTCTTGGTCCTTAGCCTTGCAGGTTACGGCACTTCAAGTGCACATCCAAGGACTTTTTAAATGCATGAGGGTTTCTGCCTCTACCACCCTTTCAGGCAGTGAGTTCCAGACCCCCACCGCCTTCTGGGTGAAAAAGTGTCTCCTCAACTCCCCTCAAATCCTTCTACCAATTACTTTAAATCTATGCCTGCTGGTTATGGACCTTTCTGCTAAGGGAAATAGGTCCTTCCTATCCACTCTATCTAGGCACCTCAAAATTTTATACACCTCAATTAAATCTCCCCACAGCCTCCTCTGTTCCAAAGAAAACAACCCCAGCCTATCCAATCGTTCCTCATAGCTAAAATTCTCCAGTCCTGGCAACATCCTCAAAAATCTCCTCTGTACCCCCTCTAGTGCAATCACATATTTCCTGTAATGTGGTGACCAGATCTGTACCTAGTACTCTAACTGTGGCCTAACTCTGCACTTCTCCAATTCTGGCCTCTTGCGCATCCCCAATTTTCATCAGTTCACCATTGGCGGCCATGCCTCCAGCTGCCTAGGCCCAAAGCTCTGGAATTCACCCCCTAAACCTCTCCACCTCTCCACCTCTCCACTTCTCTTTCCTCCTTTAAGATGCTCCTTAAAACCTACCTAAGAATATAAGAACATAAGAACTAGGAGCAGGAATAGGCCATACGGCCCCTCGAGCCTGCTCCGCCATTCAATAAGATCATGGCCAATCTTTGACCTCAACTCCACTTTCCCGCCCGATCCCCATAAACCTTGATTCCCTTAGACTCCAAAAATCTATTGATCTCAGCCTTGAATATACTCAACAACTGAGCATCCACAGCCCTCTGGAGTAGAGAATTCCAAAGACTCACAACCCTCTGAGTGAAGAAATTTCTCCTCATCTCAGTCCTAAATGGCCGAGCCCCTAGCCTGAGACTATGCCCCCTAGTTCTAGACTCTCCAGCCAGGGGAAGCAGCCTCTCAGCATCTACCCTGTAAACCCCTCTCAGAATCTTATGTTTCAATGAGATCACCTCTCATTCTTCTAAACTCCAAAGAGTATAGACCCATTCTACTCAATCTCTCCTCATGGGACAACCCTCTCAAACCAGGAAACAATCTAGTGAACCTTCGTTGCACTGCCTCTAAGGCAAGTATATCCTTCCTTAGGTAAGCAGACCAAAACTGTACACAGTACTCCAGATGTGGTCTCACCAAAGCCCTGTACAATTGCAGCAAGATTTCCTTACTCTTGTACTTCACCCCCTTGCAATAACGACCAACATTCCATTTGCCTTCCTATTGCTTGCTGTACCTGCATGTTAACTTTCTGTGTTTCGTGGACAAGGACACCCAATCCCTCTGAATTTCAACATTTAATAGTTTCTCACCATTTAAAAAATATTCTGTTTTTCTTTTCTTCCTACCAAAGTGAGTAACAACTCATTTCCTCACATTATACTCCATCTGCCACCTTCTCGCCCACTCATGTAACCTGTCCATATCCCTTTGCAGGCTCTTTGTATCCTCCTCACAGCTTACTTTCCCACCTAACTTTGTATTGTCAGCAAACTTGGATACATTACACTCGGTCTCTTCATTTAAGTCATTAATATAGATTGTAAATAGCTGCGGCCCAAGCACTGATCCTTGCGGCACTCCACTAGTTACAGCCTGCCAACCTGAAAATGACCCGTTCATTCCTACTCTCTTTTCTATCTGTTAACCAATCCTCTATCCATGCTAATATATTACCCCTAACCCCATGAGCCCTTATCTCATGTAACAACCTTTTGTGTGGCACCTTATCGAATGCCTTTTGAAAATCCAATTATACTACATCCACTAGTTCCCCTTTATCTACCCTGCTAGTTACAGCCTCAAAAAACTCCACTAGATTTACAAACACAATTTCCTTTTCATAAAACCATGCTGTCTCTGTCTAATCATATTATGATTTTCTAAGTGCCCCATTACCCCGTCCTTAATAATAGATTCCAGCATTTTTTCTTTGACCAAGCCCTGTCCTAATGTCTCCTTAAATGGCTCAGTGTCAAATTGTGTTTCATAATGCTCCTGTGAAGCGCCTTGGGATGTTTCACTACATTAAAGGCGCTATATAAATGCAAATTGTTATTGTTGTTATGAAAAGTACATTTATTTCTCTTTTTCCCTTAACACCAAATGGCAACTTCTGGTATCAAACACTAATACTTATTATCATACAATATACCATACCCTTTGGCCTCCCCAAAGCCTTTCCTCCATTTACAAGGCACAAGTCAGGAGTGCGATGGAATACTCTCCATTTGCATAGATGAGTGCAGCTCCAACAACACTCAAGAAGCTCGACACCATCCAGAACAAAGCAGCCTGCTTGATTGGCACCCCATCCACCACCCTAAACATTCACTCCCTTCACCACCGGCGCACAGTGGCTGCAGTGTGTACCATCCACAGGATGAACGGCAGCAACTCGGCAAGGCTTCTTCGACAGCACCTTCCAAACCCGCGACCTCTACCACCTAGAAGGACAAGGGCAGCAGGCGCATGGGAACAACATCACCTGCACGTTCCCCTCCAAGTCACACACCATCCCGACTTAGAAATATATCGCCGTTCCTTCATCGTCGCTGGGTCAAAATCCTGAAACTCCCTACCTAACAGCACTGTGGGAGAACCTTCACCACACTGACTGCAGCGGTTCAAGAAGGCGGCTCACCACCACCTTCTCAAGGGCAATTAGGGATGGGCAATAAATGCCGGCCTTGTCAGCGACGCCCACATCCCATGAACTAATATTTAAAAAATCGTTCAACAGTAATTTTTTCCACACCAAATAAAGATGGAATTTGAGTGACTAGTGCACAAGGGGAATTCATATGACCAATGTGTCCCACCCAAGAAGTGTGGGGACATTGGTGAAGGTCTGTAGAATTCTTGTATTATTGGTACAAATGTTGAAAGGTAGTGAAAATCCTTAACATGACCTAGGCAAACTGGATGGCTTTTTCTCTTTCTGAGTGGTTAATAACTGATGTTCGACATCAATTTGTTTGCCACTTCACAACAGTGTACTGGCAAAATGTACAGCTTGAAACACCTGTGACCTTGGAGCAGTCCTGTATATGACATGCTCTCTGCAGAGCAGGGTCGGATTTACAGGAGTGCAACCAAGATATTTGTCCCAGAGTCAACACTCTAGAAGGTTACATAGTTGCGTTACAACGGTGGTAATGCAAAATAAAACAAATTGCTCATCTGCCCCTTCAGTGTTGCCCAGTGCAATGACAGACAATATAATTTAATGCAGACTATTTGATCTCCCTTGCTGTTGCACAAGGGGAGTAAAGGCCAAGTGCTATCTTCAGGTGAAGTGGGGTTAGAAGGGTTGGGATCGTTGGGTGAGGGTGCGCAAATGTAATTCGGTCCTCATTTTAAAGTCTTATTTTTCTATTTCCATTATAAATTCTTATGTCCACATTCATAATGGAAACTGTGGATGTAAATTTGTACGATGGCACTACAACACCCTCACTGGTTGGTAGGTGTAATTACAATTCAACAAATTTACAGTTTCCATGACAAATGTGGACTTAAGGAACTTATAATGGGAAAGTTTGACAGAAAATGTGCGGTATGTTATAAATGTGCCAGCAGCCACGAGGAGGAGAGCAGTGAATGAAGATTGGGATATGACTGCCATTGTACTGAGTCCAAAGAGTGTATTTTAGGTTTAGGCCAACTTGTTTCTAATTTGGCGGAAGATTAGCGCGGCTTTTTCTGGGTTTCATTTTGGCAGGCAATGTATTTTCTGTTTATTTTTTCAGGATATGCTGTGGAGATTTTTGACGGACACTTTGTTTTTTTTTTGTTGAACAATACTGTTGCTTTTTTGCAGGGGGAAGTGTTTTGTGGAACCATGTGTTTGTGGAAGGCCAGAAGGAAAGAACGACTGAGGACTATGTGGCAACGTGAAGGTTCCTGTTCAAATGTTCTGGGACCTCAGATCCTTAAATCAAACCTTGTTGGATAACTCACCAAGTCACCTTGTAAGTGGAGGCACATGAGTTTTGCAACATTGCCATATCTCAGAATGTCACATAGGTAACTATTGGTATTTCTTTCAGTTCCTTACTTTTATACCTAATGCTATACCATTTGCAAACACAAGGTATATCCAAATGAACAATACCCCTGCTAATAAATAAAGAATTTAGGAGACATTTCTTTACACAGAGGGTGGTGAGAACGTGGAACTCACTGCCACATGAAGTGGTTAAACTAGATGGCATTGCTGCTTTTAAGGGGAGGCTTGATGCATACATGAAGGAGAAAGGAATAGAGGGATACAGGGGGGCTGGATGCGAAGAGGTAATTAGAGTGGGAGGAGGCTCGTGTAGACTATAAACACCAGCATGGACCAGTTGGGCCGAATGGCCTGTTTCTCAGCTGTGGATTCTATGGGCCCGATTTTAGCACCCGCTACCGGGTGCGTTCTCGGCGGGGGGGACCCGAAAATCCCGAAATCCCGGAGCGGGACCGGATCGCGCCTCGATCCCGCCCACTTCCGGGTTCCGCGCTGACGTGCGGGGGTGCGTGCGCAGCCCCCGCTGGTGGGAATCCCGCAGGCAATTAAAGCCAGCGGGATGCCACTTGAGTGTATTTATTTTGCTTGTTCAGGTCATTAACTGACCTGATTAAGGGACTGTGTGTGATTTTGGATAAACATGGGACTGTTTCACACACTGGGGGAAACACTCCCAGTTGAAATGGACGTGTTTCAGCCGTCAGCCTGTGGCAGCTGCAAAGGTCCATTTGATAGGTGGGGGGGGAGACCCTCACCCATTGCAGGAGGCCGCTCTGTCACTTTGGACAAAGTTTGGCCTCCACCACCCTCCTCCTGATGGTCGAAGTCACCAACCTGCACACTTACCCCGGGGTCCGGAGACATGTACGGCGGACCCCCTCAGATGTACATCTTGTGGATGGGGGCCGCTGTAGCTGCAGTCATGACCTCCTCGGAGGGCGAACAGCATCACCAGCCTCGCCATCCACGCCGTCCACCTCTGACACGTGGAGCTCCACAACAGAGTGCAGTGACACATCCACCTGTACAGCAGGAGGGAGGGCTACCGCAGAGAGAGATGCGTCGCAGAGGGCACTACCCTCGCCACAGGGTCCACAGACTGAGGCTCAGCCTCCTGGACCTCTCTGAGCAGCAGTGCACACGGAGGCTCAGAGTCAGTCGACATGTAGCCGTGGACATCTGCAGCCTCTTTCATACCGAGCTGCTCCTGGCTGGCCCGAGCACCATCTTCCTACCTGTCACTGTCAAAGTCACCACTGCCCTCCCGAACTTCTGCTCCACAGCCTTCCAGGCTGCAACCGGGGACATCCCCGATGTCTCTCAGTCGTTTGCGCAGAAGAGCCCTGCAAATACACCTACACCCACTCTGCAGTGACACACTGGGTGGCATCAGTGGTGGGTCCTCATAGGGATACCCAGGAGCGGGCATTATTGCACAAACCGGACAGGATTCGCGAAGACATGGCAGTAGTGGTGCCAATATAATGTGTGATCTGAGTTGTTCTTTAATTCAATAGAAGTAAGAACCATGACAAACCCTCAAACACCCTTATGCATCCCCTTCATGCTCACGACACGTTTGCCGTACGCTGCCTACTGCACATATGTGATGCATGCCCTGTGGCTGCAGCACAGGTGGTGGCAGGTTGAGTGAGGCTGGCCGTGAGAGAGATGCACGAGAGGGGATAGAGCCATGAGATTGTATGAGGATTGGGTTGCGTGGTAGTGGCGGGGTGAGTACTCGCGAAGTGAGTAGGTGCAGGTAAGATGAGGATGAGGTTTGAGTGGGTATGAGGGGTCATGTGACAGAGTAGTGTTGGCAGTGCCAAAGGAGATGTGGGGTGGGGGCAGTGTTGTGGCAGACGGAGTGTAGGGGAAAAACTACGTGTTCTCACAGTGGCTGACCTACTGAGGTCATTGGAGCGCCTCCTGCACTGTATGCAGGTGGGCGATATGTTGGTGGTGCAGGTGACCCCCTCTGCCACCTCGAGCCAGGCCTTCTTGGTGGCAGAGGCAGGCCGCTTCCTCCTGTCCGCCGGGGGGAAGATCTCTGTCCTCCCCCTCCTCCTCACCCCATCTAATGATACCTGGGGTGAGGCATCATTAAACTGGAAGCAGCCTTCCCCCTGGGCTGCTCCATGATGTAATTTTTGCTGTTTGTGGCAGCATCTGTCAGTGGAGGACTGCCCCTTTAAACAGAGCGCCTCCAACTGACGGATCTTACTGCGCATGCGCAGCCCGCCCGACGCGCAGATCAGCATCGGGGAACCCGGAGGAGCAGGTAAGTGGATCCAATTAGTGTGTTACCTGCTACGATCGCGCGGGCAACCCACTAATTTCACCGGGCGCGTTTTCAACGTGCCCGCTGGCCTACCCGCCGAGAACCCGCACCCCTGGTAAAATCGGGCCCTATGTAATTCATTTTATTTCTGAAGGCTGCACACAACCACCCAGGTCATTGAGCTGGAGGTGAGAGATACCTGTGGACAGAATGTTTCATTTGCAACAACTTCCTCTTGCAAGCAGAGAGTCTTGTTACATTTGTTCCAATCGTTTTGTTATTGAGCTTTGCTTCTGTAGCTGTACTGGAAATAATTAAATAGTAGATCAATTATGCTTTACAATTTGCATCAATGCAAAATTGTGTTGGAAATGGCCTGGGAATATTTTAACTTCATTTTTAATTGTTTTATTGTTCCATCCTGCCCTCCCCCTACTAACATTAAAATTCATTTGGCATTTGGATACCAGCACAGAGCTCCATTTTCTCCGGCCAGACAGCAAGGTGGAATTGTCAGTCTAACTCAGGTATGCTGGTTCCATACCACTCTCAAACCAGTACCTTTAGTACAAAAATACCTAACGATCCGACAGCGCTCAGTTGGATATTCCTGGCAAACAACATTTTCTGGGAGGAACTTCTACATCAGCACTTCACAGGAAGAAGCTACAGTAAAGTCTAATCCTCAGAAATAAAGGATGATTACAGTCAGCCATCAGAACCATTCAACCAGACCCAAATTGGAAAGCAAAGAACATAATGTCAAATGATCATTTCATATAAGAAACTTAAAACTGCTTCAGACCCATTCAATTCTTAATCTAAAGTCCATTCCAGAGACTTGAGCACATTATCTAGGCTGGCACTTTAGTGCGGTACTGAGGGAGTGTTGCACTGTCAGAGATGCCATCTTTCGGATGAGACGTTAAACCAAGGCCTCATCTGCTCTCTCAGGTGGACGTAAAAGATCCCATGGCACTATTTTGAAGAAGAGCAGGGGAGTTCCCCCCCCCCCGGTGTCCTGGCCGATATTTATCACTCAACCAACATTCACTGAAACAGATTATCTGGTCATTTATCTCATTACTGTTTGTGGCACCTTGCTGTGTGCAAATTGGTTGCCGCGTTTTCTACACTACAACAGTGACCACGTTTAAAAAGTACTTTATTGGTTCTAAAGCATTTTGGGATGTCCTGAGGTCGTGAAAGGCGCTATATAAATGCAAGTATTTCTTTTTTTTTAACAGCAAAATCACACAGTAGCTGCAGCATCCCAATGACTCCAAACAACAACAATAACTTGTATTTATATAGCACCTTTAACATAGTAAAAACGTCCCAAGGCGCTTCACAGGAGCGTTTTCAGACAAAATTTGACACAGAGCCACAGAAACAGATATTAAGACAGGTGACCAAAAGCTCGGTCAAACAGGTAGGTTTTAAGGAGAGAGTTGTTTTTCAGACCAGAGGAAGGTGTACAGTGGTGTTCCCCAGGGGTCAGTACTAGGACCACTGCTTTTCTTGATATATATTAATGACTTGGACTTGGGTGTACAAGGCACAATTTCAATATTTGCAGATGACACAAAACTTGGAAGTGTAGTAAACAGTGAGGGGGATAGTAATAGACTGCAAGAGGACATAGACAGGCTGGTGGAATGGGTGGACACATGGCAGATGAAATTTAACACAGAGAAGTGCGTTAAATCTTCTCTGCATTTTTGGTAGGAAGAACGAGGAGAGGCAATATAAACGAAATGGTACAATTTTAAAGGGGGTGCAGGACTAGAGAGACCTGGGGGTATATGTGCACAAATCTTTGAAGGTGGCAGGACAGGTTGAGAAAGCGGTTAAAAAAGCATTCAAGATCCTGGGCTTTATAAATAGAGGCATAGAGTACTAAAGCAAGGAAGTTATGTTGAACCTTTATAAAACACAGTATTGTGTCTAGTTCTGGGCACTGCACTTTAGAAAGGATGTGAAGGCCTTAGAGATGGTGCAGAAAAGATTTACTAGAATGGTTCCAGGGATGAGGGACTTCAGTTACATGACTGGAGAAGATGGAATTGTTCTCCTTAGAGCAGAGAAGATTAAGAGGAGATTTGAAAGAAGTGTTCAAAATCATTAAGGGTTTAGATAAAGTAAATAATGAGAAAGTGTTCCCATTGGCGGAAGGGTCGAGAACCAGAGGATGCAGATTTAAGGTGATTGGCAAAAGAATCAAAGGCGACATGAGGAAAAACTTATTTACGCAGCGAGTAGTTATGATCTGGAATGCGCTGCCTGAAAGGATGGTGGAAGCAGATGCAATCATAGCTTTCAAAAGGGAATTGGATAAATACTTGAAGGGAAAAAATTTGCAGGGCTACGCAGGAAGAGCGGGGGAGCGGAATTCAATGGATTGCTCTTACAAACAGCCAGGCTCGATGGGCCGAATGGTCTCCTTCTGTGCTGCAACCATTCTATGATTCTATGACCACAGGGGTGATGGGTGAACGGGACAGTGCGAGTTAGTATACGGGCAGCAGAGTTTTGAATGAGCTCAAGTTTACGGAGAGTGGAATGTGGGAATCCGGCCAGGAAAGCATTGGAATAGTCGAGTCTGGAGGTAACAAAGGCACGGATGAGGGTTTCAGCAGCAGATAAGCTGAGACGGGGCGGAGACGGGCAATATTACGGAAGTGGAAGTAGGCGGTCTTGGTGATGGAGAGGATATGGGGTTAGAAGCTCAGCTCAGGGTCAAATAGGACGCGAGGTTACGAACGGTCTGGTTCAGCCTCAGACAGTGGCCAGAGAGGGGGATGGAGTCGGTGGCTAGGGAACGGAGTTTGTGGCAGAGACCAAAAGCATCTAAAAGTGGATGTCATTCAGTACCATAACCATTATACCACCACATGCTGTTAAAAGAATCATCAGTGAATCAAATGCAAACAATATCTATTCACATTTAATTTTTGAAAATAATGCTGTAGTCTCACTTAACAACAGTACAATATAAAATGTAATTTTCATAAGGTGAGCGAACCACTGCATTGTGATAGTCGCATTGATACAGCAAGGAAAAAAAGGAGTGCCTCCAAAAAGGCAATAGATCAAGAAAAAAATGTTTGCAAGCTTTATTATATAAATTCAGATTCTGCCAGTTATGAAATACAATTAAGAGAAGGCAACTACTCCTGCACAAAGCATCCTTTAAAGCCAGTGTACTGTCATCTGTTGCAGTTACACCACCTGTGCCTGGAGATTATTTATAATATTCAAATATCAGATAGGCCCGGGTTAAGATAGTTGAATGCGTTAGAAAAACAAAAGGAAGCGTGTTTCCGGGGAGATGGATTTTCCGAGAAAGGGCTTGCTTGTGTTGGTAAGAGAAAAGTAAACAATAAATTCAAAGCAATCTCTGTGCAAATACAGCCATACTTTTATTATCTGCACACTTCGTTTTCCCTTAGTCAGTGTGTGTGCTGTTATTGTTCTTTCAGTCTCTCCTTTCCTTCTTTCCTATGCATGAGTTCTTTCCCTTATGGACATAAAAGGTGATGCAGTCGTTCCCCCAATCGGGCGCTCCCAGCACTGGTCTGGAAATCAAGGACCCTCAGCTTTTGATTTGACATCTATTCATTTAAACGGACGATCTGCGGGCTCACAATTCCCTCCCTGGCTCTCCCTGCCAGTGCTGCGCTTTGCTTCGGAGCGCTGGATCGGGAGGCGGGATCCGCGCTCTGGTATTTCAGAGTTCAGTTTCTTCCTTCAATGAAAAACAGGGAGAATTCCACATCTTTCTCCCCACTTAATAATCTGCTGATTGAATTGCATTTGCAGAAACTGCATGTTCCAAATCAAGTGGCATCGCCATGATTTTATTAGCAGGTTATTAATCACAAAAAAGTCATTCTCATCAGGAGAGAAAAATCACCACCCTGGTGCTTTATAAAATAGTTTTCGTTCACTTATCTCTCGGAAGCAGTGAATTAACACAGTGCTCAGTTTCACTCACTTAATCTCCTTTTCACTAAACCACAGTTAAACTAAATGTACCTGTCTCAGACTGCTATCTATATACTCAGCTACCAAACCTAAGTTATACTGTTGAATGCACTTCATACAGAGCTCAGCAAAAAGAGAGACTTGTATTTATATATCATGTCCTCAGGAGGTCCCAAAGCACTGCATAGCCAATGAATTATTCTGAAGTGTAGTCACTTTGTTATGTAGTCAATTTGCACACAGCAAGATCCCACAAACAGTGATAATATAAACGAACAGCTAAACTGTTTCAGCTAAGAGATAATGATTGTACAGGAAGCCTCCCCTGATCTTCTGGAAATAGTGTCCTGGGAACTTTTACACTCACCTGAACAGGCTGATTGAGCCTTGATTTAATATCTCATCTATACTGCACTGGTGTCAGCCTAAATTCTGTGCTCAGGGCCCTGGAGTGGGCTTGAGCCTATGGCCTTGTAACACAGAGGTAATATTGCTACCAGTGACTCATGCTGATTTTTTTTGTTATTCGTTCATGGGATGTGGGCGTCGCTGGCAAGGCCAGCATTTAATGCCCATCCCTAATTGCCCTTGAGAAGGAGGTGGTGAGCCGCCTTCTTGAACCGCTGCAGTCCGTGTGGTGAAGGTTCTCCCACAGTGCTGTTAGGAAGGGAGTTCCAGAATTTTGACCCAGCGACGATGAAGGAACGGCGATATATTTCCAAGTCGGGATGGTGTGTGGCTTGGAGGGGAACGTGCAGGTGGTGTTGTTCCCATGTGCCTGCTGCCCTTGTCCTTCTAGATGGTAGAGGTTGCAGGTTTTGGAGGTGCTGCTGAAGAAGCCTTGGCGAGTTGCTGCAGTGCATCCTGTGGATGGTACACACTGCAGCCACAGTGCGCCGGTGGTGAAGGGAGTGAATGTTTAGGGTGGTGGATGGGATGCCAATCAAGCGGACTGCTTTGTCCTGGATGGTGTCAAGCTTCTTGAGTGTTGTTGGAGTTGCTCTCATCCAGGTAAGTGAAGAGAATTCCATCGCACTCCTGACTTGTGCCTTGTAAATGGAGGAAAGGCTTTGGGGAGTCAGGAGGTGAGTCACTCGCCGCAGAATACCCAGTCTCTGGCCTGCTCTTGTAGCCACAGTATTTATATGGCTGGTCCAGTTAAGTTTCTGGTCAATGGTGACTCCCAGGATGTTGATGGTGGGGGATTCGGCGATGGTAATGCCGTTGAATGTCAAGGGGAGGTGGTTAGACTCTCTCTTGTTGGAGATGGTCATTGCCTGGCACTGGCCTGGCACGAATGTTACTTGCCACTTATCAGCGCAAGCCTGAATGTTGTCCAGGTCTTGCTGCATGTGGGCTCAGACTGCTTCATTATCTGAGGGGTTGCGAATGGAACTGAACACTGTGCAATGATCAGCGTACATCCCCATTTCTGACCTTATGATGGAAGGAAGGTCATTGATGAAGCAGCTGAAGATGGTTGGGCCTAGGACACTGCCCTGAGGAACTCCTGCACCAATGTCCTGGGGCTGAGATGATTGGCCTCCAACAATCACTACCATCTTCCTTTGTGCGTATGACTCCAGCAACTGGAAAGTTTTCCCCCTGATTCCCATTGACTTCAATTTTACTCGGGCTCCTTGGTGCCACACTCGGTCAAATGCTGCCTTGATGTCAAGGGCAATCACTCTCACCTCACCTCTGGAATTCAGCTCTTTTGTCCATGTTTGGACCAAGGCTGTAATGAGCTCTGGAGCCGAGTGGTCCTGGCAGAACCCAAACTGAGCATCGGTGAGCAGGTTATTGGTGAGTAAGTGCCGCTTGATAGCACTGTCGGCGACACCTT
Organism: Heptranchias perlo; assembly: GCF_035084215.1. NCBI lineage: Eukaryota > Metazoa > Chordata > Chondrichthyes > Hexanchiformes > Hexanchidae > Heptranchias > Heptranchias perlo. The sequence goes on from NC_090357.1 coordinate 8,236,784, forward strand.
CCATCACTTTGCTGATGATTGAGAGTAGACTGATGGGGCAGCAATTGGCCGGATTGGATTTGTCCTGCTTTTTGTGGACAGGACATACCTGGGCAATTTTCCACATTGTCAGGTCGATGCCAGTGTTGTAGCTGTACTGGAACAGTTTGGCTAGAGGCGCAGCTAGTTCTGGAGCACAAGTCTTCAGCACTACAGCCTGGATGTTGTCGGGGCCCATATCCTTTGCTGTATCCAGTGCACTCAGCCGTTTCTTGATATCACGTGGAGTGAATCGAATTGGCTGAAGACTGGCTTCTGTGATGGTGGGGATATCGGGAGGAGGCCAAGATGGATTATCCACTCGGCACTTCTAGCTGAAGATGGTTGCAAACGCTTCAGCCTTGTCTTTTGCACTCACGTGCTGGACTCCGCCATCATTGAGGATGGGGATGTTTACAGAGCCTCCTCCTCCCGTTAGTTGTTTAATAGCCCACCACCATTCACGACTGGATGTGGCAGGACGGCAGGGCTTTGATCTGATCCGTTGGTTGTGGAATCGCTTAGCTCTGTCTGTAGCATGTTGCTTCTGCTGTTTAGCATGCATGTAGTCCTGAGTTGTAGCTTCACCAGGTTGGCACCTCATTTTTAGGTACGCCTGGTGCTGCTCCTGGCATGCTCTTCTACACTCCTCATTGAACCAGGGTTGATCCCCTGGCTTGTTGGTAATGGTAGAGTGAGGAATATGCCGGGCCATGAGGTTACAGATTGTGCTGGTATACAATTCTGCTGCAGTTGATGGCCCACAGCGCCTCATGGATGCCCAGTTTTGAGCTGCTAGATCTGTTCTTAATCTTTCCCATTTAGCACGGTGATAGTGCCACACAACACATTGGACGGTGTCCTTCGTGCGAAGACGCGACTTTGTCTCCACGAGGACTGTGAGGTGATCACTCCTACCAATACTGTCATGGACAGATGGAGTTGCAACAGGTAGATTGGTGAGGATGAGGTCAAGTAAGTTTTTCGCTTGTGTCGGTTCACTCACCACCTGCCGCAGGCCCAGTCTGGCAGCTATGTCCTTCAGGACTCGGCCAGCTTGGTCAGCAGTGGTGCTACCGAGCCACTCTTGGTGATGGACATTGAAGTCCCCCACCCAGAGTACATTCTGTGCCCTTGTTAACCTCAGTGCTTCCTCCAAGTGGTGTTCAACATGGAGGAGGACTGATTCATCAGCTGAGGGAGGGTGGTCGGTGGTAATCAGTAGGAGGTTTCCTTGCCCATGTTTGACCTGATGCCATGAGGTCCAGAGTCAATGTTGAGGACTCCCAGGGCCAATCCTTCCTGACTGTATATCACTGTACTGCCACCTCTGGAGGGTCTGTCCTGCCGGTGGGACAGTGACATACCCAGGGATGGTGATGGAAGAGTCTGGCACGTTGGACTGAAAGGTATGATTCTGTGAGTATGGCTGTGTCAGGCTGTTGCTTGACTAGTCTGTGGGACAGCTCTCCCAACTTTGGCACAAGTCCCTAGAGGAGGACTTTGCAGGGTCGACTGGGCTTGGTTTGCCTTATGTCGTGTCCGGTGCCTAGTGGTCCGTCCGGTTTTATTCTTATTATGACTTTTTTTAGCGAGATTGTATAACTGAGTGGCTTGCTAGGCCATTTCAGAGGGCAATTAAGAATTAACCACATTGCTGTGGGTCTGGAGTCACATATAGGCCAGACGGGTAAGGACGGCAGGTTTCCTTCCCTATAGGACATTAGTGAACCAGATGGGTTTTTACGACAATCCAGTAGTTTCATGGCCACCATTACTGATACTAGTATTTTAATTCCAGATTTTATTTAATTAATAGAATTTAAATTCCCCAGCTACCATGGCAGGATTTGAACTCATGATTCTGGATTATTAGTGCAGGCCTCTGGATTACTAGTCCAATAACATAACCACCATGCTATCGTACCCCAACCACTATGCTACTGTACCAAGAATAAAGCCCTGTGTATGTGGCTCTGCTATATGGGTGGCTATTTTTTAAGGTAGGAGCCTTCTCTCATAGAATTAAAAAGATACAAAATTTAATTTCTAAAATTCCCAGGAGGATTATCAGACCACCTAGACACAGTTGTGACTTTACAAGAGGCTGAAGCCACACTGCACACAATGCGAATGCCAAGAGCAATGACACTACTGCTAAACATAGTCTCACTTCTCTTGCTTTAGGTCCAGGAGTCAGACAGGTGACCTGAGTCCTGAGTTATGCTGGCACTTCTGCATCTGTGAGCGCCCAAAACTGCTGTGCATCAACACAAATGTGACGATGCACCTGCAATTTTATTGTCTTTTCCTGCAGCCCTGTGCTTTTATACATTTTTTACACATCCAATTGTGTTGTTTAACCATATTTGCCATCTTATTTTCTTCTTCCATATCTGCATTGAATCTGTCTGCACTAGATATTTCAACTGCCAAAAATCAACACTTTCTCGTCTTCCTAACCTTATAAAATATTGATCTGCATTGCCTCTGGAACAGGCTCGAGGGGCTGAATGGCCAACCCCTGTTCCTATGTTCCCCTCCTATTCAATGATTCTCCTATTTTCCAGGATTCCCAATGAGAATACAGGCAATGAATTCTAAAGTTTACCAGATTTTTTTTTAACTTTTCTTCCTTGTTCTCCAGAGAGTGCCACCTCATTTGCCTACAAAACATGTGACTGCCAACTAATTCATTGTAAGTGAAGCATTTTCAAGCCTTGCTGAGCAATGCATTCGGGTGCTATGTAAATGTGAGCTCTTTCTTTCAGGATTAAAAGTCTATCAATACAACCAGTTCTTCAATAGCCACCTCAGTCCTCATTCTTCAAGTCTGAACTTAGACAGTGAGTACCAAAGATGGAGTCATTGCAGACCTGCCCAATCCTGCCTTCACCAGGTATTCGCACTTTCCAGCAGCAGTCACCAAACAACAATGAGGAGTGGGAACCATGGCAGATTCCTACCCTTTCTACCCCCAGTGGCATTGGAAACAGTTGCACTAGTTCTCTGCTGAGATCATTTAACCCTATGCAGAACAAAGGAACGAGCCTGGAGCCACCCTTGTCCATTTGGCTCATGACAATCGTAGGCTGTGCATTTACCCATTGAGCCAAAGTGGCACAAGGATTGCCTGACCTATTGGATTTCTACTGCCCATAGAAAAGTACAAAATCATCTATTCAGATTGTTCAAGAAAATGGCTCAGAGAAAATCAGCAGCCATTTGATTTTTATTCTTGGAAAATGGGCACACTGGCAAAGCAATATTTATTGCCCATCCTTAATTGTTCTGAGGGCATTAAGAGTTAACCACATAGTGCGGGACAGAAGTCACATGTAGACCAGACCAGGTAGGAGTGACAGGTCCTTTCCCTGAAAGACACTGGTGAACCAGTTGGGGTTTTATGGCAACCCGGAACTTTCACAGTCATTTTATCTGGTGCCAGCTCACAAAATTACCAGATTTATTGAATTCAATTTCACCACTTGCCATAGTGGGACCTCTGGGTTCCTAGTCCAGGACCATAAACACGAGGCCATCATATCCTAGGTGCAGGCGCACTCATTAGCTCAGGACCTGGAGCAGGCAAACTCAGAATGAAAATAAATAGAGAATGGACGGGAAAAGAGGAATGAGAGAAATAAAGAAGAAAATAGCAGAAAAGGAAAGAAAAGGAGAAACAGCAGAGAAATAGTATAAAAGTAAATGAGAGGAGGTGTAATGATGCATGAGCATTTACAGATTTTCCTTTACTTCAGTAAAATCAATGCGTCACATCAGTTTGACATTTCCTTAACAATCAGCACCTGCCAATCAACCAATTAGACAATCAATTAGATCCAAAATGCCTAAGAGGAGTGTGAAGATGGAGTTTGTTAGCAGAGATTGAATTGCTGAATGCGACTGTATATGAAGTTGCTTTAATCACAGTAAAGTTAAACTGTTTTTTCATTTAATATTGGATTGCAAGAATCCCCAAAACGAGTTCAAATAAATACATTACTGACAGAAGCAACAGGAGAGCAAATTATAAATAGTGCAATGTAACTTTGGATTAAGAACATTTATGTTTGCACGAAAGTGAAGACAGTTAAAGAGAAAGTATGGATGTCTTTTATTAATACATTATTCATATCTTAGTCACTGCAGGAAAATATACAAGGGAAAAAAAAACAGAATGCAAACACAAGGGGAAAAAGTGTAATTAAAGGAAAATACGATCAAGATGCAATAACAGTGAGGTTAAGTGGCCATAGGACCAGTGGGAGCTGATGATGAGCTGTTGAAATAAAGTGCAGACACCTAGCACCTAGCAATCCTCAATACATAGTATTACCAAAATCTGCACCCTCAAATCCGAGCTATAGATAACTGCAAGTAGCACATAATGTAACCTGTGACGTATCACAATGACCCAAGAAAACATGTAAACTTTAATGAATTCAAGAAAACTTTATTTGTTAAAAAAAAATTGCAAATTATTTTTTTCTCTATTATTTTGGCTCATTTATAAAATGCTATCTTAGAATTATAGAGATTTCAGAGAAAGGTTATTGGGCCCATTGTGCCTCAGCACTGTTAGCTCCTCATTGCTGCTACGCACTTTAATTCTATTTCCCAGTTCCTTCCATGTACCCTGCAATACTTTTGTTCTTCAAATGTTTATCCAATTCCCTCTGAAAGGTTGTGATTCATTTTGGCCACTTGCATCTAATCCATTCCATATTCTAATAATCCTTTTAATGAAAAGAAAAGCTCTTCTCCTTTATGCTTCGAGTGCAATTCTTAAACTTGTGCCATTTTATTATTTTGTGTCAGAAAGAGGGAGGCAAAGGGAGGTGATTAATTCACACAGAATAATCTCATTCCCTGATCCCTGTCCACTATGGAATATATTTTCCAACCAGTGCCATTCTGTACTAACTCTTAACACACCTTCTGCACAATTTTTAATGCACTTGTCAACCTGCTTAAAATAAATAATTGGGAAATGAGTTAAAATAACTTATTGGGAGTTGTACAGTGGTGTTCCCCAGGGGTCAGTGCTGGGACCATTGCTTTTCTTGATATATATTAATGACTTGGACTTGGGTGTACAGGCCACAATTTCAAAATTTGCAGATGACACAAGGAAGGGTAGTAAACCGTGAGGAGGATAGTGATAGACTTCATGAGGATATAGACAGGCTGGTGGCATGGGCGGACACCTGGCAGATGAAATTTAAAACAGAAAAATGTGAAGTGATACATTTCGGTAGGAAGAACGAGGAGAGGCAATATAAACTAAAGGGCACAACTCTAAAAGGGGTACAGGAACAGAGAGATCTGGGGGTATATGTACACAAATCATTGAAGGTGGCAGGGCAAGTTGAGAAAGCAGTTATAAAAGCATATGGGATCCTGGGCTTTATAAATAGAGGCATAGAGTAAAAGAGTATGGAAGTCATGATGAACCTTTATAAAACACTGGTTCAGCCACAACTGGAGTATTGTTTCCAGTTCTGGGCACCGCACTTTAGGAAAGATGTGAAGGCCTTAGAGAGGGTGCAGAAGAGATTTACTTGAATGGTTCCAAGGATGAAGGAGTTTAGTTTCGTGGATAGACTGGAGAAGCTGGGATTGTTCTCCTTGGAACAGAGAAGGTTGAGAGGAGATTTGATAGTTTTCAAAATCATGAAGGATCTAGACAGAATAGATAGAGAGAAACTGTTCCCATTGGCAGAAGGATCAAGAACCAGAGGACATAGATTTAAGATGATTGGCAAAAGAACCAAAGGTGACATGAGGAAAAGCTTTTTTACACAGCAAGTGGTTAGGATCTGGATTGCACTGCCCGAGGGGGTGATAGAGGCAGATTCAATCATGGCCTTCAAAAGGGAACTGGATAAGTACTTGAAAAGGAAAACATTTGCAGGGCTACGGGGAAAGGGCAGGGGAGTGGGACTAGCTGGATTGCTCTTGCATAGAGCCAGCGCGGACTTGATGGGCTGAAAGGCCTCATTCCTTGCTCAGGCGGGGTGAAGTTTAGATTGATAAAGAGAAAATACAAGGAAGTAGTACAGGAAAGTGATGGGCGTAATGATAAACAGAGTGTGTCAGGAAGGAACAGAGCGTACAAACACAAGAGTGCACTAGCAAATGGGGCCTGGGTAGGAAAGAATGGTAAAAAGACAAAATTAATGGTTCTTTATCTGAATGCACACAGCATTCGTTATAAGATAGATGAATTGAAGGCACAAATAGAAACAAATGGGTATGATCCTGTGGCCATTACAGAGATGTGGTTGCAAGGTGACCAATGTTGGGCGCTAAATATTCAGGGTTATTTAACATTTTGGAAGGATAGGAAAAAAGGTAAAGGTGGTGGGGTAGCTCTGTTAATAAAGGATGAAATTGGTATAATAGTGAGAAATGATCTTGGCTCAGAAGATCAAGATGTCGAATTAATTTGGGTGGAGGTAAGAAATAACGAGGGAAAGAAATCATTGGTGGGAGTAGTATATAGGCCACTTAACAGTAGCTACACTGTAGGGCAAAATATAAATCAGGAAATAATTGGGGCTTGTAAAAAAGGTAATACAATAATCATGGGCGATTTTAACTTTCACACAGATTGGACAAATCAAATTGGCAAAAATAGACCTGAGGAGGAGTTCATAGAGTGTATTAGGGACTGTTTCTTAGACCAATATGTTGGGGAACCAACCAGGGAACAGGCCATTTTGGATCTGGTAATGGGTAACGAAACAGGATTAATTAATGATCTCAAAGTAAAGGATCCCTTGGGAAGCAGTGAATTTCACATCCAGTTTGAGGGCGAGCACCTCGGGTCTGAAACTACTGTATTAAACTTAAATAAGGGCAATTATAAAGGAATGAGGGCGGAATTGGCTAAAGTGGACTGGGTATACAGATTAGCCGGAATGATGGTGGATAAGCAGTGGCAAACATTTTAAAAGATATTTTATGACTTGCAACAAAAATATATCCCTGTGAGGAGAAAAGACTCCACAAAAAGGGTGAACCAACCATCGCCAACTAAGGAAGTAAAGGATGGTATCAGGTTAAAAGAAAAAGCATACAACATGGCAAAGATTACTGGTAAGCCCAAAGATTGGGAAACTTTAAAAACCAGCAAAGGATGACTATAAGAATAATAAAGAGGGAGAAAATAAATTATGAGAGTAAACTAGCAAGAAATATAAAAACTGACAGTAAAAGCTTCTACAAGTATATAAAAAGGAAGAGGGTAGCTAAAGTAAACATTGGTCCCTTAGAGGATGAGACTGGGGAAATAATAATGGAAACGGCAGAGGAATTGAACAGATATTTTGTATCTGTCTTCACAGAAGTAGACACATTAAAACATACCAATAATACTAGAAAATCAAGGGGCAAAGGGGAGGGAGGAACTAAAAACAATCACTATCACTAGAGAAAAAGTACTAGGTAAACTAATGGGTCTAAAGGCTGACAAGTCCCCTGGACCTGATGGCTTGCATCCAAGGGTCTTAAAGGAAGTGGCTACAGAGATAGTGGATGCATTGGTTGTAATCTTCCAGAAGTCACTAGATTCTGGAAAGGTCCCAGCGGATTGGAAAACCGCAAATGTAACACCCCTATTGCAGAAGGGTTTTATGAAGGGGAAATCGTGTCTGACAAATTTATTAGAGTTCTTTGAGGAAGTAACGAGCAGGGTGGATAAAGGGGAACCAATGGATGCAGTATATTTGGATTTCCAAAAGGCATTCGATAAGGTGCCACATAAAAGATTACTGCACAAGATAAGAGCTCATGGTGTTGGGGGTAATATACTGGCGTGGATAGAGGATTGGCTAACTAACAGAAAACAAAGAGTCGGGATAAAAGGGTCATTTTCAAAATGGCAATCTGTAACTAGTGGGGTGCCACAGGGCTCAGTGCTGGGGCCTCAACTATTTACAATATATATCAATGACTTGGATGAAGGAACAGAGTGTCTTGTGCCCAAATTTGCTGATGATACAAAGATAAGTGGAAAAGCAAGTTGCGATGAGGACACGGTGTCTGCAAAGGGATATTGACAGGTTAAGCAAATGGGCAAAAATTTGGCAGGTGGAATATAATGTGGGAAAATGTGAAGTCATCCACTTTGGGAGGAAAAATAAAAAAGCAAAATATTATTTGAATGGAGAAATACTACAAAATGCTGTGGTAGAGGGATCTGGGTGTTCTCGTACATGAAACACAAAAAGTCAATATACAGGTGCAGGAAATCCAGAAGGCAAACGGAATATTGGCCTTTATTTCTAGGGGGGTGGAGTATAAAAGCAGGGAACTCATGCTACAACTGTACAGGGTGCTGGTGAGACCACATCTGGAGTACTGCGTACAGTTCTGGTGCCCTTATTTAAGGACGGACATACTTGCATTGGAGGCAGTTCAGAGAAGGTTCACTAGGTTGATTCCGGGTATGGAAGGGTTGTCTTATGAGGAAAGATTGAACAGGTTGGGTCTATACTCATTGGAGTTTAGAAGAATGAGAGGAGATCTTATTGAAACATACAAGATTCTGAGGGGGCTCAATTGGGTAGATGCTGAGAGGATGTTACCCCTCATGGGGAATCTAAAAATAGGGGGCATAGTCTCAGAATAAGGGGTCGCCCGTTTAAGACGGAAATGAGGAGGAATTTCTTCTCCCAGAGGGTCGTGAATTTTTGGAATTCTTTACTCCAAAAAGCTGTGGAGGCTGAGTCATTGAATACATTCAAGGCTGAGTTAGACAAATTTTTGATCAGCGAGGGAGTCAAAGGATATGGGGAAAGGGCGGGAAAGTGGAGTTGAGGCAAAAATCAGATCAGCCATAATCTCATTGAATGGCGGAGCAGGCTCGAGGGGCTGAATGGCCTACTCCTGCTCCTATCTCTTATGGTCTTATTCTCTTATGGTCTTATGGTAACATTTCTATGATTCTATGATTCTAAATATGTAAGTGCTTAATGAACCTAGCACCTTGGTTTTAACATACATTTTCTGCAACCCCTCTTTTGTTTCACGGTATATTGGCTTAGAGAAACAGGGCATGCCACATACTGAATGACTGATTTTGCTATCAATACCTTGTGTATATGTGCATATATATATATATATACACACACATATATATACGTATGTGGAATATTATATATACACTTGGAATATTATATATATATATGGATTATATATGAGGATGAAAAATCCAATTTTATGGGAGAATGCCTGTTTTTCTCTGTAATTAACCATTCATTAACAAAATTGCATTCTCAGAAAAATCAGCTTTAAAGTCCCGCATAGCTGCAACTTCGTTACAAGTTTTTTTACATTACAGCGAAAAGCGGGAATTCTCCAGTTCGTTAAAGGGGAATTCTGTGTCCAAATCACGGTTTTATAACAAAACCTCATTTCCATTTTGTTTCAATATTTAGAAGTAATTTTAAAATGCACTAATTGCACATAACCGAATAACTGAATTTGCAATACAGAAGCCACACTAACCCATCTATTGGTGTTTACCTCTTCAACGGACCTATCTATTCTAATCCATTCGTTGTTTACATCGAAATCGTAAACACGTGTGTGCAGATCTGAGTTGAAACAGTGCCTTTGCCTCTTGGGAATTATGGAATCGTCCCGAAATGAACCGGGACAGGCCGTATATTTTCCAGATATCGTCGGGGAAATTATTTCCCAGCCGAACGCTCCAAAAAAAATATCATAAACATCAATAGAGCGGTCACGGAATCCGGATGACTTTGCAAAATAAATTTACGTCGTCAATTACATGTCGATTTCAGAATTGCGGTAAAGCAGCATTTCATTGCACATTATCATTTATTTCAGATTTCAGATCATTTTCGGGAATAAAAAGGTTTATCAAGAAGTGAGAACAGCGGGAAGACTCCGCTTTAAGGACATAATAAAAACGGGTTAATATATATTTTCTAGATAAACCACCAGTCCGGGAATCTCCGTGTAGTGGGTGAAAAGTGGAACCATAGGGGACAGATTTATATGTAAATCAAACTGTAAAAAATCCAAGGATTCAGTGTGAGCACTTCCCAGTAAATTATTACAACAAACCGAATGGCGCCAGGACTTTCAAACATGCAAAAAAAAACTTTAATTTTGTTGGAACGGAAACAATTCTCAACAGCTTTTAGCTATGATTAAATGACTAAGACCTCCAGTAAAAGTCTATTCTTAATTCAAAGTGGCTTAGGTTGGTTCTTATATTGCTTACAAAAATTGAATTATTCAAAAATTGGAATTTAGGACTGTAAACAGAGAAAAGAGGGAATTTAGTGCTAAAATTGGAAATGATCAGATGCTTTGAATTAAGCAACTTTGAATTAAGAGTAGACAAATTTAAAAGTAATTATCTGATACAAAATATCAACAAATGTCAATTTACATGCTTTTCTGGTGGTTTCAAATTATTCAATATCATTGTATTCTTTCCAAATTTATTACAAGTTAAAGCAGATTGCCTCTACATTTGTTGAGGTATGTTTTGAGGATTTATTTGAGGCAGCCCTTATACCCTGCAACTGTAACCACCGTTAACCATTTACCAGCTCAACATTTCATTTAAAGCAAATAATCTCGGGTCTGTTGCCCGACACACATCACTTTTCAATCTCCTCATATTACAGCACGACAGTTGCTCGAAATTATACTTGAAAAAAGAATGATTAACATAGCAGCAGATCCTCTAAAATAATTGTCTTGGTCAATAAAACAAACTTTCTGTTGCAGTAGTTTTCTAAGCACTATTATTTTAAAAGTATACCAATGGGATGTAGCACAAAACATATAAACCTCTGACCCTGTGGTACACAGAGCTAAGCTATTTTCTCCCTGTGGGTTGTTTTCTGCCATTAAAATTTATAACTAATTAGTGTACTGTCAATTGTTCCCTATGAATGATTATGTTATGATTGTTTGCTTTATTTTCCAACTTTCCACTCCCTCATCCTTCCCCTGCAGATAGTGTCAGCCATTTGCTGGAGTGGGGTCCCATGAGAGTCAGGTACCCACCAGTACCGTGCTCAAGCACCGAATGACCACCTGTGAATCTTGACAGTGAGCTCCAGCAAGCTATCCCGACTGTTGAGGCCAATTCTGCCCCTACCTAGGATCCACAAACGTGCAGTTCCACGAGGGTTGCTGCATAACATTTAGGAGTTGGATCGTAAGACTTTTAGCAAACATAATCAACCATATTCAATAATTATAAGAACGAGCGGTAATGAGTAATACTTACCAGTTTCCATGGCGCTGAACAAATACTGCAATTCTTTCAAAAAATCAAAATGATATTTGGCTTTTTTTAATTTTAAAAATAAGTAATTTTGTTTACAAAGACTTCCACCAATCAGTGTTACAACTTTGGGAACATTGTACCCCTGCGAAATGCACTGTAGGTCTGCTAAAACTTATTTCCCATTTATATTAATACAATACAGCGAATAGTTTGACCTTTTGCAATTTGTTTAAATGCAAATATTCTTGCCAGCAGTTGATTTTCTGGAATTTGCATTAACATTATAGATGGTTGGAAGGTAGTCAAACGCAGAATTAGTCTTTTGGTTCCTGTTTCAAAGTGCTAATACGTACATTTTTTTTTGGAAAATGTATCTTTATCTCCTGTCAGATTATAAAGCAATAGTTTCTGTGTATTAAACAATTCATGTTTAACAGGTGCAGGCCAGAGGGTCCCAGGTCTGATCTCTGCTCTGTGCTGACTTCGCTGTTCTCAGTCAGAGCAACAGTCAGAGCACAGAAATGGCCACAGAGCTCCAGGGTTCGGGAAGGGAAAAATAGTCCTGGTTTCTGCTCCTGATCACTATGCAGGTGGGTGATGCAAAAACATTCTACCTTATTTAGTCCTCTTAACCTACTTTGAATCTTGCTCTCTTTTCTCTCTGTTACTAACTGATCATTTTATAATCACGCTAAAGTGTCTACTGAGATGTAGCTGGTATTACCTACATGTCATTCACAGAGTGTCACGCAATTCCTCCTTAAACCCCCAAAATGAAGCTTTCTAGAGAAAAGTTTATATATAACCCTAAGTAAAGATTTGCGCTGTATCCTTCACATTGTGTCAAGAATTTAAAATGGCCACTGAGGGTCAAAGTTAAGGAGATGTTGAGGGAGTTTGGCAAGTTATGTTTGTGATATCCTTAAACTCACTTTTGGTCTTTGGATGCCAACCTAACTTCCATTTGCAATGTTGTGAATAAGAAGGTAAACAACATGCGTCAGAAAGCAGCTGAAAGATATTACTCTCTTCCTGTCTTTGTTTTTATGAGATCATGGGAACAAGTAAAGACCCTTTCAGCCCATCGAGCTCACTCCATCATCTACACCCCACTTGAGGATCTGATCTGGACAGTTTTTTTTTCTATCTCAAACCTTTATGCCTTTATTGTTCGCTTAAACCAATTCTTTCTTGGGTGTTTCATCCAAGTCAGACTGGGGCTCTTTCCTCTAGAAAAGAGAAGGCTGAGGGGTGACCTGATAGAGGTCTTTAAGATTATGACAGGGTTTGATAGGGTAGATGTAGAGAAGATGTTTCGACTTGTGGGGGAGACCAGTACTAGGGGCCATAAATATAAGATACTCACTAATAAATCCAATGGGGAATTCAGGAGAAACTTCTTTACCCAGAGAGTGGGTAGAATGTGGAACTCGCTACCACAAGGAGTAGTTGAGGCTACAAGCATGGATGCATTTAAGGGGAAGCTAGATAAACACATGAGGGAGAAAGGAATAGAAGAATATGCTGATAGGGTTAAATGAAGTAGGGAGAAAGGAGGCTAGTATGGAGCAAAACACTAGCATGGACCTGTTGGGCCGAATGGCCTGTTTCTGTGCTGTACAGGAGAACGGTCTCCAAGCAGATCCAAATCCATCTACAATCACTTTCTGCCGGTGGGCTTTCAGCCAGTTCTCAATCCAGTGAAGTGGATCGCCACTAATACCTGAGGCTTCAATCTTGTAGAGAAGCTTCCAATGCGAAATCTTATCAAAAGCTTTTAGAAAGTCTAAGTGGACAATGTCTACTGGGTTTCCCTCATCCACTATCCTGGTGACTTCTCCAAAAAAAAATAATCAAATTAGTAAGACAGGACCTTCTTTTTCTGAAGCCAGGTTGGGTTTCCATGATATGTCCTTCTCTGTCTTAGCAGCCATATCTTGCATCCCCAATGATTCCCTCAAGCATCTTCCGTATTACTGAAGTCAAGCTAATGGCCGATAGTTACCCCGATCAGTCTTATCTCCCTTTTTAAAGATTGGAACTGCATTAGCCTCCTTCCAATCTAAGGGAATAGTCCCAGAGTCCAGCGAGCTTTAAAAATACAGGTAAAGGGCTCGCACAGTACCTGTCCCATCTCCTTGAGGACCCTCTGGTGGATATCACCGGACCAGCTATTTTAAGGTTCCTAATTCATTGGCTATAAACTGCTTTGGAACATCCTACAAACGGAAAGGTTTTATGTAAGTGCAAGCTTTTCATTCCCTTGTTACAGATTCACCAACCAGTGGAAACAATCTTTCACTGTTTTCACTCTCAAAACTTTTCATAATTTTGAAAACCTCTATTAGATTTCCCCATTAACCTTCTTTATTTGAACGAAAAAAATTTTCAAGCTATAACTGAACCTTCTCATTCTTATTACTCTGTAATTCCACATCCCTCTAGCGTAAAAACATTTTGTTTCAAGCCTTCCCCTCATTTTCTTAATTCCTTAGCCAGAGGATACTGTGACTAATTACAGCACCTAAGTACAGTCCAGTGTATATCAGTTAACTGAGTACAGACAGGGGACTGAGCCCAGGAGCTGTTGTTCTGTGTAGTGCAAATGTCACACAATGCAGTGCCTTTAATCATTAAGCCAGTGGGGGAACCAGGGCTGTAGGCAGCAAATTCAGAATTCTACTCACCCTTTCTATATGCTGTCCCCTTCCTCTCCCATGACCATTTCTAGAGGGGGCCTGCGACACACTGTCCTTCCAATGTTGACTATTTTTACATTAAAAATAGTGCATTCAGGTTCATTTTAAACACTTTTTAAATCCCACATTTGATGGATATTTAATCTTAAAAAAAAAGAGACATTTGTTTTTAAGAATATAGGAGCAGGAGGAGGCCATTCAGCCGCTGGAGCCTGTTCCACCATTCAATGAGATCATGGCTGATCTGTATCCTAACTCCATTTATCCTCCTTGACTCCATATCCCATAATACCCTTGGCTAGCAAAAATCTATCGATCTCAGGTTTAAAGTTATTAATTGAGCGAGCATCTGCTGCTTTTTATGGGAGGGAGTTCCACACTTCTACCACCCTATGTGTGAAGTGTTTCTAACTTCTCTCCTGAATGGCCTGGCTCTGATTTAAAGGTTATGTCCCTTTGTCCTAGGCTCTCCCACCAGCAGAAAAAGCTTCTCTCTATCTACCCTATCAATTCCTTTCAAAATCCTAAAAACATGTATCAAATCACCCCTTAGCCTTCTATATTCCAGGGAATACAAGCCTAGTTTATGTAATCTCTCCTCATAATTTAACCTGCCATTCAATTAGATCATGGCTGATCTGTATCTTAACTCCCTCTACCTGCCTTGGTTCTGTAACCCTTAATACCCTTACCTAAAAAAAAATCTATCAATCTCAGTTTTTAATTTTTCAATTGACCCCCAGCCTCAACAGCTTTTTGACAAGAGAGATTCAGATTTGCACTACCCTTCGTGTGAAAAAGTGCTTCCTGACATCACCCCTGAAAAGCCTAGCTCTAATTTTAAGGTTCTGCCCCTTGTTCTGGACTCCTCTCTCAATTTTCAATAGAGCAAGCATATCATCATTCCCCAAAACTAACTCAAAAGTCATTCCCTTCCTTCACTGGGAGATTCTTCTTCCCCTTCAAAGAGGCACTCCCTCCTTCCCATTCCCCCAGTTCACAGAGACACATTCTTCCTGTAATTTCTTCCCCCATTTCACAAAGCTACTCTCCTCCTCTAACTCTCCCCACCCAGAAGCACACTCTCCAAATCTAAGGCCCCTCCAGTTCGCTAAGGAAGTCCCCCCAGTTTGCAGATTTACTCAAACTTCAACAGCTTGGGATGTTCTGAAACATTTGCGAATTAAATTTTGCCCTGACTCGAACAACCTTGTGCTTTTTAATCTTATTTTCTTGCTGATTAGGACCAAGGCAAATGTGCAGAGATGGTGTAAATTTTCTATTTCCCTGTGGAGTCGAGTGAAAACATTTAAAATGAGTGCAATACCTTGGCTAAGCTATATTTGGGTTGTCCTCCCCATGCCAGTTAGTGTGGCAATGTCACTTTGAAATTTATTTGGGAGTGGGGACCCCACAGGAAGGTCACCCTGATATTATCAAAGATATCAGGTGGGTTCGGTCTTTCACCTGTATCAGCCATGGCTCAGTGAGTAGCACTCTTGTTTAAGTCAGAAGTTTGTGGGTTCAAGACCCCGTCCAGAGACTTGAGCACAAAATTCAGGCTAATACTCCAATGCAGTATTGAGGGAGTACTGCACTGTTGAAGGTGCTGTCTTTTGGATATATACATTAACCCAAGGCCCCGCCTGCCCTCTCAAGTGGGCGTAGAAGATCCCATGACACTATTTCGAAGAAGAGCAAGGGAGTTATCCCTGGTGTCCTAGCCAACATTTATCCCTCCAGTAAAACAGATTATCAGGTCATTATCACATTGCTGTTTGTGGGAGCTTGCTGTGCACAAATTGGCTGCCTCTTTTCATACATTACAACAGTGACTACACTTCAAAAGTACCCCACTGATTGTAAAGCGCTTTGGGACATCCTGAGGTCATGAAAGGTGCTATATAAATGCAAGTCTTTCTTTTCCAAAGTGATATTATTAGCCTATCATCTTTGGTTGTTTTTGAGGCAGGATGGTAGGGTGAAAGAAATCTAGAGATTTCAATCGGGTCTCAATTATAAGTATCAGCTAGGCTCCGATACCCCTCAGATAGCTTGCTGACACTCACTGTCTAGGCTCACACATGAACAATGGCCACTAAGGTGAAGTACCAGACACTTCCACATGTATATACCAGCAGAGATCAACACCAGCAGGAGCTGAGCTTTCAGAGCAATGGCATCCTGTCAATCTTTATGGTTTTACTTTGTTTCCTCTTTTTCTCCTGAAGGTGCTGGCACAATCCTAATTTATATGTAAAAGCCTGGCGTTTTTTAGAAAGTAAGAAAGAACTTGCATTTATTGGAGCGCCTTTCACGTCCTCAGAATGTCCCAAAGCACTTTACAGCCAATTAAGTACTTTTGAAGTGTAGTCACTGTTGTAATGTAGGAGATGCGGCAGCAATTTGTGCACAGCAAGATCCCAGAAACAGCGATGTGATAATGACCAAATATTCTGTTTTAGTGTTGTTGATTGAGGGGTAAATATTGACTCAGAACACTGTGGAGAACTCCCCAGCTCTTCTTCAAATAGTGCCAAGCGGTCTTTTATAGCCACCTGAGAGGGCAGACGGGTCTTTGGTTTAACATCTCATCCAAAAGACTGCACTTCTGACAGTGCAGCGCTCCTTCGATACTGCACTGGAGTGTCAGCCTGAACTTTTTGCTCAAGTCTCTGAAGTAGGGCTGGAACCCACAACCTTCTGAATCAGAGATGAGAGCGTTATGACTGAGCCACGATTAACACCTTCCTAGAATTCTTTTTGTCAACACTACCACAATGAGCCATGTATATTATACCATGTACACTGTATACAATGAGTGTGATGTATGTCAATGTGTTTTAAGAACAATTGCATTGAAAAAGAGGCAAGACGGTTAATGATATATATATATATATATATATATATATATATTCAGTACTCTATAAACACTATACTCAATGTTTATGCCCCTGAGGAGTGTGGATGGGATAATTGCAGGAAATTAAAAGCACAGACACCCATCAAGCTGTTGTTGAAGAGTTGGGCAGCATGGTAATTAAAGAAGGGGGAGAACCAATGATGGGCTTATCAAGTGAGGGAGATGGAGTGAAGCAGCTTATTGCTCAGTTGAAATGGACCTCTGTGCACTCACTGTGGGAGACTCATGCTGGGAGAACAAAAATAGTCCCATTAGTGAAACAACCCATCACTTCTCAGCCTACACGTGTGGCATAAATACAGGTTATATCTCTAGTGACAGCAAATCTGGCAGTTCTTTGACAAGAACAATGGTTTCTCCCAGTCAATAAAGTACATCAGAAATTAATTCTGTCCTTTTTTATTCATGGGCATGTGGTAGGACTAAAGTAGTTGCTTAAAGGGCAACATTAATGTGGGGATACGTAGCATTGATGGTAGACACTTACCCCGTGGATTAGTCATAGGGACTGTTCTGCGGAGCAATAATCTTTTCAAGTAACTTTATATCTAAGGGTTAGTGGAGACCCATATTGTCTCTATTTAGTTGTTTCAGTGGACAAACAGTCTGGGGTGCTGAAGGACAAAGCAATCCACTTTGGGCGTGTCAGCCTCCCTTCACGGTTGTCACTCAAACTGTTAGTATGATTTCCGAACAATAATGTGCTGCATTTTTTTTAACTGTATCCACTGCTGACTACTTAAATACAGTTGCCACAGAGTAAGTCGTTAACCATTCTCATAGTACTTACCCCGACAGTAATGCCACTTTTAAAAAGAAGTTAATGAAACTGATACTGGCCAGTGAACAATCTTTCAGAGTTATTACTTTGGAATTTTCATACATATGAGGTTTGCAGTAAAATTGCCCACAATACCCATAAGCTGTAAACTGTAAGCCTTAACTGTAAAAACTGTAACTGTAAACACAAGTGGAAGAGTTACAGTGATAGTACGAGGAATTAACTGCTAGACATCTACTTTGCTTATGTCACCTAAAATATATTATCTCTAAACAAGTGAGGTGTAGCAGTGCAAAGAACCTTATCAAAGCTAACGTTGGGGCTGCACAGACCAACCCTAACAAGCTGGCAATAAATCTTGTCAACATGTTAGATAATTAGCAATTTAAATCCAGTCTTTACTACTTGTAAAGGATATGGGCCAAGTTATATATCAAGGTGCATCATGGTGCTCACTGTATTTTGCGACATTTCCCTTTCTGTGCTGCGCTGATATGTGCATTTTATCTCTATTGGGTATTTTCTCTCAAATTAAGATTTTATTTACAACAAAAAAGTGCTTTTAAAGTGTCGATGTTGTGCCTCATTTTTGGGGTTGTCAAGATTGCGATTGTGTCGCTAATTGTTCAGCTATTCACTGCTTTCACAAATTTAATGAGAAAATGCTGTGTGACATGGAAAAAGGAGATTTGAAGTATTGTGGCTACAACATCTGGACTGTGCAAAAAATAACAATTACGCTCACCTATATTACCAGCTACTGTCCGACTGCGAGAGCAACTTTCCACGATTCTCTTTCTCTCTGTCACCTTATATTATTTTTCTCCTTTATTCCGTTGTCCGACACACTCATTCATACACTGGCCTTATCTTTAGCCATCTGCCAAACTCAGTTTCTACGAATTGCTCCTCATGATCTCTGTCCTTTAGCACCTTTCCGTCGATTCTCCGCCCACTTTAGTGCTCACCCTATTTTCCGACATCATTTCCATTGGATGTGAAAAGCACCCATCCATTTTTGAGTCATGCTGTGCAAATGAGGTGGTAATAACATGGTGACATCATACATCATACATATTGCCATTTCCTCTTCATTTGTGCTGGTATAAAATTGGTATCCCAGGTTGCTGGGTGGGTTGTTAAGCACTGCAGAAAAGGTGGGAGTGAATTTAAAGAGCCCAGGAGCTATTTTTATAAGATTTCCAGAAATCATATTTGGTGATTTTTGGGGAAGTTCATGTTACTGTTTTCCCAACTGCCTTGGTATGTTTGGCCAGGAGGCTGCCCAGTTGGGTGCTGTGGGGTTGGTTACTATCTCTTGCTGCACGTCTAGAGGAGGAAAGGAGGAAGAAAGGTTAGAACAGTTTTCTGAGGAGTGGAGCTCACGCCACTTTCAGTAGAAGGAGCAACATGAGGGTTTCATGATATGGTTCATCACAAATAGAGCAGAGCATAGTAAGGAGAGGAGAAAGAGAAACAGAGCGTCATGGCAACACTTCAGTTGACACCATCGCCTCCGATGTTCCCATCATTGACACACTTTGTGACTTCCTTTCCCAGCATCTGCAAGGCTTCCGCCTCATATGAAGTGAGATCTTAGGTGTGAGGGACTGTCACCTGTCACTAATTTCTCCCAGTTGTTATGGGCTGGCATCTCCTAGAAAATGAGTGAAAAACATGAAACTTACCTTCTGTTCCTAGGGCACAGAATAACAACAACAATAACTTGCATTTATATAGCACCTTTACCATAGTAAAACCTCCCAAGGTGCTTCAGAGGAGTGTAATCAGGCAAAAATTGACACTGAACTAGGAGATATTAGAACAGGTGACCCAAAGCTTGGTCAAAGAGATAGGTTTTAAGGAGCATCTTAAAGGAAGAGAAAGAGGTAGAGAGACGAAGGAGTTTGGTTGGGAATTCCAGATGTCTGCATATAGCCCATAGTAGGTGCGATGAATGGTGAATACAACAAGCAATTGGAGTGTGAGGGGGAGGTCACTGCAAGTAGCACACATGCTTAATACAGTGTGTTCTTGAAAGTTTGACTGACTCCTCTGAACCTTCCAAAACCTGGGAACGTCATTAAACTTTTTCCGGCATAGACTGGCTCTACGTGGTATAGTTTCACTGGCCCTCACTGTTCTGACCACTTCCTACCACTGCCCCTCAGAGGCTCATCTTGGGGCCGCTCTCTGTTTCAAAGAAGGTCTTACTCTTCAACCTAACCTCCTGTAGCTGCAGTTCAAAGTGCTAATGCAAAAAGCAGGGCACTGCTCTGCAGCAGACCTCTTCAACATTTGGACAAGAATAAATTGGTTTCTTGCAGCCAGAATAATGATGATGATGCCTGCCCTTTAAAGTCACGGCATGCCTTTAAATCCTGCAGCAGCAAACCTTTTCCCATCGTCCCAATCAGGGATCAGCGTAACTATTCATATGAGCCTGATCCTGGAAGTTACAGCAGGGTCAAAGTTCATGACATCTGGCAGGTACCATTCACCGCTGTCACATTTCTGCCGGGAATTTTATCCCGCTGGAAAATCCAGGCTGTTGTGAATTAGCTTTAACACAAAAACATTAATAATGCATTCATGCACAAAACATAAGGATGAACTTTTTCACATTCTCTGCTCTATGAAGAAAGATGTTAATTAAAAGGAAAGTTGTTTATTCTCTTTTAATCCTGCACTTCTTCCTCTCCCATAATGTTTCTTCTTTCAGGCAGGAAAATGCACAGCCTGAGATACTGCAGATTCTGCAAGAGACATTCTAGGCTTCTCCAAGAGGGTCGGATGGTACAATATGGACAACAGATATCCCTAGGAGGGTGGGATGGTATGATATGGGCTACAGACATCTCCAGGAGGGTGGGATGGTATGATATGGGTGACAGATATCCCTAGGAGGGTGGGATGGTATGATATGGGCTACAGACATCTCCAGGAGGGTGGGATGGTATGATATGGGCAACAGACATCTCCAGGAGGGTCGGATGGTACAATATGGACAACAGATATCCCTAGGAGGGTGGGATGGTATGATATGGGCTACAGACATCTCCAGGAGGGTGGGATGGTATGATATGGGCGACAGATATCCCTAGGAGGGTGGGATGGTATGATATGGGCAACAGATATCTCCAGGAGGGTGGGATGGTATGATATGGGCTACAGACATCTCCAGGAGGGTGGGATGGTATGATATGGGCTACAGACATCTGCAGGAGGGTGGGATGGTATGATATGGGCAACAGACATCTCCAGTAGGATGGGATCGTATGATATGGGCTACAGACATCTCCAGTAGGATGGGATCATAAGATATGAGCTACAGACATCTCCAGTAGGATGGGATCATATGATATGGGCTACAGATATCTCCAGGAGGTGGGATGGTGTGATTTGTGCTGCAGGCTTCACCAAGAGGATACAGTCTGCCTTGGATTTGTCTTCTTCAAAAGTTATAAAGGTCAAAGCCAAAGCCAAATTTGAAACGTAAAATGAAATTTGAATCTTCACTTTCAGTATCAATTGAAGGTGACAGTCCTGTTAATTCATTCATGGCTTAAATGTTCTCACACAATCATATGATATCAACATAATTTCATTTGGAATTCAAACCATACAATCAATCCCAGCTTTACACCATTTATATACATGTATTTACTGTAATATGTTTTGCATGAAGTAATGCTGTTGAATCACTGTTAAATTTTGTTGCAATGAAGAAATACTGTTTATTGACTCAATAGTGCCATTTAATATACCAACAACGGAGAAGAATCATTGAGCCTGCAGCAATCCCTTTCTGTTTGTCCTGAATGATACTGTGAGTGATTGGTTCCATAATCCTGTGACGATTATCCTGGAGATTGTCCAGAGGTATTTGCAGTGAAGTCTCTACTAACCAAAGAGATGGACATGGATTCTCGTCTCCAGATAGCCTGTCACTCAAATCCATCCAACAGTTTTTGATTAGCCTACTAGATGTTGTCATGTGCAATAATCAAGTTTTTCATCTCAAGGGAGGAAAAATAATGACATCCATTACTGTACTAGTCTAACTCAGCTGTGGCTCAGTGGTAGCACCCTTGCCTCTGAGTCAGGAAGGTTGTGGGTTCAAGTCCCACCCTAGATGAGCTGTTGAACTGAAGCCCTGCCTGGCTTCTCAGGTAGACATCAAAAATTAATTGCACTGTTTCAAAGAGGAGCAGGGGAGTTCTCACTGGTGTCCTGGCCAATATTTATCTCTCAACCAACAACACTAAAAAACAGATTATCAGACCATTATGACCTTGCTGTGTGCAAATTGGCTGCTGTGTTTCCCTACATTACAACAGTAACTGCACTTCAAAAGTACTTAACTGGCTGTAAAGCACTTTGGGACGTCCTGAGGTTGTGAAAGGTGCTATATAAATGCAAGTTCTTTCTAACTCCTGACAGTTGGTTCGAGAGGAGCACTGAACACAGAGGACAATGGGGGGGGGGGATCACTGACTTCAACCATCACCAGGCAAAACTGCAAAGTAAAAACAAGTCTATATGTTTTCATATCCTTTTGACCATGGAGAAGTAACTTAATACAGCTGTGGGCTTTTACATTAATGGAATTTACACATCATGCTTTAAACTGGAGTGTGAGTGACACAATGTGGTCCATGGCTATTAGAATGGAGGATGCCTCATGTTCTGCAGCATCAGCGTGTAAAGTAATGGCTTATATACATGCAGCCTGAAGGAGACAATCTGATTTCACAGCGCAAAGTGCAAATATCTTTAGGACACAGTAACTGGGATATGCAAACATTTTCATAAATGTTATAAAAAGGAAAATTGTGAATGTTGAAAATCTAAAAGGTTAATGACTTAGGTGGAACCCTTCATCAGAATGGCCTCTACTTTCAGAGGTTGACCTGCTGTTTATTTCTAGAATTTCTGTTTTCGTAAAGTGTATTGTTTGGCATACTGTAATATTCATTGACTGGACTAGAGGCACAACTGTATATAAAAAGTTGGAGGGGGCAGCTTTGGTGTATGGAGCAGAAAAGGAGAGAGACACGTAGCCACACCGAAAGATATGGCGGGGGGGGGGAGGTGTGGTGCAGGCCGAATGAGCTGTCGTTCTCATTCACTCTCCCCTTCCCAGCAGTTTCAACAATGGATTGGACTTACAGAGATAGCACAGTTCAGTCCTCTTGGTGTGCTTGTTTTTCTTGTATCTGAGCTATCATGCCTGAGGCATTCCCCAGGTGCGTAGAGGCATTTGTTATAAGTCTTCCGGCTTAACATTGCCCATTTGATGTAGAGATAAAAGCACCTCAAAGTGTATGCAAACTCTGTCAAACAACTTTACAGCCAAATGCTGAGAAATTAGAATTCGGAAACACAGCTGATTTCAGAAGCCATTTAGCCCATTTTATTTTCCTGGCCATTAATAGTTTTTCATTATAGTTTCTGTTCAATATTTACTTTGACCAAATGTTATGCAATATAGAATATAGAAGATTAAGGGGTGATGTTGTTGAGGTGTTTAAGAGGATTAAAGGAATTGATAGGGTAGATAGAGAAACTATTTCTTCTGATGGGGGAGTCCAGAACAAGGGGGCATAACCTTAAAATTAGAGCTAGGCCTTTCAGGGGTGATGTCAGAAAGCACTTCTTCACACAAAAGGTAGTGGAAATCTGGAACTCTCTCCCCCAAAAAGCCATTGAGGCTGGGGGTCAATTGAAAATATCAAAACTGAGATTAACAGATTTTTGTTAGGCAAGGGTACTAAGGGTTAAGGAACCAAGGCGGGTAAATGGAGTTAAGATACAGATCAGGCATGATCTAATTGAATGGCAGAACAGGCTCGAGGGGCTGAATGGCGCACTCCTATTCCTTTGTTCCTAAAGAGATGTTCTGCTATAAAGAATTATAATATTGATAACAGAAACCTCTCAGTACCAGCTTTGAAGGTTGCTGGTGGGAACCAGATTTAACACAGCACTCTGTACAGACACGTGGCTAAATTCAGGCGTGCAGGTCCTCCACAGCTCAGTCAGACTTCACAGATAAATGACTGGCTTTACTCTAAGTGTGTTTTTTAGCAAATATAGGTTGATAAATGACAGAACTGCCAATTTAAAATATGTGCAATCTGAGCAGAGTAAAGACCTGGGCATCATTAAAACAGCCATTTTGGGGAAGGGGAGAAAAAGGATTCAAACTTTAAGAATGGTACCATCCTGTGAAAATTATCCATTCATTTTCTCTTCTCCTTTCCATTATTTCTATGTATATAATCCTATTACCTTGTTTGCATTCGATACTTATACATTTCTTCTGCCATCTGCCCTCTCATTGATGTAAAAGATCCCATGGCACTATTCAAAGAAAAGTAGGAGAGTTCTCCCAGTGTCCTGGCCAACATTTATCCCTCAACCAACGTTGCCAAAACAGATTATTTGGTCATTTATCTCATTGCTATTCGTGGGACCTTGCTGCGTTGAAATTGGCTGCTGTACTTCCCTACATTACAACAGTGACTTCACTTGGAAAGTAACTCATTGGCTGTGAAGCACTTTGGGATATCCTGAGGTCATGACAGGTGCTATATAAATGCAAGTTCTTTCTTTATTATAGAATAGAATAGAATCATACAGCACAGAAGGAGGCTGTTTGGCCCATCGAGCCTGTGCCGGCTCTTTGAAAGAGCTATCCAATTAGTCCCACTTCCGTGCTCTTTCCCCATAGCCCTGTAAATGTTTCCTTTATTTTATTGATATTGTTACAGTTAACATCTGTACAAGACATTGATTAGGTCTCAGTTGGAGTACTGTGTCTATTTCTGGGCACCTTATTATAAAAAGGATATTACAGCTATGGAAAAGCTACATTGGAGATTCGTTAAAATGATACCAGGCATAAGTCACTTACTCCATGATTTCCTCTTTCTTCTGCACCGTTCAAGGGTACCTTCGCTGTAGTTGAGCCATTACAATGGCGCAATCCCTCGGAAAATCTGGGCCTGTATCTGTGAAAATCAGTAAAAGTCATTGTTCTATGGCGTGCAGCACTGCTTTCAAATTCGAACATCAGACAACCTTTACATCAAAGAAGTGGACAGCTCACAGTGATAAGCTATAAATCTATTATTATCTCATTATTTTATTGTAATATTTATTGGGATTCTTAGACAGCAAATACACTACAACATAAACATGTGCAAGACCATGAGTTTGAGATGTGATAATACATCTTCCATCCATACCTCCTTATACATGCTCACCTTGTAGCGTATTTGCTGTTAAAGATTGATGATCAAGCAAAGTTAAGACACCATCTCCCCCTTTTCATTGCTGCCCACAGATCAGTTTCATCCACCCTTTTTGCCCCACCAGAAGTCATTAAGAGGGACACACACCAAGCAAAGTCACTCTAGTTTTTGTTCCAAAGTGTCAGTGAGCTTAGCGCTGTTGTGGAGTAGTTGGGTTGACTTCACACATGCAGTACTTGCAGCTACACTGTCCTTTACCATATTGGAAAGTACTTCCTCACACAATGTGTTACTTTTGAAGTGCAGTGACCTTTGGTATGTAGGCAATCATTCTTACAAGCAATGCCAGGCAACAATGGTCAAATTAGAATGGAGATGCTCGACTGCTTGAATTACAGAGCACACCCACTGCTTTTAAAGTGCATGAACTCTGCTCCTGCATCCACTCTGTTCCTCCATCCACTCTGCTCCTCCATCCACTCTGTTCCTCCATCCACTCTGTTCCTCCATCCACTCTGCACCTGCATGTTCAAACACTCTGCTCCCAGCTGTTAAATTTTCAATGTTTGGAGAGAATGCGCAGGTGCACTTTCCCAAAAGGTTGAAAATAATTCTGCGTAAGTTCATAAAGTGCCCAGTGAGTCCAATGAATCTAAAGAGCATCTTTTATAACTGGCTTGATAACACACTGGAGTTATATTCCACATGATGGCAAACCAAAGCAGTGCCTTCTGTGGGGTAGGGGGGAGGGTATAGGAGTCATGTCAGGACCTCCGTCTGGAGTTATACTATCATTTCATGTTAGTGTGAAGTGAAAGCCACTCATAGTGATACAATAGTGGCAATATAACTGCAGCCATAATCACGATGACAAATTAACAACTAAATAAGAGTCCAACAGATGTAACTTACCATTCCTGGAGAGAGAACTCACCTCAGTAGCCAACACAACGATATTTCACAGAAGCTCTGGGTCCAGGTTATTCCTAGTTCTTTTATAAACCTAATTTAAAGGGATGTGATGACTGTCTTGGACTGCTGAGGAGACTAAGGTGAAATTTTGGCCCAGAATTTGCTGGGAAAATAACGGCGAGTTTAATGCGCCATTATTGGTGTGTAAACAGCAATTTGTGGCCAGGAAGAGATAACCCGTGAGTTGCGAATCGCTAAAAATTGCTGGATGATTTGCGCCGCTCTGCCATTAGCCTCGCAAAAACCGGAACTCGCCGTCAACCTCCCCATGTGTTTCAAGAAATTGCTTCATTTGCGCTGTTAAAGCAAATTAAACTCACCGCAGAAAGTTAGGTCTGGTACTTAGCAGCGTAAGGACCCATTTAATAATGAGATTTACATTCCTGTAATGCCACTCAACCTATCCTGCCCAGAAAAGGAAAACTTGAAACTGTGGAATCTCTTTTTTTAACTCATTCATGGGATGTGGGTGTCGCTGACAAGACCAGCATTTATTGCCCATCCCTAATAGCCCTTGAGAAGGTGGTGGTGAGCCGCCTTCTTGAACGGCTGCAGTCCGTGTGGTGAAGGTTCTCCCACAGTGCTGTTAGGTAGGGAGTTACAGGATTTTGACCCAGTGACGATGAAGGAATGGCGATATATTTCCAAGTCGGGATGGTGTGTGACTTGGAGGGGAACGTGCAGGTGGTGTTGTTCCCACGTGCCTGCTGCCCTTGTCCTTCCAGGTGGTGGAGGTTGCGGGT
Source organism: Heptranchias perlo (assembly GCF_035084215.1). NCBI lineage: Eukaryota > Metazoa > Chordata > Chondrichthyes > Hexanchiformes > Hexanchidae > Heptranchias > Heptranchias perlo. Next base: position 8,263,463 of record NC_090357.1, read on the forward strand.
TTGGGAAGTGCTGTTTTAAGAAACCTTGGCGAGTTGCTGCCGTGTATCTTGTAGGTGGTACACACTGCAGCCATGTCGTGCGCCGGTGGTGGAGGGAGTGAATATTTAAGGTGGTGGATAGGGTATCAATCAAGCAGGCTACTTTGTCCTGGATTCCTACAGCTAGTAAATTGTTCCTAGAGATTTCTAAAATTTTAAGTTTTAAAATTTTTTTCTCACTTTTCCTTTCTGTCTTTTTTTTTCTCTCTCTCTCTTAGTCCATCTTCCTTTCCCTCTCTTTGTTTCTCTTCCAGTACCTAATTTGTCTCTAATTCACCTTATTTCCTTCTCCATCATTCCTTTGTTTCGTTCTCTATCCTTAAATCTCATTGATTAAGGAGATAGACTGTTGCCATGGAAACCAGTGACCGCCAATCCATTAAAGGGACACTATATTTATCAATAAGTGTTTGCAGAACACTGCAATGTGAAGAAGCAAGTCCCACTGAAATGCACCTTTGCATTGCTTGCATGCGATGAAAATAACACGTCAGGTGCACTGTTCTGCGTCCCCTCCCGCAAGTGTAAAGATCCACTGCATCTTTACAGTCTGTCATCATTAACATCTATTTATTATTGCGATTGTTACTTGGTGTTAAGTATTGGATGCCAGAACTAAATTTGAGTCTGTGTCTGCCAATATTTTTAGATCACTGACTTTGAAGTATTATTTTTTTGCATTCCAACATGTTTTAGAGGATGGTGTGTCAGCGAAGGTGTTGATGGTGATAGACTGGCAGTAAATAGTGATCAGCCTGCACTAGATGATGCACCTGAGTTAGAAGGCTTTCCTCATAACTTATTTGCTTTATTCTACCAGAATCTGCACAACCCCTGCAAGGCATGAGTATGGGCCATGGAGCTCTGAGTGTTACCAGCTGTCGGTCACCTCTGTCTTTACTTTTCTCGATATGATTCCAAAATGGAGCTGCTGCCCTCTTCTGGAGGATGCGGGACAGAACAGGTTAGAGAGGAAAGGGCAGATTTTCCAAGGTCAGAGCAGATATAACAGGAATGGAGCGGTGTGGGACTTTGTGCCCACTTGAGCTCCACATGGCTGACTCTACTGAACACACACACATTCCATCCCCTTAAAATAATGGGAATACACAGAAGGCAGCAACAGGGCCCCACACGTACAAGGGTAGATTTTATCAGTTTCCACCGCCGATGGAAAACCCTGCAAATCCCATTAGCCTCTGTACCTGAATTCCCTGTAGGCACTTTGGGCATATGAAGCTCTATGCCAGGAGCACGAGTTCATAAATTCTACCGATAGTACCAGTAGATTATAACCCGAGGCCTCGTCTTACGATAATAGATTGATGAAAGGGGCTAAAAGGGTTAAATTATGAGGACAGGTTGCATAAACTAGGCTTGCATTCCCTTGAATAGGGAAGGTTAAGGGGTGATCTAATTGAGGTGGTTAAGATGATTAAAGCATTTGATGGGATAGATGGAGAGAAACTATCTCCTCTGGTGTGGAGGAGTCCACAACAAGAGGGCATAACCTTAAAATTAGATCTAGGCCATTCAGGGGGGATGTCAAGAGGCACTTCTTCACACAGAGGGTAGTGGAAATCTGGAACTCTCTTCCCCCAAAAAGCTGTTGAGGCTGGGGGTCAATTGAAAATTTCAAAACTGAGATTGATAGATTTTTGTTAGGCGAGGGTATTAAGGGTTACGGAACCAAGGCGGGTAGATGGAGTTAGGATAGAGATCAGCCATGATCTAATTGAATGGCAGAACAGGCTCAAGGGGCTGAATGGCCTACTCCTGCTCCTATGTTGCTATGAAAGGAGTGAATAGTTTCATTCACAATTCACCTGCAGTGCTGAAACTCCCTCTCAATCATGTTTCTCCATCTGCGTTACTTTAATAAGTGATTTAATTTAGTCCAATATTCTTAGGCCAGAAATTCCATCAGCTGATCCAGTTGTGGAGGTGGCTTTCATTGGTACCTAGTTCTCCCTGTACCAATTGATACCACCTTCTCCCACTCCTGTATTCAATTGCTTACATGGGTTATTAGTAACCTTGTGGCCACAGTGTGGTGATGCATCATACTGATTCACCAGCCTATAGCTGCATGAAATGATGGGACATTACATCGGCGATCCTAAATCATTGAGTGTCCCAGTTCAGTCTTGTCACTATGGGGAAGTGACTAATAGAAGTCAACCATTTCCTCACAAGATAGGAGAAAAAAATCAATGGGAGAGACATTCTTGAGTTATTCTCACGCATCACCTCATGAGTGGACACCTGGGCCAAATCTATTGTGAAGAACTGCTAAGTTTTAGAACTTTTATTATTTTGGAACAGACAGTCTAACGTTAATTGAAGGATTGCACTCTAATCTGACTCATTCTTGCTTCTGGTCTGATGAAACAGTCTTTCAATGTGGTATTATCCATCAGCCAGAGAAATCAGGAGGATATCCTGTGGTGTTCCCAGTCTATACCCCAACAGTAAAAGGCTCATTGTCTGCCTGAAGGGTGGAATCTGAGGTACTTTGCGTAGAAGGTCAAGTTTCATTGTGTTTGGTTGTTGCATTGAGCACAAGTAAAAATTAGCAGGAAAGAGCCTGGATCATAATAATGGTGTCCAGACAGGGAATGACAAGAAAAATATTTGACCCTTACCCTCATAATTAAAAAGACGTAGCATTGTAATAAAAGGCTGATAGCAGCATGTTCTACTTAAGAATCTCTAAAAATGTAGAAATCGTTTCCCATTAATTTCTATAATATAAATTCATGCCTTTTTCTCTCATCATCTACACCATCAATGAACCAAGAGCTGAGTCCCTAACCAGAAAAAAAGTGCACAAGGTGTGCCATTTCACCTCTTTCTACGTAGATCTTAAATACCTGTCCTTAACCTCTCTATCTCAAAGTGTTCGAGGTGTGGCTGGCCCACAGTGTTGTGGTGACACTACTGCTGTCCACAAAGGAGAAGCAAGAAAGAAACTGAGAGAAATAACAAGAAGCACAATTAAAAAAAGAAGAAATAACTTTTTAAATGCACGTAGGTTTGGAAGTAAGCTTTTACATTCCCCATCTTTTTGCTTAGACCTGACACTAGTCTACTCCTCTTTAAGTCCTTTTCCCCCAATTTTTTCTCCTCCTCTGCTGAAGGCACATACACAATTCCACAATGCTGGTAAACCTCTGGTAACATAGCAAGTGGGCATTCTTCATTTGTGAGTCTATACATCGGGTTTGCAGGATATCCAACCATGCAAGGCGTCACAACTGAGCCCAATCCTATTGTCATTCAATGTCCAGTAGGGGTCAAACTTATGGAAAATGACGGACATAAAAAGACCTACTGGCTCATCTAGCCTGTCCCATATAATTGAGATGCCTTGTGGATCACAATACACAGGCTGCCCACCCCACCCAGAGCCATGTAATCTCCTGGGAAAGGCAAAAAAACAAATAAAAACCCAGGCCGATTAGGGGGTAAAAATCTGGAAAATTACTCTCCGCCCCTCCCCCCCCCCGCCCCCTTGGGCAACCCCTTAGTCCAAGATACCACGGTAATGATTAGGCATTTGCTGATTTTCCCCTCCCTAGCCCAGAGCACTGGGGTTAATTGTGACTTTCCAATGACTAGATTCAATAAGATCAGTCAACTCAGCACAGACCCTGGATCAAATCTGGGTCAGGACCACGTAGGCCATTGGGAGAGCTTTATGCTTTTATTTCTAAACAATAAATGACATAATCAGGACAAATATAACGCTGTAATTTTATTTAAAGCTTTTACATTATCTTTATTCTGTGCATTACAAATTATATTTACACTACTGGCCATTTTCATTTACAATCAATTCAATATTAATATTAATGCAAAAATAAAAATGGAACTATTAAAATCCAAGTTATTAAGTACTTTCAGAGACAAAAAAATTAGTATTTGGCTACTCACTTGGTCGATGTAATTTTACTTAAAGTTTTTACATTAGCTGGACAAATATTGCTCACTTTAGTGAACTATCTTTCTTATTGAGGCTCAAAAGTGGTCAGTTCTACGCTGCTTCTTGTCTATCTGACCAAATGTATCTTTGTATTACTATGTCTATAAGAGTAGAGAATAACAATTGTAACATCTGAAATTTTTTCTCTCTGTCTGTCTGTACCTCTCTTTCTTTCTTTTTCTCTCTCTCCATCTATCCCTCTCTCTCTAAGTACCTTCTCCACGTTGGACGTTGGCACTCAGTGCTTTGCATACTTTCAAGCTTTTGTACAGGTGGATTAAATCAACCTCTGATGTTGCACATGCCCATTTCCATCCCATCATCTCACCACATTTACCTTTGGCTGCCTCTTAATCGATGACTACCAACTTCTCCATACTTGACTACCCTAAGAAGTTTCCTTACTCATGACTCCTGAATAAAGTGGCCACAGTGGAGGAAAATGTTCTCTGAGTGCTAAGTATATCAAAATCGTAAATGTGTTAAGAACGAACCAAACACACAGAGGGAACTCACCCTAGTATGTCATTGGTCTTATCACAATCGGGCTGATCACCTCTCTCTTTTAAGGAGCCTCTCATTCTTCTTGTCCATATTCATGCTTCTCCTGGCCCCACAAAAATCTCTAAATAAAAACTTGCACCTACCTTTTTTTGAAGGGCCTGCAGCAGTCCCTTTAAGGGCCGCTCATGGACCACTTTACGCCTGGTGCCAATGGGTGGAGCGTGCATGATGCACGCTCCACCCATTGGTCCCTCAAGATTGTGTTGGAGTCCTACATACGTCATAGGACTCCAACTAGCATATTAAAAATAGGCTCCCACCTGAAACAGGTGGGCACCCAGGCCCCACAAAAATGGCGGTAGCCTTATGGGGAGCATGAATGGGGCGGTAAGTGGTGCATTAACATTTTCAGATCCCACTGGGAGGGGGTCATGAAAATTGGCTCCCGAATGCCTCCAGTGGTCCAATGGGTCACATCATTGAGGTTAAATTAAATGACAATTACTATACCAGGAAGAAAATAAAGTTCTAATTTCAATTTTCCGTTATTACGAATTACAATTTTATTCTATTGGTTCCAGATCTACAGATTTTGTGACATAATATGACATCATCAGATTGGCCCAATGGATGTTCTGTGTTATGACATCAGTGGCTTAACAAACATTCATGAGTGACCAATAATTATCAATAGGGCAGCTCGTTCATGAAATAAATTTTGTCAGTGGTAAAATAAATAACAAAATTAACTTGTTCTTTCCAATTATTTGCACAGAAACTAGAATATATTTATATTAATTATGATTACCGATGTAGAATGGGGACTGGTTACAAAGATCTTTCACATTATGATTGGTTTGAAGTTTAATTTGTCGTCTCTGTCCCTAATTAATCTCATTAGTGTCATAATCCATCAATTAACTTTAAGGCCATTATGTTTCTTTCAATTTTGTGGTCAAACTTCTGACTCAGAGATAAGTTTTCTGATTTCATGAACCCCAGGTGAAATGGATTTCCTCAGGTTTTCAACTCCTTCAGTGATTGTTCCTTGGAATAAACCAATTAAAGGATTGAAAATCTTTTGAAATTTCTCCATTTGCTGGTTAAGATCTTGCTGCCACTTTTCTTCAAAAGTCTGATTGGAATTAATAGGCATTGTGTTCAGATTCCATTGGCTAATGTTTTTCTCCAACATCTTTAGCTGTTCGACAAAGGACAAGAGTTCGCTCTGTTTGGAAGTGTCTTCAATTGTTCCTTGGAACTGTCCAAAAAGAGACGTCATTTTCTCTTTGATAATGTCAGCCTGCTCCTTAACATTTATGCCAAAAGTTTCCATTTTCTGTTGCAATTCTCTTGTCAAAGGGGTCACGTTCTCCATTGCATTTTCAAAAATGGTACTTACATTTTGGATTTCCCTGTGGAGGAGAAAAACATATAAAGTGAGGTCTGTACATTTGTAGATCTCTGCTTCTTCAGTCTTTTTCTTGGTGCAGAGATTGTACAACATGAAGCCAATGGAATAGAAATGTTATTTCTGGAAGATGCTGTAATAATTTGCTGGTCTTTGCATTTTGGCTACCCAGTTGGGAGAGACTGGTAGGATACAATTGCTCTTGTAAGGGCAGCAAACTGAGCAACAAAAATGATTCCTGACATCAGAAATTTAATTGTTAAAGAAAGAAAATTGGTGGCCTTGGTTTTTTGACTTTGATGTAACCAAATTGAAGCTTTTAAGCTTATGAAGGGAGTTAACTAAAAACCGATCCACATAAATGGCTCACATTCAAGGGGACACCAGATGAAAAATGAGGACGTTAGAAGGGATGCAATGAGAAGTGGGGAGACCATGTTGAGATTAATAGCCTTTTTCTATTCCTAAATATTCTGGTTCATTTTCACCTTTTTACCAGGTATTGACTATTGATTAATCACTTGTTGAAATTACTGGAATTGTATAACTATGTTAACAAAATGCAAACTAATATGTCACAGTAAAGAAAATGTAAAGTTAACAATGATCTAAGAATGACCTGGTCACATATTAGATGTATAAGGGGCCCTCTGAAAAAGCAGTAGATCAAGAAAAGGTTAAGAAAGCTGCAATTTTTGAGATGTAAACAGCATGGGTATAAATACAGGGGAAAGTGGAAAAAAATGCACAATTTGCAGGCTTGGAAAGCCAACAGGTTACCCTGGGCATGAATGAGAAGAGTTGAAGGACTGTTTGGATGGATGGACCCAGGCATGGGAAGTTGGAAATAACAGGCCATATGCATTGAATTAGGAAAAAGAGAAATATTGATTGGTTGTATATATCATCAATAAAGATTAATAAAAGAAATAAGAAAAAGGAAATTTGCTGCCTGTTTCTCCCTCTGTTCTTGAGTCACATCAAAACCTAAACAAACCATATAAGTTGTCAGCTGACTCTGCAACTTAGGAACTGACTGTGTTTTAGTCATACAGCAAGAGCTGAAAATCTCAACGCAGGACTAGAAAACACAACAAAAGAAAAACAGAAGAAATGTGTTAGAAAACGATGTGATCAGACCTTGTCGCGTTGCACATTGCTGCCTCACATTGCACACTACTCTTTTGGCAGGTTTAGTAGTGATATTACAATAGGAGATTAACTACTTACATTATTGGTTTGAAAGGTGCCAGAAAAGTTTCATTAATAACCCAGCCTTTGCTATTCCATCCATCGGCATTCCCCCGCTCATCTGGGAGGGCACGAGTCTCAATTCCTGGTCATGAAAACAGACAAAAAAAAACTGTTGGTGTTTCTATACATTTATCTTAGCGATCATGTGAATAACTACCTCACCCGTCCTCATTAACTATTTATATTCTCCCTGTAATCTGCCCTCCCCTCTTGGTGATGATGACACTTGTTGGGTCCAGTTCAATTGGTTCTTACAGGCCTTGGTATATTACCCAAATGTCTATTCTTCATGTGTGAGCCCAGATTGTTTCACTGGACTACTTGACCATGGATGATATCACAACCCATTCTGATCCTGTCCTCACCCAAAGTCCTTGCATGCGCACTAACCAGGAGGGGTCACTGCAACAACAACACCTTGCATTTATATACAGCCTTTAACATAGTAAAACATCCCAAGGTGTTTCAAAGGAGGGTTATCAGACAGAAATTGACACCAAGCCAAAGAAGGAGACATTAGGACAGGTGACCAAATGCTTGGTCAAAGAGGTAGGTTTCATGCAGCGTCTTAAAGGAGAAGAGGCGGAGAGGTTTAGGGAGGGAATTCCAGAGCTTAAGGCCTAGGCAACCAAAGGCACGGCCATCAATGGAGGGATGAAGGAAGTGGGGGATGCACAAGAGCCCAGAGTTGGAGCAACACAGAATTCTCGGAGGGTTGTAGGGCTGGAGGAGGTTACAGGGATAGGGAGGGGCGAGGCCACGGAGGGATTTGAACATGAGGATGAGAATTTTAAAATCAAGGCATTGATGGATCGGGAGTCATTGTAGGTCAGCGAGCACAGGGGTTATGGGTGAACAGGACTTGGTATGAGTTAGGATGCGGGAAAGAGTTTTGAATGAGCTCAAGTTTATGGAGGGTGGAAGATGGGAGACCAGCCAGGAGAGCATTGGAATAGTCGAATCTGGAAGTAACAAAAGCATGGATGAGGGTTTCAGCAGCAGACGGGCTGAGGCAGGCACAGAGATGGGCGATTTTTCGGAGGTGGAAGTAGGCGGTTTTTGTGAGATAGTGATCAGTAGCAAAAGCCTTGATTAATTTTTCCTTTGCCTTATATTCTTGTTTAAATTTGGCCCACTCACATTTACGCAATGGAATCTACAAATTGGAAATCTCACTATGCCAGATTAATATATTGTAGTGGTTTTTAATTATCCTGTATTATTATTTTCTGTTTTTATTTGTTCTGCTTGTGAACACAGGTGAGGGAGACAAATTGGGTCATCTTGCTCAGCCTTCCATAGAGACCTATAGTTCCCCTATTACAGCTTCTAATTGCCTCTTGAGTGATTTCAGAGTGTTTGTCTCCACTACCCTATCCAGAAGGCTATTCCAGATGTTTAGAAAACAACTCCAGGAGCGTATGTTAGAAAGAAAGATTTTGTATTTACATAGTACCTTTCATGACCTCAGGACCTCCCAAAGTGAATGCCAATTAAGTACTTTTTCTGAAGTGTAGCCACTGTTCTTCAAATAACACTGTGGATTCTTTTACATCCACCTGAGAGGGCAGACGGGACCTCAGTTTAACATATCATCCAAAAGATGGCACCTCCGATAATACAGCACTCCCTCAGTACTGCACTGAAGTGTCAGCCTAGATTATGTGCTCAAGTCTCTGGAGTGGGTCTTGAACGTACAACCTTCTGACTCAGAGATGAGAGAGCTACCACTGAGAGAGCCAAAGCTGACACCAAAAAAAGTTTTTGTGACATACCTTTCACCACAAACAGCATCAAAATAACCACAAATATCTTCATGATGACCAGGTTCTCAACCTCTGCAAAGACAATGTAAGCTTTTAGATCCTGAGAATTCAATGACTTAATCATTTTATCAATGGTGACTTACGGACAACAAGACCCATATCAAGAAAGTGTGTAATCCGACTATCAATAAAGCCTTTTGATGGACAACCTGGAGAAGCATCACTTCCACCTTTCATTGGCAATGCTAAGTCAACAAGGAAGTCCCAGATCCTGGGGTGGTTGACAGACCCGTTTTTTAATTGTCTAACCCTCTCCCCATCTGTCTTCTTCATAGCTCCCAATGAGTTACACCCTACAGTTAAAACTACAGTTAAAAACTACCACTAGTTTGGCATTTATTGGATCAAAAAATTACAATCTCATTCATAGAGGTCACTGAAATGGTAGCTGTAAAAAGATGAAAATTTTGCAGTGGTGCTGAAGGGAATGCACTTCTCAGGTTGGGGTTAAATTTCTACTCTACAGTTGGCTGGGCTTTACCAACTTGAAAGGGTTTTTGATGCTAACACTGGGTGCCAAAATTGGGGGAAAGTATTTCATTCCCTAGCACTTCTGATTTTCCAAAATTCTAGTGACAGCATCTTTATCTAAGGCCAAGTTGATCAATTCATATCTTTCTCAAAGTGTCAGGAAGACAAGAGGAATCTGCTGGACAGGGATGATTAAATAACTTGAGCATTTCTACCGACAGGGTCATGTTTATTGTACTGATAACAGATAATGACATAGCAATGATTGCGAAAAGAATACACACTGCAGGCTTGTTTAAATACAGAAAAATCAAGAAGAATCTGCTCATTTTCAACAGTTACGGAAATTAAATTTAGAAAGTGTCTTTGTTTAATATCACATAAGAATGTGATTGGGATCCAGGTTGTGTGATGTAGTAGATCAGAGCCCTGTCATTTTATCTCTGGGACCCGGGTTACAATTTGGCCCAGCTTGATGTGATGAAAGTCTCGTCTCTGTGATTGCTGAAAGGCTCCTGCACCATATTCAATTCAGTTCCCAACTGGTGGAAAATCTCTGCAATTCAAAATTTAAGTGCATTCATGGGCAACGCAGAGATAGTCTAACCGTTCTATATTATGAATGAAATCTGAATTCCTTTTCTTAAATCCTTATCAAAATGGTACAAGAAAGCACTGCCTTTGACAGATGCAAATATTAATATCTAAATTTGAGATTCACATCAATTAGCTTGTTTGAATTTTATGAAGTGTAGGATTTTGAAGTAATTTGCTTCACTTCATTATGCTGGAGGTAATCAAACCTGTAATGGAGCAACACGATTGATAGTTTTTAAGCTCAACGCTGTCAGTTTTCACCAAGGTGTATATAAATAAATAGTTAATTGGCTCATGAGTCTTTGATCATTTACTCAGTATTTACTTATTGAAATCCATAATCTCATGCCATTTTCTTCACTACATTTTTGTTGCAGATAAAAGTTTAATTTTCACTCTTATTTTCATTGCAGCCAAAATTTAGTTTTTGTTATTGAACACAAGCACTGGTCACTTCAGTATAAATTTCCAAAGTTTCTAATAGGTGACCAGATTTTGTTTCTTCTTTTCCCAATTTTCCCTCTTCTTGTGAAGGCGCTGCCCCCAGGGGAAGTACAGTACCTCAGGTAATGGCTACCCTCTCGCCCGTGACCCCATTTCAAAGTTGGCAGTGAACGTCAGCAAGGTGTTCAACCACAAGGAGCATCACTGATCAGCCCGATCCTGTCCTCAACAGACGCCCACATATGTGCACTACTAGTACACAGGAAGGGACATGAGAACATAAGAACACGAGTAGTACATTTAGCCCTTCGAGCCTGTTCCACCATTCAATGAGATCATGGCTGATCTGTGACCTAACTCCATATACCCGCCTTAGCCCCATATCCCTTAATACCTTTGGTTAACAAAAATCTATCAATCTCAGGTATAAAATTAACATAATGATTAGGAAGAGAATCCTATGTGATTTTATCCCCCCTTGATAGAGCAGGGACATTGAGAGCAATAGTAACGCCCTAACATCAGTGCAGGGATTGAATCTGGCACCTTCCTGGTCAGTACGTCTCAGTAAAATACCAGACGTTAGTTTCTGAACCATCAGCAGAGCCAAGCAAAATTTCCTGTGAGCAAAGTTGTTCATCTGGTCACCACCAAAGAAAACTGTGCTCCATTTTAACTACTTTTCATGCACTGTTGATTAATCCTGAAAGAACATCAGAAACATTTCTTACTTGCCTCAGTTTAGTCCGCCTGCTTTCTCTTGAATCTGGTTTCCCAACCTCACATCCCTGATATTTATTAACCTGCTCTTATCTATTCCATCTGATAAGGAAAAGAACAGTAAACTGTACAGAGTTGGGTTATTTCTTTGTTTTTATTAGGATCAAGGATAAAGATTTTTGACCTTTCAGTGTTTGAGAGTAGCAAATATAACGTCGAACAAAGTCACCAGCTGACGTTGGTCTGATGGTGCACACAAAATACAATCTAATTAAACAGAAAAGCCAATTACCACTGTAGTTAATTTTATCTGTGTCTGGTTGTAAAGCTGTTGTAAGCAGCTCTGTCCTTGGAATCATACAGCAGGAATTCTCCTGATCCCAGCGTGGTGCATGAGAAAGGCATTGGGATTGGATTTAGTTGGAGGAGGATAAGGTCACAGGCACGAGCAGACATTCAGTAGATTGCCCAAAATGACCATTTATGTGTGAGCCTAGACACCACAGGCTATCTGGTCATGGAGGGCATCACAGGTAAATCCAATACTGTTTCTGGTCAACATCCACACACAGCAAAAATCATGGGAATTGACCCAGAGTAGGATCTCTGGCTGATTTTCACCAACCCAGCCCAAGGGTGCTGAGGCCAACTCATAGTATCATAGTAGGTACAGAACAGGAGGAGGCCATTCGACCCATCGTGTCTGTGCCAGCTCTTCGAAAGAGCTACCCAATTAGTCCCATTCACCTGCTCTTTCCCCATTGCCCTGTAAATGTTTTCCCTTCAAGTACATATCTAAATCCCTTTTGAAAGTTACTATTGAATCTGTTTCACCACCATTTTAGGCAGTGCATTCCAGATCATTACAACTTGCTGCGTAAAAAAATGTTTCCTCATGTTGTTTCTGGCTCTTTTGCCTTAAATCTGTGTCCTCTGGTTACCGAACCTTCTGCCACTGGAAACAGTTTCTCCTTATTTACTCCATCAAAACCCTTCATGACCTTAAACATCTCTATCAAATCTCCCCTTAACCTTTTATGTTCTAAACCCCAACTTCTCCAGTCTCTCCACATAACTGAAGTCCCTCATCCCTGGTACCACTCTAGTAAATCTCTTCTGCACCCTCTGCAAGGGCTTGACATCCTTCCTAAAGTGTGGTGTCCAGAATTGAATATAATACTGCAGCTGAGGCCTAAACAATATTTTAAGCTATGCTCTCTGCCTCTACAAGAAGATCTCCTTTTTTGTCCCCAATTGGTCCCACCCTTCCTTTGACTACCCTTTTACTATTTACATGTTTATAAAAGACTTTTGGGTTCTCTTTTATGTTAGCTGTTAATTTATTCTCATATTCTCTCTTTGCCCCTCTTATTCCCTTTTTTAGATCTTCTCTGCTCAGCCAGGTTCTCTACTGTATTATGAACCTAACATTTGTCATTTTAATCTCCATATCTTTGGTCATTCAGGGAGCTCTAGCTTTGGATGCCCTTCCTTTCCCCTCGTAGGAATGTGTCTACTCTGTACCTGAACCAACACCTCCTTGAAGACCTCCTATTGTTCAGTTACTGTTTTGCCTACCAATTTTTGATTCCAATCCACCAGGGCAAGATCCATTTTTAACTCACTGAAATTTGCCCTCCTCCAGTTAAGCATTTTCATATTTGCTTGTTCCTTGTCCTTTTCCATAACTATTCTAAATCTAATGATATTATGATCACTGTTCCCCAAATGCCCCCCAACTGAAACATGCTCGCCTGCTCCTCTGCATTCCCCAGAACTAGATCCAGCACTGTTTCCTTCCTGGTTGGCCTGGAAACACACTGTTCCAGAAAGTTCCCTTGAACACATTTCAGGAATTCCTCCCCCTCTTTGTCCTTTACACTGTTACTGTCCCAGTCTATATTGGGATAATTGAAGTCCCCCATTATCACTACTCTATAGTTCTTGCATCTTTCTGTAATTTGCCTGCAAATTTTCTCCTCTATCTTCTTCCCACTATTTAGTATACACACAGTAGCGTAATAGCACCTCTATTGTTCCTAAATTCTAACCAAATAGATTCTGTCTTTGACCCCTCAACTCCATCATCCCTTTCCAGTGCTTTAATAGCTTCTTTGATCAATACTGTCAACCTCCTTCCCCTCGCCCTCCTGAATATCTTGTTGCCAGGAATATTAAGTATCCAATCCTCCCTTTCTTTGAGCCAGGTCTTAGTTATTGCCACCATATCATAGTCCCATGTGGTGACATGAGCCTGCAGTTAACCAACCTTATTTACCATGCTGCATGCATTTATGAACATTCACTCTAAACTCATCTTAGATTGTCTTGCATTTGCCCCCTGGCTGATCCCTTGCCTTTCTGAACTATTCTTTACTCTAGTGGTACTTGTCACTCCCAGTCCTCTGTGCACCTTGTTTCTCCTCCCTAATGTTTCATCCTGGTGCCCATCCCCATGACAAATTAGTTTGTGGACAGTATCATATTGGACAGTGTATTTACCAATGCAGCATCTAGGGAGCTTTAAGCTCTTACTTTTAAACAACAACTAACATGCTCAGGACAAATAGTTACATCTGCTTCTGACCACAATCACTTTTATTCTGTGTATTACGATGAATACAGTACATAAGCTATTGAGCACTTTCAAACATACATTTGTAACCTTTGATTACATTACAATAATTCAACATTCCTATTAATGTTAAAATATAAATACAGTCACTAAAATGTAAGCATCTCAAGTTGTTACATATCTTTGGAAAGAACAAAATTAGTGATATTATTTATCAGTAATGGATGAGATGATTGGGTTTGTTTTACATACTTATATGGCCCTAACAATTTGTAAATATTTTTTCAGACCTGACAAGGACAGAGAGGATTACGACTGGAATATACCCTTGTACCCTTTTCCAATTGGCTGCTGGCATATTTCTATCATCTGATGGGATTGCTGAACAAATATTTCTCCTTCAGTGAATTATATTTATTATTCTGGCTCGAAAGGACTCAACTGCAAGCTGCAAGATGTCTGTCTGACCAACTGCCTCTTTATATCATCCTATCGGTAAGATTGGGCAATAACTACTGTAATATCTCAACTGCTCTCTCTCTCTCTGCCTTTGTGCCAGTGTACTCCATATTTTCTGATCTCTGTAAAGAAGGGTTCGATGAGCCATGATGTTACACCTGCCCAGTCCGTCACCTCATCCAACCACATTCATTTTTATCTGCCTCTTGAAGTATTGCCAAACTTTTTCAGACAGTAACAACCTTGAAACCCTTTCCAGTGACTTCCAAATAGCATGCCATCTTCTGATCATAATGAACCTCCACATTTTTCTCTTAAGTCAGTTCAAGAACTTCTCATTAAGGCAATTAATTTTCATCATGTGACGATACCACCAGAATTCATACACCACCAGTTCCAATTGCAGACAATTTCCAGGGACATGCAAAATGAGCCTTTAATATTATTTATTAAGAATTTTTATTATTCTACTTATATGTCATTGGTTCCAGATTTGCATTTTTTGTGACATAATTTGATTAGGGGCATAATATGACATCATCAGATTGGCTAAGTGGATGGTCTGTGTTATGACATCACAGGTTTAACAAACATTCCGGCGTCAACAGGAAGTGTCAATAGGGCAGCTCATCCACGAGCTAAATGTTGTTGGTTTTTAAAATAAATAACAAAATTGTTTAGCTCATGCCAATTTTTGCCTCAGCAACTGGAATATATTTATATTAATTATAAATACCGATATGGAATGGGGGCAGGTTGCAAAGGTCTTTCACATTATGATTGGTTTGAAGTTTAATTTGTATTCTCTGTTCTTAATTACCCTCATTGGTGTCAGAGCCCATCAGGCACGCTTTTAAGGCGCATCTGTAGGCAATGGTGCTTCTCTCCATTTTGTTAATAAGGCTTCTAATTTTTTGAAGCCCTCCTTGGTCTCATGAACCATGGGTGAAAGATATTGCCTCAGTTCTTCAATTAGTTCACTTATTTCTTCACGGAGTTCCTCAGTGGAAGGAGCAGCTTTCTTGTACCATTCCTCCAGTTGGTGGGTGGCATCCCCATATGACTGATTGAAATGATCAGTTATGAGGCTTAGGTTCTGACTGTACTGACGAATGTCTTTGTGGAGCATCTCCAGTTTCTCGTGAATGGCGGCAGTTGTTTCGTTGCCAATCGCTTCATGCAGCTGTTCGCCGACAGAAGTCAGCCTGGCATGGACCAAATTAGCCTGTGTTTTAATATGATCACTGATGGAGACCCCCTTCCACTGGAGCTCTTTAGTCAAAGAGGACAGGTCTTTCACTGAATTTTCAATCATGGCATCGAGATTTCTATTAGTACTTGATAGCTTTTCCCTGTGGAGGGAAAAAAATGATATAGTGGAGTTTGCATATTTTACATAGATTTACATAGAATCTACAGCACAGAAACAGGCCATTTGGACCAACTGGTTTATACTCCACATGAACCTCCTTCCACTTTAATGATCTCTTCCCACCCTGCCCCCATATCCCTCTATTCCTTTCACCTTCAAATATGCATCAAGCCTCCCATCAAATACATCAATGCTAGCTGCTTCATTGATGTTATCTTTTGTACATCTCTCTGCCTCTTTATTCCTTTCTTGATACAAATACACAAGAGGACACACAGCATCTAACCAGTGAAATAGCATAGAATGTGTAATAATTATTTATTGATCATGTTCGAGCTATCCTATAAGGAGAGACTGGTCGGATATTATTGTTCTTGAGAGGGCAGTGAAGTGAGCAACAAAGATAATTTGGATTATTAGAAAGTTGGTATGAGCAAAGTTAGCTGCACATCTTATCTTTGATTTGGAGGTGACCTCATTGAAATTTTCACGATAATGAGGGGAATTGACAAACTTCATCCAGGTAAATTTCTTCATTATGGTGAAGGGGTCAAACATTATGGGACACAAGTTCAAAATTAGAAACGTGAAGGAAAGTCAGGTGGAGCTTTTTTACTTTAAAAGCAACTAGACCTGTGAGCTGTGTTACTGGGGAAAGCCATTGAGATGTGCAAGAGAAAGTTAGATTCACATCTGAGAGAGAAGGGATTGAGGGATTTGGTGAGAAGGTACAGGTATGGAAAAGGAGTGGGTGTGTTGGGCCTAATGGCATTTTCCCGTTGCTAAATACTCTTATCTTCCGGTAGAACTTCATTTGTGATCCAGCACAATGTAATCAGGATTTAGGGCTGATTCCCAATGGGCTTTCCTAGTGCTCTCAGGGAGCCTAGTCAAGAAATGGTGGGCCCACAGCTCCATTCATTAAATGGACGGGAAATCAGGGACTGCGGGTACAAACTCACCTGACTGGTGCTCCCTGTCATTGGGGAATCAGACCTCTTGTGTACATCCCCCAGCTGACTTACATTACAACAACAATAACTTGCACTTATATAGCGCCTTTAACGTGGTAAAACATCCCAAAGCACTTCACAGGAGTGTTATCAAATAAAATTTGACACCAAGCCACACAAAGAGATATTAGGACAGGTGACCAAAAGCTTGGTCAAAGAGGTAGGATTTAAGGAGTGTCTTAAAGGAGGAGAGAGAGGTAGAACTAAAGCCTGAAGATAGCTCCTTTGATAGTTTTAATAGCTGGTAGTTGGTAACTACTTACATAGCTGATTTGGCCACATCAGACTGCTCCAAAATTCCAACAGCAATCTGGGCTAAGTCATTGCCTATATTGAGCAAGTCCCAAAAAGGCTGCTGCCAGTTTGCCGATTTGTTGGATTTGGATTCATCCTTGGGGATGACACCACCCTGGGTTCCTGGGCAAGAACATAGAAAAAAGACTGTTTAGTGATGCCTTTTATGCATGATTGTTGTAAAGATCATGTGACTAGCTACTTCATTACTAATTTGTATATTTTCCCCTCAGCCTCCTGTCTTCCTCTTCCAGACTTGACATTTGCTGCAGTACAGGTCAACGGGTGCGTGCAGCCGGACAGTGTTCTCACCCGTGGTCTCCATACACACACCTTCCAGCAGAGGGCACTGAATAGTAATGCGGCAGAAGCTCTGGCTGATTTTCCTCTCCCTGGCCCGTGGTTACTGAGGCCAATTCTTGTGTCCCAACTGTTATTCACACATTTCTGACACTAACTACAATGAGCAAGTATATCCACCTCACAGAAACATCTCAAAGTGTTTCACATACAACTAATTAATTTTATGTAGGGAAATGCGACAGCCATTTGGTGCACAGCAAGATTCCACAAACAGCAATGAGAAGAATCAAGACATCAGTACATTTTGGATGATCACGGTTGAGGGAGGAATGTTGGCTAGGACACTGGGAAAACCCGTAACTTTTCCTCAGACAGTGCCGTGGGATCTTTGAGCTACCAAAACAGCCAGGGTGTCAGTTTCAAGTCTCATCCAAAGGACAGCAGCTCTGACAAGGGAGCAGTCCCTCCCCCACACCAGTGTCAAAAAGTAATTTCACTGCAATTTTTTTTTGAAGATAGCCTTAGTTAAAGGAGAAATGAAGATCCACATTAAAGAGATTACGGGATTGTGCAGCTTTAATTCTGAATCACTTCACAGAAATGACTCTAACATGGAAAAAAAAGCAGCATTCAATCTATGATTACATAGAATTACATTGAATTTACAGCACAGAAACAGGCCATTCGGCCCAACTGGTCTATGCTGGTGTTTATGCTCCACACGAGCCTCCTCTCACCCTATTTCATCTAACCGTATCTGCATATCCTTCTATTCCTTTCTCCCTCATGTACTTTTCTATCTTCCCCTTAAAGGCATCTATGTTATTCACCTCAACTACTCCACGTGGTAGCAAGTACCCCAATCTAACTACTTCCTGGGTAAAGAAATTTCTCCTGAATTCCTTATTGGATTTATTAGTGACTATCATATTTATGGCCCCCAGTTTTGGACTCCCCCACACGTGGAAACATCATCTCTACGTCTACCCTATCAAACCTCTTCATAATTTTAAAGATCTCCAGCAGGTCACCTCTCGGTCTTCTCTTTTCTAGATGTATAATAATTTTCACTTTATTGGGCATCATTTTAGCACCCGCTATCAGGTGCGTTCCTAGCCGGGGGGGGGCTCCGAAAATCGGGGAATCCCGGAGTGGGACCGGAGCCCGGCTCCAACCCGCCCACTTCCAGGTTCCCCACTGACGCGCCGGCGTGCGCGCGCAGCCTCCGCTGGTGGGAATCCCGCAGGCAATTAAGGCCAGCGGGATGCCACTTGAAAGTTTTTATGTTGCTCGTTCAGGTCGTTTACAGACCTGATTGAGCTGTTTTATTAGGAGGGGTGGGATTTTACACTGAACTGAGACTGTTTCCCATACTGGGGGAAATACTCCCAGTTCAAACGGAGGTGTTGCAGCCAGCAGCCTGTGGCAGCTGCAAAGGTGCATTCGACAGGTGGCCACTCCGTCACATTGGACAAAGTTTGGCCTCCACCACCCTCCTCCTAACAAGAAAATGCATCGACCTGGAACCGCAACCCCGGTGTGAGGACACACTTACTTACCTTGCGGACCCCCTCAGATGTACATCTTCCAGATGGGGGCCGCCGTAGCTGCAGTCATGACCTCCTCGGAGGGCAAACAGCATCACCAGCCTCGCCGTCCACGCCATCCACCTCTGACACGTGGAGCTCCACAACAGAGTGCAGTGACACATCCACCTGTACAGCAGGAGGGAGGGCAACCGCAGAGAGAGATGCGTCGCAGAGGGCACTACCCTCGCCACAGGGTCCATAGACCGAGGCTCAGCTTCCTGGACCTCTCTGAGCAGCAGTGCACACGGAGGCTCAGAGTCACTCGATATGTAATCGTGGACATCTGCAGCCTCCTTCATGCCGAGCTGCTCCCGGCTGGCCCGAGCACCATCTTCTTACCTGTCGCTCTCAAAGTCACCACTGCCCTCAACAACTTCTCCTCCGCATCCTTCCAGTGTGCCACCGGGGACATCGCTGACGTCTCTCAGTCGTCTGCACAAAAGAGCCCTGCAAATACACCTACACCCACTCTGCAGTGACACAATGGGTGGCATCAGTTGTGGGTCTTCATAGTGATCCTCAGGAAAGGGCATTATTGCACAAACCAGACAAGATTCGCAAAGACGTGGCAGTAGTGGTGCCAATATAATATGTTATGTGAGTTGGTCAGAAATTCAATATAAGTAAAAACCATGACAAACCCTCAAACACCCTTGTGCATCCCCTTCATGCTCACGACACGTTTGCCTTACGCTTCCTACTGCACATATGTGATGCATGACCTGTGGCTGCAGCACAGGTAGTGGCAGGTTGAGTGAGGCTGACCGTGAAAAAGATGCACGAGAGGGTGAGTATGAGATAGAGCCATGAGATTGTATGAGGATTGGGTTGAGTGGTAGTGGCGGGATGAGTACTGGCGAGGTGAGTAAGTACAGGTAAGATGAGGATGAGGTTTGAGTCGGTATGAGGGGTGATGTGACAGAGTAGTGTTGGCAGTGCAGAAGGAGGTGTGGGGTGGGGGCGGTGATGTGGCAGATGGAGTGTAGGGGAATGAGTAAGTGTACTCACTTTGGCTGACCTACTGAGGTCATTGGAGCACCTCCTGCACTGTATGCAGGTGCGTGATATGTTGGTGGTGGTGGTGACCCCCTCTGCCACCTTGAGCCAGGCCTTCCTGGTGGCAGGGGCAGGCCGCTTCCTCCCGCCCGCCGGGGGGGAAGATCTCTGTCCTTCCCCTCCTCCTCACCCCATCTATTGATACCTGGAGTGAGGCATCATTAAACTGGGAGCAGCCTTCCCCCTGGGCTGCTCCATGCTGTAATTTTTTCTATTTGTTGCAGCATCTGTCAATGGAGGACTGCCCCTTTAAATAGAGCTCCTCCAGCTGACAGATCTTACTGCGCATGCGCAGCCTGCCCGACGCGCAGACCAGCAGTGGGGAACCCAGAAGACCAGGTAAGTGGATCCAATTGGACTGCGATCGTGCGGGTGGCTGACTAATTTCACCGGGCGCGTGGGTGCCCCCCGCCGCGAACCCGCAGCCCTGCTAACATCGAGCCCATTATGTCTGTTCACATTTAGAGATGTTAGTCAAAGTCACACCATTAGCTAGGCTCACAGTCTGTGGTCCGGCAGTTGACCATTTAGCAGGTTGCCCCCAGTCTAACTGGATCACTTGCTCGGTGGCCATGTTCCCATGACTTTACCAAGGCCATTTTAAGTTGGCTGTGCAAGAGTTGCCTGAAGAGGGGCCTTTGTTCAACTTCAACTGGTCCAATTTAATAACACAGCTGAACTCAATGGATAACGGAATGGAAAAGAGCTCCATTCTCCAGCACTAATAACCTTCACCATGGCGAATGGATGGGGGCAGGCAACAGGGAGCTTTACTTTGCATCTGGGTCATTCCATTCTGAGCTGGGATTGCTCAATGCTGACTTATAGTGCAAAATGCGGATAAATGATTGACCCCAGTACTGATGTCACTCACCTGTGGGAGAATCGAGTTGCGTTCTGCCACTCAGTGATGTAGGACATTGGTGTTCTAAAACTCTGCACTGCCTACGTTCTTATTTATAAAACTCAAGTGTTCCCCGCGCAACACAGACAATGGAATGTACAAACTGAAAGTCTCTCAGTGTGATATATTGCTGTGGTTTTCACTTTTCTTTATTATTGTTTTATTTTCACTGTTCTGCTTATGTTAGTTGGAAGGGCTTGTGTTACATACCTTTGACCACAAGGAGCACCAAAGTGACTGCAAATATCTTCATGACGGTGTCAGGTTCTCAAATCTCTGTAAAGGCAACACAGGTTTTCAGAACTAGAGAACTGAATGGATACAATCATTACATTTAGAGTGGTTTTTGGAATATAGTATTCATTACCAACTGTACAAAGAAGACATAGGATCAAATTATTAATAACATTTATTGTTCAGTCTGCTCGAGTCACTGGATTCGCACTACCTCCACCTCTCATAGATAATGAGAAGTCAGCAAGGGTGTTCCCAGGTCCTGGGTAGTTGACAGATCTTTTTTTTATTCTCCCCGCCTCCCAAACCCATCTCATTCTTATAATCATTCTTAAACGTTCCCTTTTCTTCTCACCCTTTTAGTTCTTCAGATCTTTCTTTCTCAGCGCACCAAAACTGCGGAACTTCCTCCCTCCCTCGGTCTTCCCTTCTTTCATAAATCATCAGGCTTTTAAAACTCAAGCTTGGCCTCACGTAATCACCAATTCCTGGTGTTTACTCTTTCAAACCTTGTGTCAGGCCTCCAACATTGTTCCTTGGACTCTCTATTTAATAAAACATTACAGAGAATGCAAATAGGTAAAAGTACAAGAAAGCATTCTTGTTTTTTGCAGCTTCTGACATCTCTTAGTTGTTTTACAGGCTGCCTATTTCCTTCATTTGAATTTGACTGACTGCTTGCTGTAGAAACTGAGTCCAAATCCACCCCAGACTGATAGGATGAAAGCCTTGCTCTCTCTGCCTCTCTCTGTTGTTTGTTAAGGGTTCTATGTGAAAGAAGTTTGGGTAACTTCAGCCCACCCTCCTACTAGGAAGCAGCCCACTGTACTGAAAGCTTCCTCCTATTTTCTATTCAATGGCACAAAAATTAGCAATCGTATTCAGACAGGCCATGGGAAAGGCTGTTGTGAGAAGTGGGAATATTCACAATGGAGCAGCAGAGGTTTGCCTGAGATTGGATTATTGGAGCAGAGTAAATGGATATTTTCTGCAGTTGACTGTTCTTCTACTGACCTGAATGCCTCACCCTGACACTGGGCGAGAACATTTTGGAAGAAGTGTTCCATTCCCTAGAATTGCCTACCGTCGCCGATTGAGGTGAATAAGCTGCCGATCTTCCAAAATTCTAGTAAGAGGAGGACTATCCAAGTGGTCTACATCCGTACCAATCAGTTGTCAAATAGCAGACCTTGTGGATTCATTACTGACTAGAACTAACAAGCGGTCAAGTTAATAGGTTAAACTAGTGATACCAGATGGAAAGTGGGGCACAAAATAAAAATTGGGACTAAGAAGGAAAGTCAGGTGGAAATTTTTCACCCACATCCCAGCCCAATAGAACTGTGGAATAAGTTACCAGGGAAGGCCCTCTAAACATATGGTACAAAAGGGATCAAGAGAGAATAGGATGCGTTTCTGGAGAAAGAATGAATTGGCGGAGCTAACTGCTGATAAAGAGACAGGGTTGTTAGGCCCTATTGGTCTTTTCTTGTTCCTAAAGATCCTTGTGTCATATATAACTTCCACTCTCCCTCCAGACCAGTGTAAATGTTTCAGATTGATCAGTTCAAACTTTCTCAAAGTGTCAGGAAGTTATTCTTTCTGGTCACTTTACTGGACATTGGTTGGAACCCTCTGAAAGATGGTCATTTTTACCGAAAAGACTACGTCTATTGTACTGGCTGCCGATAAGAATTATTGTAAAAAGAATACACACAGCAGGCTTTTAAATATAAAAAATTTGCAAGGAACCTAAACATTTTCCACAATTACTAAAATTAAATGTCGAGAAATATAATTTTTGAACTGACGTTTAAAGGATGCCTTTTTTAAGCCTAAGACCAATAAATTTATTTATGCTTGGTGACAGTAATTCCAGCAAAAACATATGCAAGCAGATTCATATATTGCTCCTGTACCTGCTCAGCATCAGGTCTTTGTGATTTAGTGGATTAGCACTGTTCCCTTTTACCTCTGGGTTTAAATTCAGCCCAGACTGATGTTATGAGTCTTGTGTGGATTCACAGTTGCATGTATCTCAGAACTAGTTGGCACTAACTTGACAGTCTCAATCAGAGAAGCTGCAACAATGGCTGGTGCAGAAAACTGAAATGTTACAATGACGCAGGGCAGAGTTGTTTCCCTGAGTTGGAAGATGAAGCATGCTCCTGGGCAGGGATAACTTCACATTCCAACTGTTCCAGGCAACACATAACCTGAACCAAAAGCAAAATACTACGGATGCTGGAAATCTGAAATAAGAACAGAAAATGCTGGAAATACTCAGCAAGTCAGGCAGCATCTGTGGAGAAAGAAACAGAGTTAACGTTTCAGGTCGAAGACCTTTTGTCAGAACTGGAAGAAGTTAAAGATTTAACAGTTTTTAAGCAAGTACAGAGCCAGGGAAAGAGGGGGAGGAAGGGGAGGGGAGGAAAGAACAAAAGAGAAGGTCTGTGATGGGGTGGAGGGCAGGAGTGACCTGAACCCTGAGTTTCTTTTCTTAAATCCTTAGTAAAATGATGCAGAACACTGCAGTTACAAGGTGTGTTTATGCTGCAGATACCAGTCTGAGACTGACAGCTTACCAGTTTAGACTGACTGGCTCCAGAGAGGTGTGTGCTTGTTTACAGGCAAGTGCAGAACTCCCAGTTGTTAGGAGTTACTCAGAGTGGGAGGGTCTGCAATCTCTAAATATTAAATTAACAATGGGTCAGCTCAGGAGCCCCAGTGAACCCATGGTGACTTTTATCACCAGAGTTGACATCACACTAGATTTACAGCCCATATGATGTCCAAACTCAAGTGAAGTGAGAATGCCTCCTCCAGGAACTCTCACACCACTTCCCTCCGGAGATGGGTCAGGACCTGACTCCGCAGTTATACTGCACCTTTAGTATTGCTGTGAAGCAGGAGCTGCTTTTTAGTCACACTAACATTGCCTTATGAACAAACCCTTAAAATCTAATATACATTTCACATGAAATTAGTTTGTTTGCATTTTTTTGAAATGCAGAAATTCAACCTAATTCATTTCTTGTTGGAAACGGTCAAATCTGTAATGGAACAATCCTCAGCCGGAGTAACGTGAGCTGTTGTCACAAATTGATCCTATGATGACCTACAAAGAATCAACTGAATATAAATAATCACCATTTTATTCACTACATGCCCTCTAAAATGTTGATTCCATCCATCTATCTATATAGATAGGTAGTTGGATAGATAGATAGATCTATAATAGTTTGGGATACATCCACTACACTTCAGGCATCACACTGTGTCAAGTGTGCAAATTTCTTTGTCACACTTCAAAAATAGTATATAAAAAAAGAAAGCCGGTCATTTCTTCCAGGTTTCAGAGGAGCTTCCTCAGCAGCGGAGAATATCCTCAATTGACCTCAGCATCTGTCTACTTACCGCAGTAAGACTTGCGGTCTTAAAGGGACAGGCCACCAGGAGTGGGAATCCTGGAAGGTTTGTCCAGGGATGATGATGACAATTGTAGTGCCATTGTCACTGTGCTGGCTCAGACTAACTAACTCAACACAGACCAGATATTGGACCAGGGATTGACCCAGTCTATGTTGCTCGGTGTCACACTGGACATTTAGCCACAGAACCATCTGGGAACCCGAGCAAAATTGGA
Organism: Heptranchias perlo; assembly: GCF_035084215.1. Lineage (NCBI taxonomy): Eukaryota > Metazoa > Chordata > Chondrichthyes > Hexanchiformes > Hexanchidae > Heptranchias > Heptranchias perlo. The sequence continues at coordinate 8,288,159 of NC_090357.1, forward strand.
TATCAAAAAAGGCTGTTCATTGGACCATCACTGGAGAAAGTTTTCATATCATTTTACTAGTTTTCTTGCACTGCTGTCTAAACCTCAGAGAACACGAGAAACATCTCTTACCTGGCTCAAATTAGTCCTCCTGCTCCCTGTATGTCTGCTTTCTGAATCCTCAGACTGCTGAGGTTTATTAACTGATATTATCTGTCACATCTGATAAGGAAAGGAACAGTTAACTGATTTGAGTTGCTTTTTTCTTACATGTGGAGGCATAGGATCAAGGATCAAGATTTTTGACCTTTCAGTGTTTGTGTCTAGCAAACATTAACAGAATGTTGAACAAAGTTACCAGTTGATATTCATCTAATTAAACAGTGGTCAATTGTATCTGTGTCTGGCTGTAAAGTTGCTGCAAACAGCCCTGTCCTTGAGAGACAGAAGTAAACCCATAGCTGAAGTGAATGCTTCTGAAAACTCCTGTTCACAGTAATAAAGGAAATCCCAGCACGACTGACAAGCAGGACACAAGTGGAGTGGATTGGAATCATGTCATGTCACTTCACATCAGGTCACACACTGTGCCTTTGAGACAGACAAAATGAACGTTATGGAGATAATTTTAATCTAATCTGCCCGGGCGGGAAACTGACGTTTTGGGTGGATCCCGATTTTGCTCCACGCCCGATTTTACTTTCCACTGACTTCAATGGAGATGAAAGTCGGGCGGGGAGTAAAACCAGCATTCGACCCGATCCCATCAGTTTTCCGCAGGGGTTGGGGGGGGGGGGGAGGTTAAAATTACCCCCTATAGTACAACTCAATCTGCTCAGGGAGTACATGCAACACTAGCCCTTCTCAAAACAGCCAGTTCACCATCAGGTTGTGGTTGTATTCATTTTAGGCCTTGTATGATAGGAATTACAACTGCTGGCTAAGTGCTTAATGGCTGAAATGTACCACAATATGGATAAACCGCAATTATATTTACATAGGGTTTCTCCACCAAGTTCATTGGGTTCATTAGTAACAACCTGTGTGCCATAATTGTCTTTTGCATACACAAATAGAACATTTATTAAAATTATTTCTGACATTGAGGAACATACTTGATAATGTACAGCATGTTTAAGACTGTAAGATGGAGGAGCACTCTCAATGGCTCAGAAAAGCCTTTCAGAGCACAAAGGTTCCAGGTTCCATCCCTGGTTTTGTGGAGCTCTACGTCTCCCTCACCTCCACCATTGATGCCCTTGTTCCGCAGTAAAATCTTCACACTGTCCCACCCCGGTCGTTCCCCTAGTATGTCCCCCCATCTTCACTTCCTCAAGTCTAAGGGGGGGGAGGAGGCGGGGCTGAGTGTACCTGGTGCACAACTGGTTTAGCCACCCGTCACCAGATCTGGCTGGACCATATCAAGTGCTAGCGGGCCTCACTCTCCTCTGCCAAAACTGCCCACTATTCCAGGATAGTGAGGGTGTTGGTGAGAGGGGTTTAAGGAGACAGTTGGTAGTGGAGGAAAGAAGCCAGGAGTTATTTTTGTTCTTCAGGATGATCCTGGAATAACAGTATTTTGAGGCTATTTATGAACCTTCCTCTTGTTTTTTTTTTGTTTCTACTTAGTCAATTGGAAGGCTTTGAGACATGGTCTTACACTGCCACTTTATGGTATGTTCATGGTATGGGGGACAATGGATTTCCCAATGGAAGTCCCTCTTTACTTAGATTTTTTGGAGAACACAGAGGAGGAGCAATAGAAGAATGTCCGACAGGTAAGCTGCACCTCTCTCCCAGAAACCCCAGCCCCACCACTACCACCACCACCACCCATTCCTTTCAACAGAGTAACCTCTGACTCATTCTGAGCAACATCAAGGCAAATCCACTAGTGTGGATAATATACAGATATTAGATCATCAGTGTACATAGGAATGCAATATTAAAACATACCTCGATGCATACACGAGGTCTGCTGACTCCTTACTTCCCTCAGTCTTTATTTCCTTTAACGATGTACAGACCTTTAAAACCTATGCTTGGCATCACCTAACTACTACTTCTCAATTTACCTTGCCTTCTTGTTTATGTGCCTCGGTCCTCCACCAAGGTATATCTGAAGCAAAGGGAATGGCCAGGGTACAGTACAGTGCATGGCAGTTGTGCAGTCTTCCATTGTTTTCAGAGTCTGTCATAAGAGTTTTAGGAAGACAGCACTGATTGTCACACAATAGGACAGGATGAGGGGTAGAACAGCAGTTAAGATGAAGGTTCCTTAGGGGAGAAAAAAAAGAGGGTAAACATTTCCTTTCTAGTTTGAAGTGTCCTTAATTGTTATTATTGATATTCATCCAGGAAAGATCTGCCAAGTCTGGGGTTCCCTCTCATAGGGGAACTCCTTCGATGATGCTGGCTACAGGTGAGGGAGGGAGCAGCTGTATAGGAAATCCCAGAAGCTGCATTCTCAACATTCCCGGTGCTAATTGGCAGCCTTCCGGGATAGAACTTTTATTTTAAAATCACCAGATTTAACACAAGCAGTCATTACTCTGATGACTCAGTTTGAAAGTTTTTTTTAATTCATTCATGGGATGTGGGCATCGCTGGCGAGGCCAGCATTTATTGCCCATCCCTAATTGCCCTTAAGAAGGTGTGTGGTGACGGTTCTCTCACAGTGCTGTTAGGAAGGGAGTTCCAGGATTTTGACCCAGCGACGATGAAGGAACGGCGATATATTTCCAAGTCGGGATGGTGTGTGACTTGGAGGGGAACGTGCAGGTGGTGTTGTTCCCATGTGCCTGCTGCTCTTGTCCTTCTAGGTGGTAGAGGTCGTGGGTTTGGGAGGTGCTGTCGAAGAAGCCTTGCCGAGTTGCTGCAGTGCATCCTGTGGATGGTACACACTGCAGACACTGTGGGCCGGTGGTGAAGGGAGTGAATGTTTAGGGTGGTGGATGGGGTACCAATCAAGCAGGCTGCTGTGTCCTGGATGGTGTCGAGCTTCTTGAGTGTTGTTGGAGCTGCACTCATCCAAGCAAGTGGAGAATATTCCATCACACTTCTGACTTGTGCCTTGTAGATGGTGGAAAGGCTTTGGGGAGTCAGGAGGTGAGTCACTCGCTGCAGAATATCCAGCCTCTGACCTGCTCTTGTAGCCACAGTATTCATATGGCTGGTCCAGGTAAGTTTCTGGTCAATGGTGACCCCCAGGATGTTGATGGTGGGGGATTCAGCGATGGTAATGCCGTTGAATGTCAAGGGGAGGTGGTTAGACTCTCTTGTTGGAGATAGTCATTGCCTGGCACTTGTCTGGCACGAATGTTTCTTGCCACTTATCAGCCCAAGCCTGGATGTTGTCCAGGTCTTGCTGCATGTGGGCACGGACTGCTTCATTATTTGAGGGGTTGCGAATGGAACTGAACATTGTGCAATCATCAGCGAACATCCCCATTTCTGACCTTATGATGGAGGGAAGGTCTTTGATGAAGCAGCTGAAGATGGGTTGGGCCTAGGACTCTGCCCTGCGGAACCCTGCAGCAATGCCCTGGGGCTGAGATGATTGGCCTCCAACAACCACTACCATTTTCCTTTGTGCCAGGTATGACTCCAGCCACTGGAGAGTTTTCCCCCTGATTCCCATTGACTTCAATTTTACTAGGGCTCCTTGGTGCCACACTCGGTCAAATGCTGCCTTCATGTCAAGGGCAGTCACTCTCATCTCACCTCTGGAATTCAGCTCTTTTGTCCACGTTTGGACCGAGGCTGTTATGAGGTCTGGAGCCGAGTGGTCCTGGCAGAACCCAAACTGAGCGTCGGTGAGCAGGTTATTGGTGAGTAAGTGCCGCTTGATAGCACTGTCGACAACACCTTCCATCACTTTGCTAATGATTGAGAGTAGACTGATGGGGCGGTAATTGGCCGGATTGGATTTGTCCTGCTTTTTGTGATCATCACAATTCTTCTTCTCATCTAACAGCTACACAGTCATCTGGTGTTTATTTCCCAGATATAATGAGCTAAAAGACAGATGTGTTTTCAAAGTATATTGCTTTTTACTACCTACTTTTTTTTATACATAAAGGCGGTTGCAATTCTATATATCACAGATAAGAACATTTTAAAACACAAAATAACAGCAGGCAGCAGAATTTTTGTACAGCAGTTTATTTTACAAATCAGAAAGGTACAACCAGCAAAGCATACACGACAGCCCCAACTATACGAGGCTCCTACCGATGACGTCCTCACACCAAATTCGTAGCGCACCAAATTCTGTAATTTCAGGGGACCAAAGGAAGCAGTGCTGCAGGCCAACAGATCCCTAATGAGATCAACACTGGATTTTGTGACTACTGGGCAAAGCTCCAACCCCAGCATGCATGTCACCCATTTAAATGAACTCACGACAGACCAGCAGACCTGGCTTGCTTTTGCCCAATCCTTAAAGCAAGGTTGCTGTTGTTTGAGTTGGTGAACTGTATTTATTTTGGCAGTGAGCATTTATCTATCTTTGCATTTAACATCTTGCATAATATTTTTCCCTGTGCATTTCTGGATTTTTGACAAGTCTTTAGTTTACGAGGTAAGACTTTTTCTGCAACTTTGGCAATTGCTCTGCATAACAAGTTGCAGCTAACCTGGGAGGATGGGAATCTCTCTTACCGTTGCCATTGGGCTGTATGAATTTGATGAGTTTTGCAATTTCATGAAGGAATTCAAATCCAGTGACAACTCGGGCACGAGGTGTACTCCTATCAATTACCCAAGGACCTCCACAGACAACGTCACTCCTACCTGGGTATGTCAGAAGAGGCCTCTCTTCGTCACCAAAGAGGCAGTGACTGGGCTGTGTCATCTGCTGCGGGCTAACTTGCAGATAACTTCAAGGGCTGGGATGGTTCTTTCCGTAAGGGTGAAGATCGCAATGGCCCTAAACCTCTATGCAACATGATCCTTCTGCGCCACCGCCAGATAAGCCATCTGCAATTCATACCTGTACAAGGCAAGTGGCTGGTGCCATGCTTGCCAGAACCACCATTATCACTTTCCTAGTGATAAGGAGACAGCAACTGGAGAGGACACAGAACATTTACTAGCTGTCAGGCTTCCAAGAATTAAGGCAGGTATCAGTAGAACCCATATGCCTATCAGAGCTCCACACATTAATCCATAACTGAACAGGAAGGGATGCCACTCAATGAATGCTCAGGTGGTTTTTGACCATGTTTAAGTGATCTGTGTGTGAGAAGGTCAATTGTGGTGGAGGCCTACAGCCATTTCTGACAATGGAGTAGCTGCCAATAAATGCCCACTCTCTGTCACTTCAGCAATTCATTGAGTGGCCTGGGTGGAATGGGAGAATGTTTGAACATCTGAGAGGAAGCCAGTGCAATATGGATGCTTATCCAATACTAGGATAAAGGACAATAAACAGATCTTTGGCTTGCATCTGGCTGTGCAATAACATTTTTCTGAAGGAGGCTCCTGTTTGAAAGGCCAAGGACCATACTCCATAAAATCACCAATGTTGAAAAGAGCAGGAGAAAAGATACAATAAATAGTGACTGGGTCATGCCACGCTTCAGCTTTGAAAGCCTATTGATTGTAGGGGAAGAGTGAGGAGATGAGGAGATCCAAATTTTGAAAATAAAGTTAGAGGTGGTGCAAGTCTTTATTTCAGCACATTGAAGATGCAAGGAGTAGGAAGATTGTGTATTTGATATATCTGGTGCTTAGCAGGAACAAAAGATGAAAACTAGCCATAATGGCATTGATAAGCTGGAGAGACAAGAAAAATTGCGACAGAGAGGTTGGATATAAGAGTCAAGAGAAGGATTGTCTCTCTGTCGACAAACTTTTTCTTGTATCCTGTCCATGACTGCAAAGAGGTGCAGAAAGAACCTCCCCAAATGTCGAAGCAGCTAAAGAATGAGGACCTGATACTGATACCTGATATTGGCTGATGCTGACATGTGTGAAAAGTTTTCGCCCTGGTTCAGTGGTAGAACTCCTCAACCAACATCACTAAGAACAGATGATCTGGTCATTTATCTCATTGCTGTTTGTAGGACCTTGCTGTACACAAATTGGCTGCTGTGTTTCCCGATATTACAACACTGTCTACACTTCAAAAATGTGCTTCATTGGCTGTAAATTGCTTTGAGTCGTCATGAGGTCATGAAAAGTGCTATATAAATGCAGGTTTTTTTTCTTTCTTCTTTGTAACTTTGATAACTCTCACCTTGATGCCAAAACACAGCAAAATACAGAGAATGTTCCCACTACAAATATCTGCAACATGTGTAAAAAACATAGTTCAGGCTAAAATAAATATTGACTTCTCCCTTCTGTAAATACTGCAAAAAAATCTTTGTTTTTTGGCCGGACAAGGAATTAAAAAGGACTTTGTGGAGAACAACATGTTACTGGTGACGTCCATAACTCAAGTTAATTAATAAACCTAAAGACTGGATTCTGAGTACACTTCTGTAAACCATTTACCCAATTTTTAAAATCAACACTAAGGAGACTACAGTCCTAAATAACATCTGGGATAAATACTTGGTCAAAGTGAAATTGCAATCAGGAGGCTCAGATGACCTTATTTACCACATGAACAAAGCTTGGGTACTTTGCGAATGTTATATGAACCCCAAGTTTCTTTCTACTACTGAGAAACTTTGGGAAGGGGCCGAGGCACATGGTGCAAAAACATGCCTAAATTATAAGTGGCAAGAAGTAGAGGTTAGATCTGTAGGATTCTATGAAGAGTGAGGAGACAAGGGGCATAACTTTTACTCGGAGCCGGGTACCCCATGTGTCCTCAAATATTCGTGTGGGGAACCCAGAAGCCAATTGAGTGCGTTGCAATCTGCTGGCTGCCTGTCGGCAGTAAAAGGAGCTGCAAATCAGAGAGGGGGGCAGGAGGGAGAGAGAGATCATCGGACTCGGAATACATCAGAGTGGGTGGAAGGTGGGGCGACGTGGACAGCATCAGGGGGGTCAGCTAGCATTGGACATGGTGAGGGGGAGGGGGAGGGGGGGGGGAGGTCAGTCAGCATCGAACATCGGGTCAGCCAGCATGGGAGATCGGGGTGGGGGGTCCACCATTGTCGGGGGGAGAGGGTTGGTCGGCAGATTGTGGGGTTCCTGTCTGCCAGGTGAGCTTGTTGGGCCTGGATGAAGCACTCCTGCTCCTCCGGGCCCACACACCTCATGGCTACGGCCATTCCCACCTGCTTTCACCTGACGTGAATCGGAAATGATGGGAAACCCGAACAGGTACATTTTAAGTGTCCAATACACAAAATATTAAGTACCTCAAGTAACTCAGTGAGGTACATTGCCCTTTAGAGTATGGAACTCGCCAGCTTTAAGTGGGAGCGGGACTTCCTGGTGTCTGCTGTGCACACGCACACAAACCTGCCTGGGTTAAACCCAGAAGTGGGCAAGTTAGAACCAGGATGCGGCCCCGCTCTGAAAAACCTCCCACCCGACCTCAACCTACCCGTTCTTGGAAGTTAAAATTTACCCCAAGGAATTCCAGAGTTTTGACCTCCTGGGAAAGAATGAGTTGGGGTAGGAGTCAATCTGATTAATACTGATTTTAACACTGAGATGATCCAGGGAAGAGTTTAAGCTTGTAGGATGGCATGTTTGGAGCTTAGGAAATACAGTGCTACTATACAGTGTCTGGGTTATTGCTATCCTGAGGAGTTAAATCCACCACAGTTGTGCAGGCTAAACTAATTCCTCCATGAGGGTCCTCTGAAGACAACAATTCTGGTTCTATAACATTGACCAATTGAGAGATATGATAGCAATTGAAATTAAATTAAATTTGAGATTAAAAGTCATTAAAGCAGAAAGATAAAGAAAGACTAACAAAAATTTCAGTAAAGATGTTTTTCCTGGTTAGAAATACATTTCATTTTATTACCGATTTTGTCCCCCTTCGGACATTCACTATTTCGATCAACCAGGAACCTGCTTAGGAATCATATTCTTAAGAAAATCTAGAAATAAACATCTAAGATCAGTTGGAATGCTGACTCAGAGGCATCAAAACTTGGAACAATCATTATCAGCATCACTCGCGACCATTGTTTTTTATAGTCATAAATTAAATTTGACCTACTGTTGGCCATGTAATATTTCTAGGAAAAGAGAGAAAATACTTTAATAAGGGGGAGTCACATTACAAAAAGTAAGATTTTTTTTAAAACTGCAATAAAAATCCCATGCTAAAAGGATCAAGAAAGACAACACTGTTTGAGTAACATAAGCTGTATTTCTCCACAAACTTTGTTCTGACTGATGCCAAACAATAGAACATTTTGTACTTTGTATCTACTAAGGCTATTCACAGACGGTGATGTGAACGTCTGCAGATCTGAACATTTGATATTTCAGATCCTCTGCAAATACTGTGACATAATGGACAGAGAGTTCCTCTTTGCATTAGTTGTCCAAAAATCATGAACCCATTCTTTATAAATTCAACTGCAATTTCACTATATAAGTCCATCAATGAAATCATCTTGTGCAAGAAGTTCACAGGAAGAATGGAAAATTCACTGAGCAGTTGGTGTCAAAGCATTTGGAAACACTCAATGCTGATGCCAAAAAAAAAGATCCCCCTTTAAGGTAATTTTGATAGATGTCAACATCACGTAAACCCAATCAACCCTTCTGTTATAATACCTAATGGAATAGCAGTATTTTGCTTTTGATTTATTGTATTGCCACATTCAGTTCATGATGACCAATACTGTACAAAATAAAACTAGATCAGTCCATTGGATGTGAAATAAAACCAAAGTCACATTGGCCTGTTGCAGTCGTTTAGGCAGACTTTAAAGATTCAATGGCACTATCTAAAAAGCGAGAAGCTCTCCCAGTGGCCTGACCAACATTCCTTGAGTGAAACAGATTAACTAGTCATTCATCCCAATTCTGTTTGTGGGACCTTGCTGTGCACAAAATATCTGCCATCTTTGCTTGCATAAAAATTGCTGCATTTCAAAGTAATTCTCCTTAGAGCAGAGAAGGTTAAGCAGAGATTTGATAGAGGTGTCCAAAATCATGAAAGGTTGTGATAGAGTAAATAAGGAGAAACTGTTTCCAGTGGCGGAAGGGTTGGTAACCAGAGGACACAGATTTAAGGTAATTGGCAAAAGAACAAGAGGCGACATGAGGAAAAAATGTTTATGCAGCGAGCTGTTATGATCTGGAGTGAAAGGGCCACTGGAAATTGTGAAGTTCACTAAGCTGCAGAAACTGATAGTTTACTAAAGAGTAGTCAGGGTGTCATTTTTTTTTTAAACAAGCATCATGGAAGCAGGTTTGATAATAATTTTCAAAAGGGAATTGGATAAATACTTGAAAGGGAAAAAATTGCAAGGCTATGGGACTGATTGAATAGCTCTTTCAAAGAGCCGGCACAGGCACGATGGGCCAAGTGGCCCCCATCAGTGCTGTATTATTCTATGATTCTATGCAGTCATTGTACGTGAAATCCAATTACGACATTTGAGAAACATGTTAAGCCTCTATATCATTATAAATCTTTCTTTATGAAGATAAAAAACCGTAATTCACTGTGTCCTTCATTTTTAGGTTTAGTGCATAAATATTAATCCTCAAAAAAGATAGTTCTATCCTCATTTTTATGGGATAATGACTAGCTATCAGCAAGTTACAAAACTGATTTTGAAACTGAATAGAAATTAAAATTGAATTGATGATGGGTGCCTCCAAGTGTGGTTTTATGGTTATGGTGCAAGAGGGAATCTCGAAGAATGACATATTCAATTGGAATATACAGGGGGCATCTGTTCCAACTCTTGATTCATATCGGTGCCTAGAGGTCCTGATAGCCAACTTCGATCTGGACATAATTCTTCAGGACTGCGCTGAGGAAACTCTGGGACTTTGAATCACAGCTGCCAGATATGGCACAGGTGGAGACCGGCTATGAGAGCACACACTTGTGTGTTTAGGGCTCGTTGTCTACCATGATTGAACTGCAGAGCAAGCAGCTGCTGAAGCTCCTCACTTGTAACGGGTGTCACTCCATTGAGTATGGTGTGAGTCCATGCTGTGGTTTGGAGGATGGTGGCAATGCACTCACATACCTAATGGTGAGTTATGCTGCCCATCATGCCACTCTTAAGGAGCTCTTCGTACCTGCTACCCACTTAGTGATGGCTCACACCTGTGCTTGTCAGTTGTATAATGGCCATCTAGTGACTATCCTGGGGGAGGGGAGCGATCAGAGTCTCTTTGGAGTTGAAGTGGTTTCCAAAGATAACACACCTGGCAATGGGAGTTTGGATTCAATCCAACCCTGATTGCTGGATTTGGTAATTGGGATACTCCAGGGCGCTGTGATGGCTGACATAAGATGGCTGACTAAAGGAACCTGGCAGAGTAGACCTGTCGCTAGGAGCTGGAATTTCTCATACTTGGCTCCAGATAACCCTGCAAGATGGTCCTAGCTGGATAAGGAGAGGGAGTTTATCAGTGGTCTGTACTTGTAAACCACGCAGTTTTAGTGATTAAACTCCAGTAGTACCCCTGTGCACGTTTGGGGTGCCTAAGCCTTGGTGAGGTGTGACCTTATAGGGAGACAGTGTGCACTCCATATGGGGCAAACAGATATTTTACTGGGGCCAATTTCTCAATAACCTACTTCTAAGACTTAAACATTATGGAAGTGACATTGGACCTTGGGAAGGGAAATGGGTGCAGAGGTTCAATTTAGGGGGCCAATCTCCCATTACCGAACAATGTCGAAAACGCGACTGACGGCATATTGGTTCAGGTAGTGTAGAGGTGTCCGCGGTGGCTGCCTAAAACAGGCGTTAGGTCCTTTGAGTATGCTAATAAGGGGCCTAAAGGACCCAAACTGGAAACTGGTTTGCTCTGAATGCAGCAGGAGTCAGGCTTTCTGTATTCAGGATTACCTGGTCTACAAGCGACGTAACCAGTGGTCCTTAAAGGGAGGAGTGCTCCTCCCGGCTCCACATTAAAACTGCGATCTGTTGCTGGCCACCAGTCTCCCCCATCCCGGAATCACCTTAGGTCCTCTGCCAGTGACCTTGGGGCTGATTTTGCTACCTATCCCACCCTCCCCCTCAACTGGCAAGATGCCTCTGGGGCCGCGACTGGCACCTGTAGCTCCCCGGTACTATACTAATGAAACTGGTGGACCAATTTGCCATGATCCTACCACCGGCCTCATTAGGCGTGATCTAATTTCTAAGCCTCTGTTTTAGGGTACAGGCAGTTACTAGCAAATCAGCTGATATTATTAGGGTAGTATTGAATCTACGAATGCATCAGGCCCTATAAAGTTATGACTGGAGGAGTATCACACCAGAGTTACTGGAAATAAATGCAGACCCTCATGTTTATGCCAGGGACACATGAGCTTCACCTCAGCATTCTGTATCAATACACAAGTCCATGTTCAGCAGCAATGCTCCACATACTGCTTCTTATCCATCATCTGAAAACACAATGTTATGGAATCAGGTTCCACGTGTACGCTGATGACACCCAGCTCTACCTAACCACCATCTTTCTCAATCCATCTACTGCCTCTGTGTTGTCAGACTGCTTGTCCATCCAGTCCTGCATAAGCCAAAATTTCCTTTAATTAAACATTGGGAAGACTGACGCCATTGTCTTCAGTCCCCACCACAAACTCCGTTCCCTAGCCGCCGATTCCATCCCCCCTCCCTGGCCACAGTCTCCAGCTGAACCAACCTCAGCCTCCTATTTGACCCCGAGTTGAGCTTCCGACCCCATATCGTCTCGAACACACAGACTGCCTATTTGTCGATCGTCTACGTCCCTTCCTCAACCCATCTGCTGCTGAAACTTTCATCCATGCTTTTGTTGCCTCCAGACTTGCTTGTTCCAATGCTCTCCAGGCCGGCCTCTCCCACCTTGCACCCTCTGTAAACTGGAGTTCATCCAAATCTCTGCTGCCCGTATCCTAACTCGCACCAAGTCCCATTTCCCCATCATCCCTGTGCTCGCTGACCTACATTGGCTCCCGGTCCACCAATCTCTCGATTTTAAAATTCTCATCCTTGTGTTCAAATCCCTCCATGGCTTCGCCCCTCCCTATCTCCGTAACCTCCTCTAGCCCTCCAACCCTTTGAGAACTCTGCAGTCCTCCAACTCTGTCCTCTTGTGCATCCCCCACTTCCTTCACTCCACCATTGGTGACCAGCCCTTCAGCCATCTAGGCCATAAGCTCTGGTATTCCCTCCCTAAACCTCTTCACCTCTCTCTCCTCCTTTAAGACACTCCTTAAAACCTACCTCTTTGACCAAGACCTGTCCTAATGTCTCCTCCTTTGGCTCGGTGTCAACTTTTCTCTGCACCTTGGGATGTCTTACTACGTCAAAGGTGCTATATAAATGCAAGTTGTTGTTATGCCTGTGGAGCTTTCTCCCAGTGGAAGTACACAGTTAACCATCACTTGCTCAACCGTGATTAGGCCAGGGAAATTCTGTGTCTTGTCCCTTTGGAATCTCAGTTCAATTTTCTCTAAAGTATTTCTGTATTCCCAGCAACCACCACGGCTAAATTAACAAAACATCTGCTCATGTTGCAACTGTATTGTTATGCCACTTGAGATACGTATTTATGATTTTCATGGATGGTTGCAATATCTCTTTGTGGCTCAGTGTCAAATTTTTGTCTGATTACGCTCCTGTAAAGCACCGTGGGATGTTTTACTACATTAAAGACGCTATATAAATGCGAGTTGTTGTTGTTGTTGTTGTTGTTGTTGTTGTTGTGAGACCGCCCAAATTTGGCATTAATTGGCAGCTTAGGACGGTTAGTGTGGAACTGGAATTCAAACACTGTGTAGGTTGCTCTTTTGAGTTCTAGGTTAAGGCGCATTGTTGAGGTACAGTAGAAGGAGTCTCATTTTGCACCAAGCAATTCTATAGCGATCCTGGGGTACTCAATGCCGACACTGGCGTAAAATAATGAAAATGCCCCTTTTCCTCATTACTCTGATCTTCGAAGGGTAAAAAAGTATTTCTTTTTAAAAAAGGAAATTGATAAAATAAAAGAACTAAAAGTGATGGCAAAATTGTATCTCCTTCATCAGATTTCCCTCTGGCTTAATTATTCACATACACTGATCCTGGTACCAATGGAGAACACACTTACGTTTAAGATGCAATTCCATTAAATAAAAATGCACCTTAGAACATCATAAAATCAACTCGGTACACCTTTCAAAGCTATTATTAAAACTTTTCCCCAAGTTTATTTTGTGTAGTTATCAGATTAATGTAGCAGCAGATCAATTTGAAATGTTCTCAAACAGTCTTCAGTAAGAGTAACACATCATGGTAATTTACGAATGTCGACTTTTTCATTTGTAAAGTCATTTTGTATTTACAAATGACACCCCTAACACCTAGGTAGTCTGTAGTAACTGATATAAACATACCTGGTGATAGCAATTTTCACAAGAACAGGAACAACCTGTAGTACATTCTTTTTGTAAAGATAGTGGTACATGTTTGCTAATACAGCACTTTAGCATCCTGGCTAGTGGATAAATAAAATGATACAGCATTGTCAATCTATTTGTGTTAATGTAAACATTTGGAATAATAATATTAATAATAATATTTTGCATTACCAATAATAATATTAATAATAATATTATTATTGGTAATGCAAAACAAGACAGTCCACAGTTGATCATGGTCTGAGGTACAAATGTGGTTGCTTGACTTGCTCTACTGTCCTTAATTAAAATTTTGGTGGAATGTGTCCCACAGAGAAGTCAATCTACTTTTAAGGTTTTCAGCACATGGAGTGAGGCTTTGCTGGACGTCCTGGGCCACAGGGATGAATGTAAGTTTCATCTCCTCGATGTTTTTATAGAATTTTTCACTGATTTCATTGGCGTAAGGAGGGGCATTTTGGTGGAATTCCTCCAGTCGTTGGTTGAGCATCTCTTGAACAAATTGAACATGTGGAGTGATGTTCACATCAATGCCCTCAATATTGGTCTTGATTTTCTCCCCTAACTCTGCAGCTAAAGGGGTCAGCCTTTGGCAAAGATCCTTAGCATTCTGAGTAACTTGCTCCTTAAGACTGCTGGCCTGGGAGTCTAGTATAAGGAGGCACTGCTCAATATACTGGTTGATCCTGTTACGGAGGTCCTCAGTATGCAGAAGGATTCTGCCTTTGAGCTGTTTCAAGTCCATCTGAATCTGTTCCTGGAGCCTCACACTATCTCTGACGAGTCTCTCACAAACGGCATCTGACAGAGGAGTTACTTTCTTTTGTAGCTCCTTAACATTGCCGTTGAGGTTGTCCAAGTTCTCTGAAATTCTTCGGCTACAGATGAAACCAAAGATTACAAAGAGGACTCTACTTTTGTCACACTTTCTGTGCCCTTAACTAAACTAGTATTTATGCTTTTTTTAAATTTTAGCTGCTTGGTTCCTATATCTCCCCACCTAAATACATTTTGAACTTGAAGCCACTAGTGCTATGAATCCTACTAGAGCTGGAAAGGAAGGCAAACATTATTACTATTGGTAACACCCATTTAAGACTTAGCCAAAATGGCACATCCACCCTATGGGCTGATGTGCTACATTCGGAGGTTTTTTTTTATTCGTTCACGGGATGTGGGCGTTGCTGACGAGGCCAGCATTTATTGCCCATCCCTAATTGCCCTCGAGAGGTGGAAAACTAGTGGCTTTATTTCAGCTACCTAAGTCATCTTTAATCTTGAGTGTCAGTCAACACATGCACACGATGAACCACTTAAGCAGAACTTGTGGCTTTATGAAAGACTATGAGACTATTGTGTCATTACATTCTATTGTACATTGGCCAGAAACAAATAGTCTTCCTGATCATTTTTAGTTGACTATCAATACCAGACAGTATTTATCTTAGTGGAGATGATCATATTGATATTCTATTGTATAAATAACCAAATGTTTGGTAGAATGTTGGTAATTGGTAGCTACTTACTTGAGGTGCTTGACCATCTCCTGGTTATCGATCTGCTCAATGGTGCCTCTAGCTGTGTCACTCACTTGACTGAGGTAGCTTTGAAGAGTATTTCTCAGTTCATCTCGACCAGTTGGGGGCTTAACTTGCCACAGGACTGCACCACGAGTCCCTATACAAAAGAATAGGGGTAAAAAAACATTAATGGAAACAGTTATTAAACCAGATCTGAGTCACATTTTAATATTTTTCAAACATTCTCTGCAATCTCTGTAGAAAAGGCCACAGACTGATATTTTAGCCCTATTTATGAAATGCACGGGTTCATCATTGTACATAAATTAGTCAACATTCTCTAAAGCTAATGGGTAATAAATAGTTTCTCTATTGAAGACCATCTGAGAAATTGAGAATGTAATGGAGTTTATGCAAAAATAAACAATGCAAGATTTTACATCTGAATGCATGGGATGTTGACAAGGGTAAAGCAAAGATTTATCACATTTGATCCCTGATCCATTAGGTTATTGATCTCACCAGGGGTGGCAGTGCCACAACCGACAGCAGCACCTCTAAGCTAGTGAGGAGAAAACAGAGAGTTTCTGTTCATTGTCCATTGACCCCTCCTGATAACGTACACCGGGTAAGGACACGATGGGTTTTGGCGGTGAAGTCTCGCTGCAGGGGAACCGCCCACCAACACTCACTGTCTACTCTCATACATGAAAAATGGCCAATTGGGCGAGGCACTGGTGGGCATCATCCCATCATGAGACAGCATGTTCAGGTGAGCAAAGGAGAAAATTAGATTATTCAATTAGTGTAGGGACACACAATGGTGCATCAGGTACTTCAAAAGTATTCAAAAAGATCTAATGGGTTCAGATGTACACATAATCCTTCGATTGGCTTTAATTTCATACTTTGTTATAGAGTTCCTAAACACAACACAATGCTAGATTGAATATAGTGTTTTGTTTTAGGAACTCTATGGATACCAGCATGGTATTATTATAATGCTTAACAGGTTTGCGCAGTAGCATACATCAGCTGCAAATCATTATTGAAATGCTGACAGAAAAAGTATAAATGGCAGTATTCCTGTTTATCCATGTTAATCTGAATAGTTTAATCAACATCTTAGAACTTAGATCTCAGACAAAACTGCAAATGCTGTAAGTCTGAAAAATAAAACAGAAAATGCTGAATATACACAACAGGTCAGTCGGTATCTGTAAAGAGAAAGGTCAGGTTTTGGATGTGCACCGTGTCATCTCTCTTTTCAGATACTGACTGACCTGTTTGGTATTTTCAGCTTATTCTGATTTTAATCTAAAAACTTGTCCTGTTTAAATTGAAATACTTTTCAAAATAAAGTACCAATATTGCCATATCAGAGATGATCTTGTTAGGTCAATTGCTAAACTTAAATCTGAGATAGATAGCTTTTTGGCAATCAAAGGTATTAAGGGATATGGGCCAAAGGCGGGTATATGAAGTTAGATCACAGATCAGCTATGATCTTATCAAATGGCGAAGCAGGCACGAGGGGCTGAATGGCCTACTCCTGTTCCTATGTTCCTATGTGATTGTTGTATTAATAAAGCTTGTCTATGGCAACTAAATTACATCAAAATCCTGGAAGTCCCTTCCTAACAGCACTGTGGGAGAACCTTAACCACACAGACTGCAGTGGTTCAAGAAGGCAGCTCACCACCACCTTCTCAAGGGCAATTAGGGACGCCCACATCCCATGAACGAATAAAAAAAAAACATCACACTGACATTGACATTTGTACCAGTGGTTTTTGTTATTCTGATTTTCGGTTATTACGTTGAAAAGAGAAACAAATAAGTAACCCCCATGATAATTCATCAAATTCATGCAGTGAGTAGCTTAGCCCTAGAGACCAGCAAGATCCCAGTGCTATAGTTAGCCAGAGTTGTGGAAGGGACTCTACAATAGCAGCTTCAGATTACGGATTAGTTAGTGGGGGGGTGGGGGGGGACGCGGGGGGAATTGATGGGTGAAATTAAAGGTCATCCAGGATTCCGGCTCTGGATCATTATCCATCAACTCATGCTGGAAAGCACATGTGTATACACATCTGGTGAGGAAAGGGTGAAGCTTGGCTGTGATTCGCCATGGGTTGAATAGCCTGGTGATATTCATCATTAAAGCTCAAAACAGGATAATGGCCACATGGGTAAGGTACCAAAGTGTTCCTGGTGCCCATGAAGTCATAGCCGAGGAAGGAAAAAGGTTAGAAAGAGAAAAAAAAAGTAATGGAACAAGTTAACTAAAATGAAGAAAATAACAACCCATTACACTTGGCGACATCAAACGCTTCGCTTAGATCAAATCAAAACTTCCCTTAGATTCGTACACTGCTGTTGTGTTATTTTTTTCGACATACCTGTGATTAACAGGACCAAGATCATAACGATTGTCTTCATGATGGCTGCAGGCTCAGACACTGTAAATAAAATATTATCTTTTAGCACTTGCGAATTTAATGTATTTATTTCATTTATACTGTCAGATGATTACACATTCAGTCTTTTAGGCTTATTAAGAACAAAGGAATAGAATTAGTAGCTCTTTAATGCCCCAATGGCTTAGTTGGTAAGTGCATTGCCTGGTGTGCAAATGACCAGAAAGGTTCTAGGTTTCATCCTTGAGTTAGCTGACCTAAGCCAGGATCATGTGTGACTGTGTGAAACAAAATTTGAATCACTGGTGTAGCAAATTTTCTATGAATTTATTTCACTCATCTGACACTTCTGAAATGCATGCTATCCGAAATTGGTTTACATTTTAGATCAGGATGGGTTTCAGTATTTGAATTGAGTTTAAACATGTCTTCCCTCTTCCCACCTCCCCCCCCCCCAAAAAAAAATAAATAAATTAACATGAAAATTCCTTTAGAAAGCCAAACTGACTTTCTATCTAGGGGTATTTATTCTATTATTTATTCTATTTATATAGGGCATTATCAAATCTTTGAGAAATGCCTCAAACTGCTTCAAGCACTTTGAAGCTTGTTACATGGGCAAATGTAGCAGCAAGATCCTACAAACAGCAAGGCTATGCATGACCAGGAAATCTGTTTTTGTGGTAGTGTTGATTCAAATGGTGCCAGGGGATATTTTTCATCTAGTAAAACAAGTAGATGAGACTTTGGTTTAATGTCTCAATTGAACAACAACACATGTGACAATGCAGTATTGCAGTGGAGTATCAACTTAGATTACCAGTTTAACTTCTGAGAGTGTCAACAACTAAGTCAAGTGAAATATGTACGTGTACATATGAAGAAACTCCTTAATACAACACAGTGTGTTGGAGCACTATGCCTGTGGGGTCACTGGTTAGATCTCCATATTACTGAGGATGTGTTAACTGAAAATTCTGAATGAATTGGAGAAAAATAAAATCACCCAGTGCTCTTCAAAGCAGTTAGTTTCACTAAAATACATCAAAAACTAGTTTAATTTTTTTTTCACAATTAATGATGCTAATTCCTCATATGAATATTCCTAGCTAAAAAATAATTTTGAGTGAATAATTTTTCAAATTTAAGTACTTTACCATGTGAATAAAAGAACAAAAATTAGTTTAAAACAGTACAAAATAACTATAACGTACATCAGAAATACTACCCTAGAACACATACCTACAAAGCAAATGGTATTTTTCTCAAGCAAGTCACTTTAATCTTAATGGCATTTGTGAGAGCTAAAATATAGCATAGAGACATGACACATTAAAATCAGTGAAGCATCTCTCACCTATCTCCGTTTAGGTGCTTTCTCGGCCTTCTCTCCTTCGCTTCTTCTGCTGCCTGGATCCCAAATTTCCTTGTATTTATCACTCGGCTGTTATCACATCTGATAAGGAAGAGAACTGTACACTGTGCTTGGTAAGTTTTGATTATTTGGAAGTATGGGGGTCAAAGATCAGGGTTTATGATAAGTCAACTTCTAACACAGCAATGCGAAGATCAACTGATCACATGAAGAGTCATTTGAAGTGTTTGTATTTAACAAGACGATTTTCTTTAAATTCTTCATCCTATTTTGACTCCTTTTTAGCTCTTCCTTTTACAGTCTTCTATTGCACTATACTATCCCAGGCAAATCTTGCCAGCCCACTCAATGCAGCCGGAAACTCCCGATTCCACCCATGGTGGAGGGAGTTGCCCAGGCCCCCCCACGACCATGTTCCCCTCAGCCCCCTGAGCAAGAGAGCCGCTCCTGAAATGTTTCAAAAGAGCAGCTGTAGGGTTCTTTGGGGATCCAAGCTACTTCCCTGACATGGATCACGAAAGTGAGGTCCACCTGCCTGTATGGAGCTCACCTCACTCAGAGTACTAGACTCCTGTTACGACCCTATGGAGAGGGAATTCCCTACACCGAGAGTTCCCGCTCCCGACTCTGACCACTTGCCATCATTTGCCGTTTAAGAGGTGGGCAGAGGTTCCGCACCTCGAGGCAACCAGGAAACTCCTGAAAGGGCAGAGATCCAGCGCAAGCAGGTCTCTGCCATTTTTGTAGGGATTCCACTGGCCTCCTGTTGGATTTACGGCAGGTGGAACCTCGGAGGAATTTCAGGGCCATAATCACTAATCTCAAATAAAAACAAAAAAATCGTTAAACTCATATGCTTCAGCTTCAACATCCTCCCACTAATTGGTTAAGTAACTTCTGCAAGCCGGTTCCCCACTGATCAAGATTTAAACAAACATAAATATAAAAAAACCCAGAAATAATCAAAAGGATGTAACTGGTTATTTTCTAAAAGGGAGTATAGACAATTACACTAGTTTTATCCTGCTGGGCTGAAACTGTCAATATCACTCTATTGACAGATAAGATAGACAATTTGATACAGGGTGGGTCTTTGTTAATTTTGACCTCAGCACAGCATCTAGCAATCCATCCACCAGTCTTCGAGAACTCTGAAACTCAGATAGTGGACAGAGTTTAATATATAATGTATTATTGCTGGACCTACCTCAGCACCTTGTTCCAGTATGCTTTTATTATCCACCTGTATGAGTGTCTGGTTTATATTGCTACAATGGAGAGTCCTCATTACAGCAAACTTAGTGAGAAAATGCAATCAGTGTCCAATATTGAGAGATGTTCAAACAGTGCACCTTGAGGTGATCGAAGATCATGGGGCACTGGGTTCTAATCTACGACCTTTATGTTTGTGGTACAGATATCAAGTATGTTGTACCAGGACATAATGCTGGAATCAGGCTGCTGCTTCTCTCTGTCTTTAACAAACAAGTCGAATCAGTAGTTTATGCAGTCATTACCAAGCTTTTATCATTAAATCAGTTAATTGTACAGAAGTAATTTTACTACAGTTCCACTAAAAATTGCTTATATTTGTGAACATTTGGAACACTTCTGTGTTATAAATAACCTTTAGTGTTTTCATTCTAGCTTATTTAAACTCCTTAATGCATTATTTTTGCTGTGGTTGAAAGTTTGCATTGATGTTCAAATACCTGTAACCACAGAGAAACTGGGTAAAGCTGGTGATCAAAAATACTGTACTTTCACCTCTAGAACTCAGGTTTGAATGCCAGGCTAGACTAATGAGATTAACATTTCTTGCATGTAAAAGCCTTATATGAGTTTAGGCGACCTCAATTCAGTTTCCAATGGGTTCGAGTCTACATCACAAAATTGTACTTTTCTTAAATAAAACTAATCACATTGGATACAAACCGGCAGCCCATTGCTACCTGTCACATGGTCTTCGGGTCTGATTCCTCTATAGTGGGATGTAAAGGGTTGGAAGCAATAAAATAAGAGGACGAGCGAAAATTATCCTCTCTGCAACAAGTACAAATTAAAACATTATGACAAGAAACCATGTAATCGATGCTAATATGTAACATACCAAATGTCATCCCCACAAACCCCATGCCCATTCTTCAGAGAGATAGGCCTCGATATTAACCACCCCACAACGACGAGCGGGAGGAAGTCGGGGGTGGGGGTTTAAGCCGTAAAGGTCCCTGGCTGCAGCCTCCTGCCGTTGATTTTCCCGCTCGACAGCCGGCCAGCTTGTCAATTTGGCCAACTGCCGGGTGGGAAACAGAAGATGACTATTATAATAAGGTCCTGCCATTAAATTAGAGTCCCCAGCCTTGCTGGGTTCCCCCTATGCTATCGTGCACCCCTGCAACCTCCCCGTAAATATTGGGGCCATAGTTTCTGACTACCATGATTTTTCTTCTCTCCCACACACACAAAATTATGAGGGGCACAGATAGGATGGATACTAAGGAGCTTTTTCCCTTCGTTGAGGGTTCTATAACAAGGGGACATAGATTCAAGGTAAAAGGCGGGAGGTTTAGAGGGGATTTGAGAAAGAACTTTTTCACCCAGAGGGTGGTTGGAGTCTGGAACTCACTGCCTGAAAGGGTTGTGGAGGCAGGAACCCTCACAACATTCAAGAAGCATTTGGATGAGCACTTGAAATGCCATAGCATACAAGGCTACGGACCAAATGCTGGAATATGGGCTTAGAGTAGACAGGGCTGATGGCCGGCGCGGACACGATGGGCCGAAGGGCCTCTATCCATGCTGTATAACTCTATGACTCTATGACACCCAATACGATATTTAAGGCAATATAAGAATGCCAATCTTACAATGTACATTTCCTTTTAGCAAAAAAAGTTTTAATGTTTGAAATGCAATGTTATATCTCTTTTACTGTATAATGAGAATGTTGGATGATAAGTAAATTCAACCTAATTTGACATTTGGAGAACTCCATATCTCCAAATTAGCATAGATGTACCCAAGCCATAGGCCTTTGGGGAACGGGAGGAGATTTGACATTAGAATCTTGTACACCTTGAAAACGAAAAAAACAGCTTTACTCCCCTGTCCGCTTCCACCCTCCTGTAGTTAACATGTATCCTGCATAGCTAATTTCCCCCTTCTCTTGTGCATTGGACTTTGCCTATCTCAAGAAATCATAATAAAAAGAACAGAACTTGATATAATGCACTGCCTGTGAGCAAGCACAATGTGTATTTGTATAAACAGGAGTGCCTTCATGAGCTGACAGGAACACATATGGCCAGATTCATGTGAATTCTGACAATTCAGAGTTTACTTCTATACAATTCATCTACATCCATACTCAAGGTATGGAAGGGAAAATAGATTAGGATTCAAGACAGTGTTCATGAAGATTCTTACATGATCCGTTGGAGATCGCAAACACTCAGCTGTGCAGCATTTGTTTTTAAAAGTAGGGGAGAAGCAGCAGCGTGAAGTGGTAGGACACAGGATTCCGACTGATTCCACTCACACCTCAGCAATGATCTTAGTCACGTCATTAAGGGGAAAAGTGCTGACCAGACAGAAGTCACTTTTCCACAGGGAGGGAGAGGAAAACAAGCACAAAAATCTGGCTGCAGCCTGACACCAGCAGGGTCCAGTGATTAACTGCCAGGGGATACTTTGTAATGCTAAAAGCCCTCAGAACAGGAAGGAGGGTGGAAACATGGAACTGTTTTTTCTGTTGGGAGGAGGCGGGGGAAGTTAAAATGAACATACCATGTATAAAATAAACAGGACTATTTGGTCTATAATGAAAAGTAATAACCATTGACTTAAGGGTATAGTTGTGGTACCAGACTAGCAACTCAAAGGTTGTAAGTTCAATTCCCACCATGGCAAATTGTGCAACTGAATTCAATCAAATCTGGTATTTTGCGGGCTAGCACCAGAAAAACTGATCAACTGATTCACTAATGTCCTTCAGGTAAACGCACCTGTCACCCCTACCTATTCTGGCCTACATGTGACTCTAGTCCATACTGTAACCCTTAATTCCCTCTGAAGTGGCCTAGCAAGCCACTCCATTGTACAAACAATTTGTTAGCAGTCATTCAAGAAGATGGATCACCTCAACTTTCTCAGAGCAACAAAAGGACAACAAATGTAGCCTTGCCAGTGTCACTCATGTCACAAGAACAAATAATTTTAAAAAGGCAGCAGCATTAATGAACAAGTCCCCACCCCCCCCTGCCCCCCGTCCTTGTCATTTTCCAAAATTGCCAAGCTATCTATTCACATTATATATTGGACTTGTACACCATGTACTGCAACTGTCTAATTTCTTGCTTTTGTGCACTTGAAACATCACCTTATTGAATCCCGTAATTGTCAAATATGATATTTTAGTTCATTTTGTTGGCTTTCATTAAGTTACTATTTCCATTTCTCTTACCATTAAGTATTATTGGGTCTGCTATAGTTAATTTAAAATATTTTCTGCTCCTTGTTTCTTCAACACCATAAATAAATAAAAACTAGAAAGACTTGCATTTATATAATGCCTTACCAAATCTCTCAAACATCTCAAAGTGCTTTACACACAAATAATTACACACAAACATTGATGAGTATTTTCTTAATTAGTGCTCGTTTTATCAAAGATATCAATGGTGTTCAAAGAAACACTTTCCTATTTTGCATCAAAATAAAGTAATAAGCATTTCCAGACATGTTATAGAGCAGGTAAGCTGCAATAATAGACTCCATCTGCTAGTGAAGACTACACTGACTTTACTTCTACTGCTCGTTAATGTGCCAAGAACACAGCAAGCCTTTCATATTAGATCTATCCAAAGCTTCAAGTCTTCCACAATAGTTAATCTTTAGGATCAATGTTCAGACTGCTTGATCCAATCCACTCAATTGTGGGAGAGTTTTGAGTAGCACAACAACTCGGTAATGGAAAATAGCTTTTGATAGTCCTTGGGGAACATATTTGGTAAATAGCCAAACCGCAGTAGTCTTTCAATGACAAGAGTGGGCAGTGGAAGTTGGCTATGTGATGGTGAATATGGCTGAATTTGTGCCATTTTATGCTTTTAAAACATTCAAGTTCAATCATGTAAAAAGCATCCATTTTAGTTTGAGTAACATTCCTAAATTGCCATGCCTCTGATTCAAATTCTGTATTCAGCATGGTTCTTGGTTAAGAGTTTCCAGACAGGATTTGCAGGTAAATAGATGATTCTGGGTTTGATATTCGACCATATGTAACAATTAGCTTGGACATGAATGATGACCTGAAATAAAGTTGCTCAATCAGCTAAACAAACTACTTATAATGAGTGGGCTGAAAGGTGTTAAGGATGGAATACATGTCTGTTCATCCTAAGGTTGGAGTTAAGGCACATTGTTGGGACAGAGTACTGCAAATGTTATTCACTTCACAGTCCATGTTATATCTGACCAGTCTAATTTAAGTTGACAGTGAGCTTTAAATATGGAAAGCTCTTTTATGTCCCACTATTGATATCCTTCACTGTAATGAGCTACTTTTTAAATTTAAACATAGCAATATTATACTTTTAACAAAATTCAAACATTGGAAATTCAGAAACATGTTGGGAAAAGTTCCCATTTGTGAATAAAGTGACTATACTTAATTGCTAAATGTTGATTTTTTAAGTACAATGCTTCCAATACAAAAAAGTGTTCATTTGGCTCCATAATTAATATAATAAGACATGCATAGTTCTAGATATTTAGTAGTGCATACACAAGCTTTGATGACTGCCAGTACTCAATCTTCATATTCCACGCACGTATCTACTGGATTCCGAGCTCACAACACCTGCCTTTTATGAGCTTGCTCACTCCTAATAGTTGTTACCCTCTTTCTTATTGTTCTTTCAAATTTATCTTAAGGGGTGAGATAATATTTTCTCATTCTAATCTGGCGATGGTACAATGAGATTGTTTCTGAAGAATGATTTTTGCTGAGAGTTAGGGTGCATTACCATCTTAGAACTCCACAACACTATAAGAAGCCAAGATTCGGAAGGCAGGAAACTAATATATTGGAGACTGTGATAATGTTGAAGTGTTTTGGGACTTTGAGGACATAAGGCACTATATAAATTCATGTCCTTTCTTTCTTGGTCCAAAACTTTCTCGTAGGCACTGATTATAAAATGCAGTAGCAACATATCTCTTAAAATGTCACAGAGCATTAACTGGATACATTTTAATCATCGTTCATTACTTTTACCCAACAACATAGATCAATATAACTGGACATTGCAATTGTTCCAAATTAAAATAATGGTTTCTCATTGCACCAGCAGTAAAGGCAGTCAACTCCTAATGTTGAGATTTAGACCAATATTTTTAAGTATCGAATGTGCATGTCATCCCAACAACACATTTCAGCAGGCTGACTACAGGTTCAATTATTGTATTATGGCAGGACGCAACTGCCCATGAAACATCACCAATCCATCATTGTGCTTCCTGCCTTCCCAGTCGAACAAACCCATTGATGTCGAGAAGAATCAAAAGCCTACCTGCTTTTTGCCTGAGCCCGAGGAAATACGGAGTAGGTAGTATATTGTAAAAGCAAAACTGAGAAGGGAACTTAGGAAAAAGTGCTTACAGTTAGCTAAATAAGTAACATTTGTCAGATCAAATTACATAGGTTTTATTTGTCATGATCCCACTTTCCAACTAAATTACTAGTTGCAAGTGACCCACACAATGTACTAGATCACTGAACTTTTTGTCCAACATAAACAAGAAAAAATACTTTCAACATTTCCGAAACAGAAATAGCAAAGTATATTAATATACATTCAACATATACTGCGTATTGATTACTACAATACAAAGCAACATTAAAAATGTGTTACAGATGAGAGATGGCACTGCATTTCAGTTCTGATTTTTTTTTCTTTAGATTGGCAGTTGACTCTCCCATAAATACAGTGTCATGTAAACAAAGAAAAGATACATACAATAAAAGCTTTCAGTGTTTTCTTGGTACCTTCCCGTTAAACAGCTGAATATCAAGTTTTTGACATTTTTTTTCATCAAATAAATGTAACAAAAAATGTACAAATGACAGAAGTTGGACAGATATGTAGTTTAGAAGCAGATAAATGGGTGATATTTTAATTCATCAGGTCTAAAAATTCTCTGTCCCAAGCTACTTTTTTTTTCCTTTTTTTTGTTTTTTTTTAAAACCATGATTACTAAAATCACAGTTAAACACTGCTTGACTGGCTTAGCTGTAGTCTTGCTTTCCGTCCGTGCAAATTCCTTTCAAAGTTCTGCTTCTTCCACTTTTTGAAGCAGCTAAATCTTTCAACTTAAATTTCTTTTTTCTGATCAGTTTTAGAGTTCAGAAAGAAGCCCAAAACCTGGTCTTTTTGGCAGGTTCTGGGTATTTTAATATATAAAAAAAATGACATGACATAGAAACATAATACGCACTGTGAAATTTCAAAAGGTTAACATTAACAAGTTTCACCTGGCACAAGGAAACAAGTCACAATTACAATGCCATAAAAAGGGAAAAATACTTTAACAAAGGTGCAAGTTACAATTCAAATATAACAAAATCATCTTTTTTGACAATTTTCTTTTAACACACTGTTCATTTAATTGATATCTTAAGGTAACATAACAGGTTCTACATGGATGGGAAATAAAAATCATAAAATCTTACTTGCTTTTTTAAAAATAAAAATGGCCGTACACTTTTTTTTGGTAAATGACGCAGAAATTAACATGAGAAAGAAAGCACAATGACAAAACACAGGAAAAGAAACGTATGAAAACAAAGCATATTGCACCACTGTTAGGCAAAAATCGAAAATGGAGGAGTACCAGAGGGACAGCAAGCAGTCTTATTGCTCACAGAGTAAATTAGGCCTCAGGGCGCATGCTGCTCTGCTCAGTTACTCTCCCTGGATAAAGTGACATCACAGGGCTTGGTGGGTTTTTGTTTCAGCAGGGTAAGGTCAGGGGGAGAGGGCTTGACGCATGAGGATGTCTGGGAGCCATGGCTGTTTGCTTTTTCTCTTCTGTAATTTTGAAAACTTCAGTCTTCTCTTCTCCACATGACTGGTACTGACAGATGTGGCAAGTAGCACAACCACTCAACTGACAGGGGACGAGTCACGATATTGTGCTGGAAAGAAATACAATGAAGTTTTGGCGCGATGCTGCTAGATACTGTTGGCAAAATGGACCTTTCACTTCAAAGCTGAACACAATCATCTGCAGAAGAACAAAAAAAAACCTGGTGATTAGTTTGCTGTGAAGGACAACGGAACAATATTTCAATTTACTAATTACTACTGTAATTTGTGTCATAGCTCCCTTAACGGCTCAGGGGGTAGCTGAATCCTACAGAGCGGTAAGGTCCGAGGTCCGATCTCTAGTCTATGTAAAGTTAGATGGGGCCCTAAATTAAGCAGCACTGGGTTAGTTAGCGGGAAAAATAAAATCAGTCAGGGCTCTTGCTCTTATCATTATCCGGCGACCGTGCTTAAGTGTGGATATGAGGGCAGGATTAGGATCGGGCTTGGCTGTGATGCCACCACGGAAAATAATTTGCCGACACCCTCAAGGCTTAAATGTAAATAATGGCTACGTAGATCAGGTATTGGAGAGTAAGCTGCATGTGTGCCAACAAGGAGCCAATGACTTCAAAAGAGGAGAGGATTGGAAAACATTTGTAATTTTAAGCTCTTAAGTCTATAATATTCTCCCAGAACTCAACAGAAGTTCTATCTATAACCAGACTAAAAAAAAGTATTCATTCTCAGGATGTGGGCATCGCTGGCAAGGCTGGCATTTATTACCCATTACTATTTCTCCTGAGGAGGTGGTGGTGGATCTTCTTCTTTATAGCGGTTTGAATAAACTGAGTGGCTTGCCAGGCTATTTCACAGAGCAGTTAAGAGTCATCCATGGTGTGGGACTGGGGTCACATATAGGCCACAGTGAGTCAGAACGGCAGGTTTCCTTCCCTAAAGGACATCAGTTAACCAATCGGGTAAGTAACACTTCAGTTTATAAAACACAGAACCATCTGGCGTAATGATTAGAATTTATAAAAAGAAAAAAAACTGCAAATGCTGGAAATTTGAAATAAAGACAGGAAATACACAGCAAGTTAGTCAGCATCTGACACGAGAAAAGATGGATTAGTGTTTCGGGCAAAGACCCTTTGTCGGAGCTAACCAATCTTAGCTATATAAATGCAAGCTGTTGTTTTCAGAAGCTGATAGACCTGTTGTGTATTTCCAGCATTTTCTGTTTTTTTTAAAATCATGATTAGAATTTAAATAGATGAGTGAATTTTCGGCTTCTAATGCTTGGGTTAAAACCATGATTATTAAAATCAATGAAAACACAACATAGCTGGAGTGTCTCCTGTTACGGTCTTGCCGGGATCACGTACCATCCCTCCCTTCGCCGCTGTGGGGTGATGCAGGCATTTCTTTTGGTGGTGGGAATGTGATGTGTGGGAATCAGGAAATTCAAAATCTGGTCCAATTAGGAAAAGTGAATTTATTTATCTAAAAGTAAATGAGTAACCAAACTGCAGTCTTTCCCTGAAATGTTATTTTAAAATAATCTTACAGTACAGTATTGAAAAATAGACAAAACAGCTATCAATAAATTATCTCAAATCCAATGTT
The DNA here is from genome assembly GCF_035084215.1 of Heptranchias perlo. NCBI lineage: Eukaryota > Metazoa > Chordata > Chondrichthyes > Hexanchiformes > Hexanchidae > Heptranchias > Heptranchias perlo. The sequence goes on from NC_090357.1 coordinate 8,316,679, forward strand.
TTTTTTCCAATTTTGCAATCTTATTCAATTTTTGTTTTATTAAACCTAGAGGTCATACTGAGGTTTTAATAGTCAGGCCACACTTGGACTTTTGTGTTCAGGTTTGGCTGCCATGCTATAAAAAGGACATACATCTAATGGTGTGGAGAAAAGCAATAAACTCATTTCCAAGAGGATGAGCTTTGAGGAGCGACTACAGTCTAGAAAGATTAAGAGGGACTTAATCAAGATATGTAAATTATTAAATAGATAACGTGAATCCAGATTATCAATATGAGTCGGGCTAATAGGGCAACAATTTTAAATTATGGAAAAGCAAAACTGATCTTAGAAAAAAATATTTACTCAAACTGTGATAAACATTTGGAATAATCAACCGGATAAGGCCATGGAGACGAAGATATTTATGGTGTTCAAAATAGGCTGGGTTAGTTGGGGAATTAGAGGGCCAAGCTTCAGGAAGCTAAATGGGTTTTCTCATCCTTGACTTTTAACATTTTTTTTCTTAAATCAGCTGTAGTCACTACTAATGAATGGAAATAACATGAAGGGACCCAAAGAGAGGGTAAATATAATTCATAAATAGGGAAAAAAAAAAACATTTTAAAAAGTATGATATTAAATATTCATTTGTTCAGATAAATTCTGAAACCTACAATTACATTAAAAACAGACAGAAGTCTAAGAATTTTTCAAAATCTTTGAATAACGCAAACTCTATTAATTTTTCCTACATTACAACAGTGACTACACTTCAAAAGTAATTCATTGGCTGTAAAGCGCTTTGGGACGTCCTGAGGTCATGAAAGGCACGATATAAAATGCATGTCTTTCTTTCTTAATTATTTTGCAATTTGCATAAACCACTGCAGGAAAGACTTCGCTGAACACAATCAATAGCCATAATGCAGCTTGCATCTCTGAAACTGGTCAATTACCTCCATCAAACCACGGCATGAAAAGTTCCATATATTTTATATAACTATTATATATTTGTTAAAATGTTTTAACACCACTATTTAATATAGTATTTAAACCTAAATTATTTACTAAAATTCAAAAAAAATGTCAACAGATAGATTTGAATATCTGAGTTCAATCTAGGCAAACTCATTTCTTAATTATGTCTAATTTCCACTGATTTGTAATATGTGACTTCTTATTGCATTTTCCCAAGCATGTTCCTAACTGGTAATTTTTAATATATACATATGCACATAAACACACAATGTAATGTCTGTAATTTCAACTCCTAATTTTGCACCTCTTCTTTACACATAGTGTGTGTGTATTTTTCCTCTCAATTTTCGTTCTATCCTGAAGGCACTGACTCAAGTTGGCAAACTGTTCCAGTAGCTCTCTGCTACTTCACACAAGTGATCTTTCTTCATATGTGAGTCTAAACAGTGAGTGTTAGCAGGCTATTTGACTGTGGAAGGCATTAAAGCTAAGCTTAACCTGTCACCAACTGACAAAACATGTATACAAACTTTCCAGTAAGGGTCACAGGATAACAATCAGGAGTTGATTTTGCTTCACATTCCTAGCCCAAGGTCAACTGCAGCGCCCCTTTTGCTAAACCACCCCAGTTGCTCCTAACTCAGCAGAGATGTGGGGTTAAACCTGGGACCTTCCTGGTAGTGTCAAATTGGACAGTTAACTTACCCACTGAGCCTCAGGGAAGCACTGATCTCTTTTTATATAACTGCAGATCTTATTGGAAAACATCTAGAATAAAAACTTTAGCTTTCTTTCTACAAAATACTGCACAGAATTTAATTTCTAGCCAGGCAAACATAACCATAAGGGTTGATATTTTGCTCTACTATATGATGACTCTATCTTATGTTATTGTGGTGACTGAAGTGTTCCTATTTGTAACCTATATTTGAATTTAGGCAAAATGCCTCCTGAACTCATACTTTAGTTTTGTAGGAACAACTTTATTGTACAAGTAACAGTGTTTTCTACACATATTTTTGTTGATAAAAATGTCACTGTAATGGATGAGAAACATCAACAAAAGTATGTCTTTATGCAACAAAACTACTGAAATTATAGACGAGCCAAACACACAAATTACCCTCAGAACAGCAGTGTTATATCTCACTTCTGTAGCCACTACACTCCAGCTTGCTCCATTCCAAAGGCCAAATCAGGGTGTTTGTAGGGGAGTAGTTTGTTGTCAAATGGTGGTTTCAGTTCTTTCAGGATGTCAGTGATGCATTTGGTGGAGTAGCAGGAACTGTTTGAATGCGGCAAACCCTCTCCTGGGTTTGGATCACTCTGTGAACTTCCATCGCACTCTGAAAAATTCAAAGGGAAATCAACAAGAAGGTTATTTAAAACAATGTTTAAACTCAAACCTTTATGCTGTAGGTTTTTACATGGATCAGTCTCATCTACAGTGAGGGCCACTGGCCATCTTCGCAGAAACATGGTGTTTTGGGAATCACATTTCGCAATTCCAGATGTTCATAATTAGATCTACTAGTTTATGCGCGATTGAATAAGTTAAATCCTGTTTTTATAACATGGAATTCCAGGATTATATTCAGTGTTTTAGGGATCAAATTCCACAGATCCACCCATGTTCCAGTGAAAACCACAAGCCAGTAGTAGCCTTACCAAATGTCTATTCTGAAGCTTCATCAAAAAATACATTTTCATTCTTATTTAAAAAGGACTGCTTCTTTCCGTTTCAATTGAAGTTTTTTTTGATGGGGTTAGGCTACCCCGATTTTGTTCCTTTTCTGCAATTCAACAGATCCTACACCTTTTGTGAGGCAGACGATAAGCAGGCAACTTGCTACCAACTCTAACCAATAACAGTAATAGTTCCTACAAGGCATGAAAGAGTGGGACAGTCACACCTATTCTAATTATACCTCCCTTACTGTGGAGGGACATCTCCCTAGAGCACTCAAGGTCAAATCTACATCCTGGCCCTCATGGGCATTGTTCTCTCATCTTGGGTTTGATTTTAAAAGTAAAAAACAGGTGGGTTAGGGGCGGAAGGGCATTGAAAATTGCCACCATTTCAGACCCGCCCCCTACCCACCATTTCCGGTTTTCACCGGGGCTGGCGGTCAACCCGCTACCAGGAGGCGGGTCAGGCCTTAAAACCTTTCAAGCAGGGCTTCAGTCCTCCATTTTTAACGAATTCCCGATTTCAACCCTGGGGGGCTAGGATACCGCAGGCCTTCTGTTTTACGCCTCATGAAAGGAGGTGAGAAGGCCCGAGACTGCAGGTAGGTGCCTAGAAAGGCACAGCTTGTGGGCTCGGAGGAGCAGGAGTGCTTCCCCCAGGCCCAACAAACCTACCTGCACCGACCCCCCCCCTCCCCCACCCTGATAGCGGACTCCCGACCCCGATCCTCCCCCTCCGACCCTGATCCCCCGACCCTTCCCCTCAACAATCGTGGACCCCTACGATGACCCCCGATCCTACCCCCAACCATGACTGACCCCCGATTCCATCCCCCATGACTCGCGACCCCCGTGCCCAACTATGCCCCTTGCCCACCTGTGCCCCCCCCTCCATGTGAACAAAGACTTACCTGCAGACGTCCTCTCCCTGGCTGGTCTCCCATCCGACTGAGACCAGCCTGTCAATCAGCCGGTCAGTCGGACGGGAAACAGAGAAAACAAAATGTCCTTACGTCAAAATCGTAAGGATGTCCGGGAAACCCTTACTAATAGGTTTCCCAACCTCAAATTGACTCCCCCGCCCCCTTCCCGGCTCTGTTTCAAAATTGAGCCCCTTGTCTCAATATCAGCTGTATAAAATTCTGTAGAAGTTGTTCATATCTAGCCATCTCTAGTAATCTGCATGTATGTTACTAATGTCATTCTTTCAGCTTTCATTAGACAATCTCAAAATCACATTTAATTCTTGGCCTGCCTTGGATGCATATTGCTTACTAGCTTTAAAAATAACCCACAAAACAAGAAAGAGTTGTGTTATTTTTAATCACTATGTGAAAAAAAACGGGTGTTTGGTTCATTGCTACTTTTCTATTTTACTATTGGCCGTATATCTCACATCATTTTAGATTAGTTTTATTGTTGCCATTCTGTACTAACAGTTTAATGGAAGCAATATATAATACTGCTTCTATTAAACTGTTAGTACAGAAAGGTAACAATTCCAGTACAGGTCTCATAATATTGCTAGTTACATGATAAATGTAACCTGAACTGTAAAGTGAAACATTACCAGCCATGTAAAAAACACTGGAACACAGTTTATTTCACAAGTCAGTTAATCAAGGTATTATTTTCTTATTTAGTTTTAATAAAATGTATTACAAGCAATGACAGTCTAATACTCCCCACTGTGTCATATAGCTTGAGCAATCTCTTTCTCTCTCTCTTTCTCTCTAGACGTGATTGTCATCATGAAAACATCCTTTGTGGGAATGAAATATTAGACTCATGAAAGTCTCACACTACTACCTTGACAAGTCAGTTATGGGACTAGTTTGATTCTAATTTCAGGACATTATACGTTTAAAAAACAGCAATTTTTAAATAAAACATCTAATTGATTTTACCTAGATTACTCTGTTCAACCAAATCATAATCACACAGCTAATAAACTAAACAGCAGTCAGTAAGTGGAGACTGAATCGACAAAAAACCCTTTATGTAGCCCATAGAGATGAATGACAATAATCATATAGAATCATAGAATAATACAGCACAGGAGGCCTTTCGGCCCATCGTGCCTGTGCCGGCTATTTGAAAGAGCTGTCCAATTAGTCCCACTCCCCTGCTCTCTCCCCATTGCCCTGTAAATTTTTCCACTTCAAGTATTTATCCAATTCCCTTTTGAAAGTTATTATTGAATCTGCTTCCACCTCCCTTTCAGGCAGGGCATTCCAGATTATAACAACTCGCTACGTAAATTTTTTTATCCCTCATGTCGCATCTGGTTCTTTTGCCAGCTTCCTTAAATCTGTGACCTCTGGTTACCGACCCTTCTGCCACTGGAAACTCCACAATGGAGTTTGTAACACACAAGGCCATTCTCTAGAAATCATTCCTGACTAGTGAATACAGTTTGTGTACCATGTCGTATGTAACTAACCTCATCACTACAAAAATATTAGCCTTCTGCAAAATTAGCATGCAGAGTATCGTACCTTCCCCGTTCCATTTAGCTCAATGACAACTCAAGTAATTATTAAAGCACATATATCATCTTGAAGCAAAAAAAAGTTTGAGTTGTTGCAGCCTATATGTAGAGGTGGGTTATCTGCATATCAATATGATAAGTGTTCAATTTGTTTTTAAGATATTACTGTTAAGGACACGCAAGAAATTCTCACCTTCATTCTTTCTGGTCTGTAGCTGTTGGCTCCCTGTGAGTGATGACTGGCTAAGGACAACATCTGACATACGGGCAGAGCTAAGCACCTTTCCAGCTAATAAACTCATCCCTGAAGGTTCTGCCCGATCCTTTAAAAGAAAACAAAAGCAAACTTAAATCTGACAATAAAAGTAGACTGGGGCTGTAAAATTAAGGAATAAGCATCACCATCAGTACTTTATCCCTTCAAAAAAACTATGAAGATCTTCCTCTTTTGTATTTTTTTTTTAAATAGAGAATGTTGGTGAAAACACAGGGAGAACTGGCTTGAAACCATTAGAGTCAACTTCTTTGCCGCAGATGCGAGCTTAGCAATTTCTCCAGCTCAGTTTCCTGAACATCCTCACTGATCATTTAAACAAAGAAGCACAAAATAAACACAAAAGAATGTTCATCTTCATTTTTCGCACATTTAATTTTTTTTTCCAAAGGGAAGCTTGATGCTGCAACTGATGTCTTAGTTAGCTATTTAAATTGCTGCAACTTCTTAAAGTGCTTCTCATACACAGAGAGACATCTCAGAGCAATTTCATAAGACAGAGGAAAAAACAGGAAGACTAGAAGGGTCAGGGGTGAAGACACAGTTGAAGAGAAGGGTTTTAAAGGAGGCTTTTGTCTATGTTTGAAACAGCCCTATTTATAAATCAAAGCATGTCTTCAATTCTTTTAACCCCATTTTTGCTGATACCCCAGTCACAAATGTACACCTAAGTCAATTGCAATTACTGTTGAGTTTTGCTGGGCCAAGGTTGTAAAGGATAACTGAAAATCTCATTGTTTCTGTTTAATACTCATTAAATATTCTGCCTTTTTTGTTTAATAATCTTTAATTTTAAAAGCACAGTAAATGGAACAAATTTAATCTTGAAACAAAATATGATACGCTATATTGTTCAGACTTTTTGTATTACACTGTAAAGCAGAGGTAATAATCAGACATTTAACAGTTAATGATGCAAGAGAGTAAAAATGGTTTCTACATACATAAGCATCGTCACTTGTCTGAATGGTGTGATGCCGTTGGAGGGTTCTAGTTGGCTGTCTCGTTGTGTAACCAACTCCATTGTGATCATTTACCTCCATTGGCTGCATAGGAGCTCTTCCATCCATTCGATCTCCTGTCATGGATTCTGAAATAAAAAGCCTTTTTTGTAATTCCAGTGCTTTTTTGTTGGTTAGCACAGAACTGAGCCGTAAGTATTTCAGTTACTTATCTGTTTTTAATCACTTAGGGTCCATTCAATGCGGCATTCCTCATTCTTTGAATACAGATCATGATTTACATATAATGAATAAGATGCTTTCTAAATAGGGGAAATGATAGGGACTTTTTCCTTTAAGGCATTACATGGAAGCTCTTGAGCCATGCTGTATGTAAAGCCTCAGATTTCAGTTCTTTGATGGAGGAGGGTGTAAGAGACTGGGATGATATAACATAAATACAAAGGAAAATGGCAGAAGCCAAAGCATTTCAAGTTGCAGAGAGAAAAGGAAAAAGGAGTAAGAGGCAAAGAGATTTGTAGGTGCAGGATGAGCTACATTCAACGAATAAGAAAAACCATAACAAAATGTAGATAATACATTATTTCTCAGTAGCATGAGCTTTTGCCTTGCTTGATTTTGTGAACTAGTGAGAGTGACACAATGAAATCACTGTACCATTGATTTGTGATATGTTACTTGGTAAAGATTTAGCTGAGTATTTGTTACCAAACAAAACAAGTAACTATCTAGAACTGTGAATCTCTTTGGTTCTACTTGTATGGAAAACCATGGTTCATAAATCACTAACAAAATGATGCCTTCTATCTGAAGAGGAAGCAGTAAGAGATGGCTGAAACTTTGGCTCCAGTGTAGTCCACCTGGATTCGAGTGCTGTTGCAGAATACCCAATCAAGATGTACAATATATGCCCCATGCCTGAAGCAAAAGCTGTTCTTGGTGTCCTTTCCCAATATATTATGCACAACGTGCGCCAATTAGGTCGTCCCAATCTTTCCCAATGTCTTTTGGGGGCAGTTGAGCCTTTGGGGGAGGGAAGGGGAGCGGAAGGAAAGAGAGAGCCATATTGGTTTGTTTTCTTAAAAAAGAAAAAGCATTTTGAATGTTAAGTGAAGTGATTCTTCGGATTTCACTATACTATGGTAGATCCAGGGGCCAATTTTCCTGACCTTTGCTCCGTGGGACTGCCCATCCCACGGGCGCAAAGGTCAGATAAAAAGAGGGCAGAGACCCATTGCATTGGCCAAGGACAGGAAATGCGAGCCTACCTGATCATGGACAGGCACACTTCAAGCGCACTGCTCCTGTCCAGCATCTGAAGGGGTGGGTCGGGGGAGCACAGCCTGGGAAATCAGCCCCATATTTTCCTAATATAGTATAAGTGCTGACACATCATATGTCATGACATAGCCAGCTGTATAGGTTTCTATTCATGACATCATGGGACTATTCAGGGTCTCAACTCCCTTTTTCTCTACCACTGGTGCATTTAGATACATAATAATTTCCAATAGCTGATCAGCATATTCCTTTCTGTTGTTCCCAATAGCTGATCAGTGTGCACTTCGTCCCAGTGGAACGTTAATTAATCACCAATTTGAATTATGCCAGAAGCAGAGGGGTGTCCCCACCATTATGGGAATTAATCGAGGTTTTATGGTAAGAGTCAGACAGCAATGATAGACATAAGCATATGATAAATGTGATAGAGCAATCACTTCTCACATCTTATCGAGTCAAGTGCAATTAACAGTAGTTAGGAACTGTTTAAATGCCAGGCCTCACTTTTTCCAGGTCCAAGCTGGAACTGAAGTCTAAGACAGCACTGACAGCAAATTACTGTCCACGGAATAGCAAAACTAAATGAGAAACTAAATTCAGATTGCACAGGGAACAAAGCTCTGCTACTGGAAGCTAACAAAAGAAAGTCTGTCTTTCTAAAGCTATAATGTCCTTCCCAAGGACAAAAGTGATCTCACCACAGCGCTGTGTGATACCAGTAATAGGCATTTCTGGTATGTAATCTCCCAGATCCAACGGCATTGACCGCATTAACAGCCATCTCTCAGTGATTTTGAATAAAGAAAAAGTAATTCTATTGTTTTCCTTTTTGCTACAAAGCAACTTTTGTGCCATTAAGACAATATACATATTTTTCAATACTGTCTTTGTCAAATATTAGCAATATTTAGAAATGCACAGATTTCACATTAACACTGATGGCTAAGATAATCATAAACTCAGATTCCCACTGGTCTTTCAAACCATCTGAGTGCAGTTTGAAATGAAACGAAGGGGGTTGGGTTGTAGAGTTGGAGATGATTAGAGAGATAGAAATTCCAAAAGATGACGAGTTTTTTAAAATACAAACTTGTCATCACACTAAATTAACTATGATCTATCTGCTCTCCTATTTTTTTCAACCTTGATGGCGTACCACACTCCTTGAACTGAACATTTATCCCCCCATTTAACCAAACTGCTAACTCAATTAGCCAGGAAACTGGTTTTACCCAAAACACTGCTGTCCATTCTACCGTTAATGTAAAATTCAGACCAAAAGTCACGCCTAAAGGGTGCAGCTTATATAATGATCGCAACAAAATTTTGCCTCTTGATTTTTAAATTGATGTGTTTAAATTGTTAATGGGACACAGATCAGATAATTTCTAATTTTCTGTACTGTAGAGTTTTGGTTCCTAGCACACTGATTACACAGAGTTTATACAAACTAAAGGACAACGGCAACCTGCAGTGATTACAAGTCAGTAATCAGATTATGAGGTTCAGTGGGCAGTCACAACAGCAAAACTCAGCTGGTTTATCACTGTCGACTGAATCCCAATACCAGACTGTAATTTTCTCATTATCCCTTATACCTTCTTATTTCTAACATATACTCATTTAATTCTATTTAAATAGCTATTGTGCCCTATTTAAATAACCATCAGTCATTGGTGCAAATACCAAATTTCAGTCCTGGTTTATGGTGAGCTTTGCACATGAATATTAGAAACTTTGTAGTTGTCACTGTGAGGTTACTGAGTCTCCAGCTAATTACTGGAAACCTCAATGCTTGGTATATGTACATCATATAAAATTTATAAAGCAACAAATGTAAATCTACTTTATTATTATGGTAGCTTGATACAATTGTGTGCCATGATTTAGAATTAGCAGTCCTAACCTACAAACTCACTGGGGGGAATTTTAATCCCCACTCGACGGAAACCGGCAGGGTGGCAATTAAAATGGAACAGAAGGCTTACCCGTTGGCCTGCTGCCCCGGTCTGGTCGACTGCAATTCTAAACTGCCAGTGCCAAAGACACCCACTTGTAGCCAGCGGGGTCCTTGTTTAAATATACAGATTGGGTCCCAATGACATCACTGAGGCCTGACTGCAATCTTAAACCAACACCTACGTGGAAAGGCCCCTGTGGCTTCCCCGCCAGGCCAGTCCCAAAAAGGTAAGCTTTAAAAATTTTTGGGGGGGGGTTTCCTTCTGGGCTAGGAGGAGCAGGGGTGCTCACCTGGGCCCCACAAAGAAACTTTGGGCATCGCCTACCCCAGCCTTTCCTCCCTCTTCCTCGACTGCATCCCCTTAGGACTCCCTTGACTCCATACCTGAATGCCGGGGATTGTTCCATGGGTCCATGATGGTGGCCTCCTATCACCCGAAATCCCCCTCCAGCCCACAGGTCAGATAGTGATTCCCACCAGAGGACGGGAGTCTGACCTCTGATATGGGAATGAGGCCTCCGAGCTAAAATCTCTGCGCCCTCACGTGGCACAGGCATGCCAACTTGCCATGTGCCCGGACCCCCCAAGCACCAATCCCACGCGCCAGTAAATCACCCCCATTATTTAAAGATGGTGAGTAAATGTCCTCATCACTGAAAGTTGAGTTCATTACTGTATTGATTTTTATAATGAACAGAAGAACATGTTGCTTAGGTAAAATTATGTCAGGATTCATGCTGTAACTAATGGAACATATAGGTATCATCCAAAAAGCCCTACTTTTTAAACGTTTGAGTGAGTGACTGAGTGTGATTTTAGGCAATAAGCATTTATTCCCCACCAGACTGTACTGCATCATTTAACTTGTGACAGCAGGAAAGTTTTCCTTATGTAAAAATGAAGTGTTAAGGATGTGCCTGATATCCTCTTTCAAGTCTGGAACGTATTCATCCCAACTAGTGATAAATCTAAGTGTATGTTGAATAATTAGCATTCCATACATATTGACAAGCCAATAATTGGGAGTAAATCCATTCTGGAGTCCATTTATGAGCAAGTCTGGCAATGGAAGCCCCAAATGAAAATTCTGCTAGCTCACCACGAATTTTACGAATGGTGCAAAGGGATGTACAATCCGACAAGCCGAGCCTTTGGTTTTCTCCAAATGTCTAAGCATCAGGATTTTAAAAGTTGGAAGTCTACTAGGGAAAAAAATTACAGGGCTATGGGGAAACAGCAGGAGAGCGGGATTAATTGGATAGCTCTTTCAAAGAGCCAGCACAGGCACGATGGGCGAAATGGCCTCCTTCTGTGCAGTACCATACTATGATACTACCTAGAGTGAGACTATTTAATATACAAATGTCTTCTCTTACCTCTGCTTGGCACTTTGCTTCTGGCAAAGCCAGGGACTGGCTGATGACTGTAAGGCTGTGTCACACCCATCTCCTGCACATGATTCATATTTGCTAGTGGTGTCTCTGCATCCCCACGTCTAATAGCATTAAGCAGTGCTGGATTCTCTTGGCAGCCTTTGGTGGATGTGTCAGTGCAGTCTGTATTGTCCTGATACCCCTCCCTGTTCCCCTCGCTCGCACAGTCCTCTTCCATACTCTCCGAATGCATCAACGGGGGGTGGTGTACAAAACTGTGCCCTTGGGATGAGGAAGGGGGTTGTGGAATATGCTCTTGGCCTCTGACCTGTAGTAGACGATGGTGCTGATGATAAGTTTCTGTACTTTGATAAGGCAAATTTAACGTTTGGTGCTCTGATAAAGTCTGTTGCTGCCCACATAGGTTGGCAGTCATGTTCCCAGCATCCCCCACCCCTTGGTTCATGTGCCTCAGCAAGTCATATTCTTGCTGCTGCTGCTGCTGTTGTTGCTGCCGCTGGTGTCGTTTCAAGAAATGTGCCATCTCGGCAGGAGGTAAGCGCAGGTCCTGTTGTCCTGTCAAAGAATGCCTGGGTGACAGTAGTCCCTGGATCATATGGCCATACTGCTGTGAAACTTGTTGGTGTCTTGTGTAGTCAGGTGGTGTTGGAGAAAGCAATGCCTGATGTAGTGACGAAGTTGTGAAATCCTGTTGCTGCTGTTCGTGCTGCAGGAGGGCTTTACCAGCCATGTTCTGGTTATAGTTTGAAAGCTGTGCAATTTTCATGGCTTGGGAAAATGCTGCTGCTGCTGGATTGAAGTTGTTAGTTAAGACTCGAATCTGCTCCTGGAAAAGGTGAGGGTGCACGTGGGTCTGATCGTAGCTCAAAGGAGTGAATCGACTGATAGGTCGACTGAAAACAAATAGAAATCAGTGTAAGAAAGTTAAGAGCATTAAGAATCAACTGGAGAGTAACGTATAGGCCAGACCAGGTAGGAATGAGAGCTTCCCTTCAGGACATTAGTGAACCAGTTGGGTTTTTGTTACAATCTGGCAGCTTTCATGGCCCACAAATTACCATATTTATGAATTCAATTCCAGAACTTGCCAGGTGGTATTTGAACTCATGACCTCTGGGTTGTTAGTCCATGACCATAATCACTGAATTTCCATACACATCTGAGACTTGACTATGCTCAAAGTCAGATGGAATGAAATAACATCTGTATTCCCCTCAGAGTTATGATCACACATATTGTTGTCAAACTTACAACTCTGAAGTTGGCATTAGTTGTTCTTTCACATATTTAGATTGTTACTTTATGCTTAGTTAACCCTTTCAAGACTCAGAAATGTAATAACACATTTAGTGATCATGATAGGATATCTCGAACAACGCTTGAACTTCTAAGTTATTCTTTTCTCACCGTTATTTTTGGTTCCAACTGTGCAAAGCTCGATTCACCAGGCAAATGGGTGGCAAAGTAACTTGCCTCCAGACCCCTGCAATGTTGCTTATGACCCAGCTGCTAGGAGGTGAATGAGCTTTTTAATTTTCTCTCATTTTTTAATTTTTAATTTTTAACTTTTTAATTTTCTCTCATTTACTGGGGAAGCATCTAGTTTCCCTTTGCTGTCTCGCCCTAACAAAGATTGGGCACTAGACCTGAGGAATGCCAAGAGTTAAAACTCACCCTGACTATTTCACAGATATTGGAACACAAGCTTTCTGAACCACCATGCCATCATTTATAAAGCATGAAGAAATCCACGAGCATCCTAAAGCACATGGTACTAATTTGACGTCAAAGGATTGCACCTTCCGCACAAAAGGAGTTAAAAAAACTAAAACATTGGAAGTCATCCATTAATCAAATTAACCGCTCAATAAATGTTATTTGATCTATACACCATTTTATCATGGGAATTCTGTAAATGGAAATATAATTTTTAAAACAGCATTTACAAGAATCAGATTTCACATATTGTGTGGTGATTTCCATTTGAAGGCCAGTATTAACCATGCCAGTTAATAAAAAGAACATATCATTTTCCAGAATATGATTATTCTCAAGGCATTAACAATAACAGGGTAATAAAAAAAAGGCTCAACTTGTCATATTAAAACCGTTGTACAAAGCTGTTTCCATCCGTTATAATGAACACATTTCAGGCAGCAGAATCAGTGCCTGCTCTCATCTGGAGAAGATTATTCCATTCTTTACTAATCTTCGATCCTACAGAGTATCAAAACTTAAAAATCAGATTCAAATATAATCTTACCTGTTTGCCTCTGCACTGTCAGCACTCAGTTGTTTTGCAAGGGCCCTGTGCTGTCCAAGCCCAAGAGATGGCATGTGCAACCCTCTCTGTTGTAGGGGAATCTGATTCCCTGGACTGATGATTCCATGGGCATGTGTGGTGTGCAATGTCTGTCCAGCAGCTTGTAGCAAGTTGTTGCTGAGCATATCTGGTGGCTCCTGGACTTGGATTGTAACCTGCTGCGTTTGTGATTGCTGTGACAAGCCAGGCTGTAAATTCATTCGAGGCAGATTAAGGTTTGGGGGAGGGGGGCTATTACTGGGCTGTTGGAACAGAGCATTGTGGGATGGTATGCCTTGAAACTGAGATGGAGAGGCAGCACAACCTGAGGAATTAAAAAAAATAAAAACAAACATTTCATACAGCGAACTATTCCACTGCACAAGTGATACTCTAGTGGCAATATCCAGTAGTTTAAATAGTTCCAGGCAGTCCACTCATCAGCCTAGGAAGCTTTTAAAGTTAAGCTTGAATGAGCTTAATGTTAACAGAGAGTGTAGCTAATTCATAACAATGAAATTTAACCAGCGTGAGCAAAGCTCTGTGCATATGGACTTGCACAGCAACCCTGATCTGCCAGTTGCACATCGTACTCTATAATAGAATGACACTCTCTATATTATGGCACCCTAATGTTTTACTCCACAATCTGATATCAAAGAGTTACACATGAACTATCAATATAACTATAGTCTAAAATTAAATTAAACTGAGCATTTTTGCATGCACAGTATCTGAAAACTTATTTTGTACCTAAATAAAGGATTCCGGAACTCTGTATTTCCTTGCTAGAAAGAAACTGGCTTTTGGCAGTGACAATAATGCTACCCACAATTTGATAGCGAGCATTAAGATGCAAGAAGATAATCTCATATTTGAGAGTGCACTATATTTTTCAGTTAATCCCAATTACTTTGGAATGGGTGAGTGTCACACAATCAAGTATAAAAACACTCAACTAAAAGTAACTTAGATGGGCAACTGTGACATATGTGTACTAATCGGCAAAAAGATTTTATGTTTGGTCAGCCAGATGTCTGACGTGTGAAAACCCACCACCATGTTTAAGCTTCCAAGCCAAGCTACTGAAAAATCCACATGTGCAGAATTTCTGTTTGCTCAACACAAAGTGCACACTCTTCCCACAGAGCCACGCCCCACTTATATAAGTCCAAACAGCTTTGGTGCAGGTGGGCACAGCCAGTGTACTATTAAGATTCTTAATGCTTGTACAGGTAGGGCTACCCTACATATTAGGGCATTGGCTTGCAGGGTTACATGAAGCCAAGCGGGAAGAAGCTAGGTCCCCAATGACGGATCTACCCCTCCATTAGTGAACCAGATTGGCTGGTCAATCATCAACACTGCCCTGCAGTACCAGCCCGGTTCAGGTACAGGATTACTGAGTGTGCTTGGTTCCAAACTTCCTTTAACAGGCATATCATCTTGGAGCCACCTCAACTCCAAAGCAACTCTACTTACCTAGTAGGAAAAAGCTAATCTATCAATCGAAATAAAAATGTAGCTGCAATAGATGTTTAGACTGGTCAACCTAGGACTCGAAAATTAACATGGAATATACTTACTGCTGGATTGCATGATGGCCGTGGTACCAGGTGGAGGACTGTTATTAGACTTGCTGAAGAGGTGGTTATTGGGATGATTGGGAGGAGGGCTCGACTGTTCATGCTGAATTCGTAACCTATAAAAGGTGATATTTTTTAATGTCATAATTCAGAGGCAGTTACAGGTAGATATTGTGTTTCAATTAACTGACCATTGTCATATAATCTGCAAAAGTAGCATTTTATCCAAAATGTTTAAATACCTTATGATCCTACCTAACAATAACTTTCCATAAGTGCGGCAAGCTCATGCAATATATATGGCTTGTAGCCATAAGCTAAATTCCATGCTTAATACACTGGTTTTATTCCAAATTAAATACAATGTAAGCATTAAACACGATGGAATGTTTTGGCCATAAAATTGTGTAGCACACTTTCTATAAGGTTATTTCATCAACATAGCATTTCACTGAAGTCTCCAAGAAAATGCTGAAATTTAATCCAAATATTTTCTTGTGCAAAAAAGATTCAAGCAGAACACAAAACCCAAACTGCCTTGTCTCTGTGTTGTTACTAAGCTTGTTAATATATGCTCACATTTATATAACAGTTTATTATACCAATATGTTTCAAAGCACTTCACACAATGAATTCTTTTTGAAATATCATAACTGTCGCTATGTAAACAAAGTCAGCAGTCATTCCCTGCCAGCAACATCCCAGAACAGGAATGATTTGTTCATGTATTTATCGAGGAAGGAATGTTGTCCAGGATACTGGGAGAACTCACTGCTCTTCTTTGAATAGTGCTACGGGATCCTTAATGTCCACTTGAACTATGAGAACAGACTAAAAGGACCAAGGCTTAACATTTCATCTGCCAGCTACAACAGGGCAGCGTCTCTTACGTACCTGCCTAGATTATGAGTTCAAATGCACAATGAAAGGACCACAGGTGACAGCCAAACTGGCACAAAATATTATGTATTAACATAAAATACAATGTAAAACAACAAAATATAACCTTTAAAATAGCACATTATTATATAGTTGGTCAACCCAGACTAAGTTATACTTGGATTCCTCACCTTTGCAGCTGGTGAGTGATTAACGCTGGTTGGTTTTCCACGTGCTGCACCAATGAAGCTGTTGACAATGGAGGTGAAGGCTGAGCTGGTCGAATACATTCCTGTAGGTCCAGAGGGATGGATGCTCATATTTGGCAAAAATACATTACTATCGCACAGTACACATGACAACTGGGTTAGACAGGAGTCAAACAGGCTTATTTACAGTCATGACTGTAATGGTCATTAATTTTCTGTAGGATAAAATCATACTCTATAGTTTCCTATTCCTAATATGCCCTGCTCTGCTGTGATTGACACTCCTGATAGGTTGCAAAGGCCTCTTGACGAGGATGGAATACTTTTTCTTCCTACGAATCCAACGAAGAAATCCTTGTAGTACAATTGAGCCACTCATCCGTCGTCTTAGCCTCACAAATCACTGCTACACTTTGACATGCTGTAATTTCAAAAGTTTCAAAATGTATCCCACATACAGTCTACTTTTCTGAATTCAAAGTCACTCAGTTCTAATTACGTGAGAATTCAATCTTTTTAGCACTAAATTTCCACTTTGCTGTGGTATTTACATTGCTTAATTCAAATTATTGGATAATTCAAATACTTTAACACAAAAAACTTTGAATCATCAGGACTAGACTGTATATTGTAAATTGTTCATTACCATTTAAACCACAATAGCAAAATGCAAAATGCAAAATGAGGGCTAAAATACCCCTAAAATACTGGTTGGCCTGAGTGGTCATTTGTGTTTTCACAGTGTTTTCTACCAATTTCCACTACACAGTATTACTTCTGAATGATGTATTTATTTCTTTTGCATACTTTTGGCATCTGATTACATTAAAAAAAAAGTACTGCAGGATGTTGTTCCTTGATGAGACAACTTGATCAATTGGTTCACCATTTCCATAAAGCAAGCAAAATCAGCAGAAACTGCAGACTGCTTTTGGGGGGCAGGGAAATAAAGTGAGACCTCCAGGATGGCTTTTTTTTTTGGAAGGGGAGAGTTCTAGAGTCACTGTCAGATTGATCAGCCAAAGTACCCCATGCACTCACAGTATATGTGATATGTCATTGTAAATCACATGGTACCTGAATCTGTTGCTGTAGGATTTGTTGCTGCTGTTCTTGTTGGTAAAGTATGTGCTGTTGTTGTGTCTTCTCGAATATTTTTTCATCCATAGCGTTTCCATACATCTTTTGCAAATGCTCACATTCCTAAACATAAAAATAGAGCTTAACAGTGGTCAGTTGGAGAAGAGACTAGTAACTAGTGTTTCTGAAATACTGGGTCCAGTACTAATCAACCCAAGAACCAGGTCAATCAAAGTAATTATCCAATAGATCCAAAATCTGAAAACACTAGTGTTATAAGGCAAGGTAACCAGTGTTGCACTCTGATTTTTTTTGGAAGGCGCCAATCATTAGTTAATACAAGTATCAGAAAGCATCGATGATGAATATTTACTTCCAGTGCAATATGCAAACATTTTGCTAACTGACCAAGTGTGTATTGTACTAAGGACCCTCAGCGTTCATAGTAAGTTTCACTCCATAAGTTGTTTAGGCTTTTACCCAGTATAAGCAGATATTCATGCCAGGTTACCCATGACTATTGGTTAAAATTGTTTCCCTTTTTCTTAGCTTCAATATGTTATATAACTCAAAAGTGCACAGATGTCAAGAACCTCACATTGTATAGGTTAGGTCTGCACTTTATTTATTGCTCAAACCCACTCATCCAGAATCTGGGCTTGAAATCCAAACAAAGGCTGTTTCCTAACAAAGTTTCAATTATAGAACAGGATGAAGAATCAAGCTAATTGGTAAGAACTTCTACACACATAAGCTGAGGAATCCTTCCAATCATAGGTACTCCAAACTGAAGAATCCTGTTTTGGGCTGTTTCTTTGGTTGGAAAAGTATTGCAAAGGAATTATTAGGAGATGAAATTCTTCTTCTTAATGATAATTTTTGTACCCACATCAACTATTTCACTGAAATTATCAACACCACCCCCCACTCCCACCTCGGTCTGGATGGCAGTGGATAAAACATTAGCGAGAGGTCATCTGTTTGGGTAGGCATTATTCACATATTGCTTATAAGACTTGCCATCTCTGTTAACGGCCAATTATACTTCACCCCTTCAGATTTTGATAAATTTTCACTATGTCCTCTAGACTCGATTGCTTGACATTTCCTAATTAGTGCTGTGGAATTCTGCCTACCTGCTGCAGCTGTTTTATGCTACTGTTTGTGTTTGTGCTTTTCTCCAATTTCTCCAAGTGGGCTTTGAATGCCTGTATGCTAGCAGCACCGTCTGAGAAACGACGAACTGGAGAGAACCTCTCTGTTGGAAGGTGCAGGGTGTTGGGGTCTTTGTAGCAAACACTGAAATAAAGCAAAATTTTAAAAAATGAACAGGTTCTGTGAAACTGCAACAAATCAGACTCCATTGTGCCACTCTAATCTCAAATTCTGACCTAATATTGCTTCATTTTACAGCTGTATTTAGACATGATAAGCCATCTCAAGTCCTAAAGAGGTTCTTTCTACATCCCACGTGTATAATTCCTGTAAATTATTTACAATTTCTCTATTTACTTTCCTCTATGTGAACTTGCATTAAACAGCTCACGAATGGATAGAAACAGCTATGTTGTAGAAAGGTTCTGCAAGTTCTTAAATAAAGATCTGGTATCATATTTTTAAGCTTCCAAGCCAACTTCCTCAATTAAAAAATACTCTACATCAAAAAAACCATCAAAACAAATCAGAAAGAACATACCACACTAAAAGGCCTGCAAGATATCCTGGTTTGCTTCATTTTCCATCTTCCAGAACTTTGGTTTAATTCCCACCCACCCCATGAAGTACAGAAATAGAACATTTAGTTCCCAAGTGCGTACTTGATACGGACAAAACTGCTGTAAAGAGGCAGCATCACTCCACCTGGACTTCAACATACTCAGGTAAATTCACCAATCCCATGCCCCAACAGGTCATAGAATTGGCACGACAGTATTGTATTCCAATCTCGCACCCTCACTCCCTTCGAGCATCGATCCCCACTGGGAGAGCAAGATTGGTGAATTTACCCTATGCACACAATAAATGAAGAAAAGTAAAGATCAATTTATTTTGTTTCCTTTAAGAACTTCTTAGGCGTCTTGCTTCGATTAAATGTGGCTGCAGTAATCATATTAACTAATAGATTTGCCAGTAGAGCACTTATACCTTGCTGGGGTGGGGTCGACGATTAACCTGCTCTCCGGGGGTAGGCCCTCATTTAAATATTTTAATGAGGCTGCGTGCATAGATTTTATCTGTGTTTCACGTTTAACTCCGGTCGGCCGGGTTTCCCAGGCCTCAGGAAACCTGGCAGCTGAAGGGAGGCGAGAATGACTGAACAGGTAAGTGCCTTTCCAGTATTGCTTGTGGGCCAGGAGGAGCTAACCCTTGGCCCACCAAACTTACCTGCTTCCCCTCTGCGATCAGACCTCCGCGATCGCTCCCCCCAACCGTGAATTCTTCAACCGCCAACCCCACCCCACCCCTCCTGCGAGCTCTCTGACCCCAGACCCGCAATCTCTCCGGGCCCCTCCCCACCATGTCGGACCCACAATCTCGCCCTCCCTCCCTCTGATCCCTGGCTACGGCCTGATGCCACAGGCCTACCCGCCCGACAGCCAGCCAGCTTCTCAATCTGGCTGGCTGCGGCCAGAAAACAGATTCAGAAAATGTTAACCAGGTTAACGGAGGCGGTTTGGGGGGCGGGTGACTAACCTGCTCTCCAAGGAGGTTAAATTCGGCAGGACCTCCGGGAAACCCGTACTTCTGGGTTTCCCAGCCACTAAACTCACCGCCCGCCCGCCCGCCCCCCCCCTCCAAACACATCCCCGTAAATATCGGGGTCCACGTATCCAAGTTGGGGCAGTGGTAGGAGGCACTACAATGGCCTGTGCTGGAAATGTATGTGTGCTTCGATGTATGGTAAGGAATGGACCAGTTCCCTCCTGCCATGGATGAACATCTGGCTGGCATTCACTGAAGGGCTCACACATGAATAATGACCACTTGGGAGATGTGCCAGAGGATTTTATGGGTACATACCCCAACATGAGTCAGCAACTTCGAAAGAGGGAAGAAATCAAAAAACTGTACTGGGCTCTACTGTACGAGATGATGGTCTCCCAATCACAAATATCTCAAAAGGAAAGCATCTTTCAGAAAATTAGCAGTCTAAATTAATCACCCCACTCCTCGCAAAGAAGTGCATCAATCTTTGATTCAAAGATCAATTTTCAATGGTCAAATCATGGAAAATATACATTCATAAAGAAAGGTTATACCTCAATCAGTCCAATGTGTGTAAATGGAATAGTACATTGGGATTGAAACTTTAGAACCAGATGCCATTGTAGTGAAATGATGGAAAACAGAGGAAATTCTTTGTTTTGAAATACACAAGGGTCCAGCCAAAAAACAAAAATGGAAGTAAAATTCTTTGGTGTGTGCAGTTATGAAGTCTACGTAGCCTGTGACATTCAGCAAATTACTTCTTTTCCCTAATCTACCTAAAAATTCAATGAGTGCAGTTATTTGAAGACTAATGAGAAGTTTGATTCAGTATTTCCAGTAGAACTTACAAATACTGCAACATTCACACGGCAGTCTCCAGAGAAACTCTAGTTCTCTTTTAGTACCTAAAATCACAATGCAAAAATATTTAACTTGTTAAGCTGCTTTATTCTTTGCAAAACCCTTGGAGTCCACTGCTATTAAGGGAGCTACAGCAAGACATATACTCACTATTGACCCCATAGTGTTTCTACGACTGTAGTGGAGTTAAATTCTGAAGATAAAAAAGTTTAGTCAGTTTACCTGGTGATGTGAGGTTTGCATGGATTGCACTACTATTTGCGATTCAGCAAAATACCAAACATTCTGAGCAGGGTTAACTGCTGCACTGATTACTTGACAGGACAATGTTCACAATTAATCGATCCCTGTATGTGTACTTTCCATTCTTTCTTACATCACTGAGGTCATATCAGTTCTGTGAATCAGGTCCCTAGCTGGAGTGAAATGCTAACCCCCAATGAATGAATGAAAAGCTCTTAAGAGACTTGGAGGGGAAACTTAAACCCCCAGGACGGACGGGAGGGGGGGTGGGGTTTAAAATCTCAAAAATCGGAAACCCAACCCCAATCTGCCCACTTCCAGTTTCAACGGAGGCGGGTTGGGGGAGTTGGGCGACTAACCTGCTCTCCCAGAGGCGGGTCTGTAATTTAAATATTATAATGAGGCTGCGTGCTTCAAATTTTACCACAGTTTTAAATTTAACGGCTGTGGGCCGGGTTTCCCAGGGCTCGGGAAACCCAGCAGCTAAAGGGAGGCGAGAACGGCCGGAACCAGCAGAGAAATGCTTTTCCAGTAATGCTTGTGGGCCAGGAGGAGCAGGAGTGCTTCCCCCAGCCCCTCAAGCTAACCTGCTTCCCCCTCCCTGTAATCTGCTTCCATCCTCACAATCCGATGCCCCCCCACGATCTTCCCCAGACCCACGTTCTCTCCCACGACCCATGATCTCATCTCCGACTGTCAATCCACAATCTCACCCCCCGACCTTGCATTCACGATCTCACCCAAGGCCTTTCCGATCTCGCCCCCCCACCCCCACCCCCACCCCCCAGGCATCCATGATCTCTCCCTCCCTTCCTCTCGGTGCCTGGCTGCAGCGTGGTGCCGCAGACCTTCCCGCCTTGCAGCCTGCCAGCCTCTCAATCTGGCTGGCTGCCGGCCGGGAAACGGAGAAATTTTTTTTAAATGAGGTCCAGCGGGACCTCCGGGTTACTCTCAATTCCGGGGTTTCCCGGCCACCACGACCACCCACCATGCTCCCGCCTCCCCCATAAATTTTGGGGCCTTGGAGTCCCGCAGATAGCATTACTGGAATGGCTAAGGATGGAAAGTTGGGGCTCAGCTATACCAGAAATTGTTTTTTATATATTAGGTGACAACGGTATCTGTTTCAACGATGAGGAAAGTATTTTTTTTTTAAATGATCCCCATGGCGTTCATTCCCCTTTGTTTGAATATCACCTCCTGATTTGGTTTTCCATGTCCGAAAGCTCAAGATGAACTCTAAACGCTCTTGTCCTAAATGCTCTTTTTATCTTTCTACCTCCCTGCATTCTCACCCAAGATCCTGTCTGCATTCTTAGATAGATGTAAAATATATTACGGTAACACTTGAAGCGGAGCAGGGGAGTGCTCCTGGTGTCCTGACCAACATTTATCCCTCAACCAACATCACTAATAACAAATTATCTGGTCATTTATCTCATTGCTGTTTGTGGGACCTTGCTGTGTGCAAATTGGCTGCCACGTTTCCTACATTACAACAGTGACTACACTTCAAAAAGTACTTCATTGGCTGTGGAGTGCATTGGGACATCCTGAGAATGTGAAAGGCGCTGGATAAATTCAAGTTCTTTCTTATTGTACTGAATAATTACAAAAGGAGATATTTGCATCTTTCTTGATGTCATAGATGTTCTTTGTTACCTTATTTCAGCAGCCTGGGAAAAGGTACTGAATGTAAGATGTGCTGTGATGACACCCTGATAGTATGAATGGGAGTGCTGCCCACAAATATAATATTGTTATACTAGTTAGCACTGACAGGACTGCAAAAAACCAAGCATTGGATAATTAAAAGAAAGCGAAACAAGTGTCCTTTAACAGCACAAATCCTTTTCTCAATCAGCTCTCCTATCCAACAATCCCACTGCAAGGTTAAGGTCCATGCACTCTGCCAGGACAAGCAATTAATAAAATGGGAGAGTATTTTCATAAAATTTTAGCTCAAGCTACTTTATGTTAATGAGTTGGTTTTACTCCTAAAAATGTTGGGGTTTTCTAGCTTCAAATGGTAAACTAAACAGGTTTATTTTTGGTTTGTCCAGAGAATATTGTGATTAATTAAGCTCATTTTATGGGACTGAACAATAATTTAACTGGCCAGTGATAAATGAAATGACTAAAATACACATATAAATTGTCATTTGTCAGTTAGTTTGGCACTCGAAATTTAAATACTAATGTTCAAGAAATTAATCTCTCTCCTAACCTCTAACCCTGCTTGACCTGGATATTGCACTTGGTCTTGACTCTCCCGTGTGCAATGCCACTGGAGGTCAATTAGAATTAATTAACTTAACATGTATGTCACGCACTTCTTAATTTGGCATCACCCTTTCTGTGACCAACAGTTATGCCAGCAGCTAAACACATCTACCACTAGGATGAAGCTTTGTAAGCTCCAGAATCTGCAGATCCCCATACCCATACCTATACCTACAGCATCACGAATACCCTGTGAGGCTATTTCAATTGCCCTGACTATCCATGGGAAAAGCCAAGGGAGATCCACTAGCACTGTTATATACAGCAAAAGAAAAGTTACTAACAACTAAGGGGCAGAAGTAAATATCTCCCATCTCATTCACTCAGATTTTTACAAACTGGAAAACAACACAAATGATTGCTCTTAGGTTTTGTTCCCATCACCAACAAGTGGTGAGTTACATTTTCAAACATAATTTATTGCCACTTGTAAGTTTAGGAAATAATTCCTCTCTCTCTCTCTCTCTCTCCCAAAGGAAATCACAAAAATAATCCTTGGGGAAAAAAAAACTAAAGTTGTGATTTAAAAGACAGGTGATTATTTATGGACTTTAAACTTTATTCACCATAAGTTTTTTTTAAAATTTCAGCCATTCGGCCCATTGTGCCTGTGCCAGTGCTCGATCCACAATGAAGCTGTCTAATCTAATGCAGTTTCCATATTCTTTTCCTGTACCCTTAAATATTTTTCTTCAGGTTTTTATTTCATTCTCTTAAATGTTCTAACTGAATTGCCTTCAATAGTCGTTTGTGATTATACATGTTCATATTTTTACAATCTTTAATTTCTTCTAACCTCCCCATTTATGCTTCCAATACTAACACTGGATAAGAAACAATAGGAATTAAGTATACAAATATGGTATATTCCATGTAAATTATTTAACTGGTAAAAATGCAGTTTCTTATTTACTCTAATTATTTGTGTTCTCCCATATTTCCCCGGTCTCACAACCATTTTCTGTCACAAAGGATGAGCAGGTACCTTGCTCCCAGTCCTCTGCTGCTCTGTAACCGGTTGTTAGGAGGTGGCTGACAGCATTCTGGGATCACTCATCTGCTAAATTACTCCCTCTACCTCTCCAGGAAACTCAGCTAGAATAGGAAACTTGCTATAAAGAGGATTGTGGCCACAACTGCACCGTGCAACATCAGCCTTCTTTAACATCCAGATACGGCATTTGAGTTACTGAGGTGTAAAGTTAGCACTGAAAAACAGGCAACAGCACAGAATAATTCCTTTCTATGGAGCCCAGGAGATTTAAAAAAATCTTTAAAATAATCTAAGTTGCTCACCCTGGAATCCTGAACTTCTTGCCCTTTCCACCAACAATCCTGTGCACACCTGCAGTTGTTCAACTCTAATATCTGAGGTTTAGAGATAGAGTTCTGTGCAAATGTCACTCACCGGCTGTGCTGCTCAGGGTGAGGAACCCAGGCCCGTGAACGGATTGCTAGCTGCTGTCCCAGCTGCCTCTGCAAATCTAGGGGAACCTCAGCTGTAGGAATGGTCATTGCGAGGGTGTGGCGTTTAGACCTGTTAGCCAGATACCTGCAACACAAGTGTATATTTAAGTTAAAATATATTTATGTAAGATAGCTACCATAATACTACTGTCTAAGAGTTAGAAAGTTATGATTAAGTTTAGTTTTAAAGTTTTCAGTGACTACATTTGATTTGATTTTTTTTAAATGTCACATTTACTCTTTTAAGATAAGGTTTTGTGCCCATTAAGGTACAAATAGATTGTCTCTTTGCACCCTGTGACAGCACCAAGCACTCCCAAGCTAGTGCTCGTCAATGAACAGAACAGATAGCATTTTATCCTTGTTATACCGTTATACTGAGAAAATTTAGCAGCCTCCCGCTAAATTTTTTGTGAGCGTTGTTCATGGATTAGCTTGATTTATGTATAAAATAAAGATAGTAACACATAATCTTATCAAATAATTGAAGGTATTTTTTAAAAAATATTTCTTCTTTGCTTTTGCTTGTGTTGTTTTGCTCCCACTAACAACTTGAATACAAGGTTGTGTTTCTGGAACAAGCAAAGGCTAAACTTATGTTCGCCAACAAAAAGGAAAATAGATTTTTTACGTGAAAAGCTCTTTATAACTAGACCCTTATATTGCAAAACAGAGCTCATATGCTGCCAAAGAGGGCACTGCACCCACCCCCCACCCCCCACCGTGTAAACCAACCTTATTCACCTGCATCACCTGCAAGATTATGACTTGCAATGAAACAGATCTTCTTGATAAGCACTGAACCACAATCCATACACACTAACAGATCTCCCTTGGCATTGCTCAGGATAATAAGGTACAAGATATATGCTGTTTAATAACAAAAGTGTGATAGCACATAATGCGCAATGTATTATTATATAAGATAAAAGTGATTTAATTGGTTTCTTTTGTGCTAATTACTGGTTCCAGATTGGTGACATAAAAACAAATTAGACCAATGTGATTGTTGTCTGCTGCTGGGTTCAATTGACTTTTCCTATCTATGTAGTGATAATCAGAAATTTGAGAAATCATAATGCTTACCTGAACAGTGATTATTGAAGCGAATCATTAAGTTATGACAGATTATGATGCTACTGACACACTTAAAGTGTCACACGTATTAAATGCAAGACTTTTAGTTATGTACAGATTTAGATATGAATATTTCTCCCTTGGGAACATGATTCCCTCTATTTCACTGATTTTGTGTTCTGACATGTTCATTTTTGATTTTTTTTTTGAACAAGTGTTCCTCCTAGTATTTAAATGTAGACAACCACAAGTATTCCCAATTCCTCCTCCCTTCACCCAGCTATTTCTGAAATATTATCAACAACAACTTGCATTGAGAAACATCCCAAGGCGCTTCATAGAGGCATAATCAGAAAAAAAGATAGACACCAAGCCAAGGAAGAAGATATTGAGAGATGTGACCAAAAGCTTGGTCAAATAGGTGTGTTTTAAGGCAGGTCAAAGGAAAAGAGGGAGGTGAAAATGGCAGAGAGGTTTAAAGGGAGGCAGTTCCAGAGCATGATGCCTAGGTGCTTGAAGGCATGGCTGGCAATGGTGGGGGAATTCACAAAAGGTCAGAGTCAGTAGAACAGGGAGGGGTGAGGCCATGTCGGGATTTAAACAAATGGATGTGAATCTTAATAGGTTAGTGAGGACAGGGTGATGGGTGAGCAGGTCTTGGTATCAGCTGGATACCGACAGCTGAGCATTGGATGAGCTGAAGTTTATGGAAGGTAGAGGCCAGCCGGGAGAACATTGGAAGTCGAGTCTGGGAGATGACAAAGGCATGATTTAGGGTTTCAGCAGCAGATGGACAGAGGCAGGGCCAGGAGCAGCGGCGGGTGATACTACAAAGTCGTTGTGCTTGAGAGGATTTGAGATCGGAAGCTCGGCTCAGGCTCGAATAGGATTTTGAGGTTGCGATCAGTCTGGTTTAGCATGAGACAGTGGTCTGGGAGGGGGATGGAATCAGTGACAAGGATATGGAATTTGTGATGGAAGACGACGGTATTCCCACTGTTCAACTGGAGGAAATTATGGCTCATCCAAGACTGGATATTTAACAAGTAGTCTGGCAACACAGGATGTGGAGGGGTCGAGTGATATAGAGCATCAAGGGATACCATGCAGATGAAGGAGAGGAGGAGGAGGCCACTGATGGATCCTTGGGGTAATGGTGCAGGGGTGGGTAGTGAAGACATTGCTGGTGATGCTCTATCATCACTGGATATTTAAGAGAGAAACCAAGAAAGGGCTGTCCCACTGAGCTGGCCAATGGAGGAAAAGTGCCGGAGAAGAATGGTGTGATCGATCGTGTCAAAGGCTTCAGAGAGGTTGAGGAGGATGATAAGGGATAATGCACCATGGTCACAGTCACAGTCACAGAGGATGCAATTTGAGACTCTGGTCAGGGCCATTTCAGTGCTGTGACAGAGGCAGAAGCCTGACTGAAGAGATTTAAACATGGAGTTGCAGGGAAGATGGACACAGATTTGGGAGACAACAACAGATTCAAGAACTATGGAGAGGAAGGTGACGTTCGAAATGGGGTGGTAGTTTCAACAGACATAAGAGTCAAGGGTGTATTTTTTGAGGAGGGGATGATAACTGCAGTTTTGAAAGGGAGGGCTGTAAGCATGGGGCCAGGAATGGAAGGTGGGTGCTCAGCAGTTTAATGGGAATGGGGTCAAGGGGGCAGGAGGTGGGTCTTACAGACAGCACAAGAGGAGATGGAAGAGAAATTGGAAAAAGGTACAGATTCAGGTCTGGGTGGAATCAGCAGTGGCATCTGAATGGATGGTCTCAAATCATAGTAACAAAAAACTTCATAAGCTCCTCGCTCATTGTTGGAGGTCAAGGTGGAGGGGGCAGGGAACAAAAGCAGCCTAGTGTTATCTTTGCTTTCCAGCATAATCCTGGAGTATTGGGTGGTTTTGGCAGAGGAGAGAAAGACTTAATATCGCTTGATGTGGTCCAAAAGATCTGGTCATAGATGGGTAAACTAATTGTGCACTAGATCTGTGCCTCTTGGACTCCCCTTGGGAGCGAGGATTCCGGGGGGTTTGGGGGGGCGGGGGGCGATGACCGGAATGGGAAAAAGCTAAGGTTTTCAATTGTGTATGAATCTTTTAGATCTAAATAATAATGACTGACAAGTATCACTAAGGCATTGCTACTGCCAATGCTAAAGGCATGCTTCCTTTTAGGGAAAGCCTGGTGATTGAAAGGGGCCAACAAAAATGTCACTTCTATAGTTGCATACCTCTGTACAGCTTCCTGGTCTGGCTCTCCATCTGAGCTCTCCTCATCTACTGGTGTCACGACTGGCACAGCATGCTGTGGGGGGAAAAAAAGTGAGTATAACACTCTCTGTAGAATTAAAATGGTGTGGAAGGTATGGAGGAGCAACAAAGAAGAGGAAGCAAGAGTTGCATAAAGATATGCTGGACTGCACTCAATAATACATTGCCCCTTTAAGTATCGGCTCGCCAGCTTTAAGTGGGGGCAGGACTTCTGGGTGCCTGTTGTGCGCACGCATCTAAACGTGCTTGGGTCAAACCCGGAAGTGGGCGCATTGGAGCCGGGATGCGGTCCCGCTCTAAAAAGCTACTATTTTAACCTCCCACGTGCCCCCAACCCACCCATTCTTGGGGGTTAAAAATACTCCCCTTGACTCAGACTACTACAATAAAAGCCGTTAGCTGAAAGGATCATAAATTTCAATTAAATGACTCTTCAAGGTTTGAGTCAATATAGCAATTGTCCAGTATACTGTTTGCTGGCAGGGGGAAGGAAAAAAATAAGTATTTCTCTTGGTTGGAAAAATCTTTCGTACTCTGCAACAATACGGGGCAAGCAGTTTAGACTGAAGTATCTCCCCTTTAATGATCCCTTTAAGGTCAATACATAGGAGAGTACACTAGCAATCCTAAATGTTGTGTTACTTGGTAGTAATAGGAAGTTTATGGTCACTTATGGTTTCCAACAAGGCAAGTTCCTGTCATCAGAGTGAAAACACACAGGAAAGGTTGGATGTTTCTGCACAGGAATAAAAAAAAAATCTCAGGACATGCTCACCAACATATCCCACTGGCCAGCTCAATGTCAGCACCATTCTGGGGAATACTGGTCAGATTGTACCAAAAGCCAGGCTGAGAAAATAACCAAGCATTTAAAATTCTACCATGTATTCAGAATATTTCATTTAGAAAGGAAATGCTGGTTGCTTTTTTTCCCCCAGTTGCTGTTGGTTCTCTGCATGGTTACATCTTGTGCTACTACTTACTGGATTCATGGTGACCAGTGGTGACGGGCCTCTTGGACGTTTCAGTAACTGTTGGGCATGCAACTGGATGTTGGCTCCACCATCAGAAGCACGGCGACCAAGAGGTCCCATACCATTTAGCAACTGTAGAGTTGGAGGCTGAAGCAAGGATTGTTCCTAAGGAATTCAAAAGAGAGATTTAGGAGAATGCAATACATAAACATGTATCATTAAAATTCCATTCCTTGACTGGTGATAACTTCCTGCCTAGTAATATCAGGTGCAGCCTGTAAACAGTACCATATTTCGCTTGACAAGCCCTTCTAAAAAGCCAACTTCCCATTCTTGTATTTGAAAATTAATTTTTATTGAATGTCACACTATTTGCACATTACCACCACCCAGAACTGATTATGGACTCTACAGAAAGGAAGGGAAGAAGAAAAAGCTGTATAAGACAAAAAGAACAAAGAAGCCTGGGGTAAAAAGGTAACACACTAAATAAGAATTAAATATATATGATACATACAGTACACACACATACACTATCACTCATGGCACTGCTCATAGTTAGTCAGAGGAAATTTTAGCTGTTTGTTCTTACAGGTTGCAAGGGGTTACAGCGCCATCTCTGAAGCAAGCAAAAATAACAGGATTTCTTGTTAAGATTGCTGTAAAGTTTACTTTTGTGGCAGGTATGCTTCCTGGTCTTAGTATTATGCATTAGAGATTGATCTGATCTAGCCTCACATTTTTAGAATACAATTGGCTAAAAAACTGTTTTTGGGACTAGTTTCAGATAAAGGACCAGGACTTTATTTTTCGAAGTTACTCCCTTCTCCAAAGTGGGAAGTGTGAAACAGGCGAGGTAATCATTTAAAGTATGTGTGTTTTTTTTTCAAAAAAAACTGTTGGGGTGAACTAGCCCAGATCGAAGTAGCAGCATTTTTCATGTCAGTGTTACATTAATGTTACCCTGTACTTTTGTTAAAAAGTATAAATATATCAATTATAAAGTTAACTTTCATAGCTATTTAACTGGTAAAACAGTCAATGAAAAACATGTAGCATCTGAACAAAATGAATTGGAAGTATAATAAAAATTGAATGGGTGAAGGTTACTAGCTCTCATTTCAAATCACAATTAAATCCGTGTTCTTTAGTTGTTTCCATTGTTTATTTTAGAACTATAAAGTAGAGTTATACTATATTTTTACAAAAGCTTAAGCAAAGTAATTATGTGGTGTTTTAAAATAAATGTCGACAACTCTGCAACTCTAATTCTGCTAAATTAGAAATGGACTGTACGGTTTTGTCTTTTTATTTGTAACAAAAGCCTAGATTTCCCAATCGGCCGTATTCTTTCACTAGTGGTAAGCCATTTAAAATCTAATTAGGTTTGGGAAATCTGCGCCCATGTGTCGAATGAAGTTTGTTTTTAACTTTTGGTGCTATTTTAAGATGTTTTCCTAATTCTTTTTTTGTGGACTGTCTAACACCAGATATTCATCTCCAGCTGGGAGGGAGCACATTAGGGCTGTACCTTTATCCTCAACTGGGAGGCTGAAGACACAGGAGCAGATAAACTGGACAATAGCAGTAACCTCCTCCAGAGATAAATACTTCTGCTTCTGTGCAGTGCTCTCTCCAGCAGCTCATTTGAGAATTGATGAAACTCACTTGACTGAAGACAGCAGTTATGAGTTGCAGGCAGCCCTGGGGTTACAACTGGTAGTGTCTGATTTGGAAAGCATTAAAGTAATCTTGCCATTTAAAAATCTTTAACTTACTCTTATCAAATTAAGAGTGCTGCTAGTCACTGCAAGACTCATCTGAGCTGAAAATAAATGTGACATACAGTCAAGCCACAGGGAACCCTGATACTATGTTCCATGCAGAGTAAATTACTGATTAATGATGTAGCAATTTAGTGCTTCAGAGACTTCTGCATTTTCAAAAACAATGGAAAATTTATTAAGATGAATTTATCAAATTTGATGTCAGGGAAAAAATTCAAACTCTGGGCAGAGGATTGTTTTTTGCATTGTGATATTTTACTCCTTAGAAAGATGCCATTGAGTATTTTAAACAGTAAGAATGAGGTGGTGGGTTTGAGCCTCATGCTTCGAACTCATAATCTAGGTTGAAACTTCAGTGCATTTTTTAGGTTTCTTTTTTGTCACTAGAATTATTTCACTAACAAGTATACTTATTATATTCTATTAGAAATGGTCTCATCAGACAAGCCTGAAAGAGTTCTGCTTAGAATGCTTCCTCCAAATACATGTCCTGTTTAGATTGAAGAAAGGTTAAAATGGATGTCTTGACAAATGATTTATCCAATTGGGTGTAGGAGATTCGGAAAGTTCGAATGATATAGAAGGGTAAGTTTTACAATTGCATGATCCTGGCGTAGAGCTTCACCTGCTGACAGCAAACCGCAGAAAACGACACAAAAGTTCCTGTCCATTAATTTTAATAGATAAAAAATCATGGACTATACAAGTGCGATTTCCTTATTTATGCTTATTGCATTTTACAATTTATGTTTGAACACTTTGCAGATACCTGCAGTGCTTCTTAGTTCCTGGTGGAGGCAATGTTGATTTATGGATCTGCTCAGGAGCACCACCAGCAGAAACTCAAGTGGCACTGCAGCCTTGCACTGATCCAATTTATAATTTTCAGGGTCATTTTTTGAATGTGGAAAATTCTGGTCACACAATTTCTGGAATTAACAGCGGCAACAAGTGGATGCAGCTACCAAATCCAGGAACAAAAGAAGTATTGGAAAGTTATGATTTACTGACGTTCAGCTTAGGGAGAGCAGGGTACCGTAGTCAAATCTCAAGTTAATTATTTATTAATAATTTTGCAGCAGAAACAACCATACCTTGTACTCCAGCTGTGTGGCTGGCTGTAAATTCTGCGTGGGAAGCATGTTCTGCATTAGATTAACGTTTGGAACAACCTGCAGGAAGGGTGTCTGAGGCATGACACGTGGAAAACCAGGCAGGTGGCATTTCTGCAGATCTTCTGTAACTTCAGTTCTATATCATAAAACATTTAACATTTTAATTTCATTATTAAATCTCCCACCCTCCAATTTTATCACCCTTAACCCCTCTCCTCTAAAGCCAGCAATCAACCTTTTGTATTGCTCCATGAACAATGGCAAAGCTCTGGTAGCTTGCCCTGATATTCTTGATGCGCAAGTCTGAAGAATGATTGCCAGCAGGCTGTTCAACCATGGGGAGCATCACAGTTCTCACTTGACATCTTCACATGCACACATTCAAGCAAGGGTCGCTTGATAGCAGTTATAGACAGGAAGCTTACACAATTTCTCCTCTCCATAGCTCAAATCACTGTGGTCAGCTACAAAACCTCTATCGTCATTCTGGCTGAGGACACAGATCTGATATTGAAACTAGAACCTTCCTGGCATGTATGCCTCAGTGCCATACCAAGTCATGCATTTATCCATTAAGCCATTAGGGGAGCTATTACCCAACCTTTTAAAGCAGCAGATCTGTAGAGTCTCCCAGCAATGCAATGTTCAACCCTTAATCATTGGAGTGAACATTATAATTGCACTCTATCCAATGTAATGCATCATTTTTCCATTGAGACTCTCTATACAAAATATCTCTCTCAATGTACATAACTTCTCCTCTGTCCAGACTCCCTTCCCACATCCTGAGATGTGTATCTGACTCCTACTGCTGCATCCCAGTGCATTTCTTTCTATACAGCTCCGTTGGTGCAGTGCCACTCACTGCATATCTCTGAGGGTACACAATTCCCCCTTCCCTAAATCTCCAGTGCTGTGCATTTCCCAATCTACACACACTACTTCTCCTTCTCTCGCCTCCACCAGTCTTAGCTGCAGTGCAATTTTCAGAGCACACCTGCATGGGAATTACAAATTTAAGCCAGACAGTACATGTAGTAAAATACCATTAGAATCATAGAAAGGTTACAGCATGGAAGGAGGCCATTTGGCCCATCGAGTCCATGCCAGCTCTATGCAAGAGCAATCCAGCTAGTCCCACTCCCCCGCCCTATCCCCACAGCCCTGCAAATTTTTTCCTTTCAGGTGCTTATCCAGTTCCCTTTTGAAAGTCATGAATGAATCTGCCTCCACCACCCTTTCAGGCAGTGCATTCCAGATCCTAACCACTCGCTGCGTGAAAAAGCTTTTCCTTATATCACCTTTGGTTCTTTTGCCAACCACATTAAATCCATTTCCTCTGGTTCTTGACCATTCCGCCAACGGGAACAGATTCTCTCTATCTACTCTGTCTAGACCCTTCGTGATTTTGAATACCTCTATCAAATCTCCTCTCAGCCATCTCTGTTCCAGGGAGAACAACCCCAGCTTCTCCAGTCTTTCCACGTGACTAAAGTCCCTCATCCCTGGAATGATTCTACTAAATCTCTTCTGCACCCTCTCTAAGGCCTTCACATCGTTCCTAAAGTTCGGTGCCCAGAACTGGACACAATACTCCAGTTGCGACCGAACCAGTGTTTTATAAAGGTTCATCATGACTTCCTTGCTTTTGTACTCTATGCCTCTATTTATAAAGCCCAGGATCCCATATGCTTTTTTAACCTGCCTTGCCACCTTCAACGATTTGTGTACATATACCCCCCGATCTCTCTGTTCATGCACTCCTTTTAGAATTGTGCCCTTTAGTTTATATTGCCTCTCCTCATTCTTCCTGCTGAAATGTATCACCTCGCATTTTTCTGCGTTAAATTTCATCTGCCAGGTGTCCGCCCATACCACCAGCCCGACTATATCCTCTTGAAGTCTATCACAATCCTCCTCACTGTTCACTACACTTCCAAGTTTTGTGTCATCTGCAAATTTGGTAATTGTGCCCTGCACACCCAAGTCCAAGTCATTAATATATATCAAGAAAAGCAGTGGTCCCAGCACCGACCCCTGGGGAACACCACTGTACACATCTCTCCAGTCCAAAAAACAACCGTTCACCACTACTCTCTGTTTCCTGTTACTTAGCCAATTCTGTATCCATGCTGCTACTGCCCCTTTTATTCCATGGGCTTCAATATTGATGACAAGCCTATAATGCGGCACTTTATCAAACGCCTTTTGAAAGTCCATATACACCACATCAACTGCATTACTCTCATCTACCCCCTCTGATACCTCGTCAAAAAACTCAATCAAGTTAGTTAAACACGATTTGCCTTTAACAAATCTGTGCTGGCTTTCCCTATTAATCAATCCACACTTGTCCACTTGTACTAATTTTGTCCCGGATTACCGTTTCTAAAAGTTTCCCCATCATTGAGGTTAAACTGACTGGCCTGTAGTTACTGGGTTGATCCTTACACCCTTTTTTGAACAAGGGTGTAACATTTGCAATTCTCCAGTCCTCTGGCACCATCCCTATATCTAAGGATGTTTGGAAGATTATGGCCAGTACCTCCGCAATTTCCACCCTTACTTCCCTCAACAATCTAGGATGCATCCCATCCGGACTGGGTGACTTATCTACTTTAAGTACAGCTAGTCTTTCCAGTACCTCCTCTTTATCAATTTTTTGCCCATCCAGTATCTCAACTACATCGTCCTTTACTGAGACTCTGGCAGCATCTTCTTCTTCGGTAAAGGCAGATGCAGAGTACTCATTTAATGCCTCGGCCATGCCCTCTGCTTCCATGAGTAGATCTCCTTTTTGGTCCCTAATCGGCCCCACCCCTCCTCTTACTTCACATGCCTATAGAAGACTTTTGGATTCCCTTTTATGGTGGCCGCCAGTCTATTCTCAAACTCCCTTTGCCCCTCTTATTTCCTTTTTCACTTCCCCTCTGAACTTTCTACATTCAGCCTGGTTCTCACTTGTGTTATCAACCTGACATCTGTCATACGCCTCTTTTTTCTGCTTCATCTTATTCTCTATCTCTTTTGTCATCCAGGGAGCTCTTGCTTTAGTTGCCCTACCTTTCTCCCTTGTGGGAATGTACCTAGACTGTACCCAAACCATCTCCTCCTTAAAGGCCGCCCATTGTTCAATTATAGTTTTGCCTGCCAATCTTTGATTTCAATTTACCCGGGCCATATCTGCTCTCCTCCAATTGAGTATTTTTACTTTAGAATGGTCCTTGTTCTTGTTCTTTTCCATAGCTATTCTAAACCTTGTGATACTATGGTCGCTGTTCCCTAAATGTTCCCCCACTGACACATGTTCCACTTGGCCCATCTCATTCCCCAGAACCAAATCCAGCAATGCCTCCTTCCTTGTTGGGCTGGAAACGTACTGGTCAAGAAAGTTCTCCTGAACACACTTCAAAAATTCCTCCCCCTCTTTGCCCCATTTATTACTATCCCAGTCAACTAAGATAGTTGAAGTCCCCCGTTATCACTACGCTATGGCTTTTGTACCTCTCTGTAATTTCCCTGCAAATTTGCTCCTCTATATCCTTCTCATTAGTTGGTGGCCTATAGAATACACCCAGTAGTGTAATGGCACCTCTTTGGTTTCTTAACTCTAATCAAATAGATTCTGTCCTTGACTCCTCCAAGACATCCTTTCTCTCCAGCACAGCAATATTCTCCTTAATCAATACTGCCACCCCTCCTCCTTTCTTTCCTTCCATATCTTGCCTGAACCACCTTGGGCTTAATTTTAAAATGGGAAGGGAGTGGGGGGGGGTCAAATTGAGGTCAGGAAGCCCATTAGTATGGGTTTCCCAGACGTCTGAGTCGGACGGGAGACCAGACAGGAAGAGGACGTCTTCAGGTAAGTCTGTAGTTAAGTCTTTGTTTGTATGGATGGGGGGAGGGGGCGGTGGTGGTAAGGCACGGGGTGGGGGGGGGGCCAAGGGGCATGGGTGGGCATAGGGTTGCGAGTGATGAGGGTTGGGATCGGGGGTCAGTCACGGGGTGGGGGGGGTTGACGGGATCGAGGGTCATCGCGGAGGTCCGCGATCGTTGAGAGGGAGGGTCGGGGGTCGGAGGATCAGAGTTGGGGGGGAAGGGTCGGGGGTCGGAGGGGGAGGATCGGGGCATCGGGGTCGGGGGTCCGCGATCAGAGGTCAGGGGTTAGTGCAGGTGGGCTTGTTGGGCCTGGGGGAAGCACTCCTACTCCTTCGGGCCCAAAAGCTGTGCCTTTCTAGGCACCTACCTGTTAGTCTCGGGCCTTCTCGCCTCCTTTCACGAGACATAAAACAGAAGGCCGGGGAATCCTAGCCTCTCCGGGGCTGAAATCGGGAATTGGTGAAAAATGGAGGCCTGAAGCCTCCTTGAAAGGTTTTTATGGCCTGACCTGCCTTCTGGGCGCGGGTTGGTTGCCCGCCGCTCGTCCCACCCCTGTGAAAACCGGAAATGGGTGGGTTGGAGGTGGGTCTGAAATGGTGGCAATTTAAAATGCCCCCCCGCCCCGCCCCCAACCCACCCGTGTTTTCATTTGAAAATTGAGCTGCTTGTATCCAGGGAGATTTAGTACCCAATCCTGCCCCTTTTTGAGCCAGGTCTCTGTTATTGCCACGACATTGTATTCCCATTTGGCTATTTGCGCCTGCAGCTCACCAACCTTGTTTACCACACTTTGTGCATTTACACACATGCACTGTAAACCAATCTTAGACCTTCTTGTGCTCTCTCTTAGTCTGATCCCACCTAACAGCATACTATTTTTTATTCAAGTGCTATCTTTCTCCCCAATCACAGGGGTGGGACGAGCGGCGGGCAACCAACCCGCCCTTGTTTCTCCTTTCCAATGCTACATCCTAGTGCCCATCCCCCTGCCAAATTAGTTTAACCCCACCCCCACAACAGCACTAGCAAACCTCCCCACGAGGACATTGGTCCCAGCTCCGTTGAGGTGCAACCTGTCCAGCCTGTACAGGTCCCACCTCCCCAAGAACTGGTTCCAATCCCCAGGAATCTAAAGCCCTCCCTCCTGCACCATCTCTCCAGCCACACATTCATCTGCTCTATCCTCCTATTTTTATACTCGCTAGCGCGTGGCACTGGGAGAAATCCGGAGATTACTACCTTTGAGGTCCTGCTTGTTAATCTCTTCCCTAACTCCTTAGAATCTGCCTGCCGGACCTCATCCCTCTTTCTACCTATGTGGGTGGTACCAATATGTAACGCAACCTCTGTCTGTTAACCCTCCCCCTCCAGAATGTTCTGCAGCTGTTCAGTGACATCCTTGACCATGGCACCAAGAAGGCAACATACCGTCCTGGAATCACATCTGCGGCCGCAGAAACACCTGTCT
Source organism: Heptranchias perlo (assembly GCF_035084215.1). Lineage (NCBI taxonomy): Eukaryota > Metazoa > Chordata > Chondrichthyes > Hexanchiformes > Hexanchidae > Heptranchias > Heptranchias perlo. The sequence continues at coordinate 8,353,891 of NC_090357.1, forward strand.
GTTCTCCTAACTATAGAATCCCCTATCATCATTGCTCTCCTGACCTTTCTCCTCCCCTCCTGTGCAGCTGAGCCATCCATGGTGCTATGGTTTTGGCTCTGGCTGCACTCCCCAGTGGAACCCCCTCCCTCAACAGTACCAGATCGAGAGTGAGATGCACACTGGAGACTCCTGCATTATCTACCTGGTCCTCCTTGGCTGTCTGGGGGTCACCCAGTCCCTCTCTGCCTGCTCTCTCTTAAGCTGCGGGGTGACCACCTCCAGAAACGTGCTATCCATGTAGCTCTCAGCCTTGCGGATACACTGCAGTGACGCCAACTGTTGCTCAAGGTCCGAAATCCGGAGCTCGAGCTCCTCCACCTGACGACACTTCCTGCACTTGTGGCCGTCCAGGACAGGGAAGAGTCCTGGAGTTCCCACATGGCACAAGATGTGCATCCGATGGGACCGAGGTGCCCTGCCATGCCTCTGTTTATTATATTATTAACTAAACTTAACAAAAATAAAATTAAAGACTTAAAAATCTAAAAGTCAATTAAAGAACAGTGCTTCTTGTATAAAGCATCCTAATATTTAATGATATGTACTACATCTGATTAAAACAAAAATGCACAATAGAGCATATCACCTTTCCCTCTTCCCAATCATATGTTTGAGCATTTTCACATTACTAAGAGAGCCAGCCAGCACAGCTACCAGGTGCTGATTTCCTTGATATGTCTGTATATGTATTAAATATAAGCATACATGCATCCAATCATGTTTACATTGGTTAAGTAGGCAAAGTTACTACACTGCTGATACTAACCTGGGGTCAGCAACACCGACAGTATGTCTCCTCATGGATAGGTATCGTGCCAGAGCCTCTGGGGATGGTTCTTCACCTTCGTCACTATCGAGATTCATGTTACCATCAGTCTGAGAAGGAAGACCAACATCGCAAGTGACTAACAGAAGTAGCAGTAACGCAATCTGCCACTATTAACCTCATCCATCCAAACCTGACCTAGCAGTTAAATTCTAAACAAAGTTTAGACATATTGTGAAAAAAAATTCTTAATCTTAGTAAAGAATCCCTGAATCTATACATTTTATAAACAACAGTTTATGAAACTATTGCTTTGTAACACTGTTAAAAGTACATTCTAGATAAAAATGATACAATGAAACCAATAATCAGCAGGATAGAGGGAACAAGGCCCTGGGAGTGAAGCCCACCTGACAAAATGTCATGTTCCAGTGACTAGCCTGGAAAACACCATGAAGATAGTAGCCTAGCCTGGAATGGCACCGCATGGCAGACTTTAACAAAAAAACTAACTTAGATAACTTACAAAAGCTACAAATTGGGTATATTTTTCAAATAGACTTGAAGATAAGAATATTGCATGCAACACTTTTCTACCGAAATAAAAACATTTGTGAACACTTTCTGCACAAACAGTAATTATGCCGAAGCAATGTTTTATGGTTTAATGTCAGTCTGTAATTGTAGTTTACTAGAAGCTTAATAAGACATACATAAAAAGGGTCTGCAATTTAGCTAGCCCAGCAAGCCCCTTTACGCAGTTAATTTAAAATGAAATCTCCATAGATAGATCACTTAGATGTTTTGTATGTTATGTATTTATATATCTTCATGGTGATGGGACAAATTATCTTGATCTTAGTTGAAACCCACATTGTTTGTTTGCATTTCCATTCATTATTGGGGAAAGTGATTTCGCACAGCATAACATCCAGTGCCAAACCCCATGAAATCTCTACACTTACCATGCACAGCACCAATTGTTGCCCGAGTACTTCAATTTCACATAGGGAATTCTGGAGGCCAGTGAAAATGCCAATTTCTGAGTGGATTATCATGATAGCAAATTACTCGTCTTATTTATTATATACATGTATATATTGGGCTTGCATATTATTTCAAATTGACAGTTTTATGCCTTATTTCCAGTTTGAGATCTATTAAATGGTCTCCATAAAAATACTTTGCTGGCTATTGTTTCTTTTATTTTACAGATGAATATTGGGACTAAATATCAGTATTAATAAAGTTTAGTAGATCATTTAATTTACTGTAATTAAGGCTTTCAAAAAAAAATCAAAAAGCCCAACTTACAATTATACATAATTAGGTCTTGATTTACAAAGTGTTGTACCAGCTTTTAATATTATATTTAGACTATAAACAAAAATCATCTAGATGATGAGTAGCAAGTTATGCATTTTAAATACCAGACAAAAATCTGTGCTCAGTTTTCTCACCCAGCAAGTAACTAGCTCTTGTGTAGGACTTGTCTTTGCAATAAGTATGGTATTATATAACATCCTTTGCATATTTTTAATGCTATGTCATTAGCAAGTACGTCCATTATATTATCAGAACATTTGCTCATTGGAAAAGGAAGAGATGGAGGTCTACAGAGATACTAATGAATCTATTTGAGTCACAGGGAGTTAGGAAGAGAATGTAGAGGTCTGGCTGGGCTCAGGGAGATTGAGGTAGTTGTGCATGATCTGAGAAAGGAATGGGTCTGTTGAGCTGAATGGCCCTTTCTTTTCATAAATGTTCTTATGTTATTTTTATTTTTATTCCTGTTTTTTGTTAACGTACGGAATTGATGCCAAGGTCAAAAGTTTGGGTTTCTAACCACTTCGACTGACCCACAACAAATGAGACTCGACTAACTCAATCTCAATGTTTTTTCACACAGGATATAAAGACCCTTCAGAAAGATAACCCAATTGGGTAAGATCTTCTCAAATATACTCCAGAAAAACCTTTTTATCAACAACCGTGAAGATTCTTGACTTTTTTCTCCTTTTTATAATATGATTGAAAGAAAAATGAATGTTTCATCAAGATAGAACCTTATGTTCTAAATGTTTCTGAAATGTTATAAGTATGGGCACTGTAGCTTTAAGAGGCCAAAACTATTCAGTGACCTCAACAGAAAGGGTTAAAATAAATCACATTTGAACATATTGTGCATTTAGCAAAACATCTAATGACACTATAAGGGACTCAGAACTGACCTGCACTATCTGGTTCTCTGGGTTGATGAGCTGCACTTGTGGCACATTTAGACTCAGTGTGTTACCTGTTTGCTCAGCCTGGTGTTAAAGATCATAGGAAAGTCAGAAAAGAAGAAGTGGTCAGTTTCTCCAAAATTTCATTCTCAACACAAAAGCCAGAATAGTTTATTAGCCTATAGATTTCCATATAGATAACGGTGTCAACAAGGGATTTTTTTTCATGGTACAATCATAGTTCAAAATAAATATCAGCATATACATAACAATTGATCACGGTTGAAAAAAACATGGTGTGTAGTCCCTGGTCAGTTTAGGAAACAATTACAATGTAGAGGGAGAGGGGGCTAGGACTTTAAATGTAGAGAAGACGACCTTGAAGAGAAAGGGTAAGAATAACATAATGGAGAAAATAATTCCAAGCCAAGGAAACAAATATTTAGTACCTGAACACAATATTAGAAAAAGGAAAGAATAATTAAGTACCTTAGTCTGAATGCTAGAACCAATCAGAATAAAATGCTCAAGTTAGTGGCATATACCCAGAAGAAATTATGATGCTATAGGATTTTCAAAAACATAGATGTGAATTCAATATGACGACATGTGGAATGCTGCAGTAGATAGAAATGACACACGAGAGGAAGGTTGGAAATTAAGGAACATGAACTGATATTGCAGTAGATGGTGTAAAATGAAAGATGGTGGTCTGAGTTAATAAGCAGGAAAAGGACAAAAATGATGAGATGAGAAAGGTATGTGCAAATATTAAAACTGTTTTTATATGTGTTTTCAATCAATCCAATATAAACTGAGAATTCCTTAACGGAAAACAGGTAACAGAATCAAAACTAGTTTGGCGGGGGCGGGGGGGAAATTATTGCATTTATATATAGCATCTTTCACATCCTCAGGATGTCCAAAGCCCTTCAGAGCGAATGAATTACTTTCAATGTGTAGTCACTGTTGTTATGTAGGTAAACACTGAAGCCAATTTATGCACAGCAAGGTCCCACAAATAGTAATGAGATAAGCATCGTTGAAGTTGGTAATGCTAAAATGTTCTTCCAGTATTAGAACTCAAAAGGTAAAAATAGTTGAAATATTTAATTAAGATTTTCTACAAGAATTCACTAGAGCATACATCTAACTTGCTGAATGCATCTAATATCCCAATAAATTTTGAATTCACCATGTCTGAGGCATAAACTAGGGGAAATTAGGACGAGTAAATTTCCATGACCGGGTAGTATATAAGCTGGGGTGCAGAAAGAGACTAGGTGAGAAACTTGTGGGTTACTGGCTATTACGGAGGAATCGCTGGGCACTGTTAAGGATGCCACAGGACTGAAATTAATCAAATGTCGTACAGTAGCTACATTTGAAAGGGCTATAAATCTGACCTAGACATCTACAGACTCTACATACAAACATCAATAGCAGGTAAAATAATGGAATCTGCTCGAAGGAATTGGCTGGAGAAGTACTTGTATAGCAAGGATTCCTAATGATATTCAAACAAAGTCCACTTACCTCATTCATCAATCTTAAAAAACTATTAAAATGCTTGAACGCATAGCCAGTACAATAGAATGCAAATCTATCAAAGTTATATAAGACTTTACAATGCACTGGTAAGATTACAAATAGAGTACTTTAGTTTTGGTACCACACTATAAAAAAGATATACATGCATTAGAAAAGTGCAACAAATGCAAAGAAGATCGAATATAAGGAAAGATGAAAGCTTTACATGCTGGAAAGAAGGTAGTTGAAGGGCGAGCTCATTGAAATGTCATGATGTGGAGATGCCGGTGATGGACTGGGGTTGACAAATGTAAACAATCTTACAACACCAAGTTATAGTCCAACAATACATTGAAATGTATATAATATTGATGTACATATAAGATAAACCCATAATATTACTTCAAAGTAAGGCAGGATAGGAAGGCAAGAGGGTATAAATGGAACTAAGTGGAAATTTAAATGCAGCTTAAATTTAAAAATATCAAGAACTTCTTTACTCAAAGAGTGAACATTTTGAAGGGTTTGCTAGGCAGAGAAATGGAGGCAAAAACACTGTGGTTTCTCAAAATATAGTTAGATGCTGTGATGGAAGAATTAAGGTACTGAATGGATAAGCTTCAGTGGATTCAATCGCCTTTTTTGGTTTTTATGTTTTTGTAACGAGGAATAATGATTGATCATGCTATGGCCATCTGCTATTTTGTAAAAAGTATTTTTCACAGAGAAAAATTAATTAGTGTTGTGTCAGGGTCATTCACTACAAAAGGGAAATGATCACATGCAATAAGCAAAAGCCATACTTGATATCTGAGATGTGAAACTATAGGAAAACCTGAATGTTCTGAAATATGAAAGTGGACTTATTCCTTTAATGACACAAAAACTAAGCTGCACAACCAAGTATCACTTCAGCCTGACAGTCAAAAACTGTTGAAAGCTATACCTCCCCCTCTTTAATAGAATTGTTTATTGTTCTCTTTGCTGACATTGTGTACAAGCTTTTATGTATGCCTGGTTTGTTGTTGAATGCCGTTTTTGACTAACACGATGTGCCATGGAACAGTAGGACACATAATTAGAGTGGCTGGTGCATAATTAGTTGTGTAGCTTAATTTCATGCGTTCTCTGCAATATCACTGCTATCCATTTAGAATATGTACACTGTACCTCAGTTTCCTATACTAAAAAGATTTAAGCTTTCATTGTGCACTTGAACATGTCAGACATACAGATTTCAATCATTTCAACCACAGATGGCAGTCAAGACCACTGCAATTTATTGCAATGGGCTCGTCACTTGTAGCCAGGTGTTTGCTCCACTCATACATCAAATTTCTGATCTCAGCTGCGTCTTCATGAAGAAATACCCAGCACACTAGATGCTTCACCACAGAGTAGGAGGATAAAATCCAAATCATCCTCTGCTATTGTTACAAACCACTTGGTGTTCTTTTCAAGAGCAATATCAATACAAGACAGGGAAAAAATTGCCTAGTCATTCTCTCATCTACATAATGGTGTACTGGGAATTAAAGCATGAAAATAAAATAGGAAGAAAAGCAAAGCAAAAATAAACGGGAAATGGCAACTAAATTAAGTAACAACTGCAACATCCAGTTGATTGTGCTGTGTATCAATATTCATGTGGAAAAGCAACCTACATCATTACATTTTGACAGCTAAATATGCTCTCCAATATAAGGCAGCATACATCCAGATCAAAACCAGGAGTGAACTCCATTGTTTTTCAACAGAGTTATTAGAGGTTAAGGACATTAGTCAAAAAGAATTAAAGCGTGATGAGGATATAAATCTAAAACTGCTTTTATAAATAACCAGTGTAAACACCTGAAACAGCTCTCATAATTCTCCAATGTAAACATTTCTTCAAAACTTTTTCCCTTAAATTATCAGAATTTACATTAAAGGAATATATTCCATGATAAACTGGTTGGCGTTCAATGGAGTAACAGTTGCAGCAAGGCAATAACAAGTTTCCACACATAGCCTCTGACTGCTCTTTTTATATCATAGGTCAGAAAAGTGGGAGTGACATTCAAACAGAAACCTGCGATGTACAAGAGCCACTCTCCCCATTTCTCTTTTGCTGCCAGTCCTTATTGGGCCCATTGGAACCGCTTCATTTCAAGTGAGGCCAGTGGCCAGATCACCACAAGTGCCAAAGTAATCTTTTCAAACTGTCTCCTTCTCTCCGTTTGACCCAGAGCATGAGCTGGAATAACTAATCTTGTGGGCGTGTGGCGGCCTAGATGTGCCACGTGACAACTGCGGTGAATGCTCCATATAATTTTCTGGAGCATTTGCCACAATTGCAAAAATAAAACTACTTTTCAAACTCCAAAGCGTTCGTGCATTTTGGCAGAATTCACACAGGATTTCCCAATAGATTCATTTTCAAAACGAACTTCGTATCTGAGGAACTGAAATCGCTGGGTTGAAATTCTCAGAGTATTTACAGCTCAAAAGAGGTGGCAAAAGAGCAATTTTTATGAAGCCATTAACAGAATTCAGTACTTAAAACATTGAAACAATCTGTACTTCATGATGCTTGTTCTGATAAAGTTCAAATAATGTTTTCAGGACAGACCCACCAGAGGTGGCGGTACAGTGATATACAGTCAGGAGGGAGTGGCCCTGGGAGTCCTCAACATTGACTCTGGACCCCATGAAATCTCATGGCATCAGGTCAAACATGGGCAAGGAAACCTCCTGCTGATTACCACCTACCGTCCTCCCTCAGCTGATGAATCAGTCCTCCTCCATGTTGAACACCACTTGGAGGAAGCACTGAGGGTAGCAAGGGCACAAAATGTACTCTGGGTGGGGGACTTCAATGTCCATCACCAAGAGTGGCTCGGTAGCACCACTACTGACCGAGCTGGCCGAGTCCTGAAGGACATAGCTGCTAGACTGGGCCTGCGGCAGGTGGTGAGCGAACCAACACGAGGGAAAAACTTACTTGACCTCGTCCTCACCAATCTACCTGTCGCAAATGCATCTGTCCATGACAGTATTGGTAGGAGTGACCACCGCACAGTCCTCGTGGAGATGAAATCCCGTCTTCGCACTGAGGACACCATCCAACGTGTTGTGTGGCACTACCACCGTGCTAAATGGGATAGATTCAGAACAGATCTAGCAGCTCAAAACTGGGCATCCATGAGGCGCTGTGGGCCATCAGCAGCAGCAGAATTGTATTCCAGCACAATCTGTAACCTCATGGCCCGGCATATTCCACACTCTACCATTACCAACAAGCTAGGGGATCAACCCTGGTTCAATGAGGAGTGTAGAAGAGCATGCCAGGAGCAGCACCAGGCGTACCTAAAAATGAGGTGCCAACCTGATGAACCTACAACTCAGGACTACATGCATGCTAAACAGCGGAAGCAACATGCTACAGACAGAGCTAAGCGATTCCACAACCAACGGATCAGATCAAAGCTCTGCAGTCCTGCCACATCCAGTCGTGAATGGTGGTGGACAATTAAACAACTAACGGGAGGAGGAGGCTCTGCAAACATCCCCATTCTCAATGATGGCGGAGTCCAGCACGTGAGTGCAAAAGACAAGGCTGAAGCGTTTGCAACCATCTTCAGCCAGAAGTGCCGAGTGGATAATCCATCTCAGCCTCCTCCCGATATCCCCACCATCACGGAAGCCAGTCTTCGGCCAATTCGATTCACTCCACGTGATATCAAGAAACGGCTGAGTGCACTGGATACAGCAAAGGCTATGGGCCCCGACAACATCCCAGCTGTAGTGCTGAAGACTTGTGCTCCAGAACCAGCTGCGCCTCTAGCCAAGCTGTTCCAGTACAGCTACAACACTGGCATCCACCCGACAATGTGGAAAATTGCCCAGGTATGTCCTGTCCACAAAAAGCAGGACAAATCCAATCCGGCCAATTACCGCCCCATCAGTCTACTCTCAATCATCAGCAAAGTGATGGAAGGTGTCGTCGACAGTGCTATCAAGCGGCACTTACTCACCAATAACCTGCTCACCGATGCTCAGTTTGGGTTCCGCCAGGACCACTCGGCTCCAGACCTCATTACAGCCTTGGTCCAAACATGGACAAAAGAGCTGAATTCCAGAGGTGAGGTGAGAGTGACTGCCCTTGACATCAAGGCAGCATTTGACCGAGTGTGGCACCAAGGAGCCCTAGTAAAATTGAAGTCAATGGGAATCAGGGGGAAAACTCTCCAGTGGCTGGAGTCATACCTGGCACAAAGGAAGATGGTAGTGGTTGTTAGAGGCCAATCATCTCAACCCCAGGGCATTGCTGCAGGAGTTCCTCAGGGCAGTGTCCTAGGCCCAACCATCTTCAGCTGCTTCATCAATGACCTTCCCTCCATCATAAGGTCAGAAATGGGGATGTTCGCTGATGACTGCACAGTGTTCAGTTCCATTCGCAACCCCTCAGATAATGAAGCAGTCCGAGCCCGCATGCAGCAAGACCTGGACAACATCCAGGCTTGGGCTGATAAGTGGCAAGTAACATTCGCGCCAGACAAGTGCCAGGCAATGACCATCTCCAACAAGAGAGAGTCTAACCACCTCCCCTTGACATTCAACGGCATTACCATCGCCGAATCCCCCACCATCAACATCCTGGGGGTCACCATTGACCAGAAACTTAACTGGACCAGCCATATAAATACTGTGGCTACGAGAGCAGGTCAGAGGCTGGGTATTCTGCGGCGAGTGACTCACCTCCTGACTCCCCAAAGCCTTTCCACCATCTACAAGGCACAAGTCAGGAGTGTGATGGAATACTCTCCACTTGCCTGGATGAGTGCAGCTCCAACAACACTCAAGAAGCTCGACACCATCCAAGATAAAGCAGCCCACTTGATTGGCACCCCATCCACCACCCTAAACATTCACTCCCTTCACCACCGGCGCACTGTGGCTGCAGTGTGCACCATCCACAGGATGCACTGCAGCAACTCGCCAAGGCTTCTTCGACAGCACCTCCCAAACCCGCGACCTCTACCACCTAGAAGGACAAGGGCAGCAGGCGCATGGGAACAACACCACCTGCACGTTCCCCTCCAAGTCACACACCATCCCGACTTGGAAATATTGTCGCTGGGTCAAAATCCTGGAACTCCCTTCCTAACAGCACTGTGGGAGAACCGTCACCACACGGATTGCAGCGGTTCAAGAAGGCGGCTCACCACCACCTTCTCTAGGGCAATTAGGGATGGGCAATAAATGCCGGCCTTGCCAGCGACGCCCACATCCCATGAACGAATAAAAAAATATATATATTTAGCAATGGTATGTCACATTTACTAACATTAGCACACAATTCTACGAAAATCGCTGGCACATTACCTGGACATTTGCAGGTGACTGAAAGGGCATAGAACGAGGCACACTAGGAGGTGCAGAGATGCGCAATGTCTTGTGCCGTTTTAGCTTGTCACACAGCAGGCTGTAAATTGCACTAAAGTGATCATAGGCATCTGTCTTCAATGACTAGAAATAAAATTAAATCCACAGTCAAACTGATCTGTACAGAAATGGGATTGGAAAGCAATATAATTTGCCTTTTATTCAGAACCAGATCAATTTCTTAATAATATACATAACGTTCAACGACCTAGGTTTTCCAATCATGACACCGACGATATCCCATTCAGTGCTGCTGGCGTCACAATCAGAAACCCAGAAACCTAATGCCGATTTATATATAGGAATTAAAAAACGCACATCAAGAATTAACCAAAAATAGAGCTCAAATTAAAAATGGAAACAATTTTGCACTTATACAACATGGGACAGTAAATCTACAGCTACTTTTGACATGAACAAAGATTGTAAGATTTTTACGGTACCTGTAGTGTGCGTTCTCTTTCCAAACCCAACTCCGTCATGTACATGAGTACCTGCTCGTTCAGCGGTTCTGTCTTGATTTCTACTTTGATTTGCTTGGATTCTGTTATTAACTATGAAAAGGACAAAAAAAATTTAAAAATGTAATTTTGCCTTCAGATTTAGAGCTAGTTTTGCAATTTTATGTACTTCAGCCATAATAACTGAAACTGAACACAAAAATAACTAGCAACTCCACCTGTGGTATTAGACGCATAGCAATAATCTATTACTTTACATTACATGTGCAGTCTGTTTGGAAAAGGAGGAAAGGATGTGAACTCTTAAACTGAATGAAAAATTTGAATCATCCACATTCAAGATGTCAGATTCACTCAATTTCACTGTAGATTTCTATTACAGAAGAAAGAACTTGCATTTTACACAGCACCTTTCACCTCCTCAGGACGTCCCAAAGCCCTTCACAACCAATGAATTATTTTAAAGTGGTCACTGCTGTTATGTAGGCAAATGTAGCAGCCAATTTGTGTACATCACGGTCCCACAAACAACAATGCAATAAAGGGGTCTCCCATTTAAGATAGAGATGAGGAAAAATTTTTACTCTGAGGGTTGAGAGTCTGTGGAACTCCCTTCCCCAGAGAGGGGTGGAGGCAGGGTCATTTTCGTTCACCTGAGGAAGGAGGTAGCCTCCGAAAGCTTGTGAATTTAAAATAAAATTGCTGGACTATAACTTGGTGTTGAAAAATTGTTTACGAATATTTTTAAGGCTGAGTTAGATAAATTCCTGATTAACAAGGGAGTCAATGGTTATAGTAGGTAGACGGGAAAGTAGGGGTGAGGTCACAATCAGATCAGCCATGATCTTATCAAATGGCAGAGCAGGCTCGAGGGGCCGAGTGGCCTACTCCTGCTCTTAATTCGTATGTTCGTGTGTTTGTAAATGACCAGTTCATTGAAGTGTCAGATTTAGGTCTGAGTTGCACTCTCATCTTTGAGTCAAAAGATTATGGGTTCAAGCTCCATTCCAGAGACTTGAGTATATAATCTAGGCTGACATTTTAATGCAGTACTGCATGTGCATGCCTGTGATCAATACTGCATGCGTGTTTCAGATGAGACGTTAAACCAAAGCACTGTCTGCCCTCTCAGGTGGATGCAAGCAGTCCCACAGCATTTTTTTTTGAAGACGACCAGGAAAGTCCTGGTCAACACTTATCCCTCAACCAACACCACTAAAAATAGATTATGTGTCATTTATCTCATTGCTATTTGTTGTACCTTGCTATGTGCAAATTGGCTGCTGCATTTCCCTATATAAAAGTGACTTTACTTCAAGTACTTGATTGGCTACGAAGCGCTTTGGGACGTCCTGAGGTCGTGAAAGGCACTATATAAATGTACATTTTTTCTTCCTTTTTAATTTGTTTTTGTTGGAGTTGGTTGGCAGATAAATGTTGGCCTGGACACTGGGAGACCTCCCATAATCTTCGAGCAGACAGGACCTCAGTTTAATGTTGCATCTGAAAGACAGCACCTCCGACAATGCAACATTCCCTCAGTACTGCACTGAAGTGTAAGCCTCAATTTAGCTCAAGTACTTGGATTTGGGTTTGGGTTTGAATCCATGATTTTCTGACTTAGAGGGGAGAGTACTTCCACTGATCTAAACTAACACGACAAGGAATTTGGTTGTATCTATCCCATTTAGTCACAATATAAACACATTATTGTTACTAGCTCATTCTCTATTGTCTGCATATTGCTGGACAGTCTTCCTTTCATGAGTTTCCATCCAATCTTCCAAATAGGACAACAACTTGCATTTATATAGCGTGTTTATCATACTTCACACAAGCATAATCAGACAAAAAACAACAGCGAGCTTAGGACGGGTAACAAAAAGCTTGGTCAAAGAGGCGGGTTTTAAGGAGGGTTTTAAAGGAGGTGGGGGGGGTGGATTAAGAGGCGGCGAGGTTTAGGATGGGAATTCCAGAGCTTAGGGCCTAAACACCTAACGGCAAGGCTGCCAACAGTGGGGCGAAGGGATTTTGGGATGCACAAGAGGCCAAACTTGATGAATTAAAGTTTATGGACGATGAAGGATGGGAGGACACCATGAGAACATTGGAATAGTAGAGTCTGGAGGAGACAAAGGCATTGATGAGGGTTTTGGCAGCAGATGGACCGAGGCAGGGGGGAGATGAGTGATGTTACGGGTAAGGGGTCGGAATCTCAGTTTTGGGTCAAAAAGGACGCCAAGGTTGCGAGCAGTGTGGTTCGATCTGAGATAGTGGCTGGGGAGGAAGATGAAATCGATGGCAAGAATATGGCGTTTGTGATAGGGGCCGAAGACAATGGCTTCAGTCATCCTAATGTTTAACTGGAGGAAATTTCTGCTCATCCAGCAATGGATGTCTGACAAACAGAGGAAGCAGAGGGATCAAGCGAGGAGAAATAAAAATCATTGTTTTATATTAATTGATTATATCAATTACATGGATTTAGTTTGGGCATTTTGCTTTATTTTCTTAAGAAGTTTAGAGTATTCTCGAATGTTAGTCTTTTCATTTTTAATTTCATCCTATTATTTATAGTTTACCTATCTTCATCTTGTACATATAATTATTTCATTTTTCTGATTATCCTGCTAGAATTTTGATTTCTTGCAAACCCTCTGCTTCGTCGTGTTCTTTTCAGCTGCTGCCTTGATGACTACATTAGTGTTATTCAGATACTCCTTTTAATACATTGTGAACTCCAGCAGCGGGCTGAGTCACTCAGATCTTTTTTGGTATTTTAATGTATCTCAACTTCTCTACTAAATTCTTCATATTCTTGTAAATATATCTCAGGGGATTTCGTTCCTTCCCATCAGATGGAAAGATTGCATATTTCAAGTACTGAATGTCATTCCCCCTCCTCATCAGCAAAAAAAAATCAGCTAGCCTTTGATCCACCATCCAGTGAATTGCTCAACTTTAGAAAGGTGTGCATCAGCCCTAAATGCCATATCAACTACACTTCTATTTGATAGTCGACATCCTCCTTTTTCTCGCTGTATGTTAGCAGCTGATGTTGATTTAGCACTTTGTGGGAACAATATTCACGAGACTTCAGTAAACATTAGTATGATGATGATGGCTTGTCCATTACTGTCGATGATGACAGCCTATGATTCATCTTCAATTTAATACAGGTTGTGCGTTCTCATGACTGTAAAGTTTGACTTTCACGAGGAATGTTTTCTCAGGACATCTTATGTCAGATTGACCAGAGGGCTGATCTTTCCTTGATTTCCTTTCGGCTCTCTTTTCTTCAGCAAGCTAGATACGATTTGCTTCAAACTTTGTCGTGCCATCGTGAATCATCTTTTGCCACTTTCTTCTGTCACACTCATCCTGCTCCCAAGTGTCTGTTGAGATGCTTAATTTTTTTAAGATTGGTCTTTAGGCAATCCTTATATCTTTTGAACTGACCACCATGAGAGCGTTTACCAAACATCAGCTAACAGTAGACTACCTTCTTGGGTAGTCTGGTATTAGACATTCAGACTAGGTTACCAGCCCACATTAGCTGCCTCTTGCCTCTTTATAAGAACATAAGAAATAGGAGCAGGAGTAGGTCAATCGGCCCTTCGAGCCTGCTCCGCCATTTAATAAGATCAAGGCTGATCTGATCCTAACCTCAAATCTAAATTCATGTCCACTTCCCTGCCCGCTCCCCGTAACCCCTAATTCCCTTCACTTCTAGGAAACTGTCTATTTCTGCTTTGAATTTATTCAATGATGTATTATTATCATTGCCTCTATGCCTGGCATATTTGCTCTTCTGAAGACCTGAGAGCCCAGAATCTTGTGCCACCATTGAATTTTCATGATCGTTCTGAGGCAACCTACTTGGAAATGATTGAGTTTTCTGATATGGTGACAGCAAGTGGTCCTGCTATTGCACACATACAGTAAGGATGTTAGCAGTCCACTCAGGTGTCTACTCTTCTTCATTTTACAGAATTAGCCAACAATTCTACTACCTCCCACTCACACTTACTCAAAACTAGTGATATTTTCCAAGGATTGTCCAGTAATTTAACTAACAACCCTGGTCATTAAATCATTAGAAAAACCGTAGCATTTCAGGTTACATTTGCAGCCTGCTTCTTTTAAAGTAGTATGCTAACAAAATGAGCAAGTCCCAGCTTGTTTCAGTCAATAATATGGCTCTTGTCCAATCATAAAGATTAGAGACATATTTCAGTTTTAGATTGGTTATTGAAATTTAGGTTTGGTTATCAAACTGATTCTTTTCTTTTTCTTACCATTTTTCTCCCTCCCCACTTCTCCTGAAGGCACTGACTCCATAATAGGGTACAGTTCCATGACTGCCAGTTTTCCTCCAGTGTCTTGCCCAGCAGCCAACAGTTATGCAAAGTCTTAATGATAAGTGCTGACAAGCTATTCAACCAAGTGGGGGCATTACAGCCAAGCCTTATTCTATCCTCACCTGACTTTCACAAGTCACACTACCGGCGATCAGGAGCAGAAATCCTAATTGCATTTTCCCTCTTTAACCTAGGGATTCTGAAACCAATTGTAGTAGTCCTACCACTACCATGGCTGACATCAACTAAATCAGCACACACTGGAGATTAAACTGGGACCTGAAGGATGAAGCTACTCAGTGGAAAAACTTGCTGAGCCACAGGACAGCAGAACTGACTCCAACAATCAAATGCAAGGACTAAACATCTCTTCCCATATCAATTAGTTTGATAACAAGATTTCTAGGCTTTGCATCTTTTTGTTATATTCATTTATCTGGCAAAGCCCCAAATCTATTCAATAAAAATTAGAAAAATGAAGGAAGTCCAATAGTGCAGTGCATCCTTAATTGTAATGAATTGGTTCAGTATTGACTGAACCACTGTATAGTTTGCCCAACTTGTGGTGTTTCATGTTGAGGCAAAGAGGGATGGGAAGAGGCTTGTGTGGAGCATAAACACCGGCATGGACCAGTTGGGCCGAATGGCCTGTTTCTGTGCTGTACATTCTATATAATTCTATGTAATGTCCAGCTTGCTTGCTATAAGAATGTCTCTCATCATACAATAACAATAACAGTGACGCTATCTACAGTCAAGGAATAATCCGTGACCTAGCTCTTGCCTCTTCTTTTCAACTAGAGGGTTTATAAAGGTGAACAGTTTTTTTTGGGTGAGAGAGAAGAAAAGATGAATAAATGAAAAATGAGAGCGCTTTTTTTATGGTATTGCTATATCCTCACCCTGTCAAACTCTGGATCAGGATCACCTATTTTCATCCATTTATGTTTGCAGATCTGTTCCACAGATAATCGTTTGCTTGGGTCTAGCACAAGCATATGTCGAATCAAGTGCTCACATTCTGAAAGGAAACAAGTGTAATCAGTAAACACATTTAGCATTGGTTATTTTGAGGAACAAAATTAAAATGTTCAAAAATGTAGAGCTGTACTGCAGAACATGAATACATAAAATATATTGTAAATAAAAATGGTGCATTACATGCCAGTTATAAGCACATTCACTTCATGTATTTTGATGAAAAAACTGTTGGTGTATGGAATAGGTTAAACTAGGGTTGGTCTACAAAAATTGCCTATGCTGTAAGCAATCAATTATTGGACATAATTACTCTAAATAAAACCAGTAAGAATTCCATTTGCATGCTCTTAACCAAGTAAAGTGCCCACTTGTGATGATAGTTGATCAAATTCTACATAAACAGATGAATTCTAGCTATTGCAGGAAATTTGGCAGTCTATTACTGACTTGCAACAGAGCCAGCTCTCTACCTCATTAGGCTGGAACCTGGTGCCACAGTGTGGACTCATCAATCAAATGAACACAAGCAAACTGAGTAGATTCACCCAATTTACAGTACAGCAAAGCTATGGTTTTTTTTGTACATGGAATGCACATTTGCATTAGATACAAAATGCTTACACAACATACAGGGATGGTTTTTTGAGGGGGGAGGGGAGAAGACTCTGAATGAATGCTGAGAATACATGATAGGCATACAATATCTAGTATTAGAAATTAAGCTGTATGTGAAAAGAGGAGGAGGGAATAAGGAAATTCAGTTGCAAGCTGCCAGTTTACACTGCCATTGATCTATTCATCTCCAGTGCCTACCCATTAAAATGGCTCTGGGTTACACAGGCACCACTCTGTAACCCACAACTCAGTGGTAAATTTCAAAATAAATTTTACCTTTATTTGAGTTTATACCATATTGTGATTTAATGGCTTGAGTTCTTGGCATATTTAGGAAATCTTTCTGCCAAACAGGATCAGTAAATATACAAATAATTTTCCAACTATGCTATTATTGTTTTGGATCTCGACAGAATGATATATCTCTAAAACAAGGTCCTGTTCCATTTATCCCACTGCAGAGTTTCAGTTCGTTTTTTTTTAACGTTAAAAAGCACACTTCAAGGCTGAAATCTGCATGGGAAAAAGTTAGTGAAACTCCTTTTCATTTGCTCTTGTACCAATTGATTCACTAATCATGAAAGTTCATAAAATGGAATTTCCTGTTTTTTTAAAAAAAAACTTAAAATGTTCAAGTTTGAGTGGCACACTGTCCTCTTATCTCTGTGATCTGGGTTTGAATCCATTCCAGAGTGATAAGATGAAAATCCCCTCTCACTGTTAGCTGGAAGAGTCCTATATGAAATGAGTCTGGGCAGTTTCAAGTCAGTTTGTAGTGGACAACTGGGCACAATCACGCCCTACTAGATATATACACACAATTACAGATCTGCTTGTTGCTTTACTTGTTTAGCTTTGTTAAGAACTGCATATCTTTGATTTGTGTTACTTTTTAGAGAACTGACAGTTTACTTTTTTTGCACAATAAAACAGAGACCACCAGGTATATTAAAAGTTAATTCATTTTATTCAGTGTTTGAGTGCATGTAGTGCAGGTATTCAATGTGTTTTCCTATTTTGTTTACCAGTAGCTATTTACTAACTTATGTGTAAGTGCTCCTCTAGCTGAGGCGTAGCATTGGGGGTGGCTGCTTAATCAACTGGGGAGTTCCATGGGATACAGGAGGTCCCACCACCTTTTGATTGATCTCGATGAACCTATATCAGAGCCAGAAGTGTTCTTTGCTGAATTCACTGTGGGCTTATTGCATTTGGAGGCAAAGTCTGCAGTCACTTACAGAGAGCAATAGCCATGAATGGCGTGATGGCAACAGGCTGCTCCAGTGCTTCTCTGTGCATAGCATTATTGGCGGGCATGTGTACATAAGGCCCATTAATATGTGCAAGCAAAGGATACTGGGCATCTATGAGAGCTCTGAATCCCTCTCTCATGGCTATCTGTAATCATTCTCCAAATAAGTTGAAACCAGCACGTGGTGCTTCTTCGAGTTTCGGCCCCAAGATAGTAGTTGGACCATTAATGAGAGATAGTCTTACTACTGTGACCATGTCTGTGTTACAGTAATCACCACTACAACTGCCACCAATGTTGCACCTGTACAATAGTTGCATGCAATGTAGCCTTACCACCTCGCAATACCATATGTATGTAGGCATGTGACTGCTGAACACTGTCCATGTATTGTAACATCCTCCATTGGAAAACAGGCCTATTAAGGTCCGTATTCAGAAACATCCCAGGATGGGATATCGGCACATCAAATTTTCGCCCTACACCTACTGGCCCTTCATCAATTCCCAACTCGTCTCACTGTCATCATTGCCCTCAATTTCCTCATCTATACTATTATGTATTTATTCTGCTGTTTAATGCAAGTGTGCATGGTGACACTTGTGCTCTGATGACTGGTGCTCTTTAGATGCACAGTGAAGACCACATGATTCTTTTTGTCCTGCGAATAGGATATATGGGACATTATGAATATATAAGCACATTTTTGCATTTGGGTATTGTACTGTCATTACATAAGCTATTAAGAACTTATGAATAGTGCAAATGGACATGTTAAATGTAGCATATGGTGCAATTATACATTACATGATTATTACGATACATATCAGTTGGTCTGCACATCCCTACAATTTTCCGAGGCCCAACACCTTTGAGAACATACCCTCCCCCCAAATTAATTCTACAATTTCAGTTAAAGGTTTCTCCTGATACAGTCCATGCTCTCCTATTATATGAAATGTTGTCTTTAAACACAAAAGCAGTGTTAATTGAGGCACGGTAATTTACAGCATGGAAATTTCTTCCTGCAGTACACTCTGTGCCATTATGGCATGTGTAACATAATTTGCATCAGCCTGCTATTTTCTTTGCTGCAACCTGAACATTTCAAAATGTGAGCATTGGGTTTTTGTATATATCTAACTACTTCTTAACTTCAACTCCATATGTTCTGTGTTGCTACTTTGTCATATCTTGATGCTCTTTTTGAAGTGGTGAAACTTCATCCTGACCTCCTTTCAGATCTTCACAGTAATCAACCCCAAGTTCCCATGATCTGTGATATAATGTCACACAGTTTGCCTCCTGAGCATGTTTGTAGGCCAACCCCCAGGCTCAAAAAGGTCATCCTGTTTCTCCATTATGCAAACAAAGATCTGGAGGCCCTGGTCGGTGAAATGGTCTTTAATTTACTGCAAACTGTTTC
Organism: Heptranchias perlo; assembly: GCF_035084215.1. Lineage (NCBI taxonomy): Eukaryota > Metazoa > Chordata > Chondrichthyes > Hexanchiformes > Hexanchidae > Heptranchias > Heptranchias perlo. The sequence goes on from NC_090357.1 coordinate 8,372,977, forward strand.
TCCAAACTTTGCAGATGACCCAAAAATAGGAAGCACGAGGACCATAAGCAACGCCAGAAGACATAGACAGATTAGTAGATTGGACAGATAGATGTTAGATCAAATTAAATCAGATAAGTGTGAAGTGATACATTTTGGGAGGAAAAATATGGAGAAAACATACAATAACTAATAAAACTTTAAAAGGAATAAAAAAGCAGATAGTCTTAGGGGTTCAGATATGCAAACCTTTAAAGTAGGAGGACAAGTTGATCAAGATTGTTAAAAAAAAACAGATTTTATAAATAGGAGCATAGAGTGCAAAAACAAAGGTAATGCTAACCCGACACAAAATGTTGGTTAGGCCCCAGTTAGAATGTTGTGTTTGGGTGCTCTGCTTTAGAAAGAATGTCAAGGCCTGGAGATGGCACAAAAGACATTTACTAAAATAACGCTAGGGATAAGAGTTTTTATTTATGAGGAAAGACTAGACAAACTGGGGCTCTTTTCACTAGCACAGAGAAGGGCAAGAGGTGAACTGATAAAGGTGTTCAGAATTATGATGGTTTTCATAAGATAAATAGGGAAAAACTATTTCCAGTGGTCAGAGTCAGTTGCTGGAGGGCATAAATTAAAGATAATCACCAAAAGAACGAAGACCGAGGTTAGGAGAATTTCTTTATGTACAGGGTTGTTAGGACATGGATCGCCCTACCAGAAACAGTGGAGAAAGCTGAATCCATGATAGCTTTTAAAGGGGAAGCAGATAAATATTTAACAAAAAAATCGAACAGGTAAAAGCAAAGGAATGGGATTAAGTGGAGAACCCTTTCAAACAGCCAATGCAGGCATGATGGGCTGAATTGCCTCCACCTGTGTTATAACATTTTATGATTCTATTGCACTGTATTTCAAGTAGGCAGTGAAGGTTTGCCAGCATACTGGGGATCAGTAACACCTAGGTTTTAAATGGGATTCAAATTTTTAGCACAGTGGAGAATTAAACGGTAAGACAAATCAAACATTTAGAATACAGAGGTGTTTTTGAAGGATAAAAACTGCTAGAATACAGTCTTCACATTATCATGGATCCATCTGTCCCTGCAGTGGCACATCCATTCAGAAATGTGGCTGTAACTCAGAGATAAAAAGATTAAAGGGTATGGAATGAAGGGAAAAGTAGCAAATTGCATTAAAAACTGGTTGGAATGGAGGAAAGAGAGAGTAGGAGTTAAGAGTAGTTTTCAGGGTGGTTAGAAATGAGTAGCAGCATCGCACAGGGTTCTGTTCTGGGATTATTTGTGTTCACGGACTACATCAATGATTTGGGTTACAGGGAGTGGCATCCAAACTTGCAGATGATGCTAAAATAGGAGGCACAGTACATAATTCTGAGGAGCACAGGAAGCTGCAAGGGAATACTGATAACATGGTGAAATGGGCAATATTTTGGCAGGTGTAATTCATGTCAGTAAATGTGAGGTGGTTCATATTGGCAAAAAAAATAAAAGTAATAATTATACTTTGAATGGGGGAAGGTTGGGTGACGTGAAAGGACAGGGGGATTTAGGGATTCGGTTTCACAAGACATTAAAAGCAGTACCTCAAGTGGGTAAGACAAACGGTATAAAATATAAAAGTCCAGATGTAATGGTGAATCTATATTAAACATTAGTGAGACCACGTTTGGCATACTGTGTACAATTTTGGGCTCCACACAATAGGAAGGATGTTGAGGCAACAGAGAGGGTACAGCAGAGATTCACTAAGATGTTGCCTGATGAAGAAATACAAATTCGAAGAAATACTTCAAAAAGTAGGTCGATTTACATTGGAACAGTGGAGATAACGGGATGATTTGATAGAGACGTTTAAATTTATGAGTGTTCTAGAATGAGAGGACATGGATACAAGGTTAAATCCAAGAGATTTAGGACAGAAAGCCAGACAAACTTTTTTTTAAATAATGGCTTGTGAAGCTGTGGAATGCACTACCAGAATTAGTGATTGCTACAGAGACCTGTCAACATTTAAGACTAGGTCAGAAAGGTGGTTGAAAGAAAGGGAATTTAAACCCAGATATTTGAAGATTGTACAGGAGCAAAGGTGATTATGGCAGATATATTAACATGGGACATAATATAATAAATATGATGAAAGAATGAGAAAGATTCTGAAGCACCAGCTACGCAAGTATCTCAAGTCCTCGATGAGGCATTGCATAATATGAAAGAAATGCTTGCCATAGTGCTTAATTATGAATATTTCCTCAACAATCTATGGACAAGAAATAGATGTGGATGCAACTGTACGGCAATCAAATTTATATTCAAGAAGTCAATGCCACATATTCTACCTCAACTACTGAGACCAGGAAAAAAATTACAAAAATATCAGCTGCATGTCCTATTTAAGGCTAAAAAGATGTATACGGCAGACATATTGATTACAGCGCAGATGAAGTAAAAAAAATTCAAGGGAATATATTCAAATTGATATGATTTCTCATTTACCAAACTCTGGTTAGAAGCTACAAGAAGCAACACAATGTGACAGTAGAAAGCAAAAGATGAAACCAGTAGTTAAAGGAGGATGGCCAAATGTAAAATCACAGGTGGATGCTGAGCCAAGACCTTATTGGTACTAAAGGAGAAATCAGTGTCAAGGTGAGCGACTGACGCAAATTATATCCTCAAAAAAGCAGTGGGAGTTCAAGGCAAAAATCTGGAAATGGGTAAGAAATTGGCTGAAGAAAAGGAAGGAAGAAGTACTTGTTGGGCGAGTGGTGACAGGGTGAGGAGGGAGGGGGGTGGGGGTTTAAGAGCCTGGAGGTGGTACAGAGAACCGTAAGACTGATCCCTAGCATTAAAGGACTGAGTTTTGAGGAGAGACTGGAGAAATTTGAGCTGTTCAGCCTTCAAAGGAGGAAACTTTGATAGGACCTTCTGGCGGTATGTAAGAAAGCAAACAGTACAGAAAAGATCAATTTGAAACACTACAAATTAAATCATGACAGTAGGGCAAGGGGGCACAGGTGCAAATTAGAGAAATGCACATTTTGGGACTAATATCAGGAAGTTCACAGAGTGATCAACACATTGAATAGAATTCCAGATAGGGTAGTAAGGTGAAAACTCTGGAATCATTTAAGAAACAGATGGATGCTTTGGGGGGAGGGGGTGGGATTGTAGGTACTCACTGGATGAATGAGCTAAGATGTGCCAAATGGCTTCCTTCATCCGTAGCTATTTTGTGATCTTGTGAACAACGGTAGTTTTGTAAAGATCAAATGAAGGCAGTCTGGATAACAGCTGTACCAAAAGGAGAAGTAGTATGAAGAGCCTAATTAGTGAAATTGAGAGTGGATACTTACATGAGAAACAGGAGATCGCAGAATTGTAGTACAATAGAATATCACACAAGAGATGGGTAGGAGAAACTAAACTAAATTGTAAAGAGATGACAGGCAAGAAAATAAAAACAATATTTATCACCTGCTAGTGGTCAACAGAAACCAAATGCTGCTAATGCTAGTAGTGAAAAGCCCTAATAACCTACAGTATGAAGTACTTGTATTGTAAATGAACCTGCAAGAATACTTACTATCTGTTTTATAAAGTGAAAATATTGTTACATGTCTTTGTTGAAGAGACTTGTATTTTGTGATTTTAAATTCTTTGGTGGGAGCAGAATGTTTCATAGCCTTATAGAGAGGTTACTGGATACAAGTGCTATCAAAAATAACACGCTCCACAATGAGCAATGAAATAAATGTTGCAATTATATTGCAAGTACCAACTGAGAGCGGTGTGAGCTTTGAGTTATACTGACAGGTCTGCTCGATGTTAAAATCCGGAACATAACACGTGCAGAGCTCTGCTAATCTCAAAGCCAGTGAATTTTTCTTTCAGTGTTACTATTAAGGATTCAGTAGGACACTTGGCTCTTCATCACTACACTTTTTTTTAAACTGTACTCCCATCGAGGCAGAAGTGCAGTCATATGTTTTATGGTAATCAGTGGGTTTGCAAAAAAAGAAATGGAGGTTGACCACCTTACCTGCACTTTGCTGCTGGTAGCATTGCTTATTTTTCAGACTGTAATGCAAGAATACCACCAGCAGAAACATTAAATAGTTATAAAATATGAGCTAATGACCGGCAACAAAAATACACCTGCTCTGATTCACCCGTTTAGTGTAAGCAGTAAGCCCATATAGCCAGCCAGACCACTGAGAATTTGATTTTGGTTGAACAGAAAAGTAGAAAATAGTGTTGGACAGCATAAGAAAATAAAGCAGAAAGGTATAAAATAAAAAATATTCATCAGTGCAGATTTGAAAATTCATCAACATTTTCTGCTGCATTCCATTTGGAAATGAATTGATAAAGATATACCGGTGGTGCTAAACTATATTCAGTAGAGGTCATAATTCACAAACTTTTTAAAAATTACAAAACCAGGTTACATTAAGGCTTGATTTGCAATACAGTTGTAACATTGGGGTTTCATTTTGCAGGAATGCTAAGAAGTTGTAGCATAAAGCCAGAGTCACAGCCCAAACTAATCCAGAGCTGAGTGGAGGGAGACTTCCTTCTCCAGGGAATTTCAAACTGCTATGCATTGACATTTCAGTTGTAGTGTATATGCAGTCTCACACATAACAAAATAGTTTGCATAAAGTTTGAGAAACAGAATACACATCACTTATTGAACTTTTACTTAATAAAGCTACTGTTGTCTGACCTCACCATAAAATATACTGTATTTGCATCAAGTGATGAATGAATCACAATATGACCAACGGTCCAAATACAATGGTTTACTTTTTTATTAAAAAAGTGCGCCCATAGGATATGTTTGTGCTCCCACATTTTTTTTCTCAAAAATAAATACTAGAATTACCAAAGGCTACAGGTTAGGCCATTTGTAGGATTTTGTGTGTCAGTACACAAAAAGGTTCTTAATACGGCTACAATCATATATATAATTTTTCCTCTAAACATTAAAATAAAGAGTGTTGTAACTTCTATGCAATTCTATATAAAATTTTATTAAATGATAACTTGCAAAATGTATTTATAACCAGTGGTTTTCATTTTTTTTTGTGCAGAACTTGTGAAAATGTTGACACACTCCCAAGGATCCCCAAGATAGTGTTAGATACCCAAAAGAAAAATTCTACTCTCATTGCAGAACATTTTTTGTTAGTATACAACAGATATAACATGCTAGCAAGTCAACAAAACAGAAATCTGATGACAGACTGACAGAAATGTCTTGCAGATACGGCTCCATTTACAATAGTCACAACAATATTTGTAAAACAAAACAAGTTGGGGTGTGAACAGGTCACTATCAGAAAGCTGCCATCCAATTGCCATTATATAGCAGCAGTAATCTGCACCGTGATTAAAATCAAAACGGTCAGAACTCTTCTCTGCAGTAGTGGAAATCACAGCAGTTTGAGTATTACCCACTATATTAACAATGCAGGCTTGGGTCAGTCAGCAGGGGATTGCTCCAACCACCAGCATAAATTGACAGCAAGAACCAACTGCGGAGGTGTGAACCAACTGTTTGATCACTGAACCAGAGAAACATATTTAGATGAAGGAAAATGGGAACTACAAGCTGGGAGTCTGGAATTTGATTCTAAGCAGGGAAATAAATTTATGTTCGGATCAGTGCAAAGTCTAATGCTATTACTGACCCATGCTGCACTGATCTAGATTTCTCTACAAGTAATTTCCATTGCAAAAATATTGACTGATGAATTTTCTTTGCATGCTGCTGCCCATTGACATGTTCCTTTCTTCTCATATGATTACAAAAATATAATTTTAATTAACATATATAATGAAAGGCTTTGTAAGTTTTAACTGGAGTTGTTTATTATTCGCATCTTAAAATTGGCACAAACTCTTTAAAATATACTAGTTCCTTTTGTAAATTTAGTAAATTTTTTGTGAATTTAGTAAACTTTGGGACTTGAAAAAAAATCCAGAAATTTTCTGGTCTGTATAACTCAGTACCACACCATATAATGCACTTACCATGAGACATCATGGGAATCTCCATGCAATATTAGTGATTTTGTTTTTGAACGAAGAATATGGTATTTTTAGCATTGATAATTTTGATGGATGCAAAATGTCACACGGTGTGTGACAGAGGACCTCAACCGATACAGGTTATTTTGGATTGTAAAATCCACTGAACTCCATTTTGATTATCAATGAGTTTTCTCCAGCAACTACAACATAGTAAGTGGCCTTTTTCAGTATTTCTACTTGTATTTGGAATTTCTTTACTAACATTATTTTGTTTGACAAGTCGTTATTGGCCTCAATTTTCAAATGGAAATCTGGGTGTATTGGGGCAGTGGGGTGCAATGAAAATCTGGAAAATCTGGAGCGGGTAAGGAAGCCAGCTCCAACCCGCCGACTTCCGCATTTCACACAGACCCATCTGTGTGCGCGCACGTGCTTCAGGAATCCGGAAGTCCTGCCGGCAATTAAAGCCAGCAGGCTGATATTTAAAGCAGTCATTAAGATAGTTAAAGTTGTTAAAGTACTTAATTTTATGGTGAGTGAGGCAGGGAAAGGATTTTCATTCTGCCTCAGTATGTTTCCGTGCTGTGGGAAACGCGCCATGGTGAAGGAGTCACGTTTCAGCCGGCAGCCATTTGGACATTAAAATCTTTTTGACAGATGGGGATAAAAGGTGAGTTATTGCAGCAGGGCACTTCATTCTCTCAGACAAACTTTTGGCTGGGAGATCTTTGTGTTTAGACTGAGAATTCTTGGTTTCCACTCAGAATTGTTCTGTTTACACACATTTACCAACTTTCTGGACCCCCTCAAACTGACATCAGGATGGGGGGGGGTGGGCGCAATGGCTGCATTCACCAGTACATCCAAGGATGAGGATCATCACCAGGCACGCCGTACATTTACACCACTTGGAGCTCCACAACACAGTGCTGCGCCACAGGGACCTGCACAAAAGCACAGAGGGGAACAACAGAGGGAGCGACGTCGCAGGAGGCACTACCCTCATCAGAGGGTCTACAGACCGAGGCTCAGCTTCCTGGACCTCTCTGAGGAGCAGTGCATATGGAGACTGAGAGTGAGTCACCAGGTGGTCGGAGACATCTGCAGCCTCCTTCATGCCGAGCTGCTCCCGGCTGGGCCTCGTGGCATCTCATTACCCGTCGCAGTTAAAGTGACCACTGCCCTCAACTTCTTCACCTCCGGATCATTCCAGGGTGCCACCGGGGACATCGCCGAGATCTCTCAGTCGTGTGCACACAAGTACATAAGGCAGGTCACCGACAGCTTGTTTTGCAGGGCCTCGCAATACGTCAACTTCCCCATGGACGACCTCAGCCAGACGGGGAGAAGAGTGGGATTCCACTCTGTGGCTGACTGCCCACGGGTACAGGATGCAATCGATTGCACGCATACAGCAATCCGAGCACCTCCACACGAGCCAGGACTGTTCATCAGCAGAAAGGGGTATCACTCCATCAACACTCAGCTCGTTTGTGACCACTGGAAAAGATTCCTTCACGTGTGCGCCAGATTCCCTGGCAACTGCCACGATTCGTTCATTCTGACGGAATCCAACATGCCGGGCCTCTTCCACGCACCGAACACCCTTAAGGGCTGGCTCCTCGGGGACAAGGGATACCCCCCTGCACACTCTGCGGAACCCCATCAATGAGCAACAGTGTCGATACAACGACAGCCACATCGCCACCAGGTCTATAATTGAACATGCGATAGAGCTGCTCAAGATGCGATTTCGGTGCCTCGATCATTCTGGGGGAGTGCTTCAATACGCACCAGCGAGAGTGGGGCGCATTATAGTAGCGTGTTGTGTCCTGCACAACATGGCGCAACAGAGGGGGGTATCGGTTGATGAGGCCCCATGCCCTCATCCAGCATCCACTTCTGCAATCAACATTGTGGAAGAGAAGGAGCAGGAGGAGGAGGAGAAAGAGGAGAACCCATGGGCAGAGCAGCAGCTTACCTGGCTGCCCATGAGGCCAGGGAGTCACTCATATATGAACGGTTCTTGTAAGATCAGAAAGTGAGAAGAGTCCAGTCCTCACACCACCTGGAAAGACCAGCGCCAAAACCAGCACCCCCACCACCGCACAAAACAGTCCTGCAACTACACATACACCCACTGTAAAGTGACCCACTTGGTGGCATCAAGTGCTTCACCATGAATGGCAACACATGAAAGGGCGCTATCACAAAAGCCAGTCAAGAATGGGCAAGATGTAGCAGTAATGGTGAGAATGATAACATTTAATGTGACTAACAAAAACCAAATATAAATGAAAAACATAACAGTCTGTCAGACACCCTTGTGCATACTCTTCGTGATCACAAATCCTTAGCCTGTCTCTTCCTACCGCTTCTACATGGTGCAGCCCCTGTGGCTGCAGCAGAGATAGTGGCAGGTTGCTCATGTTCATACCCTAACTGCTTAGATGCTTTCGGCCTATGCCCTCTGGGTTTTGTGGCCTGTGAGGGCCCTCCAAAGACTGCTCCACCTGCATCTGTGCAGAAGCAGACTTGGTCACCTGGAGAGGAGGCAGCATTCCAGGTGCTGGTTGAGAGGGGGGCCACGGGTGAGACGTGGGCACATTTTGAGTGGCGTCCCCACTTCCATGTCCCCTTTCGCCATAATCCCTCTCCTGGATCAGGCCCACATCACTCCTACCACCCCGCTGGACAACAGTTGGAGGACATGTGTGATGCCTTGGAAGGCCACTTCTAAAGTATCTGTCAGCCTGTTTAAGGCGGCAGAATGTTGCTCACCCTGAGTCCGAACGGCCGTTTTCGGGGCCTGAATGGACTCATTTGTGAGTCGTGCTAGAAGCTCAACAGAGGGTAGCCTTTCCTCCATCGCAGACATTCCTGCACTTACCTGCGACATTATCTCAGACATTTGCCCCGCAGTTACCTGCGACACCATCTCAGACAGTTGCTCACGTCCTTGTGACACTATCTCAGAGATTCCCTCCCGTACCTGTGCCACCATTCCACTCATGCAGGAGCTGGACGCCTCCATCCTCTGCGCTATTGTGGAGAGTGTGCGTGGCACCTGTTCCAGTAACTCGCAAACGTTCTGCTGTTCCTCTATCATTCTCCTTTTAAAGGGTGGTCCCGGGGGTTCAGCATCTGCGTCCAGCTGAGCAGAGCCTGGAGAGGAGTGCGCCCACCGATGCACACTCTCCACAGCTGCCCCTGCCACCAGTGTCTGCTCATGCTCATTTGTGTGTGGTGACTCACCAGGTGCCAACCCAACTAACTGACTACTAGGGCCCACCGAGGTGTGAGTATCTGCGCTGGTGGATGGTTCGCTAAGATGTGACGGTGAGCCCTCAGAGGCCAGGACCTCCTCTGAGGAATCGCCCTCTCCCACCACTGCAGTCGTTGAAGGGCCTGTAAGAGAACAGAAGGCAATATTTAGCATCATCACAGATGTGTCATGTTGCAATGAGCATACTGAGGTGTTCAACATGCCAATTATTGTTCACATCAATTAATATTGTGTGTGATGAATGTTAAAGTTGTGTCACCAGACATTTGTGGGGTGCCAGTCTCGGGCTCCCCGACGGACAGGCACTCAAGGGTGCGGCTGATCTCCAACACCTCCTCCTCCTCCACGTCTGTGAGGACCACTATTTGTTGTGGCCCCCCTCCAGTCCTCGCCCTCTCACGTGCATTTTGCGCTCTCTTCCCCTAGAAGGGGAGAAAGTACGGACGTGTGAGTGAGTGATGGTGAAGTGGCCAGCCGACGAATGCATTGCTTTGGGTGAGGCTGACCATGAAAAGAGGTGCATCAGAGGGTGAGTATGAGGCAGAGACATCACATTGGATGAGAATTGGGATGAGTGGTAGTGGTGGGGTCACAAATGGAGAGGTGAGGATGTGCTCAGGAAGTGCAGGTAAGTTGAGGATGAGCCTTAAGTGGGTGTGAGGAGTGATGTGATGGAGTAGTCTTGGCAGCACAGAATGAGTTGGGGGAGCGGGAGTGATGTGCACCACGGAATGCAGGAGAATCAGTAAGTCTACTCACTTTTGCTGACCTAGTTAGGTCACTGAAACGCTTCCTGCACTGGACCCAAGTGCGGCAGATGTTGCTCCTGCTAGTGACCTCCTCTGCCACCTCGAGCCAGGCCTTCTCAGAGGAAGAAGTGCCCTGCTTCTGCCAGTCAGCCGGGTAAAACAGTGCCCTCCTCCTCCTCAACCCGGCCAGTAGCATTTGAAGTGAGGCATCATTAAATCTTGAAACAGCCTTGCCCCAGTGCTGCTCCATTGTGTCTTTTTGGACTTTGCTTCAGCAAAAGCCATTTGAGCAATGGCCCTTTAAATACAGACGCTCCAGCTGACAGCCTGTCATGCAGGTGCGCAGTCTGCCCACTGCGCAACTTTCGGACGGCAAACCCGGAAGCCATTTTAAGAGCCACCAATTAACTCGCAATCGCGTGGGGAACGGTAAGTTTTTATTATCCGGGATTGGCGCACACCCATTGACTCCCCCTCCCCCCCCCTCCCCCCCGCTGTCCTTTGAAAATTGAGCCCATTGTTAATTCACATTATAAAAGTTTTTCAGGAAAAAGCCTCGAAGCAAACCAAGAATGTTTCTATAATCCCAAAGGGACAACACAGTGGATTAGACAGAAGTCAAAATTTACTGATTACAGGTACTTCAATAGAAAACTGTGGGACCAGAAAGGCAAAATCTGCTTTTAAGTAAAGTCAGTCAACTGTGCTGGCAGAAAAGTTCCCACTTGATGAACCATCTAGTACTCCAATTGCTGTATTGTTGTCAGTACAAATCAGTGTCGAATATAGCCATTAAGTCATACACTCTACTGCTTCCAATTAAACATTACCGACAGCTGGACTACAGGGAATTGGATATAATAAGGGTGTTAACCTCAAAGAATGGAAACATTGCCTTGGGAGATTAGTAACAATGGCCTGTATATTTAGACCAATTTACTGAATGTTGGATTAATCCCCCATAGATTATAGTGTATTCAACATTAGTAAATATTTTCCCTTTAAATTAAATGATTGTATACATTCATTCTCATCAAAAATCTCCTAAGAATTTTCAAATTGTGCAATTGCACAATTATTTAAGAAAACTGAGACATTTAAAAAGATATTATTTTAATTGTCTGGAAAAAGCTACATTAAAGCCACTGATTCACGTATAAGTAATGTGTTTGTGATGCTGAAATTTGACACTCAACTTTCAGTGGCATTATAAATGCAGCCCACACAATTTTACCATTTACATCTTATGCAACATAGGGACTGTTAAGATGCTTAAACAAGAACAAATCTTTAAAATCAAAAAATTGTTGGAAAACATTGCGAGAAATTATATTCACATTTTGAAGGCACTGACTCATGTGGAGTATTGTTACACAGACACCAGCAACCCTCTAGTTCTTGGCCCAAGTTGTCAATTTTTATGTGTCCTTAGATAGTGAGTGTCAGCAGGCTACGTAGTCAAAGGAACCATCAGAGCCCAGCCTAGTGCTGTCCTCAGCCTAATTTCATACCAATGCACTTTCCAGCAGGAATCACAGGACAACAATCAGTGGTGGGAACTCCGACCAATTTTGTTTTTCCTTGGCGCAGGTTCAGAGACGAGGGCCCTGATATTAACTTGGAGCCGGGAAGAGAGCGGGGATGGGCTTGCGAACGGGGAACCCAGAAGTAAGGTTTCCCGCAGGTCCTACCGAATTTAACCGTAGGATTGGTTTAAAAAATTTTCAAAAGATTTTCCGCCCGGTAGCCAGTTTAATTGACACTCCTGCTCCTCCTGCCTGCCTGTTAGGTGGGAAAGCAGCCGGAGAGCGGATGGAAAGTAAGTCGGAGTTTGGATTGGGGGGGGGGGGGGGGAAGGTTTGGAGGGAGATTGGGATCTTTGGGGTTTGGATGGGGGGGCGGGGGGAAGAGTCGGACATCTTTTAGGGGGTGAGCAATGGGACATCATTGGTGGGGGGGAGTGGATCTGGGATGGGGGGGGGGGTCCTGGGTCGGGGGGGGGGGTCCTGGGTCATTGGGGAGGGATGCCTCAGAAATCGGGGGGATGGGGTGTGTGTCTCGGCCATCGGGGGGGGGGGGTACCTCGGACATAGGGGGGCGGGGGATCTCGGACATGGTGGGGGGGGCGGGGGTGGAATCTCAGACATCCGGGGGAGAGGGTGGGGGGGGGGGTCGGTCGATCATGGCAGGTCAGCTTGTTGGACCTGGAGGAAACACTCCTGCTCCTCCTGGCCCACAAGTAGTGACAAAGGCACTTACCTCATGCCCTGGCTCTTCTCACCCCCTTTTCACTGGCGAGATTGACAAGCTCCGGGAAAGTCGTGCTGAAGGCGGTGAATTTAAAGGTTTGTGAAATTCAATTTAAAAAGACCTAATTAATGTCTCATAAGGACGTTAATTGGTCCGAGAACTACCCGCCCGCCTGCATCAATTAGGGCCCGACTGCAGCGAGTAGGTTACTCACACACATCCAAACCCGCCTCTGTTAAACCCATGGGCACGTTGGAGTCGGGCTGTGGTCGCACTTGAAAAATCAATTATTTTAACTACCCCCCAAGGTGTAGCACCGCACATCTGCCCCAGCTAAGATCAGATAATGCAGCAGAGTCCAACCATTGAACATGACAGCTATGTGGTTTGCAAGGCTTAGTACCACACCAAGCACTGTGTTTACCCACTGAGCCACGTTATGCCTTTCAGACAGACAAGCATTCACAGTCTGAGCCATTATCTCCTCTGCATCTAATAGCCAACCAGTCCTTGATAAAATGAAAGCAAGATGTGCTTTAGGAAGGCAGTCAGACTGACCCTGCCTTAGCTTACTTGGGAGAAGTGCTGAGGTTAGTCATTTCTTACTTTCCTCAAAGACAGGGCAATTGAAGCTGGGATTCAAACTCAGGTTCTCTGTCTGGAAACCAATGTTCTGCAAATTTTTTTAAAATACATATGCATGGTTTGCAACCAAGAGTAACATATTTACAAGGTTTTAGGTGGCAGCCACATGCAAAATTTGGAATAGAACACTGAAATGATTCACTAACATAACCATTTGTTGAAGACAAAAACAATTGGCTGTCAACTGTGCAAATCAAATTGGTATTGATAATGGAATGCATCTTTTCTAAATCCACAAATAATTAGCAGAGATATTGCGTGATTAAAATTTCCATCCTGAGAGTTAAGAGTACTTTAAAATAAAAGTGCTAGTGATATTAAAGAAGCCACTTAATCAAAGAAATCTGACATCCATATTCAAAATACAATCATGCATGGTTTGGGTTCTTTGATTAAACTTATTTTCCAGATTTTTACCACCACAAAAATAATTATGTTCAAATTAGTGTCCATTAGAGAGATATGTAGAACAGTGAAGGTTAGCTCAGAAATCAAAACAACTTTTTAAAACCCATGTAATCTGCAGAGGTACCAAACTAGGTCCTTAATAATTAACATTTCCCTCAAAAACAAGCAGAGTGAAAGGGCTAACTGGGAAAAATTGTATAGCTTTAAACTGTAAAAGACTGACATACCATAAAAGCCTACATTATTCCTAGCATCTGCAGGTGTTACAAAGGGATTTAGTAATAAATCACCGACATAAATATACTAAAAGATACACTAGCAGTTGCTTCCATATTGCATCCATAGGACAGGATTATGACAATACACAAATGCCTTAGATCACAACTAGCTTTTTCAACTAGTTACCATAGAACCATAGAAAAGACACAGCACAGAAGGAGGCCATTCGGCCCATCGTGTCCGCGCCGGCTCGAAGAACAACCAGATGCCCATTCTAATCCCACCTTCCAGCACCCGGTCTGTAGCCCTGCAGCTTACAGCACTTTAGGTGCAGGTCCAGGTACTTTTTTTAAAAAAAAGAGTTGAGGGTCCCTGCCTCTATCACCAATTCGGGCAGCGAATTCCATACACCCACCACCCTCTGGGTAAAAAAGCTTTTCCTCATGTCCCCTCTAGTCCTTCCGCCAATCAGCTTAAATCTATGCCCTCTAGTTCTTGAACTCTCCGCTAGAGGAAACAGGTACTTCCTGTCTACTCTATCTAGGCCCCTCATAATTTTATAAACCTCAATCAAGTCTCCCCTCAGCCTCCTCGGCTGCAAGGAAAACAACCCCAGCCTATCCAATCTCTCCTCGTAGCTGCAATTTTCAAGCCCTGGCAACATTCTTGTAAATCTTCTCTGCACTCTCTCCAGAGCAATTATGTCCTTCCTGTAATGTGGTGACCAGAACTGCGCACAATAATCCAGCTGTGGCCTTACCAGCATTTTATACAGTTCCATCATTACATCCCTGCTTTTGTATTCTATACCTCGGCTAATAACGGAGAGCATTCCATATGCCTTCTTCACAACCTTATCCACCTGTACTGCCACCTTCAGGGAACTGTGCACATGCACTCCAAGGTCTCTCACTCCCTCTACTCCTCTCAATATATTCCCATTTACTGCGTATTCCCCTTTACTGATACATTTATAAAATTACAGAATCAATCATTTCTGAACCAAACACTAAGAGCTAGCTCTGCCACCTAAAATTTGTGTCTGTGGGGTCCCCATGAATGTTTCAGTGCCACCCTTTCTATTCACTGTTTCATGCAAAATAATGGTTCTTACCTGTAGACATAAAGAATGGAATGCGGAATTTGCCACTCAGTACCCTGGCCCGCAGGTTCTGCAGTGTGCTGCCATCAAATGGTAGGGCCCCACACACCAGCACATATAGTACCACCCCCAAGCTCTGCAAGAAACAATACATGGTAATGAAATGGATCATATTACCATGAATCACACTTTGTATTTAACTATTTATCCTTTCTTTCTCCCCTCCACTGCTGCTAAACTCTAGTCCGATTACGCAAAAGGAATTGCTGACACCTCAGCAAGACTCTTTAATCAGTCTTACGCTGTCAACTCAGCTGGTTGAATATCTCCATTTACATCAGGATGAAATAGGTTTCATGTCTCACATCTTTCGCAGAAGTGTTAGTAGAAGGAAACAGCAACAGGAGAGTTGATATTTCTCATTTATGTAAGAAACTGATAGTTTGACACAATTTTCGCTCATGTACTGCACACTTACAGATATAGTAAAACTTTTGTCCTACATTCAAAAAAAAAGTTTGTTCTATCTATGATTTACTTTCTCAAATAAAATGTATAATTTGTTCCATTTACTACATTCTAAATGTGTAAAAATATATTAGCTTGGGACAGAGCAGGGAGGGAGGTGGGAGAAAGTTTCTGAACTTAATACGTGCGAGCATAACACAAATTACTTCAAAATTTAATTTTTACATTCATTTTATGATGACAGTTCTTTATTTTGTGGCTTCTGCTCTTGTGCAGCCAAAAACAGAACATTCATTTAAATATATATTTGATGAATGTTCTTTTACTGACCAAGTCTAGTTGTTATTCAGCAATGACTATACAGCATTTAGACAAATGGGTCTCAAAATTCTCTGAACTTTTAAAAGAAAAATGACAGTTTGACCATACAGTCCCAGTTTGGACAAAACAATTATGTCAAACATTAAACTAAAGGCTGTCAGAGGCATTTATGTAATAGAAATAAAAGAAGCATTCACAACTCACCCAAATATCCACTTTGGGACCATCATACTCTTTTCCTTCAAACAGTTCAGGAGCTGCATAGGGTGGACTCCCACACCACGTTTTCAGCAATTGTCCTGGGGTAAAGATGTTACTGAATCCAAAGTCTGAAACACAGTAAGTGCTTTATTTTAGTATATTTAAGAAGTATACATCACAAATAGAGATTTCAATTGTTTAGGTAACATTTTCACACACAAAATGCACAACATTTTTTCATATTAATAATGCCTGGTATACTGTCAGTAATAGTTTTCATTTAATGCACTGCAGAATGCAAGTATTCAACCTATGAGAGGATCAAGTACTGAGAACATGAAGTGATTTTAAGGCAGTAGTTAGTATTAAATCTATGGCAAAAATCCACATTCCTTCAATGAGCTCAACTGCCACGACTGCGTAAGTATATTGCAACTTATTTTGATCTACTCATGTTCATAAGAACACGCCTCATGACGGAAGTGAAGAGCCCATGCAGATTAATGCACTCAGCATAGTCAATCTCCTATTTCAGCAAAAGACACACTAAAATACTTATCACCGTGAACTGGCACAACAAAAGAAAGTAATATCTCTAAACCATTGCCAGAAAGAACAAGTTTATCCATGCCCCTAAAAAAAAAGTAATTTATCCCAATATATCCACTAATCGCTACAGATGTGTGAATGCTCCGAGGCACAGAGCACTTTTGGCCAATTGTCGCATTCTGTTATCACCGTGTGTTTTCTTTGATGGTCCTCTGCTGCAAACTACCACCCATTCGAGCATGCGTTATAGCCCCTAACAACTTATTAAATGGAGCAAAGGTCATTCATCAGAACAGATTTTCTATTAGAACAGTAAATGACAAGTGTTTTGCTGTATGTAACAGAGAACCATTGTGGTGCAGTGCACAAAAATGTAATTCACTTCAAGGGAAATAGTTAATAAAAGATGAAGATTCATTGTGATTCTTTCCAAAATGCAAGAAAGTTTCTAAATTAAAAGTTTATCAGAAATTTACACATTAAGTTGCAAATTAATTTTTCACACAATTTCTTTTTGCTTTTAATAAATCCCCATCAAGTTTCAGTGATGAATAGCATGCTAGAAATGCAACTGAATCATTACTCAGCTATTTTAAATCTCTTGGAGTAACATCTTAGTGCAGACAATACATTGTCAGAAGCCATGCAAAGCGGCTTTGAATTTTACACGGTCGAGGTTTAAAATGGCAGCCAACATCCCAATCGGGATGTCTAACTCAAAACCCTCCCCCAGTAAAATAATCTCCCCAAAGGAATTCACTCGGAGCAGTCAGGAGGCTGAGATGAAAACTGCTCAGGCATATAAACTCCTCTGTAGATGCTCTTAATGCCACTTAATCAACTCGTCAGAAAGTATGCTCGAGCATCAGCAGAATGGACTTCTTCCTTGTCAGTTTTACCTCTCTCCCTAAAGACTCCAATGAGACATCAACAGCCACTGTACTTCAAAAGTAAATCACTGTGTGAAACACTAGGAGACATTTCAACATAGATAGAGCTAAATAAATACAAGTATTATTATCCCACCAATCCCAAATAAATCTAAATTCGAAGGACCACTGAGACAGGGATTCACTCTTAAGGTTTGCTTGTGATAGTCAAGAGCCCAGGATCCAATCTATTGTATTATTTTACTCCACAGTCAGAAACTCAGTTTGAACCGATCCTTATTCAATACGAGTTCTCTTCTCTGATGAAACTTGTATACAAGATAACTTGCAGGGATGGATCCAAGGTCACTAAAACAGTTAGAGTTACACTCTTTGTCACACTGAAAACATATGAAAATAGGCACGGTTGTCCTGTAACACAGCATGGTTACATAGGACCGTCTCATAACTACAATTTAAGAACAGTGGATTCTCAACTGGTTTTCATTCTATCATTTATAGTACTGTAATCCCAAGTGGCACTTCAAGGCTGGGAAAATACTACTCTCATCATAATTCCTGTCAAATTGCTGTCTTTATTCACTTTAGTGGAAGAAAAATGGTGAACTAATTGGACATATTTTATTTACTGTGACAGTAACTACGAGATCCATCATTATAATTAAATACGTGCACCACAGTTTGAGTTTTGGGAGCATAAAGCATATCAACATCTTGTATTTTAATATTAACCTGATGCAATACATCAAGGATGTCCAACCTTCTGGAGCTGGGGGCTGGATACATGGGTCAAAACCAGTTTGTGGGCCGCTTATGATTAGGCAATAATGCAAGCCTCCCACATGTAAAAAAAGAGATTCCCTGAAACAAAAAAGTGAAATCCTGTGAGGCCCCTATCTTCCTTTCACCCTCATTTTCCCCACTCATTCTCATCCCTCCTTTGCCACATACTCCCCCCTCCTTTGAAGCATGATGATTCTTGTTCTTTCTCTATCTTCCTAATCCCCTTTTCTAGACCTTTCCTTTTCTGGTTCTGGCTCTCCCTCTCCTTTTTTTTCCTATAAATTCCGATGTCCACATTTATAATAGAAACTGCCTACATAACCTTGTCACAGCACTATTAAGCTACTTCCAGAATTTGTTTAATTTTTTTTTTTAAAAAGTATTTTAAATCTCATCTTAAATTAAAAAAATGTTTTTCTGTCTGTAATTTCAAATAGATTATTACTATGTTCCTAATTTTGGCAGAAATAATTAGAAGAATAAAAAAGAATTAATGCTAGCGGTGAGCATCCAATTAATTAAGAGATAAAGAAAAACTGCAAATACTGGAAAATTGAAATAAAAAGAACAGAAAACTCTGGAAATGCATAGTGGGTTAGCCAGATTCTGAAAGCAAAAAAAAAGACACCCTGCCAGCATTTTCTGTTTTTATCCAATCAATTAAAACCAACCAGGTGATTTTATTGACTGACTTATACAGGTATAGCTCTGAAAAACATTTAACAAATATCAATTAACGTGCAGCCATTTTGTTTTATTTTCAAAAATGTTATTTCTGGATTTATGTCATCTAAATTTTCTGCAAATCTGTTAAATGAATCAGATTTCTGATAACATATCCACGAGTGGTTCATTTTAAGTGACAAGGAAAGGGATGAAATATTAGGTTAATTATGTCTAGCCCTTTCAATGTGGTGCAAATTCTACTGGAAATAATCACTATGCTCAAAATTAAATCACACAAAATTAAATCGCACAAGGTTGTTGACCTTGAAAGCAAGGGAGTTAAAAGCAAGTTTTGATCGATGTATAGATTTTGCCAATGGATTTCTAGGTAACTATATTTTTTTAACTCAAACACTTTTTCTGTGTTCTAAGATGACCTTGTACTCTGTTGTCCTGCAGTGTGCACCATTGATAATCCATTAGCTGCATTAAAGGGGAACTGGATTCATATGAATTGCCACATAATACCAAGTGTTACAAAGAGAAATGTGTACATTCACTGTTGCATTTCTATGATATCTTATTACCATGTTGTATGCTTTAAAACCTGGATAAAATGAAACCTTGCATTTTGTGCTGAATTTCCCTCTTCAGTGATATTATGCATAGGAACATGTCACTGGAAGAAACTTATGTCAGTTAAAGCAGGGACAATTCAGATGAATAGAGGTCTTAAAAAATTAGAATAAGCTTACATGCCAACTTACTTTAAGGCACAGTCGTTCACTGGTAATTAAAAAGTAATTTAACATTCTATCAAATCTTGCACAATAGTTTCCTATGCTTTCACACCGTTGACATTTGATGGGACTCTTGCAATTTTAATCGTCCAAAGTCATATATCAGTTGTTCCTCTCTACTATCCAATTGCCTACTTGATACAACATTAGAAATTTCTTTAAGTTGTTAAGTTTTGATATATTTAGATTTGGGATCACAACTCACGTTTATACAACTGAAACACTCTTATCAGGTCTTCAGCTAAATTGATTTGATGGTGTTGGTGATCTCTGCTAGTAGCATCAAGGCACTGGTGAGCCTCAAGTCACATTTTCACACCTGACTAATAATTAAATTGACACAGACTGCTCCTCTTGCATTTAAACAGGGTGACAAATCTGTCTCATCTGTGATCATTTAGCAGAATTTTCCAAATGATTTTGCACTGTACACCAACAGACGTGTGACATGTGAGCTCTCATACTGCTAACAGCATTAATGTTTCAAGCTAATTACCTGAACATCCCACATAAATCCTTTGAGGACTGCAGCGCCCAGCTTACATAAAAAATTAAATTTTGTAAGCATAGCATTGTGCATAGGAATACAAATGTGACAAAACCAGGTCAGTGCATGTAATTCCCAACACAATCAATTCCTAACAGAAGCTGCCAGGGAAGGGAAGGAAAATAAAAATGAAATGTTATCTTGGGCCACTATCGAGCATCTGTGGCTCACCATTTAGTGACCCACACGTGCTGCACCACCCTTGTCCATATCATTAGCTGCACAAATTTCCCTAATTCTGTTTTAACAACCAGTGTTACAAATATAAAGAAAATTACTTCAACAGAAATAAATGGGAGTGTAATTTGCAAATTGCAACGAACATTCAGTATCAAAAGTTAATCTAGTCTGTCAAGATCAAAAATTTGTGACTGGCTGTTGTCATATGAATAATTGTAGTAAAGTATTTCAATTAAATGTGCCCTTATGTTTTTTTATTTCGTGGAACACTGTCCACTACTCATTTAATTCTATTTTTCTTTTGTGCTGAACTTTGACAAACATAGAAACTTGTCAAAGTAATCACATGAGTGCACAAGATTATGACAAAGACACAGCAGTGTTTCTACTCCTTCAAGCAACACCTAATTTCATCCCTCAACACTTAATCTCAGTTCTCAGAAATCAATGTTTTGAAAAAATTTCCACTAAAAAAAATTCCAGTCTTCAAAATCCATCATCTAACCACTAAATCGTAAACCACATGCAGTACTCGATTTCTCAAGGAACTATGCTTTGAGTGAGCTAATGTTTGTTAAAATTTTTTTTTTTTTAAGTAGGTTGCTTCAAACCAAGCTGTTTTCTTCCCTCTTCCCCTTCATACCACACACTGTTCTCTTTGGTCCAGAATAGCTAGATAGCCTGCTCCTAAATGTCTGCAGACCAGCTTTTGTATTGACTGCTACAAGGAACCCAAAAACAGTGGTTAGAATGTGGAACTTGCTACCACATGGAGTAGTTGAGGCGAATAGCATAAATTCAATTAAGGGGAAGCTAGATAAATATATAAGAGAGAAAGGAATAGAAGGTTATGCTAATAGGGTTAGATGAAGTAAGGTGGGAGGAGACTCATATGGAGCATAAACACAGGCATAGACCAATTGGGCCAAATGACTTGTTTCTGTGCTGTAATTTCTATGTAAATTAGAGTAAATATCGCACCTTCCCTTTCTGCGCGTGCGGAAGTGCCTCTTTGTTGTCGACCCTTCTCGCAATGCATCTCAAAGATTTCAAAGTAACCATTCTGGGTGATCACGAGTACATTGAATGATCTGCTCTACCACCTGATTGCATAATAAGTTGGTGCACCAAAATATTGTGCCATCAGGCTGTCTACATC
Source organism: Heptranchias perlo (assembly GCF_035084215.1). Taxonomy (NCBI): domain Eukaryota; kingdom Metazoa; phylum Chordata; class Chondrichthyes; order Hexanchiformes; family Hexanchidae; genus Heptranchias; species Heptranchias perlo. The sequence continues at coordinate 8,394,235 of NC_090357.1, forward strand.
AGTCTTTCCTCCAATTAGGTAATCTGCTAAATTGGATTTTCCTTTGTACAATAGACAGAAAATTACTTGCAACAATATTAGCAGTATTGTGTTGCATCTAATACTTATCATTTAAGAGATATTTTCATCTATGGAAATGATGCATTTTGCAGTTAAAAGTTATACTGCTACAGTTATGGAGTCAATGGAGCCTTAACACCATAACCCAACCTAACAGCAATTTGGCCTGCAGGAATAACATGCTATCCACCACTCTTTGCCTTCCGTTGATTTCCTCTGTTCCCTGCACTGTTCATTCATATTACGCAACACTCTCTTCCCACAGCTGTCAACATTTCCCAAAAGGTTCATTATGCTGGGTCATGCATGACTTGTTTGTAACTAAACCAAACTATTCATTATTCCATTATGCTGCAATCACACAGCAATGTCGATATACCTTAACCCCTTTAACTGGTCTATTGCAAAAACTTTAACAGTAAAATTCATGTGTTCCTTTAATCTTTTAAAGGTGATAGTATTTTTCTAACAAGTGCATGCAAACTAACAATTAAAAAGCAAAATTGTCAAATAATACTGTGAATGAAGGAATGTTATGTGGCTCTGTGCAATTCTTTTGTCCAATTTTATAATAGGCACCAGTAATTTATAGAAATATTTTGACAGATGTTATATAATATTAAAATGCATATTTTCATAGTTACATAAGAAATGCAATTTTCAAAAGGTTAATCTTTACACAACTTTAAGTTCCATGCTTGAAAGCCCTATTTCCCAAAAATGAAATTCATCATACAAAGAAAGTAGTTTAAGCCATAGTAAGAGGAAACCACATAATATTCTGTTGAAACCAGCAGAAAAATATACTTGGCCTTACTTAACTATCTTAGTACTCAGTTTATGTCACTGAAACCTCAGTGAGATATGCAGATAGTAGATCCTTTTCTACAGAAAATTGGTACTACGACATTTCAACCTACTCCATAGGTCTAACGGCCTTTATACTCGTATTTCTGCAGGTCCTGTTCAAGCCCTTCCCCAATTTGAAGGTTCTGGATCGCAAGCATCAAACCTCAAATCTCCTGAACTTTTCAATTATGTATAATCTCACATGCCTGTTTGTCCATGAAAAGGCAGCATACTATTACCATAATTTACATTAGTTACACCTGAACAAAATAACTCCCTGGATCGTATTGTGTTTAGATAAATTTGAAATATTCAAAATGTGAACTGCAAGAAATACAGTTGTAATAAAGTTAACATTTAAACTGTGAAATAAAAAAATTCAAATTCAATTTTACACCGGTGACAATTTAATGTTACATAAGCAGGCTTATGAAATGGTTAATGCTTCACATTCATCGTTGATGACAGAATACAGCAGAATGCAGTAGGACTGGTACATCTTTACTGTAATCAACAAAATATATTTGGGAGACATGATGGAAAAGTGCAACAGTATTTACACCAAAGCACTGTCCAGCCTTATCTTTATGCCACATTACTCTTTCATAAAAAAAGATTGGTATCAAAAATATCAAGCAACTCCTGTGGATTTGAGATTTCTATAAATTCAGAAGCCATGAAACATTCAAATATTTATGCAGGAACACAAAAATGCAAAACCAATGTTTCATCATTGAAAATTCATTTAGCTGTATAAACTTTCATCTTTCTCACGTGCTCATACAGAAGATCCTACATTGCAGAACATATTACATTTTCATACGGTTTAAATTACAGTTAAAAAATAATTAATTTACTTCAGGAAAGTTTACCAGTTACAGTTTCAGATTAGCCATGATGTGGAGATGCCGGTGATGGACTGGGGTGGACAAATGTAAGGAATCTTACAACACCAGGTTATAGTCCAACAATTTTATTTTAAAATAAAATTGTTGGACTATAACCTGGTGTTGTAAGTTTCAGATTAGGACATTATATAATTTTTTTAAAAGCTCAGATTTTAAATAAAGAAGTCTCCATACTAGTCACATCAAGAAAACAAGCTGCTCAATGAGAATGCGAGAGATATTACATTGCTGGAGGAGTTACATTGCCACTTCTCTTCAGAAATTGCAAAAGAGCCATAATTCACAAGTAGCACAATTATTTAGGTCTTCACTGAGATCTCAGGAAAGCTGCGTTACCAGTGTATTTGAAAGCGTCTGATTGGAACAAAATTTAATCCAAACTCAAAATGTGTATTCACAAGAACAGTACAGACTAGGGTTAGATATAGTGTGAACTGTAAATTAATGATCCAGTTTGTTGACTCAATACATCAGTAGGTTTTTTTTAAAGCATCCAATACAGTTCTTGCAAATCAGTTCAAGCGCTCTGAGTACATTCTCTTGGTATTCAAACTAATGATTCTTGAGTTGAAAGAAGATGTATTAAAGTAGCAACTACACCAAATCTCTTATTTCAAAATACTAATATCCACTTTGAGATTAGCATTCCAGTTAAGCAGGGACATACACATATTCATATTCCTTCTTTAAAGCTGTGTAGTAGATACTTGTATTTTTTAAGGGAAAAAAGCCTAGTAAGGCTTGCAATCTAACAGCTCCAGTAACAAGATACAAAACTCCCATTCAGAGGAACCAAGTTTGAATTCCAGCCTTGACTGACATTCAAACTGCACTACTCAGTTCTCAGCAAGATGGAGCACTTCACAATGGAAAAGGGAATGTCCCACACTAGGAAAGCCTGCCTTCTCCTGAGCACCATAGAGCAACACTAACACCAACCAGGAAGTGGTCCAAAATCTAGATCATCCCACCTAGTTTGCTAAGGAATAACAAAGCAAAAGTCATCCTTCAAAACTAGGATATCAAAAACGAAATGCACATTCGACATGTTGGAAAAAAGAATCTGTAAACAACAAAAATAGTAGAAAGTTTTCTATTAATCTTGCAAGTAAGTTTTTAAATATAGCGTACATGAATAAAATGATGTCTAACTAGAAAGAAACAAAAGTCTTTCATAGATCATAGAAACAAATCTGATCCCTACACTCTGAAATAATGAAGACGACATTCATATATACAAGTATCTGTGGTCTGACCAATGGAAAATTTAGAGGTGATCTATTTTTAATCAAAATCCAGCATTATTGTGGTCGCTCCACATTGTAGTGGCTGGGGTAAGAGTATTTACATACAATTAGCGTACACACTGTGCTGTAAAATACTCCAAATTCATTATTTAAAAAAGATGAGGTAGAACAAAATAGAAGTAGCAAAACATTACTTTCTTTTTTTAAACAAAATCTAAGTGGCATTTTAATGAAATAGGATACACTTATAGTGATAAACATTAACTAATTGTATTGTTATTATCAAATGATAATCAATTAAAGTACTGGTAACTTCAGAGGCTATAAAAGGTAAAGGATGGCCAAGTACAATTTCTGAAGTACTTATATTTGACAACATAGATCTAAACAAACTATTTATATCAAAACCCAAGTTTAGTATCACCTATTAATATTACCTAATTTGCCTTGTATTCTCTTGAGTTGTTTTCAACCTCAAAAGTGTTTTCCACTATGGATATAAATTTCTCAATTTTAAAAAGCATGAAGTGAGTACATAAAAACAGTTACGTACAAAGAAATTATTACATTCAAAAAATGTGACACAAGAGACTCAGAAACCACCAAACTACAAAAGAGTTTACAACTATCATCTAACTATACATTTATATGCTTGAATTATTTCCCTTCATAAAATGGTTTAACTATTATGCAAGAATTACATGTTAGGTCCAATTGTGTGTCAGCAATGGCTAGTTATTCGTACATATGCATTTAAAAGATTTAAAGCAAGCTAAAAATTACTTTTAAAAAAAAACTGAATTTATAAAGTTGAATTATGATGCTAGACAAAAATCAGTACATTCAGCAACAGATCTGGGAGAGTGGGAGCATGTTGATCCAATAGATAGTAAACAAACTCCAATTGCAATGTGCACAGTGCACTGTGGTCCTAAATTCATGAAGCATCTTTAGCAGTTTTTTGTTAAAACAGGTTACTTCTAATAAAGAACAGTACATGTGAAGTGTGGCAGGTACATTTTTATATTCTGTAATGCTAACAGGGCCCGATGTTTATTTACCGCAGGCCAATGACTCGTTAATCTAAAGACTCTGCAGTCTTAATTGCAAGCCCCATTAGATTGAAAAATATAAATCATACAACTTATACTTAAATCAATGTTACTTTCACTGATTTTAAAAGTTTAAAATGTTTACCAGTTTTTGGCACAGCCTCATCAGAATGGGAATGTGAGGCTTTTCTGATATAAAACATGAATGTACTCTCAGAACCCCAGGGGTGTGTTAATATTTTTGGTGAGTCCCCCACACAGGTAAGATGGAAGAAAATGCTAAAGGGGAACATGGAACAACCTAGAAGCTTGCCTACCCATTCTTGTCCAGGGAATGCCATACAGCATTGGAAGATCTAAAGGTAGGATTTTTCTTCACTGAGAATGGGGCAAGCATTAAAACCCATAAAATAATTTCACCAAATCATTACATACACTTTATAAAGTTCATTCAAGAATTCCAAATAACATTCAATTAGCTCATGAAATAAAAAGCAAATTAAAACCTACTTAATATACTGATTTTATTGAAACTGCAGTATATCTCTACCCCAGTAGACTTTTCAGCCTTCAACACACAGATGCATCTGCAAAACCATTTTCTATCAATCTGTAATGTGAATTTTACAAAGGAGAATAAGATTTTGCAGATATGCTACTGCTGTCATCAAAGGCATATTAAATTACATTTTTATTTGGCAGAAACATTGCAATTTGTTGTAGCCAGACAGATATAACCCTGGACAATACAGAAAAGTATATGTAAAGTTCTGATTTAAGGGCGGTGCAGCAGCAACTAAGGAACACAACTAAATAACAATGCCTCAAGGTTTGCGAAAAAAACTATCTTTTCTGTACAATGCAACTACTTTTAAAACAGTAGGAATGTTATCAAGTTTCCTCTTACTTACCCCAATGAATATAATTGTTCATAATTGGAGGCATATAGGTAGGAACATACATCATCCTCTCCTGAGCCGAGCACACCAGTTTCAATTGAAAGTGCATTTGGAATTACAGGCAATATTCTTCTACAGAAAGTACAACAGTTTGGTCTCTAAAATGGAATATACCAAGGAATATACAGCATGGGCTTGATGGACTGAATGGCCTCATTCTGTGTTGTAACCATTCTATGATTCTATATACACCAGATTTGTAATTCTGGGCAGTTCAGTATCATCAGACAGTTCCCTAAGGTGAAAATGAAGTTTAAAAACAGACTCCAACCATCATCCAGTGTACAGAGATTAAAACTGATCCAGATGTTGTGGATGACAAGTTCAGCACAGCCCAGTTTAGTGCTGAGTACATGATCCTCCCAGCAGACTGTCATTTTACACTTTTCATCTCATAAAAGATGATCTGCAGTCAGTGCTTAGCTCAACACGGAAAATGGGGTGGGTGTTAGATTCAGTAACGTGTATTCGGCATCCAAAAGTTTAGGAAGCATCTAAGGATAATTACCGACCAAATATGAAAGTCAATCATTGGCAGCTTCAAAATATAAAATAATTTATGCCAGTTAGTTTAACTTTAATTTCTAGCCTTAAAAACTGTAAGCTACTAGGTACAAGGTTCACCTCTGGCTCATAGGTAACAGTACTACCAACTGAGCCAAGTTAACACAACGATGAAAATTGATGTAATCTGCATCACCATTTTGAATTAACAAATGATGGTATGCTTTAAATAGTTATAGTACTTTAATCAAAACACCACACTCAAAAAAGTAATCTAATGCTAAAAAGTTATCACCGCAGAACAAGTCCCATCATTACTGGATAAAGAGTATATGAAGATATTGGTTTCGGACTTCGTAATTAGATGTTGGTGTTTGGACTTCCAAGGAGCAGGTTTGGTCAGTGGAAATGAAACCCAAACAATGGACTCGATATTAGGAGGGAGGCGGGTTGGCAGCAGGGGGGTCGACTGGGCGCGTGGGTAACGCGCCCAGTGAAATCGGTGGGTTTGGCATGTGATCGTAAATAAATCGAAGCCACTTACCTTGGCTTCCGGGTTTCGCGCTGGAAAGCTGCGCAGTGGGTGGACTGTGCACCCACTTCATAGGCTGTCAGCTGGAGGAGCCCTATTTAAAGGGGCAGTCCTCCACTGACTGATTCTGCAGAAAACAGGCAAATTACAGCATGGAGCAGCCCAGGGGGAAGGCTGCTCCCAGGCTTAATGATGCCTCACTCCAGGTCTTACTGGATGGGGTGGGGTGAGGAGGAGGAGGAGGGAGATCTTCCACCCGGCGGATGGGAGGAAGTGGCCTATCTCTGCCACCACGAAGGCCTGGCTCGAGGTGGCAGAGGAGGTCACCAGCACCACCAACATATCACGCACCTGCATACAGTGCATGAGGCGCTTCAATGACCTAACCAGGTCAGCTGAAGAGAGTACTTTTACTCATTCCCCTACCCTCCGTCTGCCCCATCACTGCCCCCACCCCACATCTCCTTCTGCACTGCCAACACTACTCTATCACATCACTCCTCACACCCACTGAACCCTCATCCTCATCTTTCCTGCACTTCCTCACCTCCCCAGTACTCATCCCACCACTACCACTCAACCCAATCCTCATACAATCTCATGGCTCTGTCTCATACTCAACCTCTCATGCATCTCTTTGACGGTCAGCCTCACCCAACCTGCCACTACGTGTGCTGCAGCCATTGGGCATGCATCATATATGTGTAGTAGGAAGCATAAGGCAAATGTGTCGTGAGCATGAAGGGGATGCACAAGGGTGTTTGAGGGTTTGTCATGGTTTTTTACTTATATTTGATTTCTGATCAACTCACATTACATATTATATTATCACCACTACTGCCACGTCTTGGCCATTCTTGACTGGCTTGTGCAATAAGGCCCTTTCATGAGGTTCCCCATGAACACCCTTGATGCCACCCATTGGGTCACCCTACAGTGGGTGTATGTGTAGTTGCACGACTACTTTGTGCAGGTGCCTGTTGCGCAGCACTGTGTTGTGTAGCTCCACGTGGCGGAGGTGGACGGCGTGCCTGGCGAGGCTGGTGATGTTGCTCGACCTCCACTGGAGTGATGAATGCAGCTATGGAACACCCCACCCCCAATCCTGACGGTGTGAGTGTGAGGGGATCCGCAAAGTAGGTAAATTTGTTTGGACAGCATAGTTTAGAGTTTGATGTAATAATTTTGAGTGTGGAGACAATGGTGTGGCAGGCAAAACTTTGACTGAGGTGACAGGGTGCCCTCCTGCAATGAATGAGGTATTCCCCCCAACTGTCAAGGAATCCTCTGCATCTTCCAATGGCTGCTGACTGAAACACGTCTGCAACAACAGGGAGTGTTTCCCACAGCATGGAAAACACGCTGAGGAGAGTCCAAAATCACATCCCTGCTAAATTCTCTTCCCATTGAGGTCTGTCAATGACCTCAAGTACCTCCCTAACTATCTAAACTGTCATCCCGCCGGCTTTAATTGCCGCTAGGAGTCCCGCATGCGGGGGCTGCGTGCGCACCGATTTGCGTCATTGGGGAACCTGGAAGTGGGCGGGTTGAAGCCGGGCTCCGGACCTGCTCCGGGATTCCCCAAATTTTAGGAACCCCCTCCCCCCCATGACCCCAATATATTCAATCACTCATTCTGTATTCTGTTTATAATCCTACTCCTACTAATTTTGTGCAAAATAAGTTAATTGTTGATTGTTATCTTTCAGCTGGAACATCACATCACAGTAAAATGTCTGATGACATCAGTGCTTCAGTATGTTGTCATTAAAATGAAAATATGATTGAATCACAGCTCTGTTAGAAGTGAAGAACATCCAGTGTTCACCCAGAGCAAACAAAATATTCTACAAGTCACCTCGCATCATTTCTCAAAACCAAAGAAGTTACAAATCTGACCTCAATGTCTTCAATATGGTTTCTAAGTAGTTACAGTATTTTGTAAGTGTGCTGGCATCTATTGATGGGATTAATACCACAAAAGTCATGATTTTTATATTGATAATCTAGATAGCCCAAGGCCTTTCTGCAGCTTTTAACTGGAATATCACTGCACAATTGAACTTACGGTGAACACTAAAGTTATAGCCAACTACCAGTCCAAGACCAGGAGATGCCAAGTGCAAGCCCAGTGGGCAGCACCCGAGGTATGTTGCTGGCTGCAAATTGCATTCCACCAGCCAGGAGAGAGACTCCTGCCCTTGCATCCTTACATAATTTCGTAGCTCACCATTCCACTGCCTGAAAAATGTTAATATTTTTACAGCATAGATGCTAGTGTCTGCTTACCTAAAATGTTTTTAAAATGCTCTTGTTAAATCTATAAAGTACCTAATAGGTCCTCAGTATTTTTAAAATCTGGTTTGACACTTCACCAGAGTTAACAACACCATGATGCATGTGCTCTGTCTATATCGGAGAAAACCCACAGACTTCTCAAGGCATCAAATTTGTTGCTTCACAATTCTGATGGTCTACTCAATGATGGCTCTAGTAGAAGTGATGGACTCACACCACTGCTCTCAAGTCTGATCAGGACCTTGCAGTGACACCAAAATAGGGAATATCATTTTACCCTAACACTATTACTATCACATCTATTAACATAACAACAATTCAAGAAGAAAATGTACTAATTGTAAACTACGACAACAATTTGCATTTATATAGCACCTTTAACATAGAAAAAGTCCCAAGGTGCTTCACAGGTGGGTAATCAGACAAAAACTGACACTGAGCCAAAGGAGACATTACCATACACGTTTACTGTTTCTTTAAAATGAGTCACGAAGAGAAATGAAAATAAGTACAATAAAAATAACAAATTGAATTCAACCTATCTTACGAACAGATGAAAATGGACAATGAAACGACCAGCTGGTCCATTAAGCTTCTTCTATATTATCATGATGTGACTTCCACACATTACCCCCCTCCACCCCCACCCACACAATATCCTGGGAGAGGAAAAAAATCTTATGCCAATTTAGGAACTGACTCTGGGAAATTCTTCTCCGACCCCTAACGGCACTCAGACAAGTTCCAGGAGATACACACCCCAATAGTCTACACTTTTCTGGAGTAAAAAGGCCCTGCTCTCTAAGCCTAGCATGGTAATTGAAAGTTTTTAAACTAGGTACCAATCTCGTGGCCTTCCTCTAAACCTTTTCCAGGAGCTCTACATCACCCACCATAAGAAGGGTCCACAACTGGACACAGTATTCTAGATAAGGCCTGACCAAGGTCTTGTACAAATTGCTGGACTATAACTTGGTGTTGTAAAATTGTTTACAATTGTACAAAGACAGAATAGTATTTCTTGTTTTGCATTTAATCGTCCTAGCAACACATCCTGGCTGTAAGGTTAATTATGTAAAACAGCAGGCCATTGGTGTTAGTAAAATGAGATGATGTCCTGAACAAGTCTTTATCCCACAGAATTCTGGCACATAATCAGGAAGGAAGATAACTGCGACATGGGCCATGGAGGTTTCACTGCAACTGCAATGTCCAGGCAATAAATATTACTACATGTAGGAATGTTTAATATAATGTGACCATCTACCTTGCAAGGAATTTTGGGCAGGATTTATACTGCACTCTTTATAAAGTCAAATCAATGTAAGGCAGTTTCTCGGAGGAGTTTCATACGTCAGAGTTTAAGTGCAGTCAGCAGTCTTCAGTGTTAGACTGCCACATGCGTATTGATGGCCACCTAAAACTACTTTGCATGAAACAAAATTGGCAGCATAAATGCAAAAATATGTAGAACTTTATGAAGTCTTTTGAAATACAACACACAATTCCCATTATGACAACATTTTTACACAGGGCTTTCAAATGCCATATCTCCACAGAAGCAGGTGCAACTCTCAAAATGGCAGCTTCTTGTTATCATTCATCTAAATGAAGGTGCTGAGTAGATTTGACGTTTCACAGGCAGCAAAATAAATCAGAACATGAACACTAGGGCTACTCTCAAAAAAAAAGGTATTGTCAGAGTGCTGGGAAGTTGCCTACCTGTCCTTTCAATAAAGTTGTGGTGGGCATTTAGGTGGAAGGGAACTACATGAGACTTTTTTTTTTTGAAACTATACTTTAAAAATAAATGAAAAACACAAGCCTGAGACTGAGTCAACTTACTGTTTCAACAATTGATAATTGGAACAGGAGATCTAAATGAATTTGATGCAGTAGATTTTCTTTTATTCTTGATTATTTTTGCCCTTTTCTTTCACAGGACCCTTTATTTTAGTCATATATGTACACATACCAATACAGAATTTGTAAATAAACAGAACCAAAAAAAAAATCAATATAAGTGTATAATGTCAAGTATTCAGTTTTTAAAAAAAATAGTACCAGAAAATAAAATCCATAGGACAGAACACCATAAAAATTCTGGAAAAGCATTGGGCTCAAAAAAAGTATCTAATGCAGGGTCACCATCCAGAACTGCAGTGTGGAGTAAGAAAACTACTTTCTGCCCACTCATTCCAGGGTCCGTGAGGTCGCCAAAGTGGTACCTTTGTCTTCAGGGAAGTATGAATAAGTATACAGAGGTCATCCTTCCCGCCCCCCCCCACCCCACCCAAAGACCTAAGCCCGACTTCCGGATCATTTTACGGTCATCACGATCATGTATTCTCATCCATCCAAGAGGGAAGAATGGTTTGAGCTACTGGTTTTCCAGTAACTGCCATCAATGCTGTTTTGTCAGCCATGAATTGTTCAGCTGTTAGCCACTTCTCTTCCCTTTTCACTCCTGCTCCCCCGCCACCCCCCCAACAAAACAGAACAGCATTCCATCTATTGGCTAGGCTGAGAACTGCCAAAACTCACCCAATCAAGGTAAGTGAGATCAAGTGACAAACATTCTTAAAATTCAAACTTCTGTATACAGGCCAAAAATTCACTTGGTTGCACCATCAGACTGCCATAGCTTTATTAATGAAAATATTGAATATTTAATGAAATGAATACTCCCTTTTATAGTACCCACAAACCTATTTCAATTTGCTGATGAATCTCTCTGATTTTCTCTACTCTTTTTGCTAATGCAATTCTTACTTTCAGGTGTACACTGCTTTCCTCGCTGCATCATATTTTTCAACTAAAGGACAGCCTAATGAGATTTGGGAAACTGCGAAGTAAAGTATTTTTGGGGGCCTATGTACATATACATATAGCATGACAATTTATGAAAAAAACCACAAATCCTATGGTAAGAAACCATATGCTAACTTTAGCATAAATAATGTAGAATTATTTTCTTCTTGAGTTATACAAGTAATAATTAATTGCTTATAGACATTTGTATTGCTTCCAGTCAATCCATTTTCTAAAGGAACCTAAAATCTGTAGAAATGTTACTGAGGTAACAAATTACTGTTCAAGTAGAACCTGTCTCCAGGCACATGGGCAGACGTACTGATGGTTCCCAGCACAGCCATATTTGAAAGAACCCAGAGGGTGATGAGAGGAAATCACTTATCTATCAAGTTCAGTGAAGACGTAACAAGAGTTTGAAGTGTTGGAGGTAGCTCCTCAGTACTTAACCAATATTTAAATCATAGCGGGTAGATCTGAACAAGCCTTTGTTCAAAAGAATTCAGTCTGAGGAGAACGAAACACCTTTGAACCAAGCTCATATCTAATTGGGCAAATTTGCATAATTGGTGTAACAAATTACTGTTCAGATATAACAAATTAGTGTTCATGGGTGAACATGACAAGGCAGAACTGTTTAAAAAAAACACACTAACATAGAGGGATTAAAATTTATAGAATGACAATTGAGGGGTTATAATTTTCACTTAATGCCACAAGTACGTGCTGAGTGGACATTTTGCCCAAATTACACATTATCCCTTTTACAAACCTAACCAGAAACAGCCTTGGTCTGCATCATGTATGGCTGCTGAAGTACATACTCTTTTTGATTATATTCAGTTAAGCATACTGTTTTGTGGGACCAGCCAACAGCCACAATTACAAGTTAACCCTGCGTAGCCTGTACTTATTCAGGTTCAATTTGAAACATGCACAAAAATATCAAACTCTATATTCCAGAAATTGCAGTCAATTTTTGGTGCTCTTTAAGTAGCTAGTAAATGTTCCACCCTCATGATTTCTAACCACAAATCTTTGAGCTGCAGCGTATAAAAATTTCTATTGGCTAAGTTGGATGTTTCAAATGATTTCAACATAAAGGCTTTGCACTCAGGATATTTCCTTTTCCCCTCTCACTTTGTACTAAGTATTCCTCCCCCTCATTTACTCTTACTGTTATTCTAAGTTTCCAAAGATGCTGACCACTCATTGGTATCTTGTCCAAAAAGCCATTCTCCCCATGTCAGCTTATATCACAAGATCACAAGATAATTACAGAGGAGGAAGACCGTTCATCCCATCTTAATTCATCCATCTGGAATAACCCTCAAATTCCCACACTGTAGAATCCAATTGGTTATTAAATGATACGAGAGTTTTCAACTCCACTACTCTATCTGGGAGCACATTCCATATGTTGATCACTTTTTGTGTGAAGAAGAACTTCATGATATCAGTCTAAAATTTGCCTTTCACTAGTTTGAACCTATGGCTCCTTGTCCTACTTTCACAATTTAAAGTTATTTTCCAACTTTACCTGTTCCATACCATTAATGTCTAACTAATCTAATATATTTTTTTGGCAAAGTTACAAGGTTAGTGGCTGGGAGCCTCCCAGTAGACGTGGTCTCATAGAGTCATAGAGTTATACAGCACGGATAGAGGCCCTTCGGCCCATCGTGTCCGCGCCGGCCATCAGCCCTGTCTACTCTAATCCTATATTCCAGCATTTGGTCCGTAGCCTTGTATGCTATGGCATTTCAAGTGCTCATCCAAATGCTTCTTGAATGTTGTGAGGGTTCCTGCCTCCACAACCCTTTCAGGCAGTGAGTTCCAGACTCCAACCACCCTCTGGGTGAAAAAGTTCTTTCTCAAATCCCCTCTAAACCTCCCGCCTTTTACCTTGAATCTATGTCCCCTTGTTATAGAACCCTCAACGAAGGGAAAAAGCTCCTTAGTATCCATCCTATCTGTGCCCCTCATAATTTTGTACACCTCAATCATGTCCCCCCTCAGCCTCCTCTGCTCCAAGGAAAACTAACCCAATCCACCCTGTCTCTCTTCATAGCTGAAGCGTTCCAGCCCTGGTAACATCCTGGTGAATCTCCTCTGCACCCTCTCCAAAGCGATCACATCCTTCCTGTAGTGTGGCGACCAGAACTGCACACAGTACTCCAGCTGTGGCCTAACCAGTGTTTTATACAGCTCCATCATAACCTCCTTGCCTCGACTAATAAAGGCAAGTATCCCATATGCCTTCTTTACCACCTTATCTACCTGTTCCGCCGCCTTCAGGGATCTGTGAACTTGCACACCAAGATCCCTCTGACCCTCTGTCTTGCCTAGGGTCCTCCCATTCATTGTGTATTCCCTTGCCTTGTTAGTCCCTCCAAAGTGCATCACCTCGCACTTTTCCGGGTTAAATTCCATTTGCCACTGTTCCGCCCATCTGACCAACCCATCTATATCGTCCTGCAGACTGAGGCTATCCTCCTCGCTATTTACCACCCTACCAATTTTTGTATCATCAGCGAACTTACTGATCATACCTTTTACATTCATATCCAAGTCATTAATGTAGACCACAAACAGCAAGGGACCCAGCACTGATCCCTGTGGTACCCCACTGGCCACAGGCTTCCAGTCACAAAAACAACCTTCGACCATCACCCTCTGCCTTCTGCCACTAAGCCAGTTTTGTATCCAAAGTGCCAAGGCACCCTGGATTCCATGGGCTCCTACCTTCTTGACCAGTCTCCTGTGGGGGACTTTATCGAAGGCCTTACTGAAATCCATGTATACCACATCCACTGCGTTACCCTCATCCACACGCCTAGTCATCCCCTCAAAAAAATTCAATCAAATTAGTCAGACATGATCTTCCCTTGACAAAGCCATGTTGACTATCCCTGATTAATCCTTGCTTCTCCAAGTGGAGACTAATTTTGTCCTTCAGAATTTTTTCCAATAATTTTCCTACCACTGATGTTAGGCTCACTGGCCTGTAGTTCCCAGGTTTTTCCCTACTCCCCTTCTTGAATAATGGTATTACATTAGCGGTTCTCCAGTCCTCTGGCACATCCCCTGTGGCCAGAGAGGTTCTGAATATATGTGTCAGAGCCCCCGCAATCTCCTCCTTTACTTGGTCTACTTGGACTTCCAAAAAACCTTCGACAAGGTACCTCATAACTGGGTACTCTACAAGACAGAATCTTGTGGTATCGCTGGGGATATTCCCACCCAACATCCCCCAATAAAGGGGGCAATTTTGACTTTGTGCTACAGTGTAAAACGGGGGATAGCAAATTGCCAGCCCCATTTTACATCTCTCCCGATTTTTATTTCCATTGACTTCAATGATATGGATAGCTGATTCACTATTTTACACTAACGCACAAAGTCAAAATTACTCCCAAGGACTTTCCAGCAGGAGTCAGTGATTAATGATCAGGAATGGTGACTCTGGCTGATTTTATCTGTTCTTCCTCTATAGCTCAGGAGTAATGAAGCCAATTGCCATTAGCTAACTCAGCAAAAGCCAGGGATCAAACCTGGGAAGTTTGTGATCTGTGTATGCTTGTTGCTAACTGAGCTATCAGGGGAGGAGGAGAAATAGGAAGGATTTCAGATGATTAAAAAAACATTTTCCCCTCTCACTTTGTACTAAGTACGTATTCCTCCCCCTCGTTTACTCTTACTGTTGTAAATCCAAAGAAGTAGATGAAGGCAGTAGTTTTACACAATTCCTAAGGAAGGGCTAGGACTTATTTCAGCTGGATTTACGCACACACAAGATTGATTCAAGGTTAATACTAAGCAAACGTCCTAAAGGAAGCACAACCGGCTAGGTTACTACTAACAGCGATCTACTTCCTCTACCATAAATAATTAGTTTCACTATCAAGAGGTGATATCTCCAAATGCTCAGACTTGAACTTGCTGCTTTCTTGCTTTGAAGCTGTCTGCTAGCAATGCTCAATCGGCCAGTTCCAGATACATTCACAGAATCACAGAATGATACAGCACAGGAGGCCATTCGGCCCATTGTGCCTGTGCTGGACCTTTGAAAGAGCTATCCAATTAGTCCCACTCCCCCACTCTTTCCCCGTGGCCCTGCAAATTTTTCCCCTTCAACTATTTATCCAATTCCCTTTTGAAAGTTATTATTGAATCTGCTTCCACCACCCTTTCGGGCAGTACATTCCAGATTATAACAACTCGCTGCATACATTGAACTTGATTTCACTATAAAAGGGTGCCACTATACCTGTGTATTTTGGTTTGGATATTTGTTTTGACTACAGATTACCAATTTTTAGAATTTGTTTTTCTCTTACAATTACTGTTATCACAGCAGATGCTTTTACATAGCCTTGAGTAGAGTGCAAATACATTTGTAAATTGTAGCATCTGCATTTAACAAAAATATATAGTTCTAAGTTGTGCTGCAATTAACCCTTTAGTATTACTTGGACCTTCTTGCCTCGCCCTGCCCCCAACATCACGTAAGACAGTTTGCCAATGTGACAACATCCGTTTAAATACACCAATTTTTAGAATTAGTACAATTTAAGAAACATTTCTCAATTACCGCCAAATTAGAGGCAGTATCATGTTGGATGCATGACCATCATGAAATCGATTGAGGTTTCCCAAAATCATTTCACGTGTAATCAAAAATTCTTCATGAAGTAAACTGTAAACACTGAGGGATGTCCATCACTATCGCATATTACAAGCCTCATCCTATTGCTGCTTCCATTTATTGTATGGTGCACAGTTTCAATTTGCAATGTCTCACACTTAGAAATATGCTCAAGGCCTGCAGTTACAAGACAATGATTAGCTCTTGCCTGCATGTTTATAGCACTGTGGCACTCTATTACTGGTGACCATAAAAAAGAAATGCACCGATGCAGTCAGGGGTACTTTTCGAAGATGTATTACTACATTTAAAAGAGAATATTATGGTTATAGGGGCACGGAATCAATATTTGCTTACTTTTAACCGTGAAAGTTCAGAACCAACTAATACAATTCTGTATTAGTTGGTTCTGAACTATGTTGCTCTGAGGAAAGTTCAATTTTGGCACAGTATAGCGAGATGAAGCAAAGTCATTCTATTCTGCCTGCAAAACAAGAATATAAATAGGAAACCTCCTTCTCGACAAAGTGATGTGTAAAAATATTTAACTGTGGTTTATGCAGAATTGAAATATTTTAGTACAGTTCTCTTTCCCAAAGTCAAATCAGTAAACGGCAGTATCGATACCTTAGCAGTGTTAAAAGGACAAGAATCAAAGACGAGATATGGCCATTCAGCCCATTGGAGCTCAGCTATTCTAACTCTATCATCCAGCTGAATTTTGTATTTGCCAAATATTTTTGTCTTCATTACCCATTATTCCAAACATCTACCACTTTTTCAGTAAATAAGTTCTTTCAAATATCTTTTCTCACCGTAACTTTATGTCTCAGGTCCTGCTCTCTGTACTTACTTTGAAGTAATATTCTCAGTTTAACTTCCTTGATTGGTTCCTCCTTAACCACCTTCCTTCTAGCCCATCCCCACTGCAAAGTTATCAGTCTTGTTGCTCTCTATGTACCCCATCCGATGCATTTGTTTTGTGGCACAGTGACAAAATGCGTATTCCAAATGGGGCATGTCAGTGTATTGTAAAGTCTTACCCTAACCCAATTGCCAACCGTTCAATTCTGACAAGCCAGAAAAGGAAACTGCATCCAGCAAAAAGTCATTGCTGACACGACAGAGGTTGGGTCCAGGAATGCTGCTGCCAATGGTACAAGAACCATGCAATGCAGCCGAAGCGGTCGTTCAAGGTAAAAGAGCCTTAAACTGTCTCGCTCAGGCCAATGTAAAGTTGTAGTCTCTGATGTTTACAATGAATGCTTAATAATTCATATAATCAGAGAACCCTAAGCAGGTAAGAAGATCCTCGTCAAAGGCCGCCCGGTGAGCAAGAAAGCTTTTTTTTTTAAGTTTTCATTTAAAACATTTGTGAAGCATACCCAAATTTGGGCCTTGATGTCATGTTGCACAAAAATTATTTTTTCAGTCTTTCCCTTCCACGTTTCCTAGGTTCAGTTCTTCAATTCATCTCAGTCCCAAGACATTGCTGCAGGAGTTCCTCAGGGCAGTGACCTAGGCCCAACCACCTTCAGCTGCTTCATCAATGACCTTCCCTCCATCATAAGGTCCCACACAAGAGGTTAGTGTGCAAAATTAAAGCACATGGGATTGGGGGGAATATACTGGCATGGATTGAGAATTGGTTGACAGGCAGGAAACAGAGAGTAGGAATAAACGGGTCTTTTTCCGGGTGGCAGGCAGTGACTAGTGGGGTACCGCAGGGATCAGTGCTTGGGCCCCAGCTATTCACAATATATATCAACGATTTGGATGAGGGAACTGAATGTAACATTTCCAAGTTTGCAGACGACACAAAGCTGGGGTGGAATGTGAGCTGTGAGGAGGATGCAAAGAGGCTCCAATGTGATTTAGACAAGTTGGGCAAGAACATGGCAGATGCAGTATAACGTGGATAAATGTGAGATTATCCACTTTGGTTATAAAAACAGAAAGACAGATTATTATCTGAATGGCGATAGATTGGGAAAAGGGGAGGTACAACGAGACCTGGGTGTCCTTGTACACCAGTCGCTGAAAGCGAGCATTTAGGTGCAGCAAGCAGTTAGGAAGGTGAATGGTATGTTGGCGTTCATTGCAAGAGGATTTGAGTACAGGAACAAGGATGTCTTACTGCAGTTGTACAGGGCTTTGATGAGACCACATCTGGAGTATTGTGTGCAGTTTTGGTCTCCTTATCTGAGGAAGGAGATCCTTGCCATGGAAGGAGTGCAACGAAGATTTACCAGACTGATTCCTGGGATGGCAGGACTGACATATGAGGAGAGATTGGGTCGACTAGGCCAATATTCACTAGAGTTTAGAAGAATGAGAGGTGATCTCATGAAAAATATAAAATTCTAACAGGACTAGACAGACTAGATGCAGGGAGGATGTTCCCGATGGATGAGAAATCCATAACTAGGGGTCACAGTCTCAGGATACGGGGTATGCCATTTAGAACCGAGATGAGGAGAAATTTCTTCACTCAGAGGGTAGTGAACCTGTGGAATTCTCTACCACAGAAGGCAGTGGAGGCCAAGTCATTAAATATATTCAAGAAGGAGACAGATATATTTCTTAATGCTAAAGGGATCAAGGGATATGGGGAAAAAGCGGGAACAGGGTACTGAGTTAGACAATCAGCCATGATCATTTTGAATGGCGGAGCAGGCCCGAATGGCCTACTCTTGCTCCTATTTTCTATGATTCTATGATAAGGTCAGAAATGGGGATGTTCGCTGATGATTGCACAGCGTTCAGTTCCATTCGCAACCCCTCAGATAATGAAGCAGTCCGTGCCCGCATGCAGCAAATAACATTCGCACCGGACAAGTGCCAGGCAATGACCATCTCCAACAAGAGAGAGTCTAACCACCTCTCCTTGACATTCAACGGCATTACCATTGCCGAATCCCCCACCATCAACATCCTGGGGGTCACCATTGACCAGAAACTTAACTGGATCAGCCACATAAATACTGTGGCTACAAGAGCAGGTCAGAGGCTGGGTATTCTGCAGCGAGTGACTCACCTCCTGTCTCCCCAAACCCTTTCCACCATCTACAAGGCACAAGTCAGGAGAGTGATGGAATACTCTCCACTTGCCTGGATGAGTGCAGCTCCAACAACACTCAAGAAGCTCGACACCATCCAGGACAAAGCAGCCCGCTTGATTGGCATCCCATCCACCACCCTAAACATTCACTCCCTTCACCACCGACACACTGTGGCTGCAGTGTGTACCATCCACAGGATGCACTTCAGCAACTCGCCAAGGCTTCTTCAACAGCCCCTCCCAAACCCGCGACCTCTACCACCTAGAAGGACAAGAGCAGCAGGCACATGGGAACACCACCACCTGCACGCTCCAAGTCACACACCATCCCGACTTGGAAATATATCGCCATTCCTTCATCGTTGCTGGGTCAAAATCCTGGAACTCCCTTCCTGACAGCACTGTGGGAGAACCTTCACCATACGGACTGCAGCGATTCAAGAAGCTGGCTCACCACCACCTTCTCAAGGGCAATTAGGGATGGGCAATAAATGCTGGCCTTGCCAGCAACGCCCACATCCCATGAACGAATAAAAAAAAAAGACCTGGACAACATCCAGGCTTGGGCTGATAAGTGGCAAGTAACATTCGTGCCAGACAAGTGCCAGGCAATGACCATCTCCAACAAGAGAAAGTCTAACCACCTCCCTTTGACATTCAACAGCATCACCATCACCAAATCCCCCACCATCAACATCCTGGGGGTCACCATTGACCAGAAACTTAACTGGACCAGCCACATACATACTGTGGTTACAAGAGCAGGTCAGAGGCTGGGTATTCTGCGGTGAGTGACTCACCTCCTGACTCCCCAAAGCCTTTCCACCATCTACAAAGCACAAGTCAGGAGTGTGATGGAATACTCTCCACTTGCCTGGATGAGTGCAGCTCCAACAACACTCAAGAAGCTCGACACCATCCAGGACAAAGCAGCCCGCTTGTTTGGTACCCCATCCACCACCCTAAACATTCACTTCCTTCACCACCGGTGCACCGTGGCTGCAGTGTGCACCATCCACAGGATGCACTGCAGCAACTCGCCAAGGCTTCTTCGACAGCACCGCCACCACCTAGAAGAACAAGGGCAGCAGGCACATGGGAGCAACACCACCTGCACTTTCCCCTCCAAGTCACACACCATCCCGACTTGGAAATAAATCGCCATTCCTTCATCGTCGCTGGGTCAAAATCCTGGAACTCTCTACCTAACAGCAATGTGGGAGAACCTTCACCACACGGGCTGCAGCGGTTCAAGATGGCGGCTCACCACCACCTTCTCGAGGGCAATTAGGGATGGGCAATAAACGCTGGCTTTTCCAGCGACGCCCACATCCCGTGAACGAATAAAAAAAAATTATCAGCACAAATTTCCTTTACACACACAATACTTGCCATGCAATCACTTTTATTGCATTTGTCTTGCCCTTGGACCATGGTCCCCACTGCTCTCTCCCCAGCCCTGCTTGACTTACCTCACTGAATGCTGCTTCTCAACACCTGCCGCTCCTCTCCCAAAGCCACTACTTCCCAGTTCTCACCACCGCTCATGCAACATCTGTGGCCACGTTATGAGCAACAGTCTACAGCACATCACATCTGTGCCCATTCCACCAAGCAGAGATGCGGGAGCCACATCACTGGTAATTTGAATGCAAAGGAAAGAACTGCATTTCAGAAATAGAAGAGTCGCATGTGACTTGCAAGCCACAGGTTGGTCACTCCTGTTTTAGCGTGATCTTAGAAGATTTGTACTCTAATGTTCTGGCTATATACCCAGCACTGTATTAGCTTTTATCAATTGCTTTACCATATTGTCCAGACCCCATTTTCCCAGTTCCTTTTCTACATTTCCCTCTGCAATTCAATTCCATCGCAAACCAGACACGAGTATCCTGCTGGATACTGACCCAGAATTCAGAACCTGGAGCTCCGGTCTTCACTCTCCGGGACTGTCTAGAGCGGGGTTCGCATGTTGCAACTTCTGACTCAGAGGTGGGAATGCTACCACTAAGCCAAATGCTCGCTCCTATGATTTAGTATTTACCTGGGAATAATGTCCTATACTTTCCGGACTCTGCCTATTGACAAATGTATACTAAAATTGTTAAATGAAGTATAATAGATCATGCTCAATACTCCATTATGTCCACCGGTTCCTCGATCCAGCAGCCTTCCTAACTTCTTCATAGACCGCTCAGTTTTTGATCATTGGACGTGAAAGCCACACATTAAAAGATATGTACGACAACAAGGAACCTGCTTAGGATGGCCAAAGTTTCCTTGCTCTTTTCACATCCTCTTGATGGTTTGTCACTTTTCTTCCCCTCCCTCATTTCAAGCTGGCATTCTTCTCCTTCTGACTTCCATCCACCCTTTTCTACCCACCTCTCCCATTTCATGCTGGCACTATCCTGTCCTCAGTGCAGCTCCCAAAAGCTGGTACCTCAGCACTGCTGCCAAATCCCACCTCCTGCAGCTCCAAGTGACTGAGCGGAGGTGCAACACTGTGAGTGGCAATTCCTGATATCAAGCCAATTCCCACCGAGAGCATGCAAGCATGCTCAATTACTTGGAGCAGTAGAAGCTGGTAGTGGAGCAGATAAGAGTGGCACTGGGATCCATAATCCTTTCACGTAGGTCCGATAACTCAAACTTGTAGTTGGATCTGGACTTTGGGCTGTAGTTTGGCATCCCTGATTTTAAAGGGTAGCATCAATATAATGAAGTGTTTTCAACATGCTCAGGTCCAAAACAGTCAGGAGCATCCTATTACAGAAGAGGTGATGCAAAATTACTCATGTGGCTACTGGGGAAATGCTCTATTCCTGCAAACATGCCCCTCTGTTATCACAGTCAAACATTATGTAAGACACTTTGCCAAAGTGACAATATCCCTTTAAATATAATATTTCCTTACCTTAAAGTTGTAAGTTCAGATGAAAATCTTGTTTTGTCAGTGTATATGTATTCATAAAGACTGTGAAATTTAAGTTTCTTTCAATTTAAAACCCTGGGATTTTGAATATTTTTCAGTTTTTATTTTTAGCATCAAAAACCAAGAGAAAGTTGGGGGGAGGGGCAATTAGAACCCCAAAAAATAGGTTAAATTTGGAGAAAAATCAGTAAAAGTCAGTTCTTATTTTAAACATCACTAAACCTCAAGTAAACATGCAAGAGATTAACAAAGTCATAGTTAAGCTAAATGTCAACTCACAATTATTTACACAGTTCACAGACACCATTTTATGGGGCTTACTGGCAGTTCCTAAAATAATGAAAGTTTCCATGGCCACAAAATACTGTCAAGCTACTTTAACAGTAAAAATATATTTATAGTGTTTGTGAATGGACAGTGCTGCTAAATGTTGACGACTGAAACGTATGTTAACACAGCACATTACTACCACAGTATCGTAAAACACAATTTTTTTTAAAGTTTGATTGAAATACGAAATAGTTAATGCTAAAGTTTAATTTTGCAGAATGTGCAATGAATGGTATACTGTGATCATTGTATGCAGTCTTTCCATTTTGTTAATAACATTGCTGTCGCCATTATCTAAGTTCTTCAATGTGTGTCCTGACATTACAAATATAATGCATGCACACTTCCAGACCAGACTTTTGCAAAGAAGGAAAAGGGAAATTGCGACGGTTTTTTCCTCAAATTCGGGAGGAAATCTGTTTTTAACCGATACACTGCCCAAAAGAGAGCAATTTATCGGTGGAAACTGATTTTAAAAGATCCCAATGTATGTGAAATATTATGAATCAACAATCTGCTCCAACAGATCTGGCAAGGACAGGCACAATCTTTCTACAGAATTTAAAACATTTGGCTACACGTTAAGCCAAAACAGTTTGTAAGAATGAAGGTCTGTTTTACAAAACAGTAGAAGCCAGGCACTTCCTCAAGGCTGCGGGGAGGGGTGGGGAAGAGGAAGAGGGAGAGAGAGAGAGAGAGAGAGAAAGAAAGAGAGAGAGAGAGAGAAAGAGAGGTAAAAGAGATAGAGAGAGAGGTAAAAGAGATAGAGATAGAGAGAGAAATATGGAGGGCAGCCTGCTGTAAACTATAGAACATTAGCAGAGGCCTAGTAGCAGCTCACTTACCTTCCCTCTTGTTTGATTGAGGGGGCCTGCAGTTTTCAGTCTACCTAGGGAGGGATGTCAGTTTACTCTTAAGGTGTTCACCCAGCACTTGCTTTAACTGCATCTGGTTTATTTCAACAGGATATCCAAATCAAGAAGGCTTCCCAAGAAAGCAGCCAGCTAAGAAATCGGATGAATTAATTCCATGTGTGACTGTACATAAAACCCAAGACCACGGGTGCAAAGCAAATGTTTATAACCACTGAGTTGAGAGCAAATGTACTTATGTTTTTGGGAGTATGAACTCAGCTGGACTAGTTCCTGTTAATGCCAAAATATGTTTTGCACATATCAGAGTAGCGTTTGCTCACTTTGCTCATACAGTCAGCATAAGTACAGCAGCAAATGTGATCCATAAAATATGGCCAAGGATTCATAGGTTTCTTTTATGGTACCAGTCAAAAATCAAAAAAAACTATGCATGTGCTAGAGAGAATTTTTTTTAAAACCTAACAAATTTCTATGTAAATACTGACATTGATCATTTAGTAACTTTACAGTCAGACGACAAAAATGTAAACATCGAAATGGAAAGCAATGCTGTGGTTTTGAAACATGAACACCAGGTCCGTATGTAAAAGGAGAGGAATAACAGGTTTGTCGTGAACTTTCATGGGAGCTGTGGTAAGGAGCAACTTAATGTTAGTCACATTTATCATAAAGATTACTTGTTATAATTCAACAATGGACTGCTGCAACCCATTGATGAGAGAATTAATCCAAACTTCTGCAGAGAATGGCTTTCACCATCAGAAATACTTTTACAGTCCAACAATAATGCACCACCACAACATCAGTAAAGCCACAGTAAATTTGAACGCCATTTACTGACCTGTATTTGCAAGTAAAATATCTGTGAACAGCTGCAGACACCAAGACTGTGGTATTACAGAAATGTACAGTAAAATAATGACAATACTCAGGCACATATTGTCCACCCATATGCTGTCTCCATACTACACCTTTGACACTGATACCATGCCAAAACTAGTTCCAACAGATGGCAAAAAGATGTTAGCGCAGACCAGAATTGGAGGAAGTGAAAACACCTCCAAGGAATGATTGCTTCCCTTTACTACTATTGGTCTGAGGCCTGTTTAAAAAAAACCTTGGGTATTACATGCTTTCAGGTTCTCACTGAAAACAGCTGATTGCTCCAACGGTGCTTCTTAATTGGGGAAAAAGATCTGAGTCAGAAGCTGGAAAACAATGCTCCATGTAAAGTATGTATCCCCAGAGCTCTACCATCCCCCACTCCATGCCAATGCAAGTGGGCAGTGTAACCGTGGCTCCCTACTTGCATCGCCACTGAAGTACTGCAGCAGTAAATGCATCATAAAGATAGCATTCGTCACTGAATTAAATTAACAAATAAATTAATGAATAATCAAGATCAGATTTTTTGTAAATAGGAACACAGGAACAGAAGTAGGCCATTCAGCCCCTCAAGCCTGTTCCGCCATTCAATTAGATCATGGCTGATCTGTATCTTAACTCCATTTATGCAGAAAGGATGCTGTGTCTCAATTTAATAGATATGTTTATTTTAAGTAATTGCTGTAACCCTATTTGTCCTGTTTAAATTGTCCTATTTGTGAAGAAGTCGCATAAATAAATATGGAATGCATCTCAATACTTGTTTACAATCTGCAGGAAGCTTAATTTACATTATAAATAACTTAAAAACAGCAGGGAATTTCAACGCTTTTTTGGCAGACTCTTAGTTTTTGCAAGATTTGTTGGAAAGGAGACATTAATTTAGGGACCAACATTACTACAGTTGACAATGTGGGTGTTACGGGGCAGCAATCAACACTGTGACTGACAGAAAACTCGAGCCAAAGTACTGGAAATAAAGATTCCAAAATAAATATTAGCACAGTAAGTTTTCAACAATTTTGCCCTATGAATATTAATATTACTGAATTGAAAAATGAACAATTGTGGGACACAGCACTTTTATTTACATTTTCTTCTGCTTTTCTGTCCTTTGAACTGTTACCTTTCTCCCACCAAACCTTTACCATAAAAGAGGAGTCCTTGTTGTTCAGATGATTCAGGATAAAATTAATAATGAGCAGAATTTTTTTTGGCCTTCTAGTGAACATGTTCTCATCCACATAGAGATCCTCAAATAAGGGGGTTTCTCACTGCAAGTCACATTATCGATGAAGAAAATCCTGGAGAAGTTCCATAGAAAACAGTAAGGAATGCGACTTCAACTCCGGGAAGCCATGCTATAAGCTAGGAAATTTGAATCGCTAGACCATTACGCAATTTTCTGACGTTAAGCGACTTAGGAATTGGCCCTCATTCAAGTCCAAAGTCATGGCCCTCACCATTCCCAACGGAGCTGCTCAGAGTGCATGGGGATTCTCACCATCAGTTAGCTAATCTAGCTGGGAGCAACCCAAGAACCTCAATGGAAATAAGAAAATTAGCATTTTTACTAAATATCCCAAAAAAGTACCACTTTTTTTTCTATAAATGGGAGAGTATTTTGATCATAAAGGTACTCCCCTCACACTTTCCTTCCCCTTTAAATCTTTGCAGGTGGAATAGTCCTTTGGCCAAAAATTCTCTACGATTACCATAAATGCCATTCCATGTTCATTCAACAGGAGCCACACTTCTCCAGGTCAGGATTGGTACTGCTCATTTTTGTTTGCTTTAAAGATGGAGCACTCCACTATAGTGCAATGTGCACCTACCAGCCTGACAAAGAAATCAAAATTTGCCTAATTGGAATAGTTTAATTTAAATACTAAATTCAAACTAAATTGGATAACATTGCTTTATCATTACTGGAGTAGTGTTTTTAAAAAAAATAATCTCAGCTTTGGTAAAGTATTCCATGAAAGAAATTATGCAAAATGATTTGAACAAAAGAATTTGAAGTAGGATGCAAACTTATTTTGGAAGATGTCTAAAAGGGTTAGGGTTGAATTTTTATACAATTATGACTTGTTAAGTATTTTAAATATAAAATGATTTCCAATAAAATTCCATTTTTTGACAGTAATAGTTTGTGAATGATGGCATATTGGCGTATCAAACTTAATTTTTTTTCAAATAAAATATTGGAGAGATCTCATGTTATACAACAGACTGTTCCTCTACAATCAGTAAAATAGTCTATTTAATTGTCTACTGGACATATAGGGCTTCAAGTTAGTCTTTTTGGTCCTTTGATGATGTTCAGTAGAGCAAACAAACTTTTAGAGAACATCATCACATAACTGGTATCTCAATACTTATAGCATTTGTCTATTTAAAGGGAGATGGAACTACATAAAAAGAGAATTCTTTCATAAAGCAGTCTCATGTTCCAAAGTTATTTGAGATTTGAAACAAAGTTTAATTTAGTATGTTATTCTTGTGGCAACTAGTGCCGCTGGCAATTAAATATAAACCAAAAACAACAATTAGAGCTTCTCTTCACCTTAGATGTAACATTTTGAATGCAGCACTGTGGAGGCAGAAGCTTGTGTGTGCAAGGGCTCTTGAATTTTTCAAAAGGAACCAATCCACTGACACCATAATCACTAAAGATCACGACCAACCATTATGTCACTCCCAGTTTGTGCTGGGTATGAAACAAGCCTTATAAAAGGCTGATTCATGAATAATTCAGAAATTAAGAGTATGCTACATTAAATCCACTGTTCATATTTTTTTTTACTTAAAATGGAGTGCTCAGGTATGTATATTCAGGATCCCTCGTAAAGCTCAGTACATGGGGGGCACCATGTGATATGCTTTTAATTATTGCATATTTCAAACAGAGTCAAGGAGGAATATACTTTAAAACATTAATTCTTGCAACTGTTTCTGACTACTGATCACAAATCTTTAGGCGTCTGAATAGCAAATATCGACTAAAATTGGCAGGCTGCTGGTATTGCTGCTGTACCAATATCCACCGCCACGTCACTGCAGAATGCAAATGTATACTAGTAGTTTCTCAGAAGAGAGGAGAGATTGAGTAGAATGGGCTTATATTCTCTGGAGTTTAGAAGAATAGACCTAAGGACCCAAAATGGCATCCGGAATGCGCACGCCAGCTTCTAGCGTGACGTATGGTGGACGCCATCTTGGTAAAGGCGTTTGCCCACGTGCTGATAATGAACGCCAGCAGCATATAAAGTAAGGAAAATATGTGTTAGATCAGTGTGCAACACTAATTTAAAGGGACAGATACAATTTTGGAACTCAACGCTCCAGCCAACACACTGTCTTAACCTCGTACAGCTGAACAGGTTGTAAACAGCCTGGAGGACCCCCCCATCAGCGCTATTTAAAGAGATCACGCAGGATTTACAGGTTAGTTGCTTCTGGCCGCTGATGCATTTGCACCTGTTTTTGGAGGTCTCCAAGAATCATAGAATCATAGAAAATTTATGACACAAAAGGAGGCCATTCGACCCATTGTGTCCACGCCGGCTGAAAATGAGCCACCCGGCCTAATCCCACTTTCCAGCACTTGATCCGTAGCCTTGTAGGTTACGGCACTTCAGGTGTTTATCCAGGTACTTTGTAAATGAGTTGAGGATTTCTGCCTCTACCACCCTTTCAGGCAGTGAATTCCAGACCCCCATCACCCTCTGGGTGAAAAAGTTTTTCCTCAGCTCCCCTCTAACCCTTCTACCAATCACTTTAAATCTATGCCCCCTGGTTATTGACCTCTCTGCTAAGGGAAATAGGCCCCTCATAATTTTGTACACCTCAATTAAATCACTCCTCAGCCTCCTCTGTTCCAAAGAAAACAATCCCAGCGTATCCACCTTTCCTCATAGCTAAAATTCTCCAGTCTTGGCAACATCCTCATAAATCTCCTCTGTATCCTCTCTTGTGCAAATACATCCTTCCTGTAATGTGGTGAACAGAACTATACGCTGTACTCAAGCTGTGGCCTAACCGACGTTTTATACAGTTCCAGCATAACCTCCCTGCTCTTATATTCTGTGCCTCGGCTAATAAAGGAAAGTATCCCGTGTGCCTTCTTAACCACTTTATCTACTTGTGCTGCTACCTTCAGGGATCTGTGGACATGCACTCCAAGGTCCCTCACTTCCTCTACATCTCTCAGTATCCTCCCATTTATTGTGTATTCCCTTGCCTTATTTGCCCTCCACAAATGCTTCTCCAGATTGAATTCCATTTGCCACTTTTCTGCCCACCTGACCAGTCCATTAATATCTTCTTGCAGTCTACAGCTTTCCTCTTCACTATCAACCACACAACCAATTTTTGCATCATCTGCAAACTTCTTCATCGTGCCCCCTACATTTAAGTCCAAATCATTAATATATACCACAAAAAGCAAGGGACCTGGTACTGAGCCCTGCGGAACCCCATCGGAAACAGCCTTCGAGTCACAAAAATACCCATCGACCATTACCCTTTGCTTCCTGCCACTGAGCCAATTTTGGATCCAACGTGCCACTTTCCCTTGGATCCCATGGGCTTGTACTTTTTTGACCAGTGTGCCATGTGTGACCTTGTCAAAAGCCATGTAAACTACATCAAATGCACTACCCTCATCGACATTCCTTGTTACCCCCTCAAAAAATTCAATCAAGTTAGTCAGACACGGCCTTCCCTTAACAAATCCATGCTGACTATCCTTGATTACTCCGTGCTTTTCTAAGTGACGGTTTATCCTGTCCCTCAGAATTGATTCCAATAATTTGCCCACCATCGAGGTTAGACTGACTGGCCTGTAATTACACAGTCTATCCCTCTCTCCCTTTTTAAACAACGGTACAACGTTAGCAGTCCTGCAATCCTTCAGCACCACACCTGTATCCAGGGAGGATTGGATACAGGTGTCTTCTGTACTTGAATACTAGGACTAGGGAACATAGCCTAAAAATTAGAGCCAGGACTTTCACGAGTGACGTTAGGAGATGCTTCTACATGCAAAGGGTGGTAGAAGTTTGGAATGCTTTTCAGCAAATGGCGATTGATGCTAGCTCAACTGTTAATTTAAAATCTGAGATTGATAGATTTATGTTCACCAAAGGTATTAAGGGATACGGGGCTAAAGCTACATTCAAGGGTATATGGAGTTAGGTCACAGATCAACCATGATCTTAATGAATGGCGGAACAGGCTCGAGGGGCTAAATGCCCGACTCCTGTTCCTATCTTCGTGGGCTGGCTGGCTGACAGGCAACAGCAAGGTCACCGGCAGAGTGGCAGGGGTGGGACGGGAATGCTATCATCCTGAGAGAGGACAGCAGGTTCATATTCCATGGAGCCACTGCCACTTGTTGCCTCCTGTTATGCGACTTCTTCTCCTGCAAGAAAGCAGGACGTGTGTCAGTGAGTGCCGTGCAGGATGTTTGGGTGATGTGCCTGTCATGGTTGAATAGCTGCCAGTGGGTGACCTGTAAGTTGTGGGTGTGCAGCTTGCAATAGTGGTAATGTGTGAGGGTGAGAGGAAGAGTTGAATACTGATTGAAAGAGTTTGTTGGCATGTGGGTGATGGGGGGTGTAGTGCGTGGAGCAGTGGAGGTGGCTGGTGGTGCAGTTGATAGGAGACGCCACGTTCACCTTGACCACTCGTGTCATAGCAGTGAACATCTTCCTGCGTTGCATCCATGTTTGTGGTGCTATGTGCCTGGCATTAATTTTGTCCCCTACTGCCTCTTCAGCATATGCCTGGAGAGCCTCTTGCCCCCCCTTAGGATATAAGATGCCCCTCCTTCTGTCCACCTCTTGCGCCAAAGCCTCTAGTGCATCAGCAGAGAACCTTGGTGCACGCTCTCTCGCCGGCCTGGTACAAACTCAGATCAGCAGATTGGTGAGGTCTCGCGTGCGGATTGGAGGATGTGGGATTTAGTAATGCGCAGCTTTTATTCAATGTTTTAACATAACTCTACCATTTGTAAACATATGGACGGGACCTGCATCCGTGTTTTACATGTGTAGTGTCTGATCCCTGTTCAGATTCCGTGCAGACCCGTATCTTATATTTTGCAAGCAAGAGGTGCAGGCTTCCTTTACGTGGTAGTCACTCGCACGATATCGGGGACCCCCTGCTGGTGAGCAGCCGCTGAACAGCACAACTAGGACCGGCTGCTCGAAGATTTCAGGTAAATGACCAGGCAGCATGAATCTCATATACTGCCTGCATCTCAACGACCGGGCAGGGGTTAACTGCACACCGCAACCCTCCGCGCCCGGATTCAGGGGTTATCAAATTTAAACCCCTAAAGAGTATATTCAAGACTGAGATCGATAGATTTTTGGACAAGGGATATGGGGATCAGGCGGGCAAGTGGAGTTGAGGTAGAAGATCAGCCATGATCTTATTGAATGGCGGAGCAGGCTTGAGGGGCCGTATGGCCTACTCCTGCTCCTATTTCTTATGTTCTTATGTAGTAGTTCCTCAGAATGAATTCTTGAACTTGAGAGAGCCATCAGTGGCGTGAGCAGAGGCTAGCTCACTCCCCACAGGGAAAAGGCTAAAGGAAATCCTCCGGGGCCACTCTTACAAGTCATAGAATTAATCTGCAGACCAATAGCAGCACAGATATAATTGAAGATCAACTGTCTACCCTTTGGGTATAGTAATGGTGTGTGTTGCAGGGCAATTTAAAGCAAGAAGGAAAAAGCAGTACGGGGTAATTTAAAAAAAGCAAGATTGCTTGAAGCTGACAGTAGGTTTGTCAATAAAATCACACCTTCCATTTGAAGCAGAAAAGGACACTCAAATGGAATGGTAAAGAATGTGACTTCTTTTGCTTTTAAAACCAAATAGCTGGGATTTCCTATGGAACAAAGTTTGGATGGCTATTCATACCATCGAACCAGTTTCTTCCACAAGTAATGTACAATTTGCATCATGAACTCTGAAAAGTGCTATTTTCAGCCAAATTGGCTGCATTTATTTAATCTCCTGAGGGAGGTGAAAAATACCAGCTAAAACATCCAAGAACATAAAGTTTGGTAAAATTTCTCCATGACACTGAAGGCAATCTAACAGAACCCCAGATCTAATTCTAACATCACTACAAATACTATTTAAAAAGGGGAAACTTCAATGAAATGAGGCATGAATATGATAAATTAAGAGTAACTAAAGATGGGAAATTTCTAAAACTATTATTAAAAACACAGCACATGTAGACACGCAAGAAGAGAAAGGGCGAGTTAAGCAAGCAGTCTGCAAAATGCGTGAATAGCACAATTAAAATCGAAATAGAACAGAAGAAAAATAGTCTACACAAAGTCTATAGGAAAAAAGTGGGGGAGAACTTTGGAAAGGGTGTAAGGAAATCCTAAAACAGATTTTAAAAAGTGTGTACAGGTGGCGGAGAAACAAAGGGTGTTAAGTACAATGCAAATATTTTCACTATTGTAACAGAAAAGAGTAGTTAGAGAATTATAAAGGTTTAAAGTTATGGTGAATTAGAGAGAAAAGAGTCAAAATTTAACAACTGTTAAATAAAAATAACTTGTTTTCTGATATTTGCAGGAATCAAATATCCTAAAACATTGTGAAATCAGTGATGTAAAGACAGACTAAAGGGACTGAAGATTGAGCTAGACGGCCTAGATCCTACGGCACTAAAGGATTTTCAGTGGATAAAGAGACATTAAGGGAATTCAAAATGCAGATCTATGTGGTATGCAAAGTACTAGAGGGATCATCTTGATGGTCTCATCTTTGACTGTTCCTTTCTTCCATAGATGCTAGTCCCTATTTTAAGAAAGAAGAAATACATTTACCACTTCGCTTTCTGAGGACGTACCTCCAATTTTCCCTCTTCTCCCGCACCCCCCCCCCCCCCCCACCCCGCTCCAATCCTGCCTATGTGGAGGTACCAGGCAAACACTAGGCACCTCAGGGAGTGGGATATCAAATCTGCATCTCTTCATTCCATTGCACCATAGAATGGTACTGCAAAACAATGCTCATTAAACCACATTCATGAAGAAAAACAGATGGCACAAACAAAATAGATCGCAGGTAACAGTGAAACTTCTATGTTGACCACAATTTATTCAATGTCATTCCCTCACACCTATATCATATTCTCTCCATGTCTTCAATTCACATGTCAAGCTGGGATGAAATCTTTGAAAACAAGCTAGTTTCGAAGCCTATGAAATGGTTGACGTACTATTTCACAAGAATAACTAGTGTAGCAGACTCCATTTAATAAACCCAATGTCATATCCTCCCCCACAGAGGATTACATTTCGCAAAGCAAAATTAATTCCTGTAAAATGCAGTGGTTGAAAAACACAGAACAAATTAACATCTACATACCTGCAATCTTTATGTTAAGGTTAGCATCCAGGAGCAGGTTTTCAGCTTTCAGGTCTCGGTGTACGATGTTTCGACAGTGGCAAAAATGGACCGCTGCAACAATCTGCTTGAATTTTTTTCGAGCTTCTTTCTCTGCCATTCGTCCATGGGCCACAAGGTGATCTATAGTTTTGAAAGGTGAGGGGAAAGAGGAGGAAGGAAGTGAGAAACATGAAATAAGGGACAGGCTCAAGAATTGAAATCTCACATTTTTGACAAAGCAAAATACAGCCACCACACTGTGGTGATACTGAACAAAAAAAGTACATAAATACTTGTAAATACATATATGAATCAAAAGGTATTGGTTGGAAATTCATCAAGGCCAAAATTTTAATTTTAAAGCTATTTTCCTCTTCATCCTCCCTCCCACCCTTGCCACTACGTCATCTCCATAAGCCAATACCATGTATGAAATGGTCACAGATTCCTTCACAGCTTCCTTTATAGCTATTTTTATTTCAACCAATATAAAGCAGAATTGATGCCGAGGAGATGGAAAAAATATTGTTTTTCTTGCCATGGTAAGGTTTTGCTTGGAGGCAAATCCTTCCAACTAGTAACATATTTCAGAAATGGCAACCATCACTAGCATCAGTGTTCTGTACACGGTTCAATGCTCTACTCAGGTTGCAGCCGTACTATACAGTGAGACACCAGAGGCCAGACAGCTCCAATCAAGCTAGGAGGGAAAAATTGAATAATCTCCCTTTGCCAGGCTGGGCTCTCATACCTCCTGGTAGCTTTTCAAGAGCAACATTTGCAGTAACCAGAGGAAGTGGCCACCTACAAAGAATAGTGTGACTTCTCAGAGGATAGTATGTACCTTTGACTAAAAAGAAAGGCGACAGTGGTGCCAAACACATCATTTAATGTTCTACTAGGCAGTTTTAAGTATAAAGTATATCCATTCCAATTTCATATACAAGATAATATCTAAATTTGTTTTTCAGATGTTGATGACTCAGGCAAAGCTGCATTTATTGCCCATCCGTGGTTGCCCCAAGAAGGTGGTGGGCTTTCTCCTTGAACTGCTGCAGTCCTTGAGGTGATGGTGCTCCCACAATGGTGTTAGGTAGAGAAATCCAGGATTCTTATCGACCAATGAAGGTACAGTGATATATGTCCAAGTCAAGATGACATGTGACTTGGTGAGGGACTTGGAGGTGATGGTCTTCTTAGTGGTAGGGTCACAGGGAAGGAAAATGCTGCTGAAGTAGCCTTTTAAGTGGCTGCTTTGCATCCTGTAGATTGTACATACTGCAGCCACAATGAGTCAGTGGTGGAGGGGGTGGATGTTGAGTGAACTGCTCTATCCTGAATGGTGTCAAGCTTCTAGAGTATTATTGCAGCTGCACCCACCCAGACAAGTGGTAAGTATTCCATCGCACTCCGGATTTGAGCCTTGCAGATGGCGGAGAGGCTTTGAGGGGTCAGGAGGTGAGCCACTCATCAGCCCCTGTCCTGCTCTTGTAGCCACGGTGTTGATATGGCTGGTCCAGTTCAGCTTCTAGCCAATGGAAATCCCCAGGATGGTCCAGTGGATGTGGCTGGGCTTTCTCTTACTCGAGATAGCCATTACCTGGCACTTATTGGCATAAATGTTAGCTACCATTTGTCAGCCCAAGCCTGGATGCTATCCAGGTTTTGTTGTAGGCAGACATGGGCTGTTTCGTTATCAGAGGAGTTGTAAATGTTGCTGAACACTGTGGAATCGTAGGTGAACAGCCCCACTCCTGACCTTATAACGGAGGTATGGTCATTGATGAAGCAGCTGAAGATGGTTGTGCTGAGAACACTTCCCTGAGGAACTCCTGCAGTGATGGTCTGAGGCTGTGATTACTGATCTCCCAACAACCACAACCATCTTCCTTTGCGTTAGGTATGACACCAGACATTGAAGCATTTTCCCTTTGAACCCAAGTCACTTCAGTTTTGCTAAGGCTCCTTGGTGCCATACTTAGTCAAATGCTGCCTTGATGTTGAGGGCAGCTACTCTTACCTCTCCTCTGGCATTCATCTCTTGTGTCCATGTCTGGATCAAGGTTGTGATGAGGTCTCGTGCTGAGTGGTTCTGATGGAACCCGAACTGAGCATCGGTGAGCAGGTTATTGATAGTAGGTGTTGCTTGGCACTATTGATGACTTCTTCCATCACTTTACTGATGATTGGAAGGATGTTGATAGGATGATAATGGCCAGGTTAGATTTGTCCTGTTTTTATATTCTTGACCAATCTTCCACTTTGTCGAGTAGATGCCAGTGTCATATAGTTGTACTGGAACAATTTGGCTAGAGCAGCAGCTAGCTCTGGTGCACAGGTCTTCAGCCCTACAGCTGGTGTGTCCTCAGGGCTCATAGCCTTTGCTGTATCCAGTGCACTTAGCCACTTTGTAATGTTATGTGGAGTGAACTGAATTTGTTGCACACTGGTATCTATAATGGTGGGGACCTCAGGAGGAGGCAGAATAGGATCACCCACTCTGTACTTTTGGTTGATTACACTTCTGTAATTATATTATTTTAAAACCGTATAAAGGTAGCCTAGCAACTATAAATCTGAAGGATTGGACTATCAGCTAGCAAACAAAAATTCTGAACCCTTCCCTTGACTAAAATCTGTAGGTTCTCTCTTTATGGGCTACTGCAATATGAGTATCCCTGCCTGCACTTAGTTTGAGGCCCTATTTAGTGCTGTTTAATGTTGCAATATTTCAGCAGGTAAAATGTTAAAAATTACTATATCTTGGGATGGGGGGTGTGCATTTGTAAATAGAACCTTCCCACTTCTACATCCCAAAGCAGCTTTAATACTTATATGCAAATGCAGCGCATGCTATGGCGCAGAAATCACCGTATCATTTTCATTACAAACTTCCTTTCTAAGTGTAAAGCTTTTGTGGAAATTATTACTAATTGAGAGCATTTAGTCTGTCTGTTCAAAATGTACTTCAGTGCTGTACTGAATTAAACAAAACATGTGAAAATCTTTAAGCCACTTTCCTGGGAGCATTCACAAATATGTATTGAAAATCTTTTTACATTATTTCCCTACCCTCTCCTTCCAAAAATTGCAAGGCATGACTGGCTCCCAAATTATGATTAATTTACTGTATATAATGCAAAACCACTCAGGTAACAAGTAAGATGCATTCAGGGTCAATTGTTTTATACTTGTACAACAGTTTTACGATCGGCCAGACCTAGAAGCAGTTTGTTATTCTATTAATCAATACTGACTTTTCTGTAATGTGGAGATGCCGGTGATGGACTGGGGTTGACAATTGTAAACAATTTTACAACACCAAGTTATAGTCCAGCAATTTTATTTTAAATTCACAAGCTTTCGGAGGCTTCCTCCTTCCTCAGGTGAATGTTGTGGAAATGAAATCCTCGAAATGAAATCGCATTTATAAATCACAGAACAATGCTTGGTGATTACAGACAGTTTTTTCAACTGCCCGTTGCCAAGGCAATCAGTGTGCAGACAGACAGGTGTTACCTACAAGGTCTCCGAATATACAAATCACCAAAAAAAAAAGAGATAGAGAGGTAGAAACATAGAAAAGACAGCAACTGACCCGTTATATTAGAAACAGATAACATTTGTTCGCTGGTGGGGTAACGTGTAGCGTGACATGAACCCAAGATCCCGGTTGAGGCCGTCCTCATGGGTGCGGAACTTGGCTATTAATTTCTGCTCGACGATTTTGCGTTGTCGTGTGACTCGGCCAACGTTGTCTACCTCATACGTTGCAGGAAAGGATGCCCCAGAGCATGGTACATTGGCTAGACCATGCAGACGCTGCGACAACGGATGAACAGACACCGCGCAACAATCACCAAACAGGAGGGTTCCCTCCCAGTCGGGGAACACTTCAGCAGTCAAGGACATTCAGCCACCGACCTTCGGGTAAGCGTACTCCAAGGCGGCCTTCGAGACACACGACAACGCAAAATCGTCGAGCAGAAATTGATAGCCAAGTTCCGCACCCATGAGGACGGCCTCAACCGGGATCTTGGGTTCATGTCACGCTACACGTTACCCCACCAGCGAACAAATGTTATCTGTTTTTAATATAACGGGTCAGTTGCTGTCTTTTCTATGTTTCTACCTCTCTATCTCTTTTTTTTTTGGTGATTTGTATATTCGGAGACCTTGTAGGTAACACCTGTCTGTCTGCACACTGATTGCCTTGGCAACGGGCAGTTGAAAAAAACTGTCTGTAATCACCAAGCATTGTTCTGTGATTTATAAATGCGATTTCATTTCGAGGATTTCATTTCCACAACATTCACCTGAGGAAGGAGGAAGCCTCCGAAAGCTTGTGAATTTAAAATAAAATTGCTGGACTATAACTTGGTGTTGTAAAATTGTTTACAACTTTTCTGTACAAAGCTCTTCCACGTCTCACACCAAAGAATGGTTGTTTATTTCCATCAAAGGAAATTCTGCTTCGCAAACAAAAAAGTCTCCAAGCAAGATGCTACTGAATGCACCAAATGCTCTCACACCATCAAAAATCCCAAAGTATTCCAACACCTATATCTGCTAATGTTACATCACAGCTTTCAATATAAATGAAGCTGCACCTCTGCCGCTGGAGGAGCTTGTAATCAAATCAGTAGGCTCTCCAGAAGTGGCAGTGTCTCCAGTGGGGAACTTAAATGGACTGCGATACAGGACACCACTGAAGAGTATTTTTATGACCATGGGCAGGCCAAGTTCTAATAAGCAAAGTGAATTTTGAACCATTGTTTTTCAGTTGTCGCTGATGTTCTGAAATCTACTGTGCAAAGTAACTGGAAGCTACAAAGAACTTTTTTTTTTAAAGTAGAGAACAGGGTCAATTGGCCTTTCTTGTCTGTGCTAACATAAGAATATAAGAAATAGGAGCAGGAGTAGGCCACATGGCCCCTCAAGCCTGCTCTGCCATTCAATCAGATCATGGCTGATCTTCAACCTCAACTCCACTTTGCTGCCCGATCGCCATATCCCTTGATTCACCAAGAGTCCAGAAATCTATCTACCTATCTCAGCCTTGAATATATTCAACGACTCAGCATCCACAGGCCTCTGGGGTAGAGAATTCCAAAGATTCACAACCCTTTGAGTGAATAAATTCCTCCTCATCTCAGTCTTAAATGGCCTGCGACTATGTCCCCTAGTTCTAGACTCTCCAACCAGGGGAAACCACCTCTCAGCATCTACCCCTCTCAAGCCCCCTCAGAATCTTATATGTTTCAATGAGATCACCTCTCATTCTTCTAAACTCCAGAGAGTATAGGCCCATTCTACTCAACCTCTCCTCATAGGACAACCCTCTCATCCCAGGAATTAATTTAGTGAACCTTTGTTGCACCGCCTCTAAGGCGAGTATATCCTTTCTTCGGTAAGGAGACCAAAACTGTACGCAGTACTCTGGGTGAGGTCGCAGCAAAGCCCTGTATAACTGTAGTACAACTTCCTTACTCTTGTACTCCAACCCCCTAGCAATAAAGGCCAACATGCCATTTGCTTTCCTAATTGCCTGCTGTACCTGCAAGCTAACTTTTTGTGTTTCTTGTACCAGGACACCCAGATTTCTCTGAACACCAACATTTACTAGTTTCTCACCATTTAAAAAACGTTCTGTTTTTCTATTCTTCCTACCAAAGTGAATAACCTCACATTTCCCCACATTACATTCCATCTGCCACCTCCTTGCCCATTCACTTAACCTGTCTATATCCCTTTGCAGACTCTGTGTCCTCCTCACAGCTTACTTTACCACCTAGCTTTGTATCAGCAGCAAACTTGGATACATTACACTCAGTCCCTGCATCTAAGTTATTAATATAGATTGTAAATAGCTGAGGCCTAAGCACCGATTCTTGCGGCATCCCAATAGGTACAGCCTGCCAAACTGAAAATGACCCGTTTATCCCTACTCTCTGTTTTCAGTCCATTAACCAATCCTCTATCCATGCTAATATATTACCACCAACCCCATGAGCCCTTATCTTGCGTAACAACCTTATGTGGCACCTTATCGAATGCCTTTTGAAAATCCAAATATACTACATCCACTGGTTCCCCTTTATCTACTCTGCTAGTTACATCCTCAAAAAACTCTAATAAATTTGTCAAACACGATTTCCCTTTCATAACACCATGTTGACTCTGCCTAATCATATTATGATGTTCTAAGTACCCTATTACCACTTCCTTAATAATGGATTCCAGTATTTTCCCAACGACTGATATCAGGCTAACTGGCCTGTAGTTCCTTGTTTTCTCTCTCCTTCCTTTCTTGAATAGCAGGGTTACATTTGCTACCTTCCAATCCGGTGGGACCGTTCCAGAACCTAGGGAACTTTGGAAGATCATAACCAATGAATCCAGTATCTCTGCAGCCACCTCTTTTAGAACCCTAGGATGTAGGCCATCAGGTCCAGGGGATTTATCGGCTTTTAGTCCCATTAGTTTCTCTAGTATTTTTTCTCTACTGATATTAATTACTTTTAAGTTCCTCACTCTCATTAGCCCCTTGGTTTCCCATTATTTCTGGTATGCTTTTTGTGCCTTCTACTGTGAAGACAGATACAAAATATTTGTTTAACGCATCTGCCATTTCCTGATTCCCCATTATAATTTCTCCTGTCTCAGCCTCTAAGGGACCAACATTTATTTTTGCTACTCTCTTCCTTTTTACATACTCGTAGAAGCTCTTACAATCCGTTTTTATAATTCTTGCCAGCTTACTTTCATATTCTATTTTCTCCCTTTTTATCAATATTTTGGTCACCTTTTCTGATTTCTAAAACTCTCCCAATCCTCAGGCTTACTTCTCTCCTTGGGAACATTATAGGCCTCTTCTTTTAATCTGATACAATCCTTAACTTCTTTAGTTAGCCACAGACAGATCACTTTTCCCCTGGAGTTTTTATTTCTCAATGGAATGTATGTTTGTTGAGACTATTGAAATATTTCTTTAAATGTTTGCCATTGTTTATCAACCATCATACCCTTTAATCTAATTTCCCAATCTACTTTAGGCAACTCGCTCTTCATAGCTATGTATTTGGCTTTATTTTAAGACTCCAGTTTTTGACATTAAGTATGTCATTCTCAATCTCAATGTGAGATTCTATCATATTATGATCACTCTGCCCCAAAGGATCCTTTACTGTGAGATTACTAATTAACTCTGTCTCATTATACAATATAAGATCTAAAATAGCCTGTTCCCCAGTTGGTTCCATAACGTATTGTTCTAGGAAACCATCTCGAATGCATTCCATTAACTCGTCCTCCAGACTACCTTTGCCAATTTGATTTGCCCAGTCTATATGAAGATTAAAGTCCCACACAATTACTGCATTACCTTTGTTACAAGCTCTTATTATTGCATGATTAATACACTGTCCAATGGTATAGATACTATTAGGGGGCCTATAAACTACTCCCACCAGAGTTTTCTGCCCCTTGTTATTTCTTATTTCCACCCATATAGATTCTACTTCCTGATCTTCTGAGCCAAGATCCTTTCTCACCACTGTCCTTATGTCATCCTTTATCATTAGCGCTACACCCCCTCCTTTTCCACTCTGCCTGCCTTTTCTAAACGTCATGTATCCTGGAATATTTAGTTCCCAACCTTGGTCACTTTACAACCATGTCTCTGTAATGGCTATTAGATCAAACCCATTTATCTCTATTTGTGCAACTAATTTGTCTATCTTGTTACGAATGCTCCATGCATTCAGATAAAGAGCTTTAGGTTTGACTTTTTACCATTTTTTCCTATTTTGACCTTATTTGCTGATGCACTATTATTGGCAAACTCTCTGTCCCTTGCTGCCGCACTCTGCTCATCTTTACCCAAATCACTACACTGCTCTGTTGCCTTGACTTTTCTCATTAGATTTCTAAGTTTCCGTGGAATTTAAGCTAAATTTCCCCTAAAGGGTATTAATCTGTACTGAACTTTTCACACTTCAATTCAGTTTATGTTTCACAGCAGTAAACTCTGGAAACCATCTGTCCACACCTCCATTCAACTTCTTTTAACAGGATATTTACTGTTTTGATTTTATTCTAAGCAAGAACTTTTCACACAGTATTTATAACATTGGCATTATTACTGCCTTATTTAATGAATTATAATTCTTAATAATAAGTTAAATTATGTCAAAGTATGTGGGTCACCTTTAAGGTGAAAAAACTCAACCCTTTGAGATAACCTAACACAGCACAGAAGCTTTGTTATAAAGAACATATAGGTACGAAAACACTTCTTGGGGAAATGAGGTGTCAAAATGGGGCTTCAGTGTATGAAGGAATGTACACCTTCTTCGTACATAGAACATAACAGCATCAATGACTAATGACAATCCACTGTAAACAAGCTTGTGATCTCCTGTAAATATTCAATTCAACAATATACTAGCATTAATTTTAAGGGAAATAGTATAGTTCAGAATGCTGACATGGACACTACTGAAAATAAAACTCTTATTTCCACTCGAACAACATTACAAATCAAATCCAACAGATATTCTTAGGAATACAAAAATACTTTTTTTGCAGTTAAAAGTGTTATAAACATAAATCAATTACAGCCAACAGGGCAAGATGCTAAAATATACCATAGGATACCTACCCTGCTTGTGACTTTGTCACTCATGTGTTACCAGTGAGCTTCAAACTATTCATTACACTATATACATCTAACCAGGTTACATTATTTATCAAATTTCACTACAAATTGCAACAGAGAACACACTTAATCTTAATTTAGCTAGAGCTCAAGCACAGAGCATAGCTGGTGAGTGAACTGCTAACTGAGTGAACTGCAAACAGAGTGAAGACTTTAAACCAGAATTCGGTGAGAATAGGAATTAGGTGCAGAGGGGGAAGGAGGTGCTAAGTAAATTAAACCAAGGGACAACAGCATAAGAGAAACACTTTAAAAAGAGAGCACAGCAGTAGCAGCAGAGAGGTAAAACAAACGGAGGGGAAAATTTGAAAAAGTGACGTCATTG
The DNA here is from genome assembly GCF_035084215.1 of Heptranchias perlo. NCBI lineage: Eukaryota > Metazoa > Chordata > Chondrichthyes > Hexanchiformes > Hexanchidae > Heptranchias > Heptranchias perlo. The sequence continues at coordinate 8,435,660 of NC_090357.1, forward strand.
GCAATGCAGAGGGAAGAGCAGCGAAGCCCATGGAATTTAAGCTAAGTGTTTAATTTATTATCTGCACTCTAGCCACAATGCTGACCAAGGCACCATGGAGCAGGAAACAGTTCAACGGGGATGGAGGGAGGGAGGAGCAGCACAGAAATGTTGTGGTTATAGGGGATTCGATAATTAGGGGGATAGACAGCATCCTCTGCAGTCACAATCGAGAGTCCCGAAGGGTGTGTTGCCTACCTGGTGCCAGGGTAAGGGATATCTCAAAGCGGTTGGAAAGGAACTTGGAAAGGGAGGGTGAAGAACCAGTTTTCGTGGTCCATGTCGGGACTAACAACACAGGAAAGAACAAGGAGGAGGTCCTGATGAGAGTATCAGGAGCTAGGAGCTAAATTAAAAAGCAGGACCTCGAGAGTAGTAATCTCAGGATTATTACCTGAGCCACGTGCTAATTGGCATAAGGACAAACAGATCATGAAAGTGAATGCATGGTTGAAAGGCTGGTCTGGGAAAGAGGGGTTCCATTTCATGGGGCGCTGGCACCAGTATTGAGATAGGAAGGTCCTAGCTGAAAGGATGAATGGAGCTGTAGAAAGGACTTTAAACCAATAAAGGGGGAGAGAGTTTGGCCAGAAATAATAGTAAACCTGATAATAACCTAAGAGAAAGAGAAGAGATGAGAGCAAAAAGAGGTATAAATAATCCAAGTTCAGATTCTAATATAGGAATTAATAATATACCTGATATAAATAATGTTGAAAAAGTGTGTTAAGTTAAAAACTGTGAGAAAAGCACCATCAATGTATCTGGGTAGAGTGGGGACTGTCAATCAAATCAGTGTTCGCTACACAAATGCACGTAGAATAAGGAATAAAACAAGTGAATTAGAAGCACAGATTAAGCTCAAAGGATACGATGCAGTAGCCATTAAATAGGCCTGGCTACAAGCTGGCCATGAATGAGAGCTTAAATATTGCTAAAGGACAATATTACAGCAGCTGAAAGAAAGGATATCAGGCAGTAAGCAGGGTGGAAACACTCTGGGTAGAATCAAGAAACAGCAATGGATGCAAGACTCTGGTGGGAGCTATCTACAGACCTCTTGACAGCAGTGATGTAGTAGCTAGATGCATAAATACGGAGATTAGAAGGCAAAGCAGTTATAATGGGAAATTTAAATTTTCACACACACTGGGAGATGTAAAACAGCTCAAGTCTAAAAGGCAATAAATTTCTATGGTGTAAGTCCAAGTATACAAATCATTAAAAGTTAGTAGACAGGTACAAATGGTAATCAAAAAGGCTGCATTCAGTTTTGGGCAGCATACCTCAGGAAGGATGTATTGGCCTTGGAGGGGGTGCAACGCAGTTTCACCCGAATCATACCAGGGCTAAAAGGGTTAAATTATGAGGCTAGGTTGCATAAGCTTGGTTTGTATTTCCTTGAGTATAGAAGATGCAGGGGTGATCTGATCAAGGTGTCTAAAATGTTAAAAGAATTTGATAGGGTAGATAGGAAGAAACTATTTCCTCTGGTGGGGGAAATAAAAACAAGGGAACATAATCTTAAAATTAGAGCTAAGCCATTTAGGAGCGTAATCAGGAAGCACTTTTTCACACAAAGGGTAGTAGAAATTTTGAACTCTTTCCCCAAGAGGCTGTGGATGCTGGGACAATTGGAGCTTTCAAGACTGAGATAGATAGATTTTTGTTAGGTGACGGTATCAAGGGATATGGAGCAAAGGCAGGAAAATGGAGTTGAGGTGCAGATCAGCCATGATCTAATTGAATGGCGGAACAGGCCCGAGGCCAGGTTGAATGGTTTACTCCTGTTCCTAATGTTCTTATGATCCTATGTTTATTTGAACTAAATTCAAAGCATTCCAGATGTGATGAAAAAGGATCTCGTGACATTAGTCTGGTCAACAAAATGAAATATTTCATTTTGATGTGAAATGTTAAACCTGCAAAATAAATCCAGAAAGGGTAGCATGTGCCAACAGACTACTGCTCTGCTAATGAGACTGACATAGTTGACATTTGTAGAGTTTATTTTTTATAAATGTATAAATGGATCAGAACTGATATACATAACTACTGAAAAAGTCAGATTCCACTGAGGTTAACAAAAACCTGTAAGCGAGGCCGCCTTGACCAACAGCATTAAGTTTTCATTATTTCACGGTGCATGTGACATCGGCACTAAAAAGGGATTTTTTTTCCAAAATGATTGCAAAATAAGGAGAACAAGAATGTTATCTTTTTAAAAAGGCATTATGGTCTTTCCATCAACTTTCAAGGCTAAGGGCTGTACGTACTGTTAAAATGTTATTAACCTGAACGTGTCTTTCTCTACCATCCCCCCAAGCTAAATCCCAGGTTTCTCAGAGATATCTTCACTCTGCTCCTCCCTCAACTTCTGCACTAAGCGACTCTTCATCCTCGATGATTTGAATCTCCATCTCAACTCACTTTGATCTCTGTCCTCTGATTTCAATGCCCCCTGACCTCCCTTAACCTCTCCTCCAAATAAACCCTCCTACCCATATTCAGAGCCACCCCCTCAACTTTGCCACCTTACGAGGCTTCTCTACTCTCATCATCTCGATCACAGACAAGGTCATCTCTGATCACTTCCTTGTATCCCTCACCACTTACATTCCTCTACCCCCTTCCAACTCCACTTTCTTCTGCATCCTCTCCTCAAAAAAGTCTCTACCCCCCAGTCACTTGCAACTGCACTTTCAAACTCCCAACTGTCTAGCCTTTGGCCCTCCATTCGCCACGATACTTCTGCAACTTATCATTTTCTTTATCACTCTCTCACCTCCGCCTTTGATATCCTTGTCCCCAGTAAAATGCTTACTCTCTCCCATCCTGGTCATTTCCCCTGGTATGGCATCCATCTTCAATCCTTCAAGTCCAAGGCTTGAACTTATCTGGCGCACATCTGGTTTAGCCATCCATCGCCAGATCTGGTTGGACCACATCAAGCACTATCAGGCCCTGCTCTCTACTGCCAAAACCACTCACTACTACAGGATCATCCACGAATACAAAGATAGTCCCTGTCGTGTTTTCTCCACTACAAATTTCTCCTTAATTCCTGCTCCCATGCCTCCATCTGCCCTCACCTTCAACAAGTGCGTGCCATGGACTTCTTTGTCACTAAGATTGATACCATCCATTCAATTGCCTCTGCCGCATCCCCCCTTCCCCTTGCCCAGAAAACCAAACTTCCCCAAGATTCCCTCTGCCATAGCCCTGAACCCACATCTTTCTCTAGTTTCCTTCCGATCATGCCCTCTCCAAGCTCATTTGTCCATGAGACTCATGTCCTGCTCTCTCGACCCCATTCTCATTCCCACTAAACTGCTCACCACTTCCCTTCCTGGCCCCCATGCTAGCTGACGTTGTAAATGGTTCCCTCTCCTCAGGTATAGTCCCCCTCCCTTTCAATTCTGCCAACATCACCCCACTCCTCAAAAAACCCACACGACCCCTCTGTGCTTGCAGGCTATGACCCCATCTCCAATTTCCTTTTCCTCTCCAAATTCCTTTAACATGATGTCGCCTCCCAAATCTGTTCCCATCTTTCCCGCAATTCTTTGTGTGAATCTCTTCCATCAAGTTTTCCCCCTTGCTACAGCACTGTAACGACCCTACCAAAGTCACAAATGACATCCTACGTGACGCTGACTGTGGTGCATTGTCCCTCCTCAACATTTCTGCAGCCTTTGACACAGTCAATCAAACCATCCTCCTCCATTGGCTCTCCTCCACTGTTTGACTCAGTTGAACTACCCTCACTTGATTCCACTCCTACGTATCAGATTATAGCCAAAGCATCTCCAGCAATGGCTTCTCTTTCCATTCCCACACCATTACCTCCTAAGTCCCCCAAGGATCTATCCTTGGACACCTCCTCTTCCTCTGTGCTACCCCTTGGCGACCTCATCCGCAGATATGGGATCAGCTTACACACGTACGCCGACGACATCATTCCACTGTCTTGTATTGTCCGACATCCATTCTTAGATGAGCTGCAATGTGAAGACCGAAGCCATCATCTTCAGCCCCGCCACAAATCATGTACCGTTGCCACCGATTCCATCTGCCTCCTAGGCCACTGTCTCGGGCTGAACCACACTATTCAGCGTGCTCTTCAACTCTTAGCTGAGCTTCTGACCCCATATCCTTTCCATCACAACGACCGCCTACATCCACACCTATAACATTGCCGGACTCCGCCTCTGCCTCAGCCTCAGCCCATCTGCTGATGAAATCTTCATCCTTGCCTTTGTTATCGCCAGACCAGACTATTCCAATGCTCTCCTGGCTGGCCTCCCATCCTCCACTCTCTGTAAACTTCAGCTCATCCGGAAGTGTGCTGCTTGTATCCTATCCCACACCCAATCGAACGTGCCAATCACCCCTGTCCTCACTGGAGTACAGTGGCACCCAGTTCCCCAATGCCTCAAATTTAAAATTCTCATCCTTCTGTTTAAATCCTTTCATGGCCTCACCCCTCCCTATTGCTGTAATCTCTTTCAGTCCAATGACAGCTCCCTAGCTCCTCCGTTCTTCTGACTCTAGCCATTTGTACATCACCCCTCCCTTCGCCGCACAGTTGGCGGCCATTCCTTTAACTGCCTAGGCCCCACGCTCTGGTATTCCGTCCCGAAACTCCTCCACTTTCCCACCTCGCTCTCCTCCTTTAAGACCCTCTTTAAAACTCCCCTCTTTGACCAAGCTTTTGGTCATCCCACCTTAGGCTCAGCGATCCTTTTTCCTTTATGCCTCTGTGAAGCGCCTTGGGACATTTTTTTTCTATATTAGAGAGAATATATAAATGCAAGTTGTTGTTGTTCTGAAACATGAAATGAACTACAATGCACTGTTTAAAAGGTTGATCAATTTTAAGTTTGAAATCAGCTCAAAAAAATAGAAAATAGCATTCCCTCTTAGACAGGTCAGTAGTTTATTGGGGTGATCTTCTGGGACAATGAAATACATGGGTTTATGCCAATGATTCCCACTTGCCAAATTCAACATCTAAACCAGGTTATCATGGAGAGGAAAGGATAACGTCAAGATCAGATACTTCCTCAAGAAAGCAGGGAAAAATCAGCATGTAACTTAACCCAAAATGCTCCTCAGCACCTAGTAGCTGATTACAGAAGGACAGCAGCAGAGGCACAAAAGCAGGTCATCTCCTCACCAGGTAGTGCTGCACGAAAGGATCAGGCGAGGATAAGAATAAAATCTAAATTTAGTCAAGGAAAATTCCAAATAATAAAATACACATGAAGGGCGATGTTGGAAAAAGTCTAAATCTGTCTAAAAGAACTTGGATGGGGCTAATAACCTGACAATTAGTGAAATTAATCATGAGGGAATTAACTGTTAATCAGTGAAGTGATTGTTATTCTTGGTGTAGAACATGAGAACTGCTGCTGACAACAAGATACCAAGGATTGAGATGTGAATGTTGAATAAGGCGATATGCAACACTGGCTGGGAGAGATCACATAACTTACATAGCTACTTCAAGGAAAATCTTAAAGGGACAGTGTCCTGTAATTATTTCTCTTTCCCCCTCATTTGGATGATAGCCTATTCATTTGTACGGGGAAACATAAATGAACAGGAAACAATCAGGTTCACTACATTAGCCATCTATTACCATATTGCCATTACTAAACAGGATACTAGCAACTTACTTTTCTGTTGTTTCTAAAAAAAACAAGGTAAAGAGTCAAGCTCCATTGTGTAGGACACCACTAAGGTTGAAAAGAGTTTTTTTTTTAAAATGAGGCAGGTCAAGAGTCATGAAATGTTGTCATTTATACCTACTAAATGGCTCACTAGCTCCTTAAGAAGTGTAAAAAATTACATACTCCTGTTTATCTGTTAACAAGTCATTAAAAATGAACTGAAAAGTGTTATTAACTTTTTTTTTTAAAAAGAGCAAAGACGAAAACGGAATCAAAGATCAACAGTGGAACAGCCATGTCAAGGACCATACTGGTAATCATTGATTACCGCAGAAAATTCAAGCGAAGCATAATTCAAGAGATACCAGCAACTACCACAAGTTTTGAAACTATTAATATAAGAGCAATGGTGAGGTGGTTAAAGGGGTAATAGGGATTACCTTTCTTATGGATCAGATAAGCATGAGTAGATCTAAGTGTTAGGACTAGAGGTAAGGAAAAGATCTCGGAGATCTCTGCATTACCAAAACAGACAAGGTTGGCTGACTGATGAGTACTTCAATGTCACTTGGAAGAGCTTCACCTTACACTTACATAGCAATTTAACTAGCAAAACCAAAACATCCCAATGTGTTTCACAGTTTGGGGGGGGGGGGGGGGGGTGGTGTCAAACGTGAGCAGAAGTATGAGAGGAATTAAGAGGTAACAGAAGGCACAATTGAATACATAGGTTTTAAGAAGCTTTTTGAATTTACAACAACTTGCATTTATATAGTGCCTTTAAAGTAGTAAAACGTCCCAAGGCGCTTCACAGGACCGTTATTAAACAAAATTTGACACTGAGTCACATAAGGAGACATCAGGACAAGAAGCGCCTTAACGGAGAAGAGAGAGATGTAACAAGGAGCAAAGTTTAGGAGCGAGATTGAGTATGTGGGGCACAAGGACTAACAAACGATGTGGTAATAATGACAGCCTCAAATAGAAAACAAGCAAAGCCACTGTTGATGGTGAACACCAAATTCACCAAGAATGGTGATGTCATCTGAGAGAAAGATCCTTCCCTTATGTTCTTATACACAATCATCACTTAATTCACACTATATTTAACTGCACTAATAGAAAACATAAAAGAAAAAGTGACTTGATAAGTTGGTGCTCAATGTTTTCATTAACCAAATTAACGACTGTGTGTCATCAAAATTATAATGAGCTTTTTTCCCTATACAAACTATTCTAGAAAATAAGTCTTAGCTATTTCACTCATTAAACCTAACAAACTGCACTCTATGACGCTGTGATGAACAAAATCTAGCCCACAAGGCATTTTAAGGTTATCTTCCTCAAAATGAATTACAGTTTTGGACAAATACAGGTCAGCAACCAAGAAGCATAGCAGCTGCTCATCACACCTTTCCATCTTAAAATATTTAACTAATTTCAGCAGAATTCAATATTATTAATACACATTGTGTACTTATTCCACTGAGCTCCACTCTTCACCTTTGAAGTTTTGCCAACCACAAATGGGAAAGTCAAGGTTAGAGATCAGAGGTTAGCAATGTAAGTATGCAAAGTGTGCATTATTGATATCTCTGAAGCAAAAAGCTAAATAACTTTAAAACTGTTGGCATGAAGAACACCCACACCCCCACCACAGGCTTCTTTAACTCCAACTTCAAATGAGAACAAATTTATTATGGACACTAGCTTTGAATTACAGAGTAGATTTTGCCAATTTATACTATTGGGCAGAAGTGCGTTTAACATATTTAACCAACTCCTTCAGCTGGAAAGGAGGGCGAGAACATGGTCTCTTTCACTTGTGTTGCTCAGCACAAAATGCATTCTTACTGAGGAGCTATACCTCTTTTTTCCTTCTTCTTCCTCCTCCATGTTAAAAGAAATTCTGCTTCCAAAATATTTACCCAATGGGCAAAAATCATTTTATGTACCTATGGAAAATGCTGGTGTCATCCAAAAATGGAATTTGAATCTACAGCACAGGGATGTGAAGCAAACAACTTAACCCCTGTGCTACCAGGCTACCAACTGCAGTATTTTTAAAACAAATTGTAGGTATGAAATAAATCTGTATCAGACATTCTATGAAGTATTATGTTGATGCGATTGTGTAAAAAAGTTAAAACATCTTTTAAGTTGGATATTGACTTTCTTTTGATACTCTGTGCACAGCTGTACTTAAAGTAGATAAGTCACCCGGTCCAGATGGGATGCATCCTAGGATGCTGAGGGAAGTAAGGGTGGAAATTGCGGAGGTACTGGCCATAATCTTCCAAATATCCATATATACGGGGGTGGTGCCAGAGGACTGAAGAATTGCAATGTTACACCCCTGTTCAAAAAAGGGTGTAAGGATAAACCCAGCAACTATAGGCCATTTAACCTCAGCGGTGGGGAAATTTTTAGAAACGATAATCCGGGACAGAATTAACAGTCACTTGGACGAAGGTGGGTTGATTAGGGAAAGCCAGCACGGATTTGTTAAAGGCAAATCGTGTTTAACTAACCTGATAGAGTTTTTTGATGAGGTAACAGAGAGGGTAGATGAGGGCAATGCAGTTGATGTGGTGTATATGGACTTTCAAAAGGCGTTTGATAAAGTGCCGCACAATAGGCTTATCATCAAGATTGCGGCCCATGGAGTAAAGGGGGCAGTAGCAACATGGATACAGAATTGGTTAAGGGACAGGAAACAGAGAGTAGTGGTGAACAATTGTTTTTCAGACTGGAGGTAGGTGTACAGTGGTGTTCCCCAGGGATCAGTGCTGGGACCACTGCTTTTCTTGATATATATTAGTGACTTGGACTTGAGTGTACAGGGCACAGTTTCAAAATTTGCAGATGACACGAAACTTGGAAGGGTAGTAAACAGTGAGGAGGATAGTGATAGACTTCAAGAGGATATAGCCAGGCTGGTGGCATTGCCAGACATGTGGTAGATGAAATTTAACGCAGAAAAATGCGAAGTGATACATTTCGGTAGGAAGAACGAGGAGAGGAAATATAAACTAGAGGGCACAACTCTGAAAGGGGTACAGGAACAGAGAGATCTGGGGGTATATGTGCACAAATTGCTGAAGGTGGCAGCACAGGTTGAGAAAGCAGTTAAAAAAGCATACAGGATCCTGGGCTTTATAAATAGAGACATGGGGGTGATTTTAAACCCCAAGAACGAGTGCGTTGGGGGTGGGTGTTGAAAACAGTTGATTTTTGGGTCGCGACTGCAACCCGGCTTTATTTCCAGGTATAACGTTGGCACGGAAAAATACAGGCTACCCACTGGGAATGCCAAATCCAAAAATTTTGCGGTCGTGACCCAAAAAAAACTGTTTTCAACTCCCACCCGCCCCCAACCCACCCATTCTTGGGGTTGAAAATCACCCCCATATAGTACAAAAGTATGGAAGTCATGATGATATAAAACACTGGTTTGGCCACAACTGGAGTATTGTGTTCAGTTCTGGGCAACGCACTTTAGGAAAGATGTGAAGGTCTTAGAGAGGGTGCAGAAGAAATTTACCAGAAAGATTTCAGGGATGTGGGACTTGAGTTACGGGGATAGACTGGAGAAACTGGGGTTGTTCTCCTTGGAACAGTGAAGGTTGCGAGGAGATTTGATAGAGGTATTCAAAATCATGAAGGGTCTAGACAGAGTAGATAGAGAGAAACTGTTCCCATTGGCAGAAGGGTCAAGAACCAGAGGACATAGATTTAAGGTGATTGGCAAAAGAACCAAAGGTGACATGAGGAAAAACTTTTTTACACAGCGAGCAGTTAGGATCTGGAATGCACTGCCCGAGGGGGTGGTGGAGGCAGATTCATTCATGGCCTTCAAAAGGGAACTGGATACATACTTGAAAAGAAAAAAATTGCAGGGCTACAGGGAAAGGGCGGGGGAGTGGGACTAGCTGGATTGCTCTTGCATAGAGCCGGCGCGGATTCGATGGGCCGAATGGCCTGCTTCCGTGCCTTAACCTTTCTATGATTCTTTAGCCCCTTTTGTTACTCCCTTACCCTAAATGTTTCTTTCTCAGGCAGTGGGAGTGCAAGGCCTAGATCGTGCACTTTTTCATTGTTTTAAGGATAATTCCATGATCCCATACTCCCAGTGGACAAACCCTGCTTGGAGAGCCCAAGTCGGAGATAGGGCCACAACACAAGCCCCGATTCTCCAAACTGCACTCTCTGTGAATGCAGCTCCCCACTAGGAAAATGGTATGCAGAATTACTGCTATTGTTCCACGTCACTCTGTACTGGTTAACCAACTAATAAGGCAGAACAGATCTTTAAGTCAATTTTCCTATGGTTCCACTTACACCAGCATCCTTCCCCCTCCCACCAGCATCATTCTCTTTCTCCCCTTTGCCATCTTTGTCCCCCAGACAAAGCAGTCTACTGCCATGAAGCATTCATTTTGGAAATCCAGTCAAAATCCTAAAACTCACTCAATGATTGCAATGTTTGGCTGTCAGTCAAGGTTGAAATTCAAACTTGGGTCCCTGTGTCACACCTCATCCTATTCTACTCTTTAAATAAAATTGTATTCAAAATTTCTGAGAAATAATGAGAAAACCTAACTTCAGCACAAGTAACGGTTATCTAAAAACAGTATACCCAATGCAATCTCCTTCATGTGACTGTGGAATTTGTTCAATATGTGGCAAAGTGCTGTTTGTGTGCTGTTATAGTCAGTCCTTTGTACAGCGTTCAATTAAGCAGAGCCAGAGGAATGTGACACGTGCTGTTCTGTAAACATGGCCATGGTAGTTTCCGTCTTTCTTCTGCCTTTTTATTATTTATTTTGCAACAAAACTTGAGACAAGGGGCTACTTATTATAGAATGGAGTTCGAGCATAAACCTAAATAAAAATACTGTGCCGCTGTCAAACAGGCTGACATGATGGGGGGGGGGGGGGGGGGGCACCCTTTCCATATATAAAATGTGAACGTTTCTGGTTTGAACATTTTCTCCTTTATTTTCTAAATAATTAAGTAACTATTGACGAGAAATGTGGAAACCAAGGAACTTTTTCCAGAGTCATTTCGCCTTTTGGAAAGCCTAATGTCCTTTCTGGGCAGCATTTACAGCTGTAAAGCAGTTGTTCCAACACCATACAACAAATCTTCAGTTGGCATTATAGGCTTTCAGGATGCCAAGTGTATTTAACCTTCATTTAAAAAAAAGTCTGGCCTTCTTAAGCAATGAACCATCTGTGAAAGGTCCCAAGAGGAACTGTGCTGGGCTCAACCATCAATCTAAGACAGTGTGAAGCAGATCTGTGGTCAAAAAACAGATCCAAAAATTGAGCTTTTATTAGTGCAGACAATATTACTCCACTTACCCGGAGGCTCCAAAGAATCATCAGATCCAAAGGTACAGCATAAATATCTATTTAAAGAATACAAAAGACTATTCAATGGGCCTGTGTTCTGCAACGCACGCAGCACAGGACGGAAAGGAAGCAATTGTGTAAATAATCACAGTCTAAGAATACGTTTCTTTGTCAAAGGTGTAGATCTGTATTGTCCGGGACACCCGTGATTACAACATACACCTTTGAGATCATCAAGCAAAGTCCCACATTTATTCTGTTCTAATATATGGGAGTAAAAAGTAGATTTAAAGTACTGTCGTGTTAAGTCCCCAAGCAAGACAGGCACAGGAGAACAAACCCAACATCTCCAACACCATGGTTGCAAAAGTAAGTTAATGGCGTGCATGCTGTATCAATGCTTGGCTCCATCGCTCTGGAAGTAGTGCTGAAGACTTGTGCTCCAGAACTAGCCGCGCCACTAGCCAAACTGTTCCAGTACAGCTACAAAACTGGCATCTACCAGACAATGTGGAAAATTGCCCAGGTATGTCCTGTCCACAAAAAGCAGGACAAATCCAATCCGGCCAATTACCGCCCCATCAGTCTACTCTCAATCATCAGCAAAGTGACGGAACGTATCATTGACAGTGCGATCAAGCGGCACTTAATCACCAGTAAACTGCTTACCAATGCTTAGTTTGGGTTCCACCAGGACCACTCAGCTCCAGACCTCATTTCAGCCTTGGTCCAAACATGGACAAAAGAGCTGAATTCCAGAGGTGAGGTGAGAATGACTGCCCGTGAATTCAAGGCAGCATTTGACCGGGTGTGGCATCAAGGAGCCCTAGTAAAATTGAAATCAATGGGAATCAGAGGGAAAACTCTCCAGTGGCTAGAATCATACCTAGCACAAAGGAAGATGGCAGTGGTTGTTGAAGGCCAATCATCTCAGCCCCAGGACATTGCTGCAAGAGTTCCTCAGGGCAGTGTCCTAGGCCCAACCACCTTCAGCTGCTTCATCAATGACCTTCCCTCCATCATAAGGTCACAAGTGGGGATGTTCGCTGATGATTTCACAGCGTACAGTTCCATTCACAACCCTTCAGATAATGATGCAGTCCGTGCCTGCATGCAGCAAGACCTGGACAATATCCAGGCTTGGGCTGATAAGTGGCAAGTAACATTTGCGCTAGACAAAGCCAGGCAATGACCATCTCCAACAAGAAAGTCTAACCACCTCCCTTTGACTTTCAACGGCATTACCATCGCCAAGTCCCCCACCATCAACATCCTCAGGGTTACCATTGACCAGAAACTTAACTGGACCAGCCACATAAATACTGTGGCTACAAGAGCAGGTCAGAGGCTGGGTATTCTGCAGCGAGTGACTCACCTCCTAACTCCCCAAAGCCTTTTCACCATCTACAAGGCACAAGTCAGGAGTGTGATGAAATACTCTCCACTTGCCTGGATGAGTGCCGCTCCAACAACACTCAAGAAGCTCAACACCATCCAGGACAATGCAGCCCGCTTGATTGGTACCCCATCCACCACCCTAAACATTCACTCCCTCCACCACCAGCGTACCATAGCTGCAGTGTGTACAATCTACAACATGCACTGCAGCCAAGGCTTCTTCGACAGCACCTCCCAAACATGCGACCTCTACACCTAGAAGGACAAGGGCAGCAGGCGCATTGGAACACCACCACCTGCACGTTCCCCTCCAAGTCACAAACCATCTTGACCTGGAAATATCGCTGTTCCTTCATTGTCACTGGGTCAAAATCCTGGAACTCCCTACCCAACAGCACTGTCGGAGTACCTTCACCACATGGACAGCAGCGGTTCAAGAAGGCATTCTCAAGGGCAATTAGGGATGGGGCAATAAATGCTGGCCTTGCCAGCGATGCCCACAACCCCACAAATGAATAAATAAAAAAATACTTTAAGCGTGTAGATATTATGTGAGTGAAATTGTATCTGGAAAAGAAAATCGGGCAGGGTGTAAAACATGCTGCAGATTCGTTATTGTTAAAATTGGATAGCCATATGATGAAGGATAGCACACTACAGCCTGGTATTTAGGTGCTTCCAACTTTTATTCACAGAAATTCCCCTTTTTTTATTTTTATTTATATATATATATATATATATATATACACACACGCCCCCCACCCACCAGCTAAGCTCGCCTATAAAAAGGATACGAGTCCCCAATTCATACCCACCACCTGAATACAATTAACACTATTTGATATAAATCATACAATTAACAGTTATCACCTGTTTTGCGGTATCCTCTATGTCTCTGTGAAAGAATCAAATGCACATCTAATTTATTCACAAATCTATCACCTTAAACTTGTCCTTTTAGAAATTCAAATGGCTGAGCACTAAAATGGGTTTCTAATCTCCATTCATTCTGAAACACAATATTGTGAATAAGACCATTAATTTCCTTGACTTAATACAAATCGCCCTCCTGACTTTGCAACATAGTGAAATGGCCATCTTCAAAAATAAGATATGTTTTAAGAAGGCTCTCGCAGGTCCAGAGGACAAGTGTTCTGCTGAACTAAGGGCACTTTCAACCATGCTTCGTATTCTTAAATTTAAATTTCTCTCAGTGAAAATTTCCATTTCAGTTGTGGTAAGATTAGGAACAGGGGAAGGAGTTGACGTAGAGGCAATAAGATTGTGATAAGAGACAAAGACAAAAAAAAAGACTTCTTTGAATACATGGAGGAATCAGAAATTGCTTGAGCAAGTAGCACTACTCTCTATCAGTTAGCCCAAGTTCTACTAAAGTCTCCCTTCTTCAGCCAAGAAAAAAACATTCCAATTTACTGTAGTGACTCATTGCAGTATCTGTAAATCTAGCCCACTTTTATGAATGATTTAAAGTACTGTTAAACCAGAGGAAATGTTTTATTTTTTTCGGGGGGGGGGGGGGGGGGAAAGAGAGCGGCGATGGTCCCAAATTCAAACACTTAGGCTGTTGGAGGTGGACATCAGCTGACCACAGACTGAGCCACACCTCCATTTCAGTTAAGGGAGGATGCAGTGGAAGGGCAAGACTGCAAAGAGGAGAAATTGTGTGCTTGTTGAGCTACCCATTTGGATTTCTTGTTAATTCAATAAAAGATTTTTTTAAAATTTCTACAATGTACCAGCTTAATTCTCATTCATTTAAAAAAACCTGTTGTTTTTACAATATGGACATCTTCCACGCTAAATATCTGAAACCTATTTTTCATTAACATTATAAAGCAATAAGGACATAAGATAAGAAATAGGAGCAGAATAGGCCACACGGCCCCTCAAGCCTGCTCCGCCATTCATGGCTGATTTTTCAACTGCAACTTCATGTTCCCGCCGTATCCCCATATCACTTGAATCCCTTAGTGTCCAAAAATCTATCAATGCCAGATATATGGAACCATAGAACATTTCTTGATTCACTATAGTGTTCTGGATTTTAATAAAAATAACTTATTTCCTGTGCCATTGTTCGCAAGTAGTCTCATATCTAATGCACAGATGTTTAGCTGATAACCTGACCTCTAAGACCACTGCTCAGGTATTCTCTGTGGGGAAGTGGTGTAAAGAGGCCCTGAGATCAATCAAGGTTTAATTGCTATATGGTGAAGATAAGTTGTTCACAAATCTTTGGCTCCAGAAATAAAAGAGCATGCCTTTCTTGCTCTTTTTTTTAAATCTACTTTTGATACTTTGGAATAGGACTGACAATCTCAAAACTTTTAAGTAGATAGATGTACTTTTATTTTGGAATAGAACTGTTCTCACTCAACTAATGGTTTAACGTTTTCAACTATTTTATTAGGGTCCTAAATATAGCAGCCAAGTTCTGCTTTGTGACATACGTGAGAAAAGAAAGACTGAGGGATTGGTCACTTGCCAATTCAACAGTTATTAACACCAGCTTTATATGGTGAATTAGTTTAAATCTAGCTAATACCTGGAGGAAAGGTGCTGTGTCACAGGTATTTGTATTTGATGAATTGGTTGTTGAATCAGTCCAATACACTTTTAATATTTTGACAATAAAAAACTTTTTTTTAAAAATGCAAATAACGTAACATTGCATTTAAAAAGAACCCATTTCAAAAATATATAGATATTCAAATGTTTGCAGTCTAGATCACAGTAAAGGTACTCTTCATTTGAATTTATGGGGTCACTGAGTGCAGCAAAATCTTCTTTACATCTGCACATTATCTTAATGTATTTAGTCGTCATCAATTGTTCTTTAAACTATCCAACATGAAGCACTGCGTATCTCAACTGCTATAGATAGTGCAGCTGTCTCATGACACACCATAAAAATCACTCTTCATTCGATCTTCTCAATAACTAGATGGATTAATTGGTGTGGAGAGAAGAAAAGTGATACACAGATTCCTCCTTTCTTTCGTCTGGAGGCAGTCTGCATGAAAGATTATAGAGAATAACTTGGTTAACTCAGTGCAGTCAGAGAAAAAAAAAGCAGATTCAGGATCAAACTTGCTGAACGCTTAGGAAGATAATGTTCCTCTAATTTATGCAAATTACATGGCTGATTAGAAAATCTGCCAATGGTAACAAGCAGCTAAAGACTTATGAATGGTTTGGATCTACCCGTACTGTAACAAGAATCAACAAATTTCCCACATATATTTAAATAATTCCTGTCACTGTTGCCCATTCTCAGATGTACTAGTATTTACTTTTTTTGCACTGATGCTGCATCATGAACTGAAGGACTAGACAATTAGGGGATACGATCAATTTGGGCCAGGTAAGAATCCAAAATGTTGGGCAAGGTACTATTTGGGCTGGTGAATTTCTAACTTGAAGGCAGATTTTGAATTAAACACGGTCATGAAAGGGGAGGGGTGTAATTGTCTTACCTGAAAGGTGTTCTGTGAATGCTGCCCAGAGAGTGTGTACTGCATGAGTGGAGCCATGTCTAAACTTAACCTGGTGGTTCCTGCCCAGCTATGGCATAGGATAAAGAGAAGCATTCCACAATCCAGGTCATTAACCTCTTGCTTTGTGATAGGTTTCCCTAATGTTTTAGTACCGATAGAAACACATAAGCCCTGGATCTGGCAAAGGTCTTTCATCCTGTCCACAGATAGGCCAGAGACCTTTGTGTGTCAAATAAATAGTAATCCCTCTCAACAGGGAAAGTTTGAAGTGACGGATGAAAACTTAGTACTGCTATTTCTTCAAACAAGTGAAACACAGACTATTTTTGATTTTTAAAAAAGCTCCAAACAAAACAAAAAGCCGGTAGGCCCAAGCAACATGGTGCTACTGGTCACCGCTTAAGCTTAAAAGTTAGTGAAAAATGTACAAACCACAGGGAAAAAATACAAAACAACCAAAGAAACTTCTAGTTATGTTGAAAATAAATGCTATTTTAGGATATCTACAATGCAAAATAAACTACTAAACTTTGTTTTCTTGTCCAATTTTTATCAGGTAAACAACCTGTGTGCTTTAGCAGGGGGGAAAAGAGCACAGGATCCAGTCAGAGTAAAGAAGTAGGGGAGTTAATCAACAAATTGGAAAAGTGAAAAGTGAAGCAAAAGCATAGCCGAGACTGATTTCCCCCTTCCCCCAATTCATAGGGGGACTTCCATTTTGTACATGGAGGCTGAATGAATGAAGAATCTGTTCTAAGAATACCAGGAATTAAAATGCTCAAGCAAGTTAATTTCTTTGTCATCAAAATCTGTACATTGGTTTGTGTTTGTATTCCAAACTTAATATACTCTTCTTTTTCCGATGAACTTAAGAATTTCAGAAGAGATTTTTGTGCAGTCCAAAATGGGACAGTGGGCACGGTTTTCATCAATAAATCCCAGTGGGGAATAAAACTGAATGTAGGGTCGATTACACTAAACTTCTGAAGCAGAACACAATGAATGTCAATCAGATCGCTTAAAACACCACAAGAGCTGCTCCAGCCCCATGCAAAGAACTGCAAATTCAAACTATTTAAAATCTCTTGCACTGTGGTTGCACAAAAAGCTATGCCTACACAAAGTAAATTCTCTATCTCCTCCCCCAACCCCCCGCCTCCAACACCTCTCCGCTATTCAAACCCAGATTTTAATAACTGGTCTTCAAATATGCTTACCACCAGGCAGCTGGGCCAAAAATAAGACCATTGGAAACCAGATGGGTGGTTACCCTAATTTCATGTAATTTCTTAAATTGAGTGAACCAGCTACTATCTTCAATATAGTGAATCCTTTTTCTAAAACAAAATCTCCAGGTCCAGATGATTTATCTGAATACATTTCATAACAAATATATGGAACAAATCCAGAAATTTATTAGAATGACATACTATGTTAAAAATTTCATTTTAACAAAATTAACAAAGGGCTTCAAGAACAGATACAAATAGTTTAGTAAACCATCTTGCTTTATCAACACTAGTCAATATTTAATTTCTGAATCAAACAACATCTCTATGTTCTGTAGATTAAGGTACCATCGAGAAAAGCTAATTTTGTATTTTGGAAAGAGGTAAAGTTTGCAAACAATTAAAAAATTCTGTACACATAAACAATAAATTAAATTATGCCAATTCACTTTCACTGTTAATCTTTCAGCAGCAATGGTTAAGCAGCACTCAAACAAGAAAATAAAAATCACAACATGCTGAAAAGGACAGTAAACTGCTGAAATTGCACAACTGCAGTTGAATGTCACACCAATATATCGCACCAGTCACAGGTAATCAAAGATCCACTGCATAGTCGGTGACTTGTAATCAAATAGCTTGTCATGAGTGCGGAGAGACAACTCTGAAGGCACTTCAGGATGTAACAAATTAATACAGAATATACTGTTAGTTTTGATAGATAGTAAATTTATTCCTTCATTAACGAAAATCCCAAAAGTAATATACAGTATCAATAATAGCATTTCAGGCTTCAAGCCAAATATTTCACCACAATGCTGTTCTATTTTATTTTTGCAAACTACTTTGTCATAAATGAATAGATCTCTCAATTATAATAACTAGACTCAGAAATTTGAAAGATAAATTCAATTTCTTCAATGAAAAATGCCAAAATTATTTCCTTCCTACTTTATCCATAACAGCACAATAAAAATTAAAACTGACATCAGAAGCATACTGCAGTCTCCACATCAATTTAGTCCCAATTAAAACTTAAATGGGGCAAACTTTTAGCAGTTACTTGCTTGATAATGAGATAAAAGAACTTACATTTCTATAGCACCTTCTCACCTCTTTCAAGCATCCCAAAGCACTTCACATAGAATGAATTACATTGTGCAGTTATTGCTAGGTGAGTAATCAGGGCAGCCATTTTGCACCCAGCAAAGTCCCACGAATAGTAATGAGAAGAATGGCCAGTTAATCTAATCATACAATTTATAATCCCAGTTATGGTTCTAACCATAATGCAATTGTAACTTTACTCATGCGCTGTAGAGTCAACCCCACTCAGAGGGCATAAATCATATTCATGCTGATCATGCAGCATCAACCATGAGATACTGGATACAGCTGCACTAATCAAACTCAGTTTTATAACGCTGTCAAAGATGCTGAAGATATGGTCAAACTACATAGTTTTTAAAACTACTTCCATTTGGTGGTGTAAATTTAAGAACAATTTGTTGTTGGGTTTGCAAAGCAAGTGGACCATTATTTTTTCAAAGGAAAGTCCATCAGGGCAAAATATATTGGATTCTATTAAAAGATCTGACATATGCCTAGCACAGATGATACATTCTTGTTGAAACTACCAAAGACAGAAAGCCAGGGAACCACACTAAATGAGGTCAACAACAACTGATCAATGTAACTTTCTGTTCTCTCCTGTCTGAGGCAAATCTCAAAGAGAGAAACAGTAAAAAAAAAGGCCGTATTTGCAAGATAATGACAGTACATTCACCAAGAGGCAACCTACACAGAAGGATCCAGCAAAGATTCAGTCTTGTGGAGGGCTCACTTGTAGGGCAGAATGTTAGAATGGTTACTGAAACTTCACTGGTGCACTCCTTTCAGACAGTTGAGAACCATGGATATTCCCCTGCCGAAGGGCACAATGCCAAATGTGAGGGATAGTTTGCATAGCATGAGAGAGTTGGTAATATCTTGTTCACGATAATAATAAAGGACTGCTCTGTTGTCTGCTCTAAATAGTGCGGTTCATCCATTATGCAATCTTCCAGCTAGAAGAACACAATTCGCAGTACAAAATAATTTCCACAAAATGTACTTTCATATTTCTTGAGCTATGTGAGATCTTTTCAAAAAAAAACCTTAGAGAAAGCTCTGATCGGTTTTACCCAACAGGAGTGAAGGAGCACCTTGCCACACATCTTGCATCCGTATTATAATTTGTGTAGGTGTGAACGTAATGAGAGATATAGGGTTAATAGATCAAAGTTCAGAAGTTGTTTGGGATTATATGTACAACTGTAGCGAACAGCCCTTACATAGGTAGAAGCTTGGTGCTTCGTTCCTATCTCTCCATGCTGGAAAAAGAAAATTGTGGATGGGATGCTTTCTCGATCAACTAAATAATTCTGATGTGGGTGTGGAAACAAGCCCCAGTTTAGAGCAAGCACTAGAAGCTCAGCGGGAATCCCAGATACTACACAAGGGACAATATCCTTTTGATGGAAGACATAAATATATGCAGAGAAAAAGTTCTGATTGACCGCTGATTTGAATAAGGGTAAAGATGAAGCCAATCTGCTCTGAAAGTGGGCTACCACAACAGAAATGTATTTTATTAATAGAATAAAGATGAGCAGAAAATTAGAACTTTGCATTGCAGACACTGGCCATCTATTATCAAGTGATGAAAATTATACTGCTTTGAAAAGATCAGAATGTGGTAGAATCTAAATCTAGAGAATCAATTACTGTCAATGTTACTGGATTATTTTGAATGTTTTTAAACACTTCTTCAGCTGCCTTTGACAAAGATGGGACAAAATGCACACATCTTAGAACCACAAAATATTCACAATCAGTAAACTCAGCTGATCCTGACTGAAAGCAAGGCGTAAGTCTTGCTCATCAATAAATCTGATAAAGAAGAATCAGGAGTGTGTTGGGTGTGTGAATAATTTTGGAATTGAGTTACGTGGTTGCAAATTATGGTTTGCAGGACACTTCTCAGAAGCAATTTCTTCCTATTCTTTAGCAAAGGTAGCAAAGTTATCACATACTGAAAAATTTGAATGAGAATTGGAACCTGATACTCATCCTTCAACCAGAGTCAATTAGACTTGTCCCATTAGACAACTTATTCTAATTTGTCTTTATTTCTCACTCCTCAGAACATGGAGAGAGAGATTTCAACAAAAGGAGGGTGGTTTCCCTTGGTTATTAAAGAAATTCTGGGGAATAGGTGAATCCTACGCAGCATTTAAATATTTTCTTCTGGCATGACATCTGGTTATAGCTTAGATTGAGCATATTCCTCCTCAGAGAAACTGTATTCTTTCAAATAGCAAATCCAGTATGATCCTAGAGCCCTAGTTCTGTCTACAATCCTTCCATAGCTCCTGGTAATCATCACTGCCCTGCCCTCCCAATATTCATTTGCAGCATTGAGGAATATTGTCGCTTCCAGCCAGAAAGCTCCTGGCAACATTGCATACAGAACGTTTTCTCTGAGTATACTTGTGTCTTCCATCAAAAGGATATTGTATCAGTATTAGAGAACGAGAGTTTCACAGGTGCAACTACAGAAATTAAAAATTCCATTGTATTAGTGCCCTGGGGATAGGATAGTCAAAACTGAGGACCTCAAGTACAGGTTTTTCCTTCACAGTGTTTCTGATTTGTGCATACTCTTACCTCATGTCAACTTCAGTGGTAATGTTGGTGTTGTCTTCTGCTAAGGATGACTTGGGCTGATGTTCCAATCTCTGGTATTTAAGTTTTGTTCCCATAGTAAAATTGGGAAGGCAATGACTTGTAATCCAACTTACACTTCTGCTATCATGCACTAGACAAGCTTCATTACAGGACCAGGTCTTCCATGCAGTTCGTACAACATTTATACCACAAATCAAGCAAAATAAGACAATAGGTACAACTTCAAAAAAGTATTTTCTCTCTCAAGTCTTGATGACATGAGTAGTTGTTCTTATACAGCACGAGTAGGTAAAGCGAGGTGTTCTGGCTTAAAAATTCTCTTAGAAGGGGCAGATGTCGCTACAATTTCTTGGTTGGATAATTTACCTTGTCCATGGTATGCAAAGGAAAAGAAATGAGGCAATTACCCTACCACACTGGAGGGGTTTCTGAGGTAGGGGTTAACCAATCAATACAAGGAGATACCACTGAAACATTAATGAAACAGATGGAAAAGAACAGTGTAACTGCGGTTGGTTGCATTTATATGACGGGCACTGCATACCATGCAAGGGGTACATGAGGGGTCATTTCACACATTTTAAATCATTCCATTGCCATATATTGTGCATGCTAAACCCAAGAGTCTGCATGGAAAGCCTGACAAATAGAAGCAGTTTCAGTACTGTGTTGAAAAATAAATAAAAAACAACAGAAAATAAGAAAAAGTCTGTTAGTCTTATGTCTTGATATTAAGGACCCAAGAGTTTTTACCTCCTTTAAAAGTAAAGCTGTGACACAGTTTGCCAGAAAAATAATCAGTAGCAGCTACAGACTATAATTCGCCAAAAAGGCTTTCAAAATGTAAGGGTAATTTTGTTTTGTTCTTAGAAAATATAGTTAATCTCATTTTATGTACCACAGAGATAAAATATAATGATGAACTATTTAATTCAACACATCTGATTTGCTGCAAATCCAAAATAGCATAACAACAGATATGAAGGATGTTCGAGTCTGTTTTAAGGTCCTAAGTTGCTAGTATCCATTACAAATCAAAGATAAATATACTCACCAAATATCTCCCCTCCACTTGCATACTCCGTCACCAAATAAATCATTCTTTCTGTCTCCATAACCTGTAGCACAAGAACATAATAGAAGCAGATGAGAGTAATGTTCTAATGTACCAAACTTAATGGGGGATTTTGTAAAGACTGGTAAGTGATGGTAGTTAAACATATACATTCAATGATCGAATTAAAAAGCAGGCTCCTCCAGATTTTACATTTATGTAATCAACTAATTGATTTCCTGCGATGTTGCTCACAGACAAAAAGAAAATTAAAATTTGTCTCGCTCTTCACGCAGCTATCTCTCTCCTTATCTACCACTCTCTAATTCTTCGTGTCTCACTTTGCCCTGTTTGTCTTCGACTCTTTCTCCCTCTTCCTGGCTGAGATCATTTCTATTGTTGTCTTTGTCTGTCTGTCTCCAAGCCTCACCCCCTTTGTCTCCCTCTTCCTGTAAACATATCCTTCCTTCAGTCTCCTCACTTTTGTACATCTCCCGCTGTGTATATATTGCATAGTTTGCATTTTGCCCTGAATTTGCCAGTCTGCATGGCTTTTCCTCTGTCTGTCTCATTCTTTTTGTCTGTGTCTTTCTTTCTTTCAATATATCAGCCAATCTATATGTCTGTCATACACTTTATTCTTTGTTCTCTCAATTGTTGCTTTTTTAACCTTATAATTTGCTTTGTTTCTTTTTTTCTTTCTGACTTCAACTTTTCTTGTAAATCCAATTCTAATTTTCTATTTAAATTCACTAACTGTTTAATTTTCCAGCTCTATCTCTGCAGTCATGCTTGGCAGGATGGGGAGAGGGAATATGAGTTAATGTAAAGTCTGGGAGAGCAGCTAGGTGGAACGAGACATAACGTCAGCATCCCATCACGCTTACAGGGGAAGCGAGTTTTGGACTAAGAAGAGAAGAAAGCCTAAATCAGTTGGAAACTTAGAGCGTGACAGTGCTTAGAGGTGAGATTCAGGTCAAAGAGGCTGAGCGGCCTGAGACCTCAGTCCTACAGCCATGCTCAGAAGGAAGTGGAGATTTGAGATAGGTAGAGCAAAGGGACTGAGTGTATCAGAGTCTTGTTGTAAGGCCAAGCTGGATAGAAGGGAAGATTTGGATTCGGCAGAGCGGAGAAGGCTGAGTCACACAGGAAAAATTGTTTATTTTTAAAAGGGAAGAACAATAATTAAAAGAGAAGTATTTACCTGCTTTACCCACTGAAGCAGACCCCAAACACTATGAATGTCAATATAACCATCAATAGTTCGCATTTGTAACCTAAGGGCAATGGTGTAAACTTAGCCTAAAAACTTCAGTCAATGTTCCTTTCGTTATGCCCTGCGTCTTGATTTAAAAAAAAACAAATAGTGAAGAGAAAGAACCAATAGGACAAAAAGTGAAGACAATCTACACATAAACAGCAATCGATGGCAGAATGCACTTCAAAACTGAAGTGTTCACACTGTTGCAACTCACCTTTTGTGCAAACCACTAAAACACCCAGGGACATTTGACATCTGTTGCACAGACCATAGCCTGCGGTTTGGAACATCAGCAGACAAGTGTCTTGGTTCGACAATCATCAGCCACCAATTTGTAAGAAATAGTAAAAACCATTTTATCACAAATAAAATGTTTTCAGATGATCCCTGGTACCATTGTTAGTCCATGGGCATAATAAATAAAACTACACTGGTGACAGTATATTCATTGTTCTTTCAGAAATGCAAAAGACAGACCCATAACTCAGGAACATTGGATACACCAGACAGTTAAGAAGCTTGAAGCACAATTGAAAGAATGAGAGGAATGTACCATTGCATGGTACAATATTTATGAGTTTGATAGTATTATTGGATGGCAAAGATTTAAAAGCATTCCAGAAAGCTTTCCGTGATGTGAACCACTGTCTGTTATTCTACATGTAATTCATGCTCAGTGAAAGTAAAAATATAACTTGATACCTGAGAGAAAGTTACAAGGCAGTCACTCATTCAAAGTTAAAACTGCATCAGAAAGTGAGTCTTGAGAAGCTAACAGTCATCTGAACCCCAGGGTGTTGCCCTGCAGCGCACACTTTCCTGTTTAAAAATTACTAACTAGAATTTCACACTCTTGTTATTGTTAACTGCCATTTTTATGATCATTAAGCATTGTGACAGATAACAGTTTTATTTTAATAATGATGTAAGGCTAGGGATTTTAAGAAATTTTTTTTTCATCTGACTCAAACAGAGCATTTTAGTGAAAATATAGCAATGCAGAAATGGTTTAATTTGAAATAGCATTCCAGATTTCATTGCTTTAATTTTACTAAACCCATACCAGAATTTGTTCCATTGAAACTATAATTCATAATCTGTTCTGATTACTAAAAATACATCAAAATGAAGACTTCTAAGGAAATTGCACATAGTGTAGTTCTTTTACAAGTAAAGAAATAAATTAAGATTATGGTGAGTGTTTTAGTCACAATGTTACTCCAACTTCAATGAGCAATTTTACTAATTTGCCTTAAAAGTAAAAATAGTTCCATAAAATCAGGGCAAAAAATGTACCTGATATCAATGGTCTTCAAATGGAAAACAAGAGATGAAAACCAATCCTTATAAAAAATATAAGACAAATTTCTCACCTGGTACAACCTAATGATGTGGGGGTGCCGTAGCATTTTCATGATTTGAACTTCTCTGAAGATCTTCTTCAGGTTTTCCTCCTCGAGCTGTGTTTTATCTACGATCTTTATAGCAACCTGAAAGGCAGAAAATCTGAAGATTAGAAAACTCACAAGATTCTGTGCTACTATTACAGGTATGTTCAATAATCAAACTGTATTT
The DNA here is from genome assembly GCF_035084215.1 of Heptranchias perlo. Taxonomy (NCBI): domain Eukaryota; kingdom Metazoa; phylum Chordata; class Chondrichthyes; order Hexanchiformes; family Hexanchidae; genus Heptranchias; species Heptranchias perlo. Next base: position 8,460,496 of record NC_090357.1, read on the forward strand.
TCAACACATTTTGCAAAAGCTGCAGCTGGTTGTAACATTATTGGTTCAGCATAGCCAGATTGCCAATTATTCTCCTCAGTCAACATGGGCATCTGACTACAGTTTTTCCTCTCGCTACAAGTCTGCTTAAATCACAGACACTTTCACAATTTCAAAATGTCATGGATACTCGATAAAGTACAGACATTTCAAAGCTGATACAAACAGAACTGTCACTTCCACCAACCACAAGGGAACACTATACCAAGCAGATTAGAAAAGGACTAAGAACAACTGATAACGTGGGTTAAGTCTTCACCATTGTTAAAAGCTTTAATCTAAGACATCACCACTGATGGGCCAAAACTAGTGGGTGCAGCACATCCACAACTGTCCTCCAAAGACCCAGAACATCATAATCTGTATTCAGGCCTTTTCCAAGGGGTATAATCAACACACCTATCTTTTTATTACACAAAGGTAATAATCAAGAACCATAATTTGATTGATGTAACGCATCAATCAAACACACTACATCTTTTATTATATCAATCATCAAAGCAACAAATTCACACTGAAAATGTTCAGAATGCCCCGCACCATCACAAAGGACAATGCAAACAAGATAAAGGCATTCACCTGAATATTAAGCAGTTATTTTGAAAATTCACTTTGAATTTTCAAAATAAATTTAAAATTATTTTTAAAGTCTATGGGGAACTGAAGCATATTCTGGGCTCAAGAATATATATTTTTAAATATTGTCCCACTATAAAAAAATTATTTTCAAAATACAATTACAGGATTTTTATATACAGAAAATGTATGCTTATTTTCTGCACTAATGTAATGAGATTAGTGCTAAGGCCTAAATTGGTTTGCTGTATCTACATTAAAAACACTTTTTTTTGGTAAAAGTACCATAATGCTACCTCTCTTAAGGTCATTACATCATTACTATAAGATAGGATTGTACACTTCTAATTTTACTTTGAATAATGTAAAATTATCAACTACAATTCCAAGATTTTTAAACTATTATTATACTTTCACTCTTCTAAAGTGGTACCATCTTTTGTAATAAATGTTTAACAGACTTGTGTGTGTTTGGGAATGCAGAACACATAGAAAAATCTTGTATCATTTTCACTATGGTGTCATGCATCAAGTGGCACAATGTTTTTTGACACATTTTGCATCATCATAACCTGTGTTTGCAGAGAGAGAGATTTGGCAAGACTGTCTTGAAGAGGGACTGTCCCTTTAAGAAGTTAGAACTCTAACACTCAAAGTATAAAACATGTATTTTAATATTTAACAGGATTGGTGCTACCTACTACACAAGGGAGCTAATTTTTCCACATCAAGGTGCACACATGTTCAGAACTAAAAAACATCTGAAGCTCCATTAACAGTTCTGACAGAATGATGTGTGCTCAATACACTTGTCTGACCTCCCATCAGATGCTACCTTAAATCATGAGACACAACAGGACGAGAAACAAACTCACAGTTGCTAAGGTGATGTCATGTGGAAACAATGAGGCTGGTACTGGCAGCCTTGCATAAAACAGCCCTTCAGAAAATCTCCTTGTTTCCAATGACAAGGATTACAAGTCAATTCTTGTGGAAACTTGTGTCCCTCGAGATCTACATTGGAACCATGTTTCAAAGAAATATGCATCCCAATAAAAGAAAGGGCAAAGAAAACAAGTCAAACTAAAGCTAGAGGTTGCCTTGACTAACTTCTTTTAATGCAGCCCAGACTAAATGTTCCTAAATTAAGAGAATTTCAATATATGGACTGTTAGCTAAAAAATTAAGAAATCTGGTATAATTTTATACAGGCGTATAAGAAATGTCAGTGACCAGTGATTTAAAGAAAATAAACCAAGTTACTTATTCAGCAATCTTCAATACTCGTATAACGTTAGTTTTTCGAAGAACTGAGGTTTATTTTCCATTTTTTTGACAATTTCAGCAAGATGTACCAGTTAGATTTAGTGAAATGTTGTACAGTGACATTCATGATCACATCACAAGAAGGAATCCAAATTTGGCACACAAAAAAATTAAAATTAAAATTTTTTTAAAATACAAAAAAATGTTAAAATAAAGGCTAATGAAGGCATGGTGTTACCTTTGGGAGATGTCTGTATTATATATCATAAATATAGTTTTGTATATACCCTATATAAAAGCGTTTTAGAAATTACTGGAGTTCAGATGGACGCTGTCTTTCCTACTAAACTTCAAAATAAGAGACCAGAGCCCAGTTGCCTACAAGATACAGGCAGGTTGCTATTCTGCATATTAGCAAGGGTGTAAAAGCTTAATCCTAATCAAATCATACATGGTCAAAGCATTATAAATATGCAAGATTTAGGCAAGGTGTGAACATTTTCTCATGCTGTGCTTCTATGCACAGGTTGCTCCAATGTGTCTTTGATTGACTGACAGCTCATCATTCAGAGACCTTTGGATTGGTTTATATACTGCAGACTTCTCAATATTTTTTGATCAATTCAATTTCTGAAGTAGACACTTGTGGGCCAATGTAGGAATCATGGTGTCCACCAACAGCAATGTATTCTTGTAGGTCTACAAAATACTGTTTCAACCAAAAGGCATATTGTGTAACAAACTTTGTAAGAAATACATTATAATGCATATATTTTAACCCCTGTCATTCTACCTTTACTGTCTTTTAAGTGTTTTTGCCATCTGTATTTTGCTGTGTCTTACTGCTTCAGTGCAAGTACCTTAATTGCAAATAAATCTGCCTGAATTTTGCCTGAAATGTAATGGTCTGATAGTGTGGTATTTACAGCCTCTTAGACTAGACAGGTGAATGTGAAGGGCATCTCACGTGATCTCCAGTGTGAGACACTATAGTTAAGATATAATTGTCAGTCTTATGGCAAGCCATCCCACTCTAGGCATGTATAAAGATGTAGGTTTCTGTTCAAGCAAGACTGTGCACTTATGAAAACTGCCTTTTTGCTGTAAACACAAATTAAACATTTTGGGAAAAAGCCAGAAGTGTAACACCTGGCTTGTTTTAAAAGTAAATTAAAAAAAACTATTGACCCACCAGGCCTCCTTCTTTTGAAACAAAGTTCTGGTTGTGGTTAGATATATCTGCATGCTGAAATGCCATGAGCTTTCAACCATTCAAGAACTTAAGTGTCAGCACATTCAAAAACAGTCTGCCATCATTGAAGTCTTCCATGCACCAAAACACTCAACTCCCCACGTCCCAACAAGCTCTTTTCTCTGACCCAGTGAGTAAGGAGAAGGTTGACTGCAATTCCTAGCTTGTACAATTGCATGTGTACTTTTAATTCTGCTCAGTCAAGCCAGCAAGAAGTATGCTTCAATAAAATAAGGTACCTCTCTCTGTTTCCCTCCTTAAGACAAAAAGATAAAATTGACTGGGACAATCAGTCAAAGCTGGGACTTGAACTCAAGTCTTCTGGTTAAGAAGCTAACACTCTACCATTGTAACTATTTAGGCTTTCAAGTACTTAGTCTGATCAAAAATACATGTAATCAAAGTTCTTCCCCCCTCCCCAACTGAATTCCTTTAATTTAGTAGCTCTCTATGGCTACCATTGAGTCACCTAAATTGGGAGAAGGAGATTGGGGAAGGGGATTAACAGAAATCCCAGATGTCTCTTAAAAAATAAGGCTGCTGAGAGATTATACTGTCTTTTGAATGGTTTTGCAAACCTTTGGGTCTGAGATAAAACTGTATCTTAATCCAAATTCCTGTAGACTAAATACAATAGGAAGACTAAGGGGGCCACATACTGCCTGGATAATAGGAGTCTAAATGGGATAGAGGAGCAGAAGGATCTGGGGGTACAGATACACACATCACTAAAAGTAGCGATGCAGTTAGTAAGGTCACAAAAAAAAAGCAAACCAAACACTGGGGTTCATTTCTAGAGGGATAGAATTGAAAAGCAAATAAGTTATGTTAAACTTGTATCAAACCTTGGTTAGGCCACCCGCGCATACTGTGAACAGTACTGGTCTCCATATTATAAAAAGGATATAGAGGCACTGGAGAAGGTGCAAAAAAGATTTACTAGGATGATAACCAGAACTGAGAGGTTATACCTATCAGGAAAGATTGAGCAGGCTGGGGATCTCTTCTCTCGAAAAGAGACTGAGGGGTGACCTCATAGATGTCTTTAAGATTATGAAAGAGTTTGATAGGGTAGATGTAGAAAAGATGTTTCCACTTGTGGGGGGAGACCAGAACTAGTGGCCATTAATATAAGATAGTCACTAATAAATCTAATAGGGAATTTAGGAGAAACTTCTTTACCCAGAGAGTGGTTAGAATATGGAACTCCCTACCATAAGGAATAGTTGTGGCGACTAGCATAGATGCATTTAAGGGGAAGCTAGATAAACGCATGAGGGAGAAAGGAATTGAAGGATATGTTGATACGGTTAGATGAAGTAGGGAGGGAGGAGGCTCGAGTGCAGCAGAAACACCGGCATGGACCTGTTGGGCCAAATGCCTGTTTCTGTGATGTACATTCTATGTAGTAATAAATATCCCCATGCAAAAGAGATGAAGGCTTTTTTCTGCACTACAAGGGCCACTGTTTTGCAGTCTTGTTGACAGTTTAATTGTCTTTGTGCTTTTCCCCTGTGCAGCTTCAATGTGATGTCTCTCAAAGTAGCATCAGCCTTGGTGAATGCCATTCTGCCACCTCATGTAGCAAACCACTTCCAGGAATCCAAGTAGATATCATGGTCCCTTTTTAACATGTCCCTATATTGTTTGAACAGTCCTACATAAAATATTTTGCTCTCTTTTGGTTAGCAGCAGAAGACAATCTTACACAGCCTATCATCAGATATCCTCAAGAAATGCCACGGCCATGTCAGCTGAATCTTGATCAGCACGGTCTCAATCCGTGCCAAGCTAACATGAGCTAAGACTTCAGAGTTTGGGATCTTGTCGTCTGATGTTCATGGTGGTGCAGAGGTTGTGGAAGTGAAAGATTTCAAAAGGTCTTTTAAAAATAACTAATCAGGTCCATAAAGGCTTGTACACATGCGGTAAAGATTTTGGCTTTCATTTTGCAGAGTACATCCAATATGTAAATTGGCCTATAATTTTCACAAGAAAATGGCTCATTTCGTTTCTTTAGTACAATAGCAAAAATGATGCCAAATTCACTTACCGTGGCTTCATTGTAATTTAAAAACATAACTAAAGTTAGTACAGAAGCAACAATACAGGCCCCGAATCATTTTTATTTTTCTATATAAGTTGGAAGAAATCACTTCTCTTAAGTGTTCTAACACCTTTATCTTCCCAACTTTATCTGATTTGTAATTTTTTTTTTTTAAAACTAGTTAGGCAGGTTCACTGTTGTCATGTCATCTTTGTAATCTCTAATCAGGGAAAAAGAAAATCTACAGCTTGATTTTCTCTTGCAACATGAAATACATCATATTCAATGTTTTTAAAGCTAAACTGCACCTTTACAACATCCAGAACATATAATACACAATAAAAAAAGAAAATGCTGTAAATACTCAGCAAGTCAGGCAGCATCTGTGGAGAAAGAAACAGAGTTAACGTTTCAGGGCAATGACCTTTTGTGAGAATGGGAAGAAGTTAAAGGGTTAAATCTTTAACTTTTTTGGTGCCCAAGCTGGGAAAAAGTTAGCACCACTGGGTGCTAATGTAAAATACTGTGAAGGAGCACACTGTGCAGCAAATATTCTCCTTAACCTATGCTACCTTAAAGAGACACTTATATTCATAGAAATTGCCACAATCCGAAATGAAATGGAAAAGTGCAATTTATTGGTTTCTCAGACCCATATTTTAGGTTCTAAAACTGCTGTTCACACACAGCTTAAGAACATTTTATGCAGAATCCCAATAACATAATTATATTTCATCTACATTATTACACATTCATCTCAACACTGAAGTGAAATGTCATGTCACTAATGGAGTATTCTAACCCAAAGAAACAAGAATTAATAATGTCCCATCCTTCCAACACAACAAGGGCACCGACTCTCCTCTTTTCTCTTTGCTCTGACAATGGAGCCACTTACAGCAGAAATCTGGCCAGTTCAGAGATACACAAGATCATTCTGGCAGATTGGAGCACAAGATTACACTATATGTAGATGCCATCCCCTCTATACCTGCACTTCAGGAATGGAGTGATGTAGGCTGCCACTTCCATAACATCAGGGTATTGTCCATGACGCTTCCATATGACATAACTCTGACATCCCGCCTGCAGTCCTAGGGGGTGCGCTTAAATTCCTAGAACGAGAAGGGCATCAAAAGGTTCTCACAGCTTCTTCCTCAACTAACAAAGGGCAGAACTAATGTCACGTTTATATGACATCATTTTACATGTGTCTGTAAAATATAAACACAGCAAAAGTAGAGTGGCCTGTGATAGAGACTTGGAGTAAAGCCTCTAAACAACGATTGGAACTCTACTTGTGATGCTGCTACTTCTAACCAGCCCTTGAGCCCCCTCTTGATGTTGCTTCTAACTGAACCACTAACCCGAGTTCCAATGTTGTCGCCTCTCACTGCTCATAGTTACAGAGGCAAAGGCAGAAAGGTTAAAAACAGAAGTGTAAGAAAGGGAAAGAGAAATAAAAAAGCAAGAGGCGGGGGCAGTAGTGAGACAGAGAAAGGGAGAGAAAGAGAAGAACTTGCATTTGTATAGCACCTTTCACGACCTCAGGACATCCCAAAGCGCTTTACAGCCAATGAAGTATTTCTTGAAATGTAGTCAATGTTTTAATGTAAGGAAACACAGCAGCAAATTTGCACATAGCAAAGTGCCACAAGCAGCAATGAGATAATAGCCAGATAATCTGTTTTTTAGTGATGTGGGTCGAGGGATAAATATTGGCCAGGACACTGGGAGAACTCCGCTGCTGTTCTTCAAATAGTGCTATCGGATCTTTTACGTCCACCTGAGAGGGCAGACGGGGCCTCGGATTAATGTCTCATCCGAAAGAGACACAGGAGTGAAGGGAGAGAGAGAGAGAGAGAGAGAGAGCGAGAGACATTGAAGTGATGGAAAATTGATGGAGACTGAAATAAAGGAGAGAGCAATTTTAAGTGTACTTGCAGTACAACGTCAGCATTGGAGCAAAGCAGTTTCTGTTTTGCACCCACGCTAAAGTTATAGTGTAAACGCACCCTTAATCAGATTCAGCCCACTCACTGTTTGCAGCACAAGTATTGGGCCCACTGCTCCAAAAGGATGGACACCACTGCTGTACAACATGAATGTATGTCAACACATTGTAACCAAAGAACTGCAATAAAAAAAGAATGAATTCGAAGCAACACAAGGTGCATTAGTTTCCTTTATAACATTTAATTGAAATGAATAAATATGGACACCTTTAACAACTATTATTAGTACTATGACTTTAAAACTACTTCAAGATTTTGCAACCAAGGTTTGTGTAGTGACTCACAACCCTGAACCATGAAATGCTGTCACAGAGGTGTCACACTGAGCATTTATATTTTTATAAATATAATTTTTTTAAAATTATAACTATGCTTTTATTTCGTCATGGGAGAGAAAAGAATGATTATACTGATGGGTGAGTGATGATGATTCAAAGTAGCAGCACAGCAACCTATACAGATTAGAAAGAGACAGCAACTTCTCTCCGCCTACATCTGTCCATCAAAACAGCAGAACTGCTGAAGTTCAACAGGTTAGAAGCTATGGTTTATTAATTCTGACCTCTTACTTATCAAAATTGGGTTAGACTACCCTATTAAATTCTTTGAAGTCATTAAAATATTTCCTATTAAATGTTAACATAATTTTCTTAAATTATTTTGTCTCAGTATCGTTTGACATTTCATATAGGAACATAGGAACAGGAGTAGGCCATTCAGCCCCTCGTGCCTGCTCCGCCATTTGATAAGATCATGGCTGATCTGTGATCTAACTCCATATACCTGCCTTTGGCCCATATCCCTTAATACCGTTGGTTGCCAAAAAGCTATCTATCTCAGATTTAAATTTAGCAATTGAGCTAGTATCAATTGCCGTTTGCGGAAGAGAGTTGCAAACTTCTACCACCCTTTGTGTGTAGAAATGTTTTCTAATCTCGCTCCTGAAAGGTCTGGCTCTAATTTTTAGACTGTGCCCCCTACTCCTAAAATCCCCAACCAGTGGAAATAGTTTCTCTCTATCCACCCTTTCTGTTCCCCTTAATATCTTATAAACTTCGATCAGATCACCCCTCAACCTTCGAAACTCTAGAGAATACAACCCCAATTTGTGTAATCTCTCCTCGTAACTTAACCCTTGAAGTCCGGGTATCATTCTAGTAAACATACGCAGCACTCCCTCCAAGGCCAATATGTCCTTCCGAAGATGCAGTGCCCAGAACTTCTCACAGTACTCCAGGTGCGGTCTAACCAGGGTTTTGTATAGCTGCAGCGTAACTTCTGCCCCCTTGTACTCTAGTCCTCTAGATATAAAGGCCAGCATTCCATTTGCCTTCTTGATTATTTTCTGCACCTGTTCATGACATTTCAATGATCTATGTACCTGAACCCCTAAGTCCCTTTGGACATCCACTGTTTTTACCATTTAGAAAGTACCCTGTTCTATCCTTTTTTGATCCAAAGTGGATGACCTCACATTTGTCTACATTGAATTCCATTTGCCACAGTTTTGCCCATTCACCTAATCTATATAGATTTACATCCTCACTTCTGCATTAGAAATGTATAATGCTCCAACCCAGCCCACTCTAATGCAATTATAAAACAATCCACAATATGGTTAATACTATCCTAAGAATGCAGAGGACTATTACTCAGTATGCTTGGAAGATGCACTGCCACTGAAGTACAGTCGCTCATTTATCATTATATGATTATATGAAGTGCCAATAAAGAATACTGTCACACTGTGACTGACAAGATTTTAATGTCATTTGTTTTGGCATTGAGATCATAAACTTTCACCTATTTTAGGGCAAAATGATATGTTTTTCTTATTTGCTCCATTTTTTAATGATTGTATTAGTTTCAAGGCAAATATTCCTGCTTCAGGTTTCAGTTTTAATGGCTTGGAGAATACAAGAATAAAAAGGAAAGGCAAAGCAAAAGTACAGACTCTTGATGTAAGTTAATACTGGTCAGCTTGGTAACACTCTCATCATTGAGTTAGAAGGTTGTGGGTTTTTGCTCCACTTCAGGACCTCAGCAGCTAACCAAGGCTGACAGTCCAGTCCAATACTGTAGGAATGCTGCATTGTTGGAGGAGACTGCCTTTGGATTTGGACATTAAACCAAGGCCCCTCCTGCTGGCTCAGGTGGATGTAAAAGATCACATGCACTATTCGAAGAACTCCCGGCGTCCTCCCTCAAATAATATCAACAGTTGACTACCTGGTCATTCATTCATTTGCTGTTTGTGATATTGGCTGCCGTGTTTGCCTACAAAACAGTGACTGCACTTTAAAAGTAATTATTTGTTGTGAAGTACTTTGGGACATCCTAAGGATACAAAAGGTGTTATATAAATGTAAATCCTTTATCTTCTTTCTTTTTTTCTGTGTCCTGGCCAATATTCCTCTCTCAACCAATATCACCAAAAACAGATTATGTGGTAATTCACCTCAAGCTTTTATAAATGAGGTATTAGAGAAGACCACACTGGAGGATGAGTCTCTGTTAGCCAGAAGTTATGGTCAGTTGGTGGAACAGGAGTAGTCATCCTTGGCACTCTCAAACAGTTTCTCTCCTTTACAGAGAGATAATGTAGACTCAAGGGATGGCTACGTCAGGCTATGATGCGCCACATACTGAGGCAATCCAGCAGCATGTCAGGGAGGTGCCAGAAAGAGAGTAGCAGACATGTTGTGGTATTAGGGAATTTGATTATTCAGTTTACAGATAGAATTCTATGCAAACCGGACCCAGAAAAACAAATGGCGTGTTTTCTCCCAGGTGTGTAGGTTGAGAATCTAACGTCCAGGGTTGATAAAATGCTAGAGGGGATGGGTGAGGAACCAAATGTTGTCATCATGTGGAAACAAACAACATTGGTAGAAGTAGACCAAAATCCCTTCATGCCAAATTTAAGGCATCAGAAAGGAAGCTTAAGGAAAGAACCTCAAGTATAGTATTTTCTGAAATGGTACCCGTACCACATGCTAGTGAGGAGAGACAGAAGGTAATTAGGCAGACCAACACATGGCTAAGGATATGGTGTAGAGAATCAGGCCTTTGACTCTTCAAACAGTGGGGCACCTTTTGGAGTAGGGGGAGCCTACTAACTAAAAAGTTGGGAGGGGGGGGCGGTAGAACTGTTAGCCAGCAGGAAAGATAGAATGGTGGGAAAGTGTTTAAATGAGATGCAGGGGTGGGTTTCAGTAGGTGTAAAGAGCACACTGATGAAGGTGTACCAGTGAAAATATAAATCGAAGTATAATAAGTCTAATTCCAATGATGGGAGAAAAAGAAACTATAAATATTCATGAACTACATGGGAAAGGCAACAAACAATGGAGCTGTGCTTGCATTAATGCAAGGAATCTGACAATAAGATGTGTGACCTGGAAGGTCATGCAGGGGACGATAGATTGAACATCATTGTCATCACAGAGACATGGTGGAATGAATCCAATCAATATATGGAAGGATTTAATTTGTCAAGAAGGGACTGCATCGGGAGAAAGGGAAGTGGTAAGGCCGTATATGTAAATCCCAGTATTGAGGCATAATTGAGAGAGGATATAAAAAAGGGAATACACAGAATTACTTTGGGTAGAATTAATAGATAGCAATAGATGTAAACAATTATTGAGGTTATGCTTTAGTCGCCCATGCCAGAGTGAAAGCTTCGATCTGGAATTATATCATTAGATAAGAAAGGCGGCTAGTAAAGGACCAACTATAGTAGTTAGCTCTTTGTAAGAGCAATCCAATTATCCCCATTCCCCCGCTCTTTCCCCGTAGCCCTGCAAATTTTTTCCCTTCAAGTATTTATCCAATTTCTTTTTGAAAGCCACGATTGAATCTGCTTCCACCATCCTTTCAGGCAGCGCATTCCCGATCATAACTACTCGCTGCGTAAAAAAGTTTTTCCTCGTGTCGCCTTTGGTTCTTTTGCCAATCATCTTAAATCTGTGTCTTCTGGTTCTCGACACTTCCGCCAATGGGAACAGTTTCTCTTTATTTATTTACTTTAGCTAAACCCTTCATGATTTTGAACACTTCTATCAAATCTCCTTTCAACCTTCTCCACGCAAAGGAGAACAACCCCAGCTTCTCCAGACCATCCACGTAACTGAAGTCCCTCATCCCTGGAACCATTCTCGTAAGTCTTTTCTGCACCTTCGTTAAGGCCTTCATAGCCTTCCTTAAGTGCGGTGCCCAGAATTAGACACAATACTACGCTAAACAGCGGAAGCAACATGCTATAGACAAAGCTAAGCGATGCCACAACCAACGGATCAGATCAAAGCTCTGCAGTCCTGCCACATCCAGTCGTGAATGGTGGTGGACAATTAAACAACTAACGGGAGGAGGAGGCTCTGTAAACATTCCCATCCTCAATGATGGCGGAGTCCAGCACGTGAGTGCAAAAGACAAGGCTGAAGCGTTTGCAACCATCTTCAGCCAGAAGCGCCGAGTGGATGATCCATCTCGGCCTCCTCCCGATATCCTCACCACAACAGAAGCCAGTCTTCAGCCAATTCGATTCACTCCACGTGATATCAAGGAACGGCTGAGTGCAACGGATACAGCAAAGGCTATGGACCCCGACAACATCCCGGTTGTAGTGCTGAAGACTTGTGCTCCAAAACTAGCTGTGCCTTTAGCCAAATTGTTCCAGTACAGCTACAACACTGGCACCTACCCAACAATGTGGAAAATTGCCCAGGTATGTCCTGTCCACAAAAAGCAGGACAAATCCAATCCGACCAATTACCATCCCATCAGCCTACTCTCAATCATCAGCAAAGTGATAGAAGGCGTCGTCGAAAGTGCTATCAAGCAGCACTTACTCACCAATAACCTGCTCACCGATGCTCAGTTTGGGTTCCGCCAGGACCACTCGGCTCCAGACCTCATTACAGCCTTGGTCCAAACATGGACAAAAGAGCTGAATTCCAGAGGTGAGGGGAGAGTGATTGCCCTTGACATCAAGGCAGCATTTGACCGAGTGTGGCACCAAGGAGCCCTAGTAAAATTGAAGTCAATGGGAATCAAGGGGAAAACTCTCCAGTGGCTGGAGTCATAGCTAGCACAAAGGAAGATGGTAGTGGTTGTTGGAGGCCAATCATCTCAGCCCCAGGGCATTGCTGCAGGAGTTCCTCAGGGCAGTGTCCTAGGCCCAACCATCTTCAGCTGCTTCATCAATGACCTTCCCTCCATCATAAGGTCAGAAATGGGGATGTTCGCTGATGATTGCACAGTGTTCAGTTCCATTCGCAACCCCTCAGATAATGAAGCAGTCCATGCCTGCATGCAGCAAGACCTGGACAACATCCAGGCTTGGGCTGATAAATGGGAAGTAACATTCGCGCCAGACAAGTGCCAGGCAATGACCATCTCCAACAAGAGAGAGTCTAACCACCTCCCCTTGACATTCAACTGCAGCAACTCGCCAAGGCTTCTTCGACAGCACCTCCCAAACCCACGACCTCTACAACCTAGAAGGACAAGAGCAGCAGGCACATGGGAACAACACCACCTGCACGTTCCCCTCCAAGTCACATACCATCCCGACTTGGAAATATATCGCCGTTCCTTCATCGTTGCTGGGTCAAAATCCTGGAACTCCCTTCCTAACAGCACTGTGGGAGAACCGTCACCACACGGACTGCAGTGGTTCAAGAAGGCGGCTCACCACCACCTTCTCAAGGGCAATTAGGGATGGGCAATAAATGCTGGCCTCGGCAGCGATGCCCACATCCCATGAACGAATAAGAATTTTAAAAAAGTTCTGGCCAAACCAGTGTTTTATAAAGGTTCAACATAATTTCCTTGCTTTTGTACCCTATGCCTCTATTTATAAAGCCCAGGATCCCATATGCTTTTCTAACCGTTTTCTCAACCTGTCCTGCCACCTTCAAAGATTCGTGCACATATACCCCCAGGTCTCTCTGTTCCTGCACCCCCTTTAGAATTGTACCATTTAGTTTATATTGCCTCTCCTCGTTCTTCCTGCCAAAATGTATCACTTTGCACTTCTCTGCGTTAAATTTCATCTGCCATGTGTCCGCCCATTCTATCAGCCTGTCTTTGTCCTCTTGAAGTCTATTACTATCCTCCTCACTGTTTACTACACTTCAAAGTTTTGTGTCATTTGCGAATTTTGAAATTGTGCCTTGTACACCCAAGTCCAAGTCATTAATATACCTCAAGAAAAGCAGTGGTCCTCGTACCGACCCCTGAGGAACACTTCCTTCAGTCTGAAAAACAACCAGTTACCACTACTCTCTGTTTCCCATCACTTAGCCAATTTCGTATCCATGCTGCCACTGCCCCTTTTATTCCATGGGCTTCAATTTTGATTACAAGTCTACTTTATCAAATGCCTTTTGAAAGTCCATATACACAACATTGCCCTCACCAACCCTCTCTGTTACCTCATCAAAAAACTCAATCAAGTTCGTTAAACATGATTTGCCTTTAACAAACCGTGCTGGCTTTCATTTATTAATCCGCACTTGTCCAAGTGACTATCAATTTTGTCCCGGTTTATCGTTTCTAAAAGCTTCCCCACCACTGTGGCTAAACTGACTGGCCTATAGTTGCCGGGTTTATCCTTGCACCCTTTTTTGAACAAGGATATAACATTTACAATTCTCCAGTCCTCTGGCACCACCCCCCTATCTAAGGAGAATTGGAAGATTATGGCCTGCAGCTCTGCAATTTCCACCCGTACTTCCCTCAGCAACCTTGGATGCATGCCATCCAGACCAGATGACTTATCTACTTCAACTACAGCCAGCCTTTCTAGTACCTCCTCATTATCAATTTTTAGCCCATCCAGTATCTCAACTACCTCCACTTTTACTGTGACTTTGGCAGCATCATCTTCCTTGGTGAAGACAGATGCAAAGTACTCATGCATAGCTCTCCTTTTTGGTCCCTAATCGACCCCTCCTCTTACTACCTGTTTACTATTTATATGCATGTAGAAGATTTTTGGATTCTCTTTTATGTTAGCCGCCAATCTATTCTCATACACTCTCTTTGCCCCTCTTATTTCCTTTTTCACTTCTCCTCTGTACTTTCTAAATACAAGTCAGAACCAGGTTGTATAATCAACCTGACATTTGTCATACACCCCCTTTTTCTGCTTCATCTTACTCTTTATCTCGTTCTTCATCCAGAGAGCATTGGCTTTGGTTGCCCTACCTTTCCCCCTTGTGGGAATGTACTTAGACTGTATCCGAACCATCTCCTCTTTAAAGGCCGCCCACTGTTCGTTTACAGTTTTCCCTGCAAATCTTTGGTTCCAATCTACCCGGGCCAGATCCGTTCTCAACCCACTGAAATTGGCCTTCCTCCAATTAAGTATGTTTAATTTAGATTGCTTCTTGTCCTTTTCCATAACTAATCTAAACCTTATGATACCATGATCACTGTTCCTTAAATGTTTGATTGTGGTTTTTAGGATTTTGAAAGGAACTGATAGGGTAGATAGAGAGAAACTTGTTCCGCTGGTAGGGGAGTCTAGGGCAAGGAGACATAACCGTAAAATCAGAGCCAGGCCATTCAGGAGGGAAGTTAGGGAGCACTTCTTCATGCAAAGGGTGGTAAAAGTGTGGAACTCTCTCCCACAAAAAGCAGTGGATGCTAGCTCAATGAATAATTTTAAATCTGAGATCGATAGATTTTTGTTAGCCAAGGGTATTCAGGGATCTGGAGCCAAGGCGGGCGAATGGTGTTAGGATACAGATCAGCCATGATCTCATTGAATGGCGGAACAGGTTCGAGGGGCTGAATGGCCTACTCCTGTTCCTATGTTACTAATCACATTTGACATTACAAGGAACGGTGAGATTATATAAAACTAAACAAATTTGCCAAATTTTAAGAGGGCCAATTTTGCGGCGCTTGTCAGAGTGGGCCTGGCAGGTTTAAATATGGCTTGGAGAGCGGAGGAACTATGGAGATCCTTTGAGGAGATTATTCTAAATGCAATGGACCAATGTGCACCCATGCAAATCAAAGGTACCTGGATGGATGAGTCAACTAAGCAACTCAATGAGGAGGAAAAAAAGGCATTTAAGGCCATGAAGGAAAATGGTACAGAATTAAGATGGATTCAATACCAAAAGGCATGTGAGAATTGAAACAAAAAGGCATTAGAATGGCAAGAAAAATATTTAATTGAACACGGCAAGAGATGTGAAGGGTAATAATAAAAAGTTTTTTTAGTTACATTAAGAGAAAAAGAAAAACAGGATGGAGTGGAGCCACTGAAGATGGGAACTAGTGAGGACATGGTAAATGATGCTACGAACATACGAAATTGACAGGCAGCAAAAGACCGGTTGGTCCATCAAGCCTACCCCACATCTCATGATAGTTTGAGCATCATGACTAAACACTTACCCCCACCCCTCCACTCCCCTTCTCCACCCCAAATGTAGGCTATAGAAGTGTTAAATCATTTTTTGCTTCAGTTTTTGCTAAGGAGGCGATACGTAACTTATTTTGCCTGGAAAATTTGAACTTGAGGGTGTTGCAGAGGCAAGGTGTGACACCATTTACATTACCACCAACATGGTTGCCAAATAGCTGTGCAAACTTAAAAATAAATCTCAGGGACCAGATAAATTGCATCCGAGGATCCTTAAGGAACTAAGGGAGGAAACTTCAGGAAGTCTTGACACAAATGTCCCAGAAATCATGGAATACTGGAGAGGTGCCTGGAGACTGGAAAAGGCAGATGTTACTCCTATTTTTAAAAAGGATAACAAAAGTGACCCAGGAAACTACAGACCAGTGAGTTTTGACGTTCATTGTGGGTAAAATTATGGAGACTCTTATCAAAAATGAGATCATGGAGCATGTAGACAGAAAAACAATGATAAAAAATAGCCAATATGGGTTTCTGAAGGGGAAGTCTTTTCAATCAAATTTACTGGGTTTTTTTGAGGGTGTGACAAAAGAACTTGATAAGGGTAAGGCACTGAATGTTGTATATTTGGATTTGAGTAAGACTTTTTATACAGTTCCTCTGGAAAGGCTGGTAATAAAAATGAAGAAAGCGGGAATCAATAAAAATATCTTACAATGGATACATAATTGTTTGATCGATAGAACCTAGAGCGTGTTGGTACAGGGAATGTCATTAGGCTGGGCAAAAGTTACCATAAATGATCTGGAGCAATGGGTCTATCTATGGAACAGGCACCCTAAGGAGAAGGTGGAAGCAAGAAGTAGTGATTCATTTAAATGCAAATTAGATAGATTTCTTTCAGAAAATAATATTTTGGGATACAGTATATGAGCAATCTGAGACACAAAATAAGGTAAGTGTAGTATGTTTGACAGAAACAGGTGACTTTGGGCCTGTGGTTACCGAAGCTTTTCATCACTGGCAGGCTTTCCTCGTCCCATGTTCGAGTTTGTTATCGACTAATTCATAGAAATCGATTGCCATGATTAGTCATCAAATCAATTATTGTTGTAGCATGCAACTACCAGGATGGTAAACAACAAACTAGATGGGCTTTGGTCTTGTTTCGTCTAGCAATTCCTATGTTCCTCATTGCCGATTGTGGGATATTGCTGTACGCAAGATGGCTACCACGTTTGCCTACGTAACTGCCAAACTTCATCAAATGTGCAGCATTTTGGGTCATGACTAAGAGACACGATAAAGGCATTATATAAATGCAAGTCCTTCTTTATTGGTGTAAATCTGTGAGCAAAACACTTTCTGGTAGGCAGAAACGTAACTTAAAAATGAGAGGTTTTTTTTAAAGCAGCAAACAGGAAGTTTCTTTGCAGGAACTGAAAACAAAAACCAAATGTTTACGTTATAAGCATTTTTTTCCTTTGTCAATATGTAGTTTTAGGCCTTTTCAGCAGAAATGCATTGAAATTTAATCAAAAATGTGGATCAATTCAGGATAAAAGTACAGGATACAAATTAATTCATGTACTAATTTGCCTATCATCAACAAGCAGTTAGAGCATCACCAGGACATTCAGCCATCACAACATTTTCCACTTTCCTTTGATACAACAATGATCTGTATCACAGGAACCTAAAGTTTAGCCATGATCAAACAACCACTGCCCTGTTAATTGTTATAAAGAATTTGCCAGGGGATGGTAAGTATCAGTTGAAACAGTCATGTTGAAACCTTTGGCTGCCCTCCTGGAAAGTAACATATGAAAAATTCAGCTGTTACACTGTTGAACACTATTCCCAAATAGTCCTTTTCTGTTGAGGCCACAAGAAGGGGTAGATACAAAAACTCATGAACGGCATGTAAACATGCAAGGAAAACAGCACCACCCAGCATGAAGAGTTCAACTGGGTCAATCATCTCTTCTCTGAATCATCGTTTGAAATTCCTATTAAACTCATCTCTTCTCTGAATCATTGTCTGAAATTCCCTACTAAACTCAAGTCTTGCAAGATTGAATAAAAATAAGTAATGATACCTGTCCTGTTGGTGCAAGTCTCTGTCTCTCAAACATACAGACAAGGAAGGTCCCAAATTCGATCCCCAGTCTGTGGTGAGTTGATTGATCTCTGGCAAGGCAGCAGTAGAGGTGCTACAATTAATTGGCATCGTCCTTGAGTTAATAAAGGAAAAAAATGTACCTAACCCCTATACAATAACCCCCTACTGGAAGTGTGCATATGGACCCCAGGTGAAGACAGGAACAACCTCAGCTACGATGTCTTCCCTCACCATCAAGGTTCACAAATGAATGATGGTCAGATACTGGAGGGAAGTTGTCACCCAGTATAACCAATGGACAGTGAGAGTTAATGCCGTCAGGTGATGAGCAGGGACAGGAGGGGAGAACATTGGTAGGGGGGGGAGGGGGAACACATCTTCTGAATCTACAATAGGTTCACTTACAAGTGTTTAAGCTGTAAAGACTTGTGTCTATATAATACCTTGTTCTTGTTGCTGGTTTCAATATTTTGCACTATACTGCACTAAGCAACATTTTTTAAAAATCAGTCGATATACCATGGCATTGCTCGTGGTAAATTATGACCGAAACATTATCTGATATAATGCAAATGTGTTATTCTTCTGCTAAATCGGAGCTCGGCTTAACAGGCCTGTCCTTTCAAGACCATAAAGTCTCTCTTCCATAAACATCCTGAGATCAATTACAGATTAATCGCTGTTGGTGAGGGAAGTTTGCAGATCCGCGGATGTTTGTTAATTTCAGGCTCTAGTTCAGAAGAAAGTGAAATATGATGCCAAAGTCTAATGTACAGTCTCAAAGCTTATAGACATCTACACACTAGCAAATCTCCTGTAGCACTGCCCAAAGCAATTCAAGGACCTCAAATCCACTTTTGATATTTACTGCAGTTCAGTTGCTGCCTACACACAATAGGAGTTCATTCATTGATGTCATACAGCAAAATAAACTTAAGTAATACATCACATAACTGAGTTTAGGTAAAACTATGACATGCCTTACTGCTACTGAAGCATACAGGCTGAAAGATACAAAATTTGTAGTACTATTTACCTAGTTTACAAAATTTGCTTAAGATGCAAGCAACTTTGTTTGCTCTTCCCTCTCCAAAACCTCATTTCCAGTTATTTACATTTTTGCTCTCTCTCTGATGGTGAATTTGCAGTGTTAGCTTAAGATGCAAGTATTTGTTTATTCTAGCCTCCTCAAATTATTTTCTCAATTGTAAACGATCACCTTCACTTCTCAACTTCAATTTACATCAGTAACCTTTAGCGACTCAAAAAAACTCATCTCAAAACAATGTTAGCACAGAACTTTTAGTAAATGGTTTAAACTATACATGCTGAAAAAAATATAAGTTCTTTTTGACCAATTGGATTGGTTGCCTTTGTAGTACCTGCTGATTCATAAATAATACCTTTGGAAAAAAACTGAGGGACTTGATTTCTTGGTTTCCTTCTGGTTACAGGTTTCTCGTCAATACCTTTTGCTATTCTTGATTTGTTCATATTTAGTCAATTCAATAATTGCTTAGTAACTTAACAGATAAGTGGTTATTTGTGTCAATCAAAACTTTTTGCCCTATGGAGGTGTGGCATCTCTGAGGCCATACTTTTAGGTATGTTAGTTTTGAAATAAACAGTGCATTAGATGGAAGATCTTTAATTATATAGATAGATTAGTCCATCAAAGAACAGTACCAGATAATTACATAGAACACATTTCAGAACACAAACCTACTATCCTATTTAAACTATTTAACTGAAGTGATACCCATTCCTCTTACCTGAGTACTTAAATAGAAATTTCAGGGCCGAAACCACTTAAGACTATTTTCATAGGACACAATGATCCTCTACAGAAGGTGCTGAATGGAGGCTGCCTAAGAAGGAAAGCAGGCCAAAACTTCACTGATGGAGATGTGAGGATAAATGCATTTCTGGAGGTTGTGCTGAATTATCTTTGGAATCTGAGAGTATCTATGCAGAAACTCCCCTCAGGAGATTAAGTGGGTGCAGTAGAATCCATGAATAGGGTAAATTGCATATCCTCAGTGGAACGAATGCACTTGTTGGGCCAAATGTCCTTTTCTCTTCCCCAATTGTTTATCTTCCTATGACATGACAGTTTACTGGTATTGCACAGAAGCAAAGAAACATACACTGATCATAACCACAAAATATGCATCATGCTGTATATATCCTTCATGATATAAGCTTAGTTGCACAGAAGATTGGCGGGATACCAATATAACTGGCAGAGTGCATGAGCACTACGTACCAGCAGCAGACTACAGCAAAAGTGATGCAAACACATGACACAGAAGATAACCAGCCAATTTACGCACAGGAAAGTCCATCAAACAGCAATGAGATAATGACCAGATAATCTGTTTTTTAGTGATGTTGGTTGAGGGATAAATTTTGGCCAGGAAACTAGGAGAACTCCCCTGTTCTTCTTCGAAATGGTGCCATGGGGTCTTTTACGTTCATCTGAGCAGGCAGACGGGGCCTTGGTAAATGGCTCATCCAGAAGACACCACCTCCGACTGTGCAGCAATCCCTCAGTACTGCACCGAAAAATCAGCCTAGATTATGTGCTCTGGAGTGCGTCTTGAACCCACAACCTTCTGGCTCAGAGGCGAGAGATCTACTACTGAAGGCCATCATCTTGTGAATGGTTCCAATTTCAGAAACAAATCCAATGTCCATTTTGGCAACCTACTAGGTGATTTCTTTTAACCAAGTAAAGCATTTTCAATTGAGATATGAAGTTAATGACCATGATTAACAGATAAATAGCAATAAGATAGGGAGAACCTGTAACTGGAAAACCAATCTAAATGATCACTAATATTTTTATATTACTATATAAATATATTTTCTACAATCATAATTTTCTTCAGATTACAAGGCCTCAGTGCACAAACCTTCATTCAGGTTGTCAACTTTGCTCAGTGGTACCACTCTGCCTCTGATCAGAAAGTTGTGGGTTAAAGCTTCACTTCAGGATTTGAGCACAAAGTCTAGGCTGACATGTTAATGCAGTACTGAAGGAGTGAATATGTGGACAGAAGCAGGTGAAGGTGATTGAATAAAGCACCAACCCATCATTATCTGGCCAACCTGACACAGAAGAACTGGCAGAAATGTTTAAGTATTTTGTCTGTTTTTACAGAGGGAGGTGACAATGTGACTGTAGGAATACCTGAGGAAAATGTGAAAGAGCTACTACTGAAGAGAAATATTCAAAAACAAATGTATTAAAAAACTTAACAGGACCAAAAAATGAGAAGTCACCAGGCCCAGAGGGTTTCCATCCCTGGATACTGATGGAGGAGATTGTGGAGGCACTAACCAAAATTTTCCAATGGAATTGTGAATTGTACCAAAGGACTGTTCAAGAAAGGGGAAAGGGATAAGTCAGACAATGATAAACCAGTTAATCTTCAGTTGTGGGGAAACTTCTAGAGTCCATAATAAGGGATGAAAATAGAGAACATCTAAAGGCATGGGAAATCAAGGACAGGTGGCATGGATTTGTAAAGGGCAGGTCATGCTGTAATAACTTATTTTTTTGAGGAAATCAGTGTGAAGTTAAAGGGAATGTAATCAATGTCGTATATATGGATTTTCAGGTCGTTGATAAGGTGTCACATAAGGACTTGTTTTTAAAAATTAAGATTCAGTATGAGAAAGAACATAGCTGCATAGATAGAGGGCTTGCTAGGGACCAGAAAGCAAAGAGAAATGGATGTATTTCAGATTAGCAGGATAAAAGGTAGCGGTAAGCCCAAACGACCTGTGGTGTACAAGTTCAACATTACCTCATTACCTTTGTATTCTATACTTCAAGATACAAAACAAAGGATTCCGTTTGCCTTTTTTATGATCTTATCTACTTGCACTCTGTTGGGTCTTGCATTCTGAGAGGATGCAAAAAAAAGTGCATCATCTAATATGCAGTCCTCTGGTCACCAACTACTCTCTCTCGGCATCACAGCCCTTCATGTCTCTCTATTTTATCAATAGTATTATGGCTATTGCTTCTCTGAGCTGTTTTCTCATTCCTTCTGAACTCCAAATATACAATCCTAGACATAAATCCTCCTCCCTGCATCCTCTCTTGAAATCAAGATTCATCACACTGTTTCCAGTCTGATTCATTCTTGCAAAGATTTCAAAAGCGTGGAGCTCCTCAACTCCCTCAGTCTTCACTTCCTCAAATACAGTAATGCACAGGCTTTTAAAACTCACATTAGGTGTCATCTAATGATAGCTTCTTTATTTAACTAGTCGTCTCCTAATCTTTTTAATCTTGGTGGTGTATTGCATTATGCATCTTGGCCCTTCACATAGTTTTCTCAATTGCTAAAAGAGCTACACTTTGATCATTTACTTTGCAGTAATGCTGCCCTTGTCCTGTGTAAGTACAGAATCAGCAATATAGCTGAAATGTTCAGACACTACAACCACAACTTTTGGTAAGATGCTTGTGCTATCCAGACAATGAAGTTAGTTGCTTTAGAACACATTTGGCACTAACTTGAAAAAGGAATACTGGAGCATACTGGTAATCATTACCAAAAAAAATTCTCAGAATGCAGTACTCTTTTGGAAAGTAGCGCTCACTCACTAATCAGTTGGATCTAACGGTTTGTGAATATTTGCTAAGTACCTTTAAGCTATTTCCAATCAAGCCAACAATTAAAATTAGCATCTCAACAACTGGTGAGGGTTTGCTGCTCGATTTTCTTTAAATGGCTGCTGAAGTACCTTTTGAAATGGTTTATAAACAATAATGAATTAAAATTTCTACTTATTTTAGGAAAGCTGCACAATGCTTGACACGGTAAGAAGAATTTAATGTTATATAAACTCTGAAGTCCACATATGATCATACTGCTGAGCTTAAAGGCCTCATTCTGTGTACAACACAGCACAAGTTAAATGATTCATGTGATTTTCGTATATGCAAAAATTTAGAAAGGTAGATATGAACTTCAATAAAGGCACATTTGAACCACCAAGTGTACCAAATCTGAAGTAGTTCCAAATCGGCAATGATTGGTTGCAAAGGTGCATTGAAAATATCTTTCACTTGGATAGAAAAGTCCAACTCCAGTATTCATTTGTTACTCTGAATGCTTGCCACAGCATGGTTCACAAAGCACTGAAACAAAATATGGAATTGGCCAAAGGAAAATATCAAGGAGAACTGCAGACCTGTGGCTACAGTACAACGTAGTTAAAAATATGCAAGCGACCAGCCTTAGCTGGCAATTTTGCATTTTTCTCAAACCAGTAATAATGCATTTTAACCTGACCCCTACACAATGTCTCCATTGTTGCGCCTGAAGCATTAATTCTGCTTTGACAAGCAGTAGCTGGCAGTGTACAATAGTATTTCCTGTTGTTTGACTTTCAACATGCTGTGGTTCCTTTGAATGAGCACTGATGTACGAGTTGTGAAAAATGTGCAATGGTGTACTGCATTAACAACAATTATTTTTAAAAGGTGGAGATACTGCTTCTGAAAATGCTCAGCAAGGCTGGTTCAAAATAGTAACTAACGTCACTGGATCACTTAGTCCAAATCATGTCCAAACAAGGCTAAGTAAGATTCAACTTCAGCAAATCCACCATGGATCTACAGTGGCTTAATCTTTGATTTAAAATACTTGTTCAAAGCAAACGTAGGCAGATATGCACAGCATCATTTTGCTACTGTGACGCCATTTCTCAGAGATTACTTGGGGATTCTACATGGGACAACTGTTCCAAACATACCAATTAGGAATTCATACAGACAATACTCCCACCACCACATGCACTTTAACATTTTGAATTGTTTACTACTGTGTCAAAACCATTGTTAAGATAGGAGTATTGCACACTGCCAGTGAAAACAATAAGCATACAATGTTGTAATCTTAGAGAAAAATAATAAAAATATTTTAGGGTTTAAATATAATAGTATCTCTTCTTTGCAATGCACTCTATTTTCTGCCCCTGACCCTTTAATATTTTAAGACTGTGTGTATCGAATAAACATTACTAAGGCAGTAACTGCAGATAGCAGGAGCAGTAGGTAAGAAGAGTCACTATTCCACAGCTGACCTGCTAACACTCACCTTTGACAAAACACCTATCAGAGGCCAGGCAATATAGTCATTTGTATCTGTGTCAGGCAGTGGCCTTAGCTGGACAAGTCCCATTTCTTTCCCAGCTTTCTTTAGATTTCCCAATTTAGTACCAACTACAAACTTTCCCAGCAACCTTAGCCACCCATTCCCCCTCCTCCATGTAGCTGGGTTGTGATTATGGAGCAGCATGGTATGCTTATAGAAGTGAGGTGGATGGGTAGCTTCAATGAAGTTTTCTCAACAAATTATACTGATACTCTGCGAGAATTGACGATAGCTTCTCTGACCATGTGCACCGCATCGGTTAATTGGTCTCATTTCTAGACCATAACAAGAACAACTTGTATTGATATAGCACCTTCAACGTAGCAAAACATCCCAAGGCGCTTCACAAGTGCGTCATCAAACAACATTTTTGGCACCGACCCACGTAAGGAGATATTAGGACAAGTGACCAAAAGCTTGATCAAAGAGCCAGGTTTTAAGGAACATCTTAAAAGGAGAGAGGTAGAGAGATGGAGAGGTTCAGGGAGGGAATTCCAGAGCTTAGGGCCTAGGCAGCTGAAGGCACGGCTGCCAATGGAGGAGCAATGAAAATCGGGGATGCGCAAGAGGCCAGAACTGGAGAAGCGCAAAGGTCTCGGAGATTTGTAAGGCTGTTGCAAGTTGATAGGTTTGAGCTAAGTCAAATTGGTAACAAGTGGATGATTGTTGTGAACAGGTGCCAAAACTTTTATTTTCATTTCCAAGAGCACTGACACAATCAGCAGTACAGAAAGTTGTCACGGTTTACGCAACACATTTTGACAAGGACAACTGCAACAGTGGGACAGGTGATTTTATAGCAATATTAGCCAACTATAGAGACAAAAATGCAAAAGAAATTAACAGAAATGACAAGGCACTGAAGCATAGCAAAAGTCAGCAATAATTTCAGTTAAATACCCATTCCAATATATAGCACCTCTCATATTCTCAGCATATCCCAAAGCACTTCATAACCAATTCATTACTTTTTGAAGTGCAGTCACTGTTGTTATGTAGACAAACATGGAACCCAATTGCACACAGCCAGCCCCCACAAAGACCAATGTTATAAATGACCAGCTAATGTGCTTCGGTAGTGTTGATAGAGGGATAAATGTTGGCCAGGACACCTGTTGGTCAGAATGGATCAAAAGTGATTCACTCCAATAATGAAGCAGTAAAGTATTATTAATTTTATGCTGTGTTAATTGTTCTAGCAAACTGGAAAATACACACTGAATACAATTTCAAGTGTACTTGCATTACCAGAAAGACCAATAATTTCTTACATCCTCTGCACTATAATATACCCCAGCTTGAGAGGAAAAAAATTAAAAATCAGTAACTGGGTCACATAGACAAGAAAGATGCCAGGACAGTAGTGGAATTACTACAATTGTCCTCAAATCGCAACTCATTATTCAGTGACTGATTGTTGTAAATGCATGTCCATTGACTTCTGGTCGTGACAGCATCAGCCTCCACTACAACGTGCCTCAAGTTGCCCACTGACACAGCACACACAAAGAAGGGCCATCGTGAGTGAAGTATCAGAAGGCTGCTGCCACACATGAAACTATCCCAGCTTGAATCGCTGCCTTCGGGAAAGGAATAGGTGAAACTGAAGAAAAATTAAAACTTATCCAGCCAAGCATTAAAACTGTACGAATAAACGCCACACCATAATTCTGCCAAACACAGAGTTAAAGTCATTCATGTTTTGATGTCAGATCATATAATTTGACAACCATATCCAACAGGATCCTGATGTGTATCTTCCATATAGAAGACATCAAAATTATAAGATGTCATAACTGTTTCTATAAAAAGATAACCAAAGTAATCAAACTAATCTGGACATTTGCACTTACAAACTCCATTGATCAGGACTGAGCAAGAATTAGGGGTTTCACAATGATCTATATGCATTTTGGATCCCATCCTTCAACACAATCTTAAAGACCAACTTCATTAAATAACTGAAATACGATGTCTATGTTCTTAAACCCTATTATTAATAGTATGTGGATTCTACTTAAGCCAGAAGTGAATCCTCTTATGCTATTACAATCACATACAACTCAGACATGAAGCTTGCCTTAAGGTTAAATTTGCCTTGACAAATTATCAGTCTAGCTTACATTTTATTTTCCTTTGATGAAATTCTTTCTAACATCCAGCAGATGGTGCTGAAAAAGTGATCCTTTCAGAAAAGATATACCATTTAGAAGCAACTGAACTTTAGATAACAATAACAGAGCATCTAAGTCATAGAACTGTATTAAAATATGAGGATTCATAAAAGGCAGCCTTAGATTCCCGAATACTTACTGTCACAAGCTCAAATCCCAGCCTACTCTGCCATCTTCCCTTAGTGGCTGACCGTGACTAGCTCTCAACCAAACTGCTATACGGAAACACTACCAGGACCACCCTAACCAAATAGATGCAAAACTCATGCCTGCTGGTCACTTAGAAATACCACTAATCATTCCATCACTCTAATGCGCAATGCTACCATATTCTATTCCTACTTTTAGATGACAGAATGTCACTATAAACAACTATTCAGATTGTAAATCATCCACCAAACCAATCGTGTAATGTTTAAGGGTGTAAGAAGGCATCATAATCTATTTCTCTTCCCTCTCTTTTCAGAGAAGATGTTAAACCTAGGTCCTGTCTGCCTGTTCAAATGAACGTAAAAGATCCCATGGTACTATTCAATGAATAGTACCATGTCTGGCTAACATTCATCCCTCAACTAACACCACCAAATCAAATTATCTGGTCATTTTTCCCATTTGCTCTTTGAGGGGCCTTGCAGTATACAATTCCTCACCGTGTTTGCCTAAATAACAACAGTGACTACACTTCGAAAGTAATTAATTGGCTCTGAAGCGCTTTAGGGCATCATGAGAATGTGAAAGGTGTTATATAAATGTTATAATACCCAAGAAAGGGATTTCATTTATACTGGTTGTGTAAATGTAATCGTTTATTAACATTTTAGAAAGCAGTACTTACTAGAGCTGTAACAAAATTCAAGTTTGAAGTTGACTTGAAAAAAGAAAAAGAATGTGTATTTATATAGCAACTTATCACATCTCAGAAATGTTGTATAGTGCTTCATATATCCTCACTACTGAAATAAATAAAGACTCATTGTACAATATCCTACTCTAACTTCTTCTTTCTGAGGACTTTAAAACTGTGGAACTCTTGATCTCCCTCAGTCGTCGCCTCATCCTACATTCTTCAGGCTTTAAAAACTCAAAATTGGCTAAGCACTACTTCCTAATTTACCACATCCCTGACTCTTTCAACCTTGGTCGGGTCTTGTACTATTAGCTTTGGCTCTTCACCCTGGTTTCTCAATTTTAAAAAAACGACCAGAAAGAAAGAGAATTAGAAGGCAGGTGCTGTTTATTTCCTTTAAGAGCATAAGAAAACATGGAACAAGAATACCCACAGACAATCAAGTCCATTTTTTTTCACACCTGCGCTAAGAAGTTGTAGTGTCAATCTAGAGTCAGGACCCAACATCCAGGAGTCTCATTCAGTTTCGGTCAGAGTCAGGTTGGATTTACACTACAACTTTAGCCTTCATGCAAAATTAAACTGCTTCATACTGGTACTGCAGCTATAGTATAAATGCAACCTTCATCAAATGTCCTTGAGATGTATCCTAGCATTTGATTAGCTTTGTTGATAATAGCTTCACAGAATATAAATACATATCATCATATCACTCTTAGCCAATCAGCAGTATATACCAGCGTGAAAAGGCATCAAATTAACATTGCTGGTGTACACAAGGTACATCGTACAGGAACTGCTAAATTCTGCATGAGTAAAATTCTAAGCAGCTGAAATGTTTTGCAACCCCCACAACTTGTAAATACAGCAAGTGAAATAAATAGTGGCAAAAACCTGGTTTGCAGGCTAGGTCATTTACTATTTTATTACTTTAAATATATTGCTTGTTTTAAAACAATTATGCACATACAAATGTCTTTACGTGTTATACTAATAGAAGCAAACCAGGGCCATTAATGAATAGTTGTTAACTATTTTTTTTAAGAAAATTAGATGGTATGATGGTGGATAAGCAGTGGCAAACATTTAAAAAGATATTTTATGACTCACAACAAAAATATATCCCTGTGAGAAGGAAAGACTTCACAAAAAGGGTGAACCAACCATGGCTAACTAAGCAAGTAAAGGATGGTATCAGGTTAAAAGAAAAAGCATACAACATGGCAAAGGTTACTGGTAAGCCCGAAAATTGGGAAAACTTTAAAAACCAGCAAAGGATGATTAAAAGAATAATAAATAGGGAGAAAATAAATTATGAGAGTAAACTAGCAAGAAATATAAAAACTGACAGTAAAAGCTTCTACAAGTATATAAAAAGGAAGAGGGGAGCTATAGTAAACATTGGTCCCTTAGAGGATGAGACTGGGGAAATAATAATGGAAAACAAGGAAATGGCAGAGGAATTGAACAAATATTTTGTATCTGTCTTCACAGAAGTAGACACTAATAACATACCACTAAGAGTAGAAAATCAAGGGGCAAAGGGGAGGGAGGAACTAAAAACAATCGCTATCACTAGAGAAAAAGTACTAGGTAAACTAATGGGTCTAAGGGCTGACAAGTCCCCTGGACCTGATGGCTTGCATCCAAGGGTCTTAAAGGAAGTGGCTACAGAGATAGTGGATGCATTGGTTGTAATCTTCCAGAAGTCACTAGATTCTGGAAAGGTCCCAGTGGATTGGAAAACCGTAAACGTAACACTCCTATTCAAGAGAGTGAGACAGAAAGCAGGTAACTATAGACCAGTTAGCCTAACATCTGTCATTGGGAAAATGCTAGAATCCATTATTAAAGGAAGTAGTAGCAGGACATTTGGAGACTCATAATAAAACCATGTTGACTCTCCTTGATTGTATGAAGGAGAAATCATGTCTGACAAATTTATTAGAGTTCTTTGAGGAAGTAACGGGCAGGGTGGATAAAAGGGAACCAATGGATGCAGTATATTTGGATTTCCAAAAGGCATTCGATAAGGTGCCACATAAAAGATTACTGCACAAGATAAGAGCTCATGGTGTTGGGGGTAATATACTGGCATGGACAGAGGATTGGCTAACTAACAGAAAACAAAGAGTCGGGATAAAAAGGTCATTTTCAAAATGGGAATCTGTAACTAGTGGGATGCCGCAAGGATCAGTGCTGGGGCCTCAACTATTTACAATATATATCAATGACTCGGATGAAGGAACAGAGTGTCTTGTGGTCAAATTTGCTGATGATACAAAGATAGGTGGAAAAGCAAGTTGCGAGGAGGACACAAAGTGTCTGCAAAGGGATGTTGACAGGCTAAGCAAATGGGCAAAAATTTGGCAGATGGAATATAATGTGGGAAAATGTGTAAAGTAAAAAAGCGAAATATTATTTAAATGGAGAAATACTACAAAATGCTGTCGTACAGAGGGATCTGGGTGTCCTCGTACATGAAACACAAAAAGTCAACGTACAGGTGCAGCAGGTAATCCGGAAGCCAAACGAAATATTGGCCTTTATTTCTAGGGGGATGGAATATAAAAGCAGGGAAGTCATGCTACAACTGTACAGGGTGCTGGTGAGACCACACCTGGAGTACTGCGTACAGTTCTGGTGCCCTTATTTAAGGAAGGATATACTTGCATTGGAGGCAGTTCAGAGAAAGTTCACTAGGTTTATTCCGGGTATGGAAGTGTTGTCTTATGAGGAAAGATTGAACAGGTTGGGTCTATACTCATTGGAGTTTAGAAGAATGAGAGGAGATCTTATTGAAACATACAAGATTCTGAGGGGACTCGATAGGGTAGATGCTGAGAGGATGTTACCCCTCATGGGGGAATCTAAAACTAGGGGGCATAGTCTTAGAATAAGGGGTCACCCGTTTAAGACGGAAATGAGGAGGAATTTCTTCTCCCAGAGGGTTGTGAATCTTTGGAATTCTTTACCCCAAAAAGCTGTGGAGGCTGAGTCATTGAATACATTCAAGGCTGAGTTAGACAAATTTTTGATCAGCAAGGGAGTCAAAGGATATGGGGAAAGGGCGGGAAAGTGGAGTTGAGGCAAAAATCAGAACAGCCATGATCTCATTAAATGGTGGAGCAGGCTCGAGGGGCCGAATGGCCTAATCTCTTATGGTCTTATGGTCTAAAAACCATAAATAATTAACTGTAAAAGCAGAAATGTTTGCTCCCATTTTGATACCATAGTCTCTCACCTATGTCCTGCACAGGATCTCAAGACGACATCAAAAATAAGGCAAGAACATTTAATTGCCATCACAGGCTTCAAAGAGTTTTCAGAAGTCGTTTTCAAGCTATCAAATTATTTTCCTTCTGGTAAATAGAGTTTTGTTAAGTAAAGTGTTTGTAACCTTGCTTCTGATGTTCTCACTGATAACCTTCAGCACCCTGCTTGAGGCAATGACGTCACTTAAACCAGTGAAGTACATAGGGCTCAATTTTGAAATGGTTGTGGCGGCGGGAGGGGGGGGGGGGGGGGGGAGGGGGATGAAGGTGCGCGTGGCAAACCCAAATAAAATAAAACTTAATTTTTCTGACGCGATCACTATGTAATTGATGGTGATTAAAGTTATCATAGAAAATTTACGGCACAAAAGGAGGCCATTCGGTCCATTGTGTCCACGCCGGCTGAAAATGAGCCACCCGGCCTAATCCCACTTTCCAGCACTTGGTCCATAACCTTGTAGGTCACGGCACTTCAGGTGCACATCCAGGTACTTTGTAAATGAGTTGAGGGTTTCTGCCTCTACCACCATTTCAGGCAGTGAGTTCCAGACCCTCATCACCCTCTGGGTGAAAAAATCTTTCCTCAGCTCCCCTCGAATCCTTCTACCAATCACTTTAAATCTATGACCCCTGGTTATTGACCTCTCTGCTAAGGGAAATAGCTCCTTCCTATCCACTCTATCTAGGATCCTCATAATTTTGTACACCTCAATTGAATCACCCCTCAGCCTCCTCTGTTCCAAAGAGAACAACCCAAGCCTATCCAATCTTTCCTCATAGCTAAAATTCTCCAGTCCTGGCAACATCCTCGTAAATCTCCTCTGTATCCTCTCTTGTGCAATTACATCCTTCCTGTAATGTGGTGACCAGAACTGTACACAGTACTCAAGCTGTGGCCTAACCAGTGTTTTATACAGTTCCAGCATAACCTCCCTGCTCTTATATTCTATGCCTCGGCTAATAAAAGAAAGTATTCCATATGCCTTCTTAACCACCTTATCTACCTCTCCTGCTACCTTCAGAGATCTGTGGACATGCACTCCAAGGTCCCTCACTTCCTCTACACCTTTCAGTGTCCTCCCATTTATTGTGTACTCCCTTGCCTTGTTTGCCCTCCCCAAATGCATTACCGCACACTTCTCCCGATTGAATTCCATTTGCCACTTTTTTGCCATCCTGACCAGTCCATTGATAGCTTCCTGCAGTCTACAGCTTTCCTCCTCACTATCAACCACACGGCCAATTTTTGTACCATCTGCAAACTTCTTAAATGTAGGGGGTACGATTAAGTCCAAGTCATTAATATATATCACAGAAAGCAAGGGACATAGTACTGAGCCCTGCGGAACCCCACTGGAAAGAGCCTTCCAGTCACAAAAACACTCGTCGACCATTACCCTTTGCTTCCTGCCACTGAGCCAATTTTAGATCCAACTTGCCACTCTCCCTTGGATCCCATGGGCTTGTACTTTTTGACCAATCTGCCATGTTATCCCTTGTTATCTCCTCAAAAAATTCAATCAAGTTAGTCAGACATGACCTTCCCTTAACAAATCCATGCTGACTGTCCTTGATTACTCCTTTCTAAGTGACGGTTTATCCTGTCCCTCAGAATTGATTCCAATAATTTGGTTAGACTGACTGGCCTGTAATTACTCGGTCTATCCCACGCTCCTTTTTTAAACAATGGTACAACGTTAGCAGTCCTCCAATCCTTCGGCACTACGCCTGTATCCAGTGAGGATTGGAAAATGATGGTCAGAGCCTCCATTATTCCCTTTTTCTTTGTGGGAACATGTTTACTCTGCACCCCTTGATTCTTCCCCTTGAATGCCTCCCACTGCTCTGACATTGATTTACCTTCAAGCAGCTGTTTCCAGTCCACTTTTGCTAAATCACTTCTTAGCTTAGTAAAATTGGCCTTTCCCCAATTGAGAATTTTAACTCCTGTTCTATCTTTGTCCTTTTCCATAACTGTGCCTAAAACTAACTGAATTATGATCACGACCAACAAAATGCTCTCCTACTGATACTCCTTCAACCTGCCCAGCCCCATTTCCTAAAACTAAATCTAGAACTGCCCCCTCTCTTGTTGGGCTTGCTACTAACTGGCTAAAAAAGTTCTCCCTCTCCGGGTTGTTTCCGGGTTTCGGCCCGGCAGCCAGCCTGATTGACAGGTTGGCTGTTGACAGGAGCTGCAATGCCGAGGGAGGGGAGGAGATCGAGAGCGAGATCGAGAGCGAGAGCGAGAGGGACATCACCTGGTGCTGGAACAGAGGGTGGAGGGTGCTGAAGATCGGGGGGAGGGGGAAGATGGGGGGGGGAGGTGGAAGAGTAGAAGATCGGAGAGGGACATCGGGAGGGGGATAGGGGGGAGATCGGAGGGGGACATCGGGGGGGGGGGATAGGGGGGAGATTGGAGAGGGAGACATTGGGGGCTGAGAGGGACATCAGGGAGGGAGACATCGGACATCGGAGCAGGGTGGAAAGGTAGGTTTCTTATTTAATTTATTTCGTTTATTTTTGCCTGATCTGGCCCTTCACTCCTGGCGAAACCAGGCGTGAATCGGAAGCTGTGGGAAAGTCACTCATTAAAATCATTTTAACTATCTACCACGTCAGAAATAAAGTACCTTAAGACTTGGTTCGTTAACTATCATCCCACCAGCTTTAATCGCCAACAGGACTTCTGCATTCGTGAGGGACACGCGCGCACACAGACACATCTGTGGGGAACCCGGAAGTCGGCGGGTTGGAGCCGGCTTACTCACCCGCTCAGGATTTCCCCGATTTTCGCAGCCCCCCACCCTCACCCCCAATGCACCCGCAACTTCCTTTGAAGATCAGGGCCATAGTGTCTCAGTTGCTAAATCAAGCCCTCAACCGCCATTTAGGCTTAAGTTTAGCTCCTTTTGGAAATCCATCATCTCTATAGTAAGGCATGAAAATGGATATTGCTTTTTTTTTGACTGGAAATAATAAAGTGTTTCAGTTAGGCCACAGCTTAACAACCATGCCACCTATTCTGTTAATTTTATGTTTCAGCACAGCAGATGAGCTGGAAGTAGTGCAATCCTGGAGTGTGCTGCCTGAGTAGCAACATGATGGACAGTGTGCGACATAGCACATCAGCCTTCATAAATTAATGTAGTTACTTTACGAGTGAAAAACTTGGTATTGTTTATTTTCAGTGAGTATTAACATGACAATTTTGCTTTGATAATCTCCCCCCTTACACACATCCAGACTTTCCCATCCAAGAACATGTTCCCAGTTCTCTACCATTGTTGTCTGAATCAGCCACTAGAAGATGGATGCAACACATACCTGTTAGTTTTGGGCCTTCTTGCCTTCTTTCATGCAGCATAAGAGAGAAAACCTGGGAATCGCGGCCCCCAGGGGTTGAAATCGGAAAATCTGCAAAAATGGAGGCTCGCAACCTCCTTGAAAGGTTTCAATCACCAACTCGCCTCCTGGGAGCGGGTTGGTCGCCCGCCCCTCGTCCCGCCTCCGTGAAAACGGGAAGTGGGCGGGTTGGAGGCAGGTTGGGCGCGGGTCTGAAATGGTTGCGATTTTGAATGCTCCGCCCACCCCCAACCTACCTGTTTTTCAATGTTAAAATCGTGCCCTATAAGTTTCTTCCCACTCCCTAAACACCATTCCTCAGAGAAGAGGAAAGCAGACAACATATTTGTGCCACTTCATAACCATCCACTAGAAAATTTAACAGTTCTCTGATTTTTCCTCTCTCCCGATGGGAAGCATTTATCCATTGCTCACCACCCAGCTCGAGTCAAAACTAGGTGTGGGAAACGCACTCCAAACTGTGCATGCTATGGTGCTGCCTCTTCTGATGATGAACCAGCAAAAATGGCGAACTGGATAAAGTTGCAGCTAAGAATTAAATTGTAGTCAAAAAGAAGCTTAACAAGTTTTTGTGGGTTGGGCGACACAGCAGCTACCAGGAAAAACCTTAGGGCTCAATTTTGAAATGGTGGCGGGTTGGCAGCGGGGGGGGGGGGGGCGGGTGAAGGTGTGCATGGCAAATCTGAATTTTAAAAAAAACTTAACATTTCCGACGCGATCGCAACGTAATTGATGGTGATTAAAGTTTTTTCTGGGTTTCGCGCCCAGTCGCCCGCCTGACTGACAGCTGGCTGCCGAAAGGAGCTGCACAACGCAAGGTCAGGGGGAGAGGGAGAGCAAGATGTCATCCGGCCCTGGAACGCAAGATCTGGGGGGGGGGGGGGGGAGAAGAGGCAAGGAAGAGGGGGAGATCGGAGGGGAGACATCGGGGGCTGACAGGGACATCGGAGAGGGAGACATCAGAGGTCGGAGCAGGGTGTGTTTTAACTTTGTGCAATGGTTTGTTATTTAATGTATTTTGTTTCTTTTTGCCTGATCTGGCCCTTCACGCCTGGTTTTGGAAGCCATGGGAAAGCTACCCAGGTAAGTTAAAAATCATTCTAAGTACCTAATATGTCACAAGTAAATTGCCTTAAGTACCCGTACATTTGGTTCTTTAACTATCATCCCGCCGGCTTTAATTGCCAGGGATACCTGCGCGCACACAGGTGTGTATGTGGGGAACTCGGAAGTCGATGGGTTGGAGCCAGCTTCCAAACCTGCTCTGCATCTCTGCAATTTTTGCAGCCCCCCCCCGGCCCCAACGCACCCGCAATTTAAATTTAAAATCAAGTGCTTAGAGTCGTGGTTAAATGTACCGCCCAGTGGTTTACTTGGATACTTTGGAAACAAATACCAGGTAATATTTCTTATTGTCCTACCTCAATGACATAATTACTGGATTTGATCCTTGTGGAAATTAAGTAATGAACGTATTATTGTGGTTCCGTAAAGCACAGGCTTATCAAGTAAACAAGGAAGTTTTTTTTGCATTCAGGCAAGAGGCACTTTGATGCAAATGAAGACTTATTAGTCTGACAATTGTTAGGGAACTTGCAGAGGCAGGCTTCTTCGTTACACAAACCAAAACTGCTTCAGCAATATTCCAGTTACTGGTAAGGACTTGTTAAACTTGTTGGAGTCAAAGGTACTGTTACTAGGATTCCCCAGAGATTTACTCAATGTCACCTAATACTGGATCCACTTCCTCAGCTTGTCACTCAATGTCAGCTACTAAGCACAATGAAATGCTTTCTACGGTTAGGTTGACATGCCAAATTATTTCTTGGTTTTAAAGTTATTGGGTCAATCAGAGCCATGATCTGCCTTGAGCCACAAGGGAGCCATTCTGATAATATACCTTTTAATTAGGCTCCGATTTAAGAGAAATGGCAGCATCAATGACTCAAACCTCTGAAACTTACTGTATATGCCAACCACATTTGCTCTGACTCATGTCAGCTCAATCAACCGCTAAGTGGACTACATTGTGAAATGCACTCCACTTTGGGGAGGAAGAGAAAAAAAATTAAATTCACTACAGTAAGTACAGTTCCCATTAGTGGGCCATATAGCAGGATTACAGCCTGCCTTTGCATCCTCTCCCCGTTATTTTAAAGAAAATCTTGTACAAAGCATTTTAAACCCACTTTTTAAAATTTGCTTATGGGATAGTTTTCATTGCAGAAAATAAAAATATTCTACAGCTATTAAAGTAACACCTGAATCAAAATATTTAACCCTTAAAGGTCTGTTGAAATGAGTTTCCCTGGGCAATGCTTTTTTTTCCAAGCTCACACGTGATACTGAAATTAAATATTGATATTCTAGTAATAAAGCTACTTAAATGCTAAGAGCAGCTTTATTGTTCCAATATTAAGTCTAACCTACTAAATTAAGCTTTTAATTTTAGTTTCCAACACTTTACTTTACATCCTCCCTATTCTTTCCCTCTTCACCATCTTTGTTTTCTCCCCTATTGTAAGTTTATTTTTTAAAAATTGCTAAATAGGGCAAATTTAAACAGAAGGCATATAAACTTTCCTCCTTCCCCATTTTAGATTTTCTCCCAGCTCTGCACCTCCAAAATTATCATGCATCATTTCATGCTTGAAATGGTCTCTGTCACTTTAAAAAGTAAGGAATCTTACAACACCAGGTTATAGTCCAACAAATTTATTTTAAAATCACAAGCTTTCGGAGACGAAGGGGATAATCTCCGAAAGCTTGTGATTTTAAAATAAATTTGTTGGACTATAACCTGGTGTTGTAAGATTCCTTACATTTGTCCACCCCAGTCCATCACCGGCATCTCCACTTTAAAAAGTGGCTGCCACTGAACATGGGGAAAAAAGAACCACAGATGAAGTTCAGAATAAAACCTTGTTTTGAAGATCACCTAACCAAAACAGCAACATACATTTCTTAAATGGGACAAGTGATTCTCTCTCTCCCCTACTGGAAAATATGCATGTATTTACATCAGATGAGGAGAGGATGAAGCTTTATTGTGGTGGTGCCTCGGTGCTTGAATGGCCCACCAATGCTCATTGCCATGGTTCGCACATCAGCAATGGCCACTTGGGCAAGGTATTAACAAGCGGCTTTGGAAAGAATCAATAGTGGGAGGGGAGGAAATTAGTAGAGAAAAGTCATTTGTCATTGGAAAGACGGATTGGGCGTCGAAGGAAAGGAAACAATTTATTTTTAAGAGAATTAATATGGAGATGTGGAAAGGTACTCTTCGTAAAATTAGAAAAGATACACTGAGGGCACCAGAAGCTAAATTTAAGTTACAGAGCAACTTCTTTGAACTTAAAAATTACTTAATTATAGAACAGATTATCAACTAAACAGGGTGACTACTCGCTTGGTTTCACCATTCAAAAAGGAAATGGAAAGATTATGTATTCAGCAGGGAGTAAAAGGATATGGATTACTATCAAGAAATGAAAACTTGTTATGCACGAGAACTTAAGATTACAAAGCTAAATAGGAAGACTAATTGCTTTTTCTCACTAATACCATCACAAGGATAAAAATACATTTTATTTACAAAATATAAACACACACACACACACACACACGCACATATATAGCTGTTTAACATATTTGTAGAAAAAGGCTGATTGAAGCCAGGTTTTAATCTCAAGGCCTGATGTTGAATGTTCTGCTTTTAATAACAAAACCTACATGGTTAGTAAAAGAGAAAGTGCTTACATACTTGGATATCCACCCTTCGGTAATCGAGCCGAAACTTGGCAAAGCTTTACTTCAAACCCGACTCTGCTGATACCTGCACCATGTGATTAGAACTCTCATTTCAATAAGTGATTGGCAGAAGATTTGTGAAAAATACAAATTTATTTCACCGATCTAATTAATTGTTCAATTACAAAAGGCATGAATTATAATGCCTTGTCAATCAGCTTTACGGACATGCCTCGGTTTTATTTTGTCAGAAAATTGTGCAACATTTGTTGCTCAACTATTTTTTTCTAAAATGTCACAACTTCAAAGATGAGAAAAAAGCATTCTACATTGCATAAAGCATTGTTCTCCATGACCTACAGTACACCTGTCCACCATTTTGAAATAATGCATTGCCTACAAAATGTATGTGAAATATTATGCATAATACAAACAAAAGCAATTATTTAGTGATTAAAAAGCATTTTATAAAAGATTGAAGAACAAATCAGATTTATCCAATAAGTAAAAGTGCTGATTTTTTTCTACGAGCAAGATTTTCACAGTCGGCTCCCCCAGTGATTTCAACAATGTATACATAACACAATACTACAGCCACATCCATTGCTGAAGAACTGCTAGATTGACAGGACTGATGGATAAGCAATCCAGTTGCATGTAAGTTACACCACTAATACTGCATCAAAATGGGCCCAATTATTAAGGCTGCCATTCACAGCCCTTTATGCGTGTATACAACAGCTTACCATAAAGACAATGCTGGTAAGAAATTTTAATGCCAGCAATTTATGACAATAAATCTGCCAGCGGACAGTGTTTCAGATGTTTTTCTCCGAATACCATTTTCTGAAGGGCATTAATCCATTATACTACTTTCAGATGTCTCACTATTATCTTATCTTCAAAAGGTACTTCATGGTAAACCGTAATCTACCCTACCATTAACTGTTTGACCAGAGTGTTAAACATTCCATCGG
Source organism: Heptranchias perlo (assembly GCF_035084215.1). Classification (NCBI taxonomy): domain Eukaryota; kingdom Metazoa; phylum Chordata; class Chondrichthyes; order Hexanchiformes; family Hexanchidae; genus Heptranchias; species Heptranchias perlo. The sequence goes on from NC_090357.1 coordinate 8,498,764, forward strand.
ACCAGTTTAAGTTTTTTTTTAAAAAGTTTAACATTTAAAACTGATCATTCATATCTTCTAGTAATGAAAAAGCTACACAATCAGACAAGTCATTGTGGGGGGGGGGGGGGGGGGTACTATGTACATTCTGCCTTTTTAAAGCAAAAGGTTTTCATCCCTTTATAGATCTGTGATCCACTCAGCATTCCCAATCAAAGGGGCGAGTGGGTGAACTGCTCTCAGGCCACTGCCAATGTCACACTCAAAACAGCCTCTCAAGAGATGCACAATCTTCAGCTGCTTCATCAATGACCTTCCCTCCATCATAAGGTCAGAAATGGGGATGTTTGCTGATGATTGCACAGTGTTCAGTTCCATTCGCAACCCCTCAAATAATGAAGCAGTCCGAGCCCGCATGCAGCAAGACCTGGACAACATCCAGGCTTGGGCTGATAAGTGGCAAGTAACATTTGCGCCAGACAAGTGCCAGGCAATGACCATCTCCAACAAGAGAGAGAGTCCAACCACCTCCCCTTGATATTCAACGGCATTACCATCGCCGAATCCCCCACCATCAACATCCTGGGGGTCACCATTGACCAGAAACTTAACTGGACCAGCCATATAAATACTGTGGCTACGAGAGCAGGTCAGAGGCTGGGAATTCTGCGGCGAGTGACTCACCTCCTGACTCCCCAAAGCCTTTCCACCATCTACAAGGCACAAGTCAGGAGTGTGATGGAATACTCTCCACTTGCTTGGATGAGTGCAGCTCCAACAACACTCAAGAAGCTCGACACCATCCAAGATAAAGCAGCCCGCTTGATTGGCACCCCATCCACCACCCTAAACATTCACTCCCTTCACCACCAGCGCACAGTGGCTGCAGTGTGTACCATCCACAGGATGCAATGCAGCAACTCGCCAAGGCCTCTTCAACAGCACCTCCCAAACCCACGACCTCTACCACCTAGAAGGACAAGAGCAGCAGGCACATGGGAACAACACTACCTGCACGTTCCCCTCCAAGTCACACACCATCCCGACTTGGAAATATATCGCCGTTCCATCATCGTCGCTGGGTCAAAATCCTGGAACTCCCTTCCTAACAGCACTGTGGGAGAACCGTCACCACACGGACTGCAGCGGTTCAAGGCGGCGGCTCACCACCACCTTCTCAAGGGCAATTAGGGATGGGCAATAAATGCTGGCCTCACCAGCGACGCCCACATCCCATGAACGAATAAAAAAAAATGCAGTGAACCGAGCACCCAAAAATGTTCCTAGTGTACAAGCGAAATGTAGGCCATGCTTTGTGAAATACAGAAAACTTTTTATCCCCTCTTTAAATTTGCATTCTTTATTCCATTTTGATGTATTGATGAAACTTTTATTTAGACTGAATGCAGTTTTGTAAAAATATCCAATGGACACTAGAACCTAAATTTTAACCCCACAAACCGTTGGGTTGGATTGGCAGCGGATGGGAAGATAAAAATTGTAAAAACTAAAACCCAACCCCAACTTGCCTCCAACCCGCCCACTTCTGGTTTTAATGGAGGCGGGCTAAGGGGCGGGTCACCAACTCGCTCTTAGGAGGCGGGTCGGTCAGTGAAAGCTTTTAAGGAGGCTGCGGCCCTCCATTTTGACAGCTTTTTTATTTTTAACTCTTGGGGGCCGGGATTCCCGGCCCTTCTGCTTCACATAAGAACATAAGAACATAAGAAATTGGAGCAGGAGTAGGCCAATCGGCCCCTCGAGCCTGCTCCGCCATTCAATAAGATCATGGCTGATCTGATCCCAACCACAAATCTAAAGAACACAAGAAGTAGGAGCAGGACCCGGCCACACAGCCCCTGGGCCCTCTCCGCCACCCACAGGGCATTGACCGATCCGAACTCAGCTTCATGTCCAATTTCCTGCCCGCTCCCCATAACCCCTAATTCCCTTTACTTCTAGAAAACTGTCTATTTCTGTTTTAAATTTATCTAATGATGTAGCTTCCACAGCTTCCTGGGGCAGCAAATTCCACAGACCTACCACCCTCTGAGTGAAGAAGTTTCTCCTCATCTCAGTTTTGAAAGAGCAGCCCCTTATTCTAAGATTATGCCCCCTAGTCTCGCCCCCCATGTGAGGGGGGGCGAGACGGCCTAGCTCAGCAGGTAAGTGTCCTTATTGCACTGTTTGTTGGCCAGGAGGAGCAGGAGTGCTTCCTCAGGCCCAACAAGCCTACCTGCTGTGATCCCACACATGCGATCAACCTCCCCCCCATCTCCGAACCGCCCCCCCCAACCCGACACCCTCCCTATCTCAGACCCCCCCCCACAACCACCAACCATCCCCCTGCCAGTGACCTCTGACGACCAACTCCCACCGATGACCGAACCCTCCAAATGACCCCAGACCCCGACCACGCCCCACCCAAATGACCGCCGACCCCGACCACCCCCCAAATCTAAGACTAACCTGCTTGCATCTACTTCCTGGCTCTTCTCAAGTCTGACTGGCGACTAGCCTGTCAATCTGGGTGGGCCTTTCCGGCTTTCCCGTCAGGAGTTCCTACCCGCCCCCCAGCCCTGCCCTCTTCCCGGTTCCAGGTTAAAATTTACCCCTAGGTGTCAACTGATTCTAGGTTTGAGAAGGTTGATGCAATTTAGAAAAAAATAGTTGAGCAATGAATGAATGTTGTGCAACTTTCTGACAAAATAAAACAGAGCATTTTGATTGTGTCTGAAAAGTTGATTTAAAAGGCATTTTGATTTATGCCATTTTTAATTAAACAATTAATTAGATGGGTGAAATAGTTAAGATTTGTATTTTTCACAAATCTTCTGCCCATCATATATTGCAATACAAGATTTCTAATTATACGGTGCAGGTTTCAGAAGAGTCGGGTTTGAAGTAAAGTATTGCCAAGCTTTGCCTCCATTTCGAAAGGGCGGATATTTAAGTGTGCAAGCATTTTCTCTTTTACCAGTTGTGTTATTAAAAGCATCCACATCACTGCCTTCAACAAACTCTGAGAACTCATCACGTGCAGAATTGTGGGGAACGTACAAACTTTCTCTCTCGTTAATCCTGCATTCAGAATTTCCTCTAAAGATAAGTACTTCCAGAATTTATATAAGGTCATCACAAACGAGGATCTCTTTCTCAGTGAAACAATTAAGAAACATGAACTTTCCTTAATCCACACAAGATAAATATGGATGAGGAAAGGAATTTAGCCCATCCTAGTTCATCCATCAGAAAGAATATACCGTGCCCTCCTCACAGCATCCAACTGTCTCTTCTATGATTCATGGGTTTTTGTTTCCACAACTCTACCTGAAATCCATTCTTTGTGCAAAGACCTTCCTGGCTCCATTTCTCAGTACTTCTCTTATTTTTTTTTAAATAGGCTCAAACTTTGAAGTCTAAAGAAAGATTTACAAGTAACTACAATTATCACGACATGTCGGTCGCCAGTTTTAATTTTGCACCGTAAACTATAAATGCAGCTTACAACTCAAAATCAAAGACAAATGACAGATACAGAAAATTGCAATAAAACACAAACATAAGAGACAGCTGTTTAAAACAATGGAAAATGTCTTTAATTTTGATGAATGGGTTTTCTCAGTACGGTGAATTCCTATGTTTAAGAAAAAAAACGAACAGTAGTCAGTTATGTAAAGTTACACAGGGGACACTCTTCAGTTTTGCTTTCTGGTAATTTTTGAAGCATTGCCTATGTAAACTAAGCATAATGGAAAACAGCAACTTAGACCTGGCCCATTTACAGTGCTTTTAGCAGACCATTCCATTGTTTTTAATAAGCTAGACCAGCAATTACTAGCATACTTGCACTTTATTATGTAACACAGGTTGCTGAATTACATTGAATTATTGCTGCTGCTTAACAGACAATTTAACAACACAAGGCAAACTACCCACATTTCTAGGCGAGAATTGCCCAGTCAATGAAGGGTTATTATAATTGTACCCCTGTTCTTTTCATTTTTTACATACAGAAGCAGACATCAAGGCAAGCGTAGGCGTACAGATTTAAAAGGATGCTTTCGCTCAGGCCAACATCTAAGCAGCAGTAAAAATGCAGAGTATCCAAAAAGGAGGGGAGACAACGCCAGCAGGATACATATTTGCCAGGGAAGGCCAGGTTGCCTGGAGACAGGAGATAAAGCATAACTATACAATGTAACCTTTAGCTGGAGTGTTAAAATGTTCCAATCAACCAACACCCTTCCTTAGTACTACAGGGGGCTACTAGTAAAGACATTGCAGGTCATGATTCCAAATTACTGCTATTAAAAATATACAGTCATATCTCTCATTTTGCATGATTAAAGTAAGAGTAGTTTACAGTTTAAAACACAGACAAACAGATACACTGAGCCAATTGTCATTTTCAGATTGTTGTAGGACAATTGGTTATTTTTATTGCGTGTGGACTGATTTAGAAGCAGGGACGTTAGTAAACATTATGCCACAATTACAACAACAGAATAGGCTAGGGTTAAAAAAAAATCCCTGTTCGTAAATCCTGCCACTTATATGCAGAATTCTTGTAAAATTACTCCATCACCAATTCTGTCAACAAGCATAACTGAGAAGACAGGGGAGGGGGGGGGGGGGGGGGGGGGGAGTATGGCTTTACAGTGACTGAAGTGTTTGATGAAGGCCTATGTCTAACCGTGCAACATATAGTGCTGAATTACAATGTAGGCAGTCAATATACAGCTTTAGCCACTTCAGTATTTATGCCCTGCCACTAGATTTAGCTCATTTAGTATATAGCAGCACATGCTTATAAATCAAGCTAATGGGCAGGTTACAGCATTGATTTCTCGCACTTTGACTTTTGCCTTACTGGATGTGGGAGTCTAAATGGATTTGGTTTCAGTCTTCTAGATCCATTTGTGTGCAGCACAACCAACATACTGAACCCAGTCACAGTGGCTCAATTATCCTGAAACGCCTGGTTCACAGTCAGAGTCAAAGATAAAGACATCAGCCAGGCCACGATGTCTGAAGTTGAACTTGATCTTTATTATAGCAGAAGAGGAAGTCATTTTTAACCCATTGATCTGACAGGGAAGCTAAATTTTATTTTCTGTGATTCCAAGTGACAATCTTTCATCAGCTCACTAGCCATCAACACTACAGCTATCTTCTGTCCTTTCTCGTGGAAAATATTTATTTAAGAAATGAATTTAGAGTACAGCAAAACCCGTGATAAAGATCTTCTAATGAAGACAAAACAAAGACTTGCGCCTGCATTATGATGCTCCAAAAGTAATGCGAAGATTCCCATGGCAAAGAGTTTCACTGTTCATTATGTTCTCTGGCGTGGGGGGTGGGGGGGTGGGGGGCGGGCAGTGAGATGGGAGGACAAAAAGAGGAGGATTACAGGCAAGAAATAGCAAAATCTTCAGAAGGCAGTCCAGAAAGTTCAATTAATTTATCTGTATACAGTTTGTCAATAGTGATCATGTTGTCCATCATTGATACTGGCAAATATTGCACCAGACTATTCAAATTTCTTCACTCCAGCACTATAGGTTTCAGCAGAGCTGGGCGACTCACTCAAAACTTGATATCCTCTGGCGACTAGGAGTGAGCTTAAAACCCCACATCCTATCTACCACCAAGACTGTTTTAAGTGGACAGCCAGGCAGTGAAGGACTGAATACTTTTAGTTGCTTGTAAGCTTTATTTGCTGGGATTCACATCACACCCAATGCATCCCTCACACAAAAACCCACAACCTTTCCCCAAGCCTACTCCCTTATATATGGAAGCCAGAGAGTTCCCAATTGCTCATGCACCTAAGCTTAATCATTCGTCAACTGATGTAATTCATTTATATACAATTAACAAAGTCTGTTTACTTCCACCTCTGCAGGATCACCAACCTCTGTCCCTAACAGTCCCAGCACTGCTGAAACTTGTATCCATCTTTGTCACCTCAACGCTCGATTTCTTCAATGTCCCCTTACCTGCCTCCATCTTCAGCCCTTCATAAACTTCAACTTGCTCAATGCTCAGCCATTTGTATCTTGTCCCACCCCAAGTTTCGCTCATCCATCACCCCCGTCCTCGTAACCTTCATTGGTCCTGTTCCCCCACATATTGAATTTAAAGTCCTCATCTTCAAGCCCCTTCACAGCCTCCCCTTATGGTATCTCTGAAACCTCCGCTAGCCTTATATACCCTCCTGCACCATTTTGTCCTGTGGCTCTGGCCTTCTCCATCCTGCCTTCTCTTTGCCCACCACTGAAGCCATAGCTTCAGCTGCCTCAGTCTATTCTTTGGAACTCCCTGTCTTAACCCTTCTACCACTCCACTTCTCACCTTTAAAACCCATCTCAGAACACATCTTTAGCAAGACATTTTCAGTCACCTCTTCCACCCTGGTTCAGTGTCCATTCCTATACCTGTGAAGTACGTTGGGACGCTGGCTAAATTAAAGACACTATATAAATCCAAGTTGTTGCTGTTGTAGCAGACTACCTACTAAAATTATTAATGGACTCAGTTAGTCTGACTATTTCACTATTTTTGAGCTATTCCTTAGGAACACCAATGAATACAGTGGGGATAATTTTCAGTTTGGGGGCAGACGGAAAACTAGCAGTTGTGACCTCAATGGAAAGTAAATCTGCACAGGGTGTGTAACAGGCGGCTGATCCACAACCGCCAGTTTTCCCCCGGCTCCCAAACTGAAAATGACCCCCAGTATATCTGACAAAAACAAAGATTTCACTCAATATCATTGTCAAGTTATTTCTCAAGTATAAATGAGGGCATCTTTCTTCCTGAAATACATACTCTTGGTTTGAGATTTACATTGGCCTTACGGAGCTGAACGAAGCATAAGTTTACCCTGAGTTCAACTTAATACAAAAGTGCACGCCTCTTCTCCTCCCCCCGCAACTTGAAACAAGTTTTGCCTAACTTTTGTCAAAATGAAATAATGTGTCTTGTGCCTTCAAATAATATTTCAAAGGGGACTGACAGTATAATAATTAAACTGAAGGTAGAGGATAATCACTCCACTCCCATTAGAACACAATCCCTGTGAGCTAAATATTCTTTGTACTAGAAGAGGAGGAATGTTATTGTGAAGCTAACAGCCAAGGTCCAGTAGCCTTACAAAAGAGATAACGGAGATAGTGTTTCCTTGGAGAGTCTTATAAGAAGGATGGTGTGTACACGCTTTCATTTTGTGCCAAAAAGAGTTATAATCTCTCCCTAAAATGCAGTTTGCACATTTATTTCTTTTCAAAGATCATCCAAGTCCTGTTTTGTAATATAGCAATATTTTCCTGGCAAGTTTATCAGCACATATAATGCTATGAAATTAGCCACAAACTGACAATACCACTGTTCATAAGCTCATTTATACTGATATGCTGTTCTAGTGTCACTATCTCCTGACATTCAGTCTCATGCAGCTGTCAGATTTGCTTTCTTAACTAGGTTTTTCCTGCAGCAGCCTTGGCCAATCCAGCAGGTTTCCTATGGGGTTCCTGCTGGCTGTGTGTGACCCGGATGTCGGGAGCCAATGCAATTAGCATGGCAAGAAACCAATCTAAAAGCAGCTAGGATTAATGCAGTATTATAAACAAATTATACTGCATATCAGGGGCAGTTCAACCCCAAATAGGCTTGACATCAGGGGCAGTTCATCCCCAACTGAGCTTGATGTCAGGGGCTGTTCAATCCCAAATAGGCTCGACATCAGGAGCAGCTCAACTCCAAATAAGCTTGACATTAGGGGAAGTTCAACCCCAACTGGGTTTGACATCAGTGGCAGCTCAACATTAGGTAAAGTGTAATCCAACTTGGCTTTATATAAGGCACAGTTCAACTTCAACTGGTGGAAAATAAACTTCATTATCCTCCTCCCACAATTTTCCCTGAAGGCACTGACTCATGCTGAGGCAGTTCCACAGGTGCCTGGCACCCCTGAGTATCTCAGCTCAATACCTATTCTTCATGTGTTAACCTAGACAGGCTTTTCAATCATGGAGAGCATCACAGCAAAGCCCGATCACTTCCTCTGGGCACTCAGGCACAGGCACTTTCCACCAGGGATCATTACATAACAACTAGAAGCTCACACATACTCCTTCTACTTGTCAAATTTACAGTTGTAATTTGGAATGTGCCATCCATGTTTATTTTAAGTAGCAATTGTGCTAGTGACTTCACTTTTCTACCACACAACTAATAGCATTAAACAGCTCAGAATCAGTTCATGGACAGTAAAATAATGTTTAAAAATTACTTCCTGGAAAAAGAAACTGTTACACCAATACATATTACAGATATGCTTCTCTTCGACCCCCTCTCCCCACCAAAGCAATTAAAAAGTGTGCAATACATATCTATATAATTAAAAATTTTACAGCTCGTGTGTGTCATGACATCACCCCTCAAGAAGTGTCACACTTCAGGGCAAAAATCAATGATTGCCTGAAATGAAGACTTATCTGTTAAATGGCCAAATTTCCAAATGACTGAACGCCAATGAATTTAAAAGTGTTCAATTCAGTCGCTAACCACCAATGAAAAATGAGTAAAAAGAAAACTGGGCAATCAAAAATCATTTTTTCAAATCTATCATTCACTAAGTAGCAAATTGTTGAAATAATTTCTTCAAGACAGTTTTCAGATGCCGTTTTTCTACTTTACAGAGATGAGTGAATACAGCTACAAACAACGTTCATAGCACAGTAAACACAAACTCTGAACAGCAATACCAAAGTTACCCATAAAACTGGTTAATTAACGTTAGAAAAGTCTGCAAAGTTTTCCTCTTACAGGTCTGCAATTCTGTTTGGAGCCTGTAACTTGAGTCAAACATTTCATCTGGGCCTACATGCTATAATTTCCAATTTTCTTGCCAAATTCCATGTGTATGTGACAGATGAATGATGGGAGTTGTTTCACCATCTTCCTGTAGAACTACAAAGCACAAAGTGCACAAGGACAATTAACATCACATGACAACCAGGTGAAAAGTGCCAAAGAACTCCAGTGCTGGTGGAGAAATACAGGGACAAAAGGGAGAGATAAAGTAAGAGAGAAAAAAAGAAAGAGGGAAAGAAAGAAATGCAAATGAGTGTTGCAATTTTCACCCTTTCTTGTGGAACTGCAATACCCAAAATGTACAAATAACTGGTGTGAGTGGCAGAAAAAAGTTGAGAGATTTCATTTTTTCAGCTTTTTATATAGTTTGAGCCATTTAATAATGGTTAACGGTGTTTTGGGATGAGGTTTTTTTTATTGCTATGGGGCAGTGGTCTGCACTGGGCAAAAGGGGACATCAGAGGTGCTTTGCCCAAGTAGCTAGTTTTCAGATGTCAGCCTAGACAGTGAGTGTTGACAAGTTATTCAATCTTGATGGGAAGGGGGAGTTAACCACAGCCAAGCACAATCTTGTCCTTAGTAGATAGCCACACATGCACACTTTCCAACAAGTGCTACTGTATAGTGATCAACTGTAGGAACCTTGACTGATTTTCTCTTCCCGAATCCAGGAGTGCTAATACAAGATTTTAACCTTAAAATTAGTTAGGCCGTTCAAGGGTGATGTCAGAAAGCATTTCTTCACCCAAAGGGTAGTGGAAATTGGAACTCTCTTCCCCCAAAAAGCTATTGAGGCTGGGGGTCAACTGAAAATTTCAATACTGAGATTGACAGATTTTTGTTCGGCAAGAGTATTAAGGGTTACAGAACCAAGGTGGGTAGATGGAGTTAAGATACAGATCAGCCATAATCTAATTGAATGGCAGAACAGGCTTGAGGGGCTGAATGGCCTACTCCTGTTCCTGTGTTCCGAAGATATAGTGCCCCTACTGTCACTGCAGCTGCGAACAGTTAACTCAACACAAACCAGGAATTGAACCTGGGACCTTCAGGTCTGTATGGCTCAGTTACATGTTGCCTTTAGCAACTGAGCCATTAGGTGAGTTTATCTCTTCTTTGTATGTGATGAGATTTCCTAATCTCACTGTTTGAATGAAGCACACAAGAAATATTCCAGAAATGACCAGACTGCAAACATAAAAGACATCTACATGTACAGGGGTTAGCAGATGCATTCATGACTAGTGAAGGCCTTTTCAAATTAGGCCTCAGATAAGACGCTTCCGGCTTTTGATGCAGCAGCTTAGGTGTAGTTTGCTGCTTTACACTGGATAACATGAACCTTTTCTCTCACTTTCTCATTTGTCTTCTGGAGTGCAATTAAGTTTCAACATTCAACAATGAGCTTTGTATAGTAGTTTGCTTTTATCATTAATATTTAGTGTCATTTCTGTTTGCAGTTACCCCGATCATAAACAAGCTGCACCAACAATGAAAACAGAAGCTGCAATAAGCCTCAGGGCAAATTAACTGTAAAACAACTGTTGGACTATAACCTGGTGTTGTAAGATTCCTTACATTTGTCCACCCCAGTCCATCACCAGCATCTCCACATCATGGTTTGCCTGAGACTAGGAAAAAAACTGCAAGAAAATAATCTAAAACTGAAGTCTTGCACCATGCAAGTTACCAAGCAACCACTATCCAAGGTGCCTTAAGACAACTCTCTGTATTTTCATGTTCAGAAAAGGGCATTTCTTTATTTCCCAGAGACAAGGCTAGGCTTCTGATCAATGCAAATGTACTGCTTACGCAATGTGTAAAATACTTAATTGTGCAGTGTTCCTTTACCAACAATACATCTGTTCATTTCGGCTCCATTTCTTAACAACCAACTGCACAACACCCAATTAAAAGCTGGAGAAGCCCACTGTTAAATTATGATTTTCTTTTAAATAACTAACCAATAATATGAACCAATTGAGGCTACTATTATACTAATATCCTTATCTTCTGTATCTAATTAAGGCTAGATCCAAGATATTCCCAAAAAAGATTCTTCAAAAAGATAGGCATGTCAAAAAATGTACTCTACTGTGACCACTCCACACATCTGTGACACTGTTTACCATCTGACTGCTTCTGTCTGACTGGGCTTGGTGGAGAAACAATTAGCAAGTCTTTTCTAAATACATTTTATTGAGGTATATTAATTCCAAATTTTTATGGTGGCCCAGCAATATTGTAAAACGTGGTGTACAAGTTGTACTTTCATTCAAGTTTTTATGAGCTACAAGCTTGGAACTGCAACCTGCACACCAGTGTGACCAATATTTTACTAGAGATCTGGCAAGTATAAAGGTCACTGGTATTTACACAAGATTCCGTTTATGAAAGCATAAATGTCTCATCCAAGAAATTTGTTTTCATCTCAATGTTACATACACAGTTCTGATATTTTTGCTGCATGTTTGCTATGTATTATATGTACACACATTAAATATGAACACATTGTAGCTATTTTAAAATTCTTCTTTCTTGCCTAGGCCTTTCAAACCAAAGGAGTCAAGTATATTAAAACACTTATAAAACAATGTTCTTAGTTTCCTTGTTAAGAGTTATTAAATTATTAAGAAGCTGCCATCAATCCGACTCCAAAGTAGCTTATCAAATTTCATCACACAGGAAATGTTTTAAAATATTTCCCATGATAAGTCCACCATGGGAAGTAAGAATTAGGATGGCACAGGTGACTTCTGTCAAATGTATTATTCAAATGTCATGCTCAAAATTACTTCAGATGGGAAAACTAGCTGATAAAATTGATAAAACGCAGGAACAACATATAGATAGGGGGCAGCCCCTAAATATCCAAAACTAGAGATCCAAAAAAAGATAGGAATCAGCACTGACACATACCATTGCAATAATGACTAAAAATCCAACAACACCAACAAACGTTTACTAAATTCTGTATCAAGGAAGCAATGTAGCAACACTCTTTCCATACGACCCCCCCGCCCCCATAAGTATGGGATTCCCCCCATCCACGAGAGTTCTGAGTGGTATTTGTGACAATTTCTGTCAACGGCACTAACAAACAGAATTTTTATTCATTGGTGAACTAGGATTAAATCTTAAACCCAACAAATGAAATCAATTTCCTTTACTGCCTAAACAAGTGCTCTGGAAATGCATCAATAAGATCTTATTTAACTGGACCAAATTTATTGTTTTTACTTCTAAAGAAATAACCTGCATTTATATAGCACTTTATCACATCTCTCAGAATTGTCCTGAAAAGCTTCTCATAGAATGAATTGCTTTGAAGTGCAGCTCCTGTTGTGTGAGTAAATGCCAATTTGCAAGTTACAGAAACATCAATGAGATGAATAACCAGCTATCTTTTTTTTTGATGGTGTTGGTTGGGGGAGAAATGTTGTCTGGGACATTGGGAAAACTCCCTAATACCGTTCATCGAAAAATGCCATGGGATCTTCAACACCTACGTACAACAACGGAACAGAATAAGCTCTAGGCTGCTTCAAAAAGGATGTTAATCCTCCAGGGCCCATAGCCATTAAGTTTGGCAAATTCCTGTGATTCCTGTTCTGAATTTATTTCCCTTTTATAATTATGGCAGACAGAGAACCTACTGGAACAGAATATACACATGGGAGAAAGGCATAAATCTGTTGATAAATTATTCAAATTCATTTTTACAGAAGAAATATTAACCAGTGGAACGCTAACACTCAGTATACAGTACGGAATTCAAACGCCAACCCAATGTTCATAAATAGTGCTGAGAAGTGGGCGGGGGGGAAATCAATAGATAACTTCCATGTTTCAAAAAACATTTTGTGGTTGTATGATGGCAGAAATCAGTAGGATACGGGTCATGCCTTCAATTTTCAATATGATGAAATGTTTATTTCAGTGTGGCGCAGTGCTAAATGAAGGTAATGAGCTTCCCCACAAGGAGGAGGGGGAAATAAGCATCAGAGAGTAAGTCACCATGAGCAATTTATTGTTCACCTCCTCGCAGAGTTATAGAGCAAGATAGGCAAAGGTTTACAAGCAGAACATCTGACCTTTTTCTAGGGCAGGATGCTGTATGGCTCAGAGGCCACTTTTATTTTAGTGCTGTTTTAGTTCTAATTCCAGGAGGTCATCATTCATGAACCAGCTTCTGGTGCCTGCCTACAAAAGCTGGTTTCCTTATTCTAGCAGCAGACTAACAGACCCAGCGTTTCATAAGGGAACCTTTTTTGAGAAGAGGATGATGATGATGACAGTTTTGAAGGGAGGGGAACAGAGCCTGAGGAAAGGGGGGGGGGATTTACAATGTCAATAAACAAGGCACCAGGAAAGGTAGCTGAGTGACCAGGAGGTGGGTGGGAAAGTGAATGAGGGAGCAGAAGGTGGGTTTTACAGAAGGCAAGAGATTGAAGTTAGGTAAGTAGGCAGCTAGGAATGGAAAGGAAGGAAGGAAGCCTTTCATAACCCAAGGACATTCCAAAGCACTTCACAACCAATGAAGTACTTTTGAAGTATAGTCATTGTTTTAATGTAAGGAAACATGGCAGCCAATTAACAATGAGATAAATGACCAGATTATCTGCGTTAGGTGGTTTTGGTTGAGGGATAACTGTTGGCTAGGATATCAGAGAATTTCCCTGCTCTTCTTCAAATAGTACCATAGCATCTCTTACAGCCATCTGAGAGGGCAGATGCAGCCTTAGTTTAACGTCTCATCCAAAAAACGCCACCTCTGACAGTACAGCACTCCCTCAGTACTGCACTGAAGTGTCGATATAGATTATGTGCTCGAGTCTCCGGAGTGGGGCTTTAAGATGGTGACAAGGTGCAGTTTTTGCTTTCAGCAAATGAGAAAATATTTAGATTCAGGATAGAAAACAAGACATGAAAATCTGAATTCATGGGAGCGATTTTAAAGCCCAAGAACGGGTGGATTGGGGGCGGATGGGAGTTGAAAATAGTTGTTTTTTGGGTTGCAACCACAAAATTTTCGGACTTTGCATTCCCAATGGGAAGCCTGTACTTTTACGCGCTGACGTTAAACCCGGAAATAAAGCCAGATTGCGGTCCCGATCTAAAAAAACAATTTTCAATTCCCACCCACCCCCACAACCCACTCATTCTTGCGTCCCATGTGTTCTTAACCTATCTTTATGCAGGTTCATACAAATTCAGTTCTAAATCATAGGATGCTATGCTTAGAACATAGAAATATAAAAAAATTACAACATAGAAACAGGCCATTCAGCCCAACCAGTCTGTGTCGGCACTTACCCTCCAGGTGAACATGACTGTGGTTGGCAGGATTTGAATCTGCGCAGAAAATCCCCAATGGATCTTTAGATAATTGCTTTAACTGCTCGGCCAAGACTATCAGGCATCTGTCATATTTGTTACTATGTTGAGTTGTTTTAAAAAATTTGTTCATCCCTCAGAATACTACTGTAAGCCTTATAGTAGCTGTTTTGACACTGCTGCTGACAACAGAAAGTTGACAAGTTTTACTGTTGTGAAGTGAAGCCTGTAATAAAGGATTCTCAAAGTGGAACTGCAATTTATTCCATGAGTGAGGATAGCTGGAGAACACAATAAGGTATGAAGGTCTTCTATCATGAGAATCAATTATGTAATGTACTGCTCACAGCTGCTTGGTTTACACCAGGTTTTATGCAACAAAGCATTCCACAATTAATTTGAATAAATTATGCAGAAGTTATTAATTTATCAGTGTACTTTCTCAGATATTTGGGGGGGAAAAAAACACTAATGGTAACTAAAGAAAACCTACTGAACTTAGTCTGTAGACCTACCGATACTTCTAGTCCCAAGTGACATTTGTAGATCTTTAGATATAAAGTCATTATACTGCTACTGTATTTTCAAAACTAGGTCTAATAGCAAAATAACATTTGTTACATTTATTGAAAATTTGATGTTTTTAATTATTAACGGGACAATTCTGTATGTAAATGGATATACAGTATGGTTTCCACCAAACATATTTTAAACCAAGAGCCTGTCAAAATGAAGCCATCTGCTCCAGGCCCGGTAAACAAACAATAAAGCATTTCGTAAAACAGAAACAGAAAATTATGGAAATACACAGCGTGTCAGTCATCATCTATAAAGATAGGTTAATGTTTTGGGTATTTCCTTTCATCAGAACTGAAAACTGAAAGATAGGCAAGCACTTTAGTAGGTTGGAAAAAAATAGAGGGAAGGAGAAACAACAGATACTCAAATAACAGAGAGGAAGTTAATGGGCTGAATGACCTGCAAACTGCTTAACAGAAACCTATCCAGTGATCATCTCAGTGAGATAAAAAGAATAAAGAATGTGCAAAGCATTTAATGAGTTGGCAAGTGCTATTTATGGGTGGATTGCTAAGAGACTCCAGAATTATGACCAATGTTCTCCGGCACCACTCTTCCGTTGTCCAGCTCAGTGGGACTGCCCTCGCTTGGTTCAACACTTGCTTATTCAATTGTAGCCAGAGCATCTCCAGCAATGGATTCCCTTCCTGCCCCGCACCATTACTTCTGGAGACCCCCAAGGATCTATCCTTGAACCCCTCCTCTTCTTGATTCCTTGGCGACATCATCCGAAGATATAGGGTCAGGTTCCCTGTATACTGAAGGACACCCATTTCTACCTCTCCACCACGCCTATTGACCCCTCCACTGCATCTGCGTTGTCAGACTGCCTGTCCGGCATTCAGTCTCGGATCCATTTCCTCCATTGTGCAGACCAAAGCTATCATCTTTGGCTCCCATCACAAACTCTAGACCCCTAGCCACTGATTTACATTCCCCAACCCAGCTATTGTCTCAGGTTGAAACAGACACAACCACAGCATCCTATTTGACCATGAGTTGAGCTTGCAACCCCCATATCCTCTCCATCATAAAAAACACCTATTTCCACCTATAACATCACCCATCTCCGCCCTTACTCAACCCATCTAATGCTGAAACTCTCATCCATGCCTTTGTCACCTCCAGACTCAACTCTTCCAATGCTGTCCTGGCCTGCCTCCCATCCTCCACCGGTCATAAGCTTCAGCTCATCCAAAACTCTGCTGCCCATATCCTATTCCATACCTAGTCCCACTCACCCATCACCTCTGTGCTCGCTGACCTATATTGACCTGCAATCCTCCAATGCTTCAAATTTAAAATTTTCATCCTCATGTTCAAATCACTTTATGGCCTTGCCTCTCCCTATCTCTATAACCTTTTCCAGCTCTATCTTCCTCAGAGATCTCTACTTTCTTACAACTCTGGTCTCCTGTGCATCCCCACTCCCAATGATCCACCGTTGGCAGCCATGTTTTTTTTAAATTGTTCGTGGGATATGGGCGTCGCTGGCAAGGCCAGCATTTATTGCCCATCCCTAATTGCCCTTGAGAAGGTAGTGGTGAGCCGCCTTCTTGAACCGCTGCAGTCCGGTGGTGAAGGTTCTCCCACAGTGCTGTTAGCTAGGGAGTTCCAAGATTTTGACCCAGCGATGATGAAGGAACAGTGATATATTTCCAAATCGGGATGGTGTGTGACTTGGAGGGGAACGTGCAGGTGATGTTGTTCCCATGTGCTGCTGCCCTAGGTGGTAGAGGTCGCGGGTTTGGGAGGTGCTGTCGAAGAATGTCTTCAGCTGTTTAGGTACTTGGCACAGGAATTTCCTCCTTAAACCTCTCTGCCTCCCCACTTCCCTCTCCTCCTTTAAGACCCTTCTTAAAACTACTTCTTTAGCTTCTTAGTGGTTAGTATTTTGACAGTACTGACATGTTTAGGGGTGGTTTCAAAAGTTCTCACTCCTAATTTTGATTCCAAAAAAGTGGTTAGTATAGGTGTCCTCCACCACCTCTACCCACTATGTTAAAAAGTGTCTGCATGCTATTTTAAGACCATCAATAAAGCAAAACTGCAATGGCATTCCCAAACCTTCTCCCTCCTTGCTCATATCCTGTTTCTGTTTATTCTCTCCACAAAGACAGACCAAGCTCTGTTATGGTAGGCAGAAATTACCCGTGCTCTTTAGCTTGAGTGAAACACATTTCTTTGCCTTATACAACAGCTTCACCAGCACTAGGAAACATGGGTATGGCCACACTTCCCACACTGAAGTCTGATTCTGCCTTACTTGAATAAGGAACAGAAACAGAAAGAAATTACAAGTCGTAAGAAGGCACACAATAAGAAAAAAAACACCTCTTTGACATTTCCAATCTGCCTTCAACCAGGTTTGACCAGCTAGCCAGCCAATCATAGACTTTCAACATGCTAGAAGATCACAGTTAATGTTGTAGAAATTGAATAGGTAAGAAAAAATAAACTAAGATTTTGGGCTCGATTTTCGCACCCGCGATCGGGTGCGTTGGTGGCGGGGGGGGGGCTGCGAAAATCGGGGATTCCCGGGGCGGGTCGGGAGCCCGGCTCCAACCCACCTACTTCCGGGTTTCCCACTGACGCGCTCACATGCGCGCGCAGCCCCCGCATGTGGGACTCCCGCCGGCCACTTAAAGTAATTGAGCAGGTACTTCAGGTTGTTTACAGACCTGACTGACCTGTTATTTTAGCAGGGATGGGATTTTGCAACTGACTGGGACTGTTTCCCGTACTGGGGGAAACACTCCCAGTTCAAATGGACGTGTTGCAGCCATCAGCCTGTGGCAGCTGCAAAGGTCCATTTGACAGGTGGGGGGGGGGGGGGGGAGGAGACCCTCACTCATTGCAGGAGGCCACTCTGTCACTTTGGACAAAGTTTGGCCTCCACCACCCTCCTCCTAACAATAAAATTCACCAACTTGCACACTTACCCCGGTGTCCAGACACATGTACCTACCTTGCGGACCCCCTCAGATGTACATCTTCCGGATGGGGGCCGCCGTAGCTGCAGTCATGACCTCCTTGGAAGGCGAACAGCATCACCAGCCTCGCCGGCTACGCCGTCCACCTCTGACACGTGGAGCTCTACAACACAGTGCTGTGACACATCCACCTGCACAATAGGAGGGAGGACAACCGCAGAGAGAGATGCGTCGCAGAGGGCACTACCCTCGCCACAGGGTCCACAGATTGAGGCTCAGATTCCTGGACCTCTCTGAGCAGCAGTGCACATGGAGGCTCAGAGTCATTCGACATGTAGTCGTGGACATCTGCAGTCTCCTTCATGCCGAGCTGCTCCCGGGCTGGTCCGAGCACAATCTTCTTACCTGTCGCTGTCAAAGTCACCACTGCCCTCAACAACTTCTCCTCCGCATCCTTGCAGGGTGCAACCGGGGACATCGCCGACATCTCTCAGTCGTCTGCACAAAAGAGCCCTGCAAATACACCTACACCCACTCTGCAGTGACACAATGGGTAGCATCAGTTGTGGGTCTTCATTGTGATCCTCAGGAAAGGGCATAATTGCACAAACCAGACAAGATTCGCAAAGACGTGGCAGTAGTGGTGCCAATATAATATGTAATGTGAGTTGCTCAGAAATGAAATATAAGTAAAAACCATGACAAACCCTCAAACACCCTTGTGCATCCCCTTCATGCTCACGACACGTTTGCCTTACACTTCCTACTGCACATATGTGATGCATGCCCTGTGGCTGCAGCACAGGTAGTGGCAGGTTGAGTGAGGCTGACTGTGAAAGAGATGCATGAAAGGGTGAATATGAGATAGAGCCATGAGACTGTATGAGGATTGGGTTAAGTGGTAGTGGCGGGATGAGTACTGGCGAGGTGAGTAAGTGCAGGTAAGATGAGGATGAGATTTGAGTGGGTGTGAGGAGTGATGTGACAGAGTAGTGTTGGCTGTGCAGAAGGAGATGTGGGGTGGGGGCAGTGATGTGGCAGAAGGAGTGTAGGGGAATGAGTAAGTGTACTCACTTTGGCTGACCTACTTAGGTCATTGCAGCGCCTCCTGCACTGTATGCAGGTGCGCGATATGTTGGTGGTGCAGGTGACCTCCTCTGCCACCTCGAGCCAGGCCTTCTTGGTGGCACAGGCAGGCCGCTTCCTCCCGCCCGCCGGGGAGAAGATCTCTGTCCTCCCCCTCCTCCTCACCCCATCCAATAAGAGCTGGAGTGAGGCATCATTAAACCTGGGAGCAGCCTTCCCCCTGGGCTGCTCCATGCTGTAATTTTTCCTATTTCTTGCAGCATCAGTCAGTGGAGGTCTGCCCCTTTAAATAGAGCTCCTCCAGCTGACAGACCTTACTGCGCATGCGCAGTCCGCCCGCCGCGCAGCTTAGCAGCGGGGAACCCGGAAGAACAGGTAAGTGGGTCCAATCAGCCTGCGACTGCTTGCGGGGCAAACTGATTTCACCGGGCGTGTTACCCACGTGCCCAATCGACCCCCCGCCGCGAACCCACTGCCATGGAAATATCGGGCCCTTTGTCTTTCACAAGTGGGACAACAGGAAGAAACACTCAAAGGTAAAAGTTTATGCAGTGCAACTAGCTCTCCCCTGCCAAGCCAGGCAAAATGACAAAAGCAATTATAAATTATTTCATATTAGTTGAAAAAATTATTAAGAAGTAAACATTGCTCATATACCGGTAGCTTAATTGTGAAGTATAGAATCACTTGCTTCTATTCATGTCATTACCTCTAATGACAATATTCACTACTCTTCTAGGAAAATATCAACACTACCCTTAATACTTCAATATATCAATAATTACTTAAACATAATTTGCAATTTGCAGACTCCTATGATATCAAAATAGTAGCACACTGTTGCTGCTTGTGCTGCTACTGTTTTTCTTTCAGAAACGACCCTGGGGAAACCCCTGTCACTTTATTTAATAGCTTAAGCCATTCACTGAAACAGACCTCAGATCTCAAGATTTGCTCCACAGGAGCAACATCACTATTTTTTTTACTGCTGGGTGCAATTTAAGCACAGCCTAGGTACTCACTGAAATATGCAGTGCTGCTTAAAAGCCTCATTAATGTACTTTTAAGGAAAGTAATTTCTTTTCATGTCTGAGGCTGGTAACTGCAGTTCAGTTTACACTACAAGCAGTGTCATTCAAAAGCAGTAAAAGATAGATACCCTGACTCCAGATTTCACAACTTCAGTATTGGTGCAAAGCAAACAGTTGTCATGTATATACACCCTATATAAGCTAATACAGATCTCAGATTCCCTCCTTCAAAATTTCTGTGCTTCGCTTTTCTTGGTGACTCCAAAGTAATTGTTGGACCTCATATGATGCATATCAAACTGGACTGAAAGAACCACGCTACATGAGAGGTAGAACTTATACAAATCCCATTTTAGTAGGGAAGCTAAACAATGAGTTATATCAAAGATCATAATATATTAGAGATCCTTCCTTATGTGTCCACTGAACTAAATTTGAAGCATTCACATTTTTAACCACTGGACCTCACAGATTAACTTTTTGTATTTTATGCTTATACTAAATATCCCCTATTAAAAGTCTTGCCAATATTCCAAATATTGGTCCTAAGTGTGAACTCCAAACATGATTTTTCTGCTGGATTGTCAAACTTAAATGATTCAACTATTCAAAATGTTCAAATTATTGGACCTTAGTCAGTGTTAGAATTTTTTTGTGTGCAAGGGTGCAAAATCCCTCCATGGTCTCAGCGAGCTACTGTTTTTTAACTACAGCATTGAAATCAAACTAAGGCACCACAGATTTAAGGTGCATTTTTATTGGTTTTGGTTTAACTCAGATTCTGAAAGACTGATGTCCAAGAGCCAGCTCCTAGGGTTTACACTGTTATGTCCAGCTCCATTATCCCAGTAGCAAACTCGCAGACCCATGGAAAATTGGAGTCAATGAATCTGCCACTGGGATAAAGGAGCCAAATTTAGTAGTGTAAATATCAGGCTAACCCATGGACCCACTAGTCTCCCGGAATCTGAAATTGAAAGAAGACAATATTATAATAGCAGTTTTAATTCCAGTCTTGCCAGGCGTTGATATATTTTCTGAGGAAGATACACGAAGAAAGAAACAGTACAAGCTCACTACCCAGACAATTCAAAGTACCTAGTGCATTAGCCTTACCAACATTGGTATTGTTCCATGGAGATGTCTGCAGGATACCTGTTCCCTTTCCTTCCATTAGCCTGACTAAACACACACAGCTAAAGTGGACATGGTGCCAGCTTTGTGGGGGAGATAAAAGATGGATAATTTATTTTTTTAAGTATATACACTCAATGTGAGAATAAGAAATCCTGAAAAAAACACATTCATTTCAATATGTTAAGCTTAGGTTGGTAGTTAGCCTGCCATCTCCAGCTGCATCCTGATCATCTTCAACCTATACATGCTCACTCTGTGCCACAAGCTTCTGTGCTGCAGCTCTTTCCTTCTCTCAAATCTCATGTGCTGGCTATGGTAATGCATAGAACTTCTACACAAAATGTAATTCTCTGTTCATACCAGAAAGTAATAGTGCAAAGGCAAAATCTGGAAGGGATTATTTAAAAATTATACAGTGACAATTGCCATCACTTCTACTGAATTACCAACAGTAGAGTTTTATTAGTTAAAAGTTATCCTTACAATTGGATAAGTGGAAAAAGTACATGAACTTTCTCTGATTTTAAAACGTAATCATCCAGGATGGTACCTTATTAGTTATTTTCTGTGTGACATAGATGATTACTTATCATGAAGATAATTACAAGATGTCACAACACACTCCAGGTAATGAATCGGCAATTTAATGAAATGTCAAATTACCCTGTCACTCTTAGAGAGAAGGCTTGCATGTGATATAGGTATCTTACAGTTAGGCCAGTCTGACTGTACAACATGACTCCATGTGTAAGTTTGTAATTGTTACAGTCCAGAGACATCAGTGGCATGATTTAGCCTAGGCACATCACGCATTATATATCAAACCCAGAGAGACTTCCTCTGTAATGCAAATAGCACCCCGCAAACAACTAACTAATATTGCACTATTCGTTCCATTATAATCTCAACAATCATCGACAGTCAGAAAAACTCAAACTGTTACAATTCAGGCTCTCTCGCAACTCACCTCATTCATGTTCATAGCAAAAGCTAGTTGCCATTTTTAGCCACATTATGAGTCAGAGAACCATCAAAGACTATATGGGGCCATTGAAATATTCTCCAGGACAGATTATATGGGACACTCAGGGTATGGCAGAGATATTACATGACTTTGTATCAGTCTTTACTCTTGAAGACGCTGCTCAACGAACAGCAATAAGTTGTGCTGTTAATAATAAAACTGTTAATATTAAAATAAATGAAGCTATTGTCTTACACAGAACAAGGAACCTAAAAATAGATCGGGCTGCTGGGCTAGATAACATCCACCTAAGCGTCCTTAAAAAATGGGATATGTGTCATGTAAGCCCCTTGCCTATATCTTTAATAGCTCGCTAGAGTCAGGGACTGTTCTCTCAGACTGGAAGGATGCTAATGTGTTTCGATTTTTTTTTTGAAAGGGTGATAAGGCAGAGCTGGGTACTATAGGTCCATTGGTTTGTCTTCATAACAGGCAAGATGATCAAAAGGTATCATAAAAGATGTTCCACATGATCATGCACAGGCATGATGGGCCGAGTGGTCTCCTTTTATGCTGTATCAATCTTTGATTGCTTACAATAGAAAAGGCATCATCAGGACCACTCAACGTGGCTTCCGGAAACAAAGGTCGAGCCATACTAATTTGATTGAATTTTTTGAAGAAGTTACTAAATTGGTGGATTAGGGTGACCCAGTATACATTGTCTACCTGAACTTTCAGTAATCTTTTGATAATGTACCTCAAGTATTATGAGGATATTTTAAAATTCAAATGACCTCAAGAAAAATTAGAGGCAATCTGCTGTGGTGGATTAAGAATTGGCTGAATGCTCGTAGGCAGAAAGTTGTTGCAATAGATTGGGATCTGTTTGGAAACCGGTTACTAGTGTTGTCCCACAGGGATCAATGTTAGCATCCTAGCTCCATACTATCTTCATTAATGATCTAGGTGTTAGGGGAATAATCTGCAAGTTTGCGAATAATACGAAGCTATAAGTGATTGTTATGACTGTATGTGGGCAGATCTAATGCTAAATTTACATCCACCCTACAGGGAACAGAACTGAAGCCAGTGGTGAAAGAAAAAGAGCTGAGCGTTATCGTGCATCACATTCTAAAAGGTTCACCAATGTCTTGAAGCTATATCTAAAGCAAACAGGGCAATAGGTTGTATTCACAGAACAATTCACTACAAAACAAAACATACTATTTTGTCCTTGTACAAGGCCTTGGTTAGGTCTCATTTAGAATACTACATCCAGTTTTCTTCCCCTCATATGGTGGGAGATATTGAGGCTTTGAAAAGGGTGCAGAGGAGGGCCACAAGGTTGATTCCCAGTTTACCTACCTTAGCTACCCAGATAGGCTTAAAGAGCTTTCCCCATAGCCCTGCAAATTTCTCCTTTTCAAGTACATATCCAATTCTCTTTTGAAAGTTACTACTGAATCTGCTTCCACCACCCTTTCAGGTAGTGCATTCCAGATCGTAACAACTCGCTAAGTAAAAAAAATTCTCCTCACTTTCCCCCTGGATTTTTTGCCAATTATCTTAAATCTGTGATCTCTGGTTACCAAGCCTCCAGCCAGTGGAAACAGTTTCTCCGTATCTACTCTATCAAAACCACTCATGATTTTGAACACCTCTATTAAATCTCCCCTTACCCTTCTCTGCTCCAATGCTTCTCTAGTCTCTCCACATAACTGAAGTCCCTCATCCCTGGTACCATTCTGGTAAATCTCCTCTGCATCCTCTCCAAGGCCTTGGTATCCTTCCTAAAGTGTGGTGCCCAGAATTGGACACAATACTCCAGCTAAGGCCTAACGAGTGATGTATAAAGGTTTACCATTACTGCCTTGCTTTTCTACTCTTTGCCTCTATTTATAAAGCCAAGGATTAGAATATTATTTCTACCACTCTAATGTATGGGATCTGAACAACAGTCCCTTGGTTGTGTGGTGTACTTGCCCGGGCCTAAGACAAGTCTGCTGTTAAGCTTCTTGAATAGCTGCAATAATCACAGACAACTGTATTCTACTCCTACAGTGGCAAGTGTGCACACATCATTTAAACAGCCCAAGGTAATAGTCAAACAAACTTAATCTGATTACATTTTGATCAAAGGGAGGCTAACCTCTCCCTGAAATTAACAGCTATCCTTTAACAATACTTGTGTATTTTCTTTCCCTTTACAGAGATGAAAGAATTCTTTTAAGAATAGAGCTAACTACAGTTAATTTTCAAACACATTTCCAACTTAAAGTCACATTAAAATAAAATCAAAAGTTTTATTATGTGAGTCATGGCACAGCTTTGCTTCCACAGAAATAACAAAATAATGACTGAATAATCTACAGAAATTTTCAAACAGATCCAAGATTCCTTATCTACCTTGTACAGAAAATGTTGCTTAGTTTGAGACTCAGGCACACAGATATAGCTATTCAAACGACCTTACAGGGACTACAGAGGTCACAGTTATTTCCCAATATTTGTACTGTGCTGGTCAATTCCAGAAATTCAAGTTCCACCCATATCGATGTTCTCTACAAAATAAGCACTGCACAGCACATAACATCCTCTACATCACAATCAGCAGTAATACATAATGAGGCTATTTCAATCTCATAGCTGCTTGTTCAATGCAGCAAGTACACATCATAAAAATGAACATTATTACATATTAGGTTATGGTCATGTAGTGATTATGGTACTGGGCTAGCAGCTCAGGGGTTAAGAGATCAAATCCCAAAATGGCAAGTTATGAAAGTGAATTCAGTAAATCTGTGGTCAAGCACCAGAAAAAAGTGACCATGTAAACTGCTGAATTGTCAGAAAAGCACAACTGGTTCACTGATATCAGGGAAGGGAACTTGCCATCCCAACCTAGTTTGGCCTATTACGTGTTTGACTCTCTGAAATGGCTTACCAAGAAAAAAGTCCACCAATAATAAATGTGGCTTTATCAGTGTTGATCACATCCCAAGAGCAACAAAAATACATATAACATGTTGATCTCCCATGGCAGTGTGGACATGGAGACGACACCTAATGTAGTCTTCAGGTGAAGCAGGGTTTGGTGGCAGGAAAGAATTGGACCAGGACACAGACACATATTTCAATCCCCGTTTTAAAGCCATACATTCTGTCCCTATTTGACTTTATTTTATTATTTAAAGTTGAATAGCAAAACAAAAGGCAGAGTGGTTGGAGCATAGAAGTTTCTCTGCAGTACAGGCTGAGGAGATGCAATATGGAGGTGCTACAGTGCCACCACTGGCGAGAGGATGTGATTACAGCGTGACAAGTTTACAGAGGCATTACAAACGGGGACATAAGAATTTATAATGGAAAAATTGATAGGAAGTGCACGCAAACATAGGGTATTAATATATCATAGATGTCTACCTGCGGGGGAAAAAAACGAATTCAATCTTGAAGTTCTGACACTCATGAAACATTATCTTGTGTTTAGTATATCTTCTGAACCTCTTCAATTTAATTGCAGCCTCGTAACTCACTCACAGGCATCCTGTATTCCCCAAGCATAAATAAATCAGAGACTGAGTAGCACAGTGTATTATTAATACACTGTTCTTTCACCTCTTTGGCCTGGGTTTGAATTCAGCCCAGACTAATAGAACGAAGGTCTCCACTCTCCACCCTCTATAAAAGGTCCACATAAAATGAGTCTGGGCAGTCTTAACTTGTTTTTAACACACAAGCCCACAGCACAAAACTGCCTTTAATATGACATTAATTGGGAATGCCTGGTATGAGAAATGGAAATGTCACAATCATGCAATCATGCTATGTAGTGGTTGGGGTAGAGTAGAGGGTATTTTGCTCTGCAGCTGAAAATGCTTTATGTTCACACTGGATGCCTGAAATGGGGAATAGCTCCATTCTTCAGTATTAATAGCCTTCACCAAATTTATAGAAAGGGGAAGAAATAACATACAAAAGGTTGAGATTGGTAAGCTTCACGATGGATGTTACTAAATGATCTACAGCATCAAAATGTATTCGATCATGACAAATGTGTGCTGAAAACACACTTCATTTATCTTTACTGTAAGAGTTGCTGGCTCACTTAAGACTGACAATCAATTTTCAAACCTTTACAGACGTCATTCGATTGTTATCGGGTAAGAGGCAAGAGAGAAGGCTCCAGTCCAATAACAGTGACTCAACTGATACATCATACATATTCATTCATTCTGATAACAGCACACAGCAGCAACTGACGGCAACACTAGTGTAGCTGTCTGTTATCGAAAGAACATTCTTTTGTCTTATAAATATATGCTTAAAAAAGAGCAGAGATGCTGGCAATTACAGCATCTGTGGAGCAGATAAACTCATTTTCCACAACCACTTACCAATCCAATAAGTGGCATGACTATTGTCACTGGAAGAAGAAAAAGAAAATGGATTCACTGCTACAGGTCCACAGTCCAAGAATTGATATGATTTAGGAACAAATATATTGCAACACAATCTATTTTATGTACTCCCACTAGTGCATAAAAAACAGCTGCACTCAAATGTTAGTTTCTCATAAATGGGGTATACACTGCCAAAATCGGCCTTAGCTAAGTGGTTAGCAATTTTTCCTTAATTTTAGGTCATCTTCAGTAAATGCCAATTTTATTTGAAGGCCGGGAGAAGTCCTGTAATGCCCACTGTCAAATATGATAAGCATGGAAAGTAGATCAATTTTTTTTTTAAAACATAAAAGCAAATATAAAATGGATTTGACCTTTAAAAGATTTCAAAAAATATAGATTCTGGCCTTATTGTAATAGCTCATATCACCCATTAGCCACCAGCCTTCAATATACAATTGTTACAAATTTGGGTCTTGCCTAAGATATTCTCTAGGGTTCAGTGATACTCATCGGGGTCAATTTTAGGACGGCCGAGCGGGTGTGTTCGTGGCGGGGGGTTCCTAAAATTGGGGAATTCCGGAGCGGGTCCGGAGGCCGGCTCCAACCCACACACTTCCGGGTTCCCCAATGATGCGAATCGGTGTGCGAGCAGCCCCCGCATGTGGGACTCCCACCGGCAATTAAAGCCAGCGGGATGACAGTTTAGATAGTTAGGGAGGTACTTGAGGTCGTTGACAGACCTCATTGGGAAGAGATTTTAGCAAGGATGTGATTTTGGACTCTCCTCAGCGTGTTTTCCATGCTGTGGGAAACACTCCCTGTTGTTGCAGACATTTTTCAGTCAGCTGCCATTGGGAGATGCAGAGGATTCCTTGACAGTTGGAGGGGGAATACCTCATTCATTGCAGGAGGGCACTCTGTCACCTCAGACAAAGTTTTGCCTGCCACACCGTTGTCTCCACACTCAAAATTATTGCATCACACCCTAAACTCTGCTACTCTGCTGTCCAAACAAATTTACCTACTTTGCGGATCCCCTCACACTCACACCGTCAGGATTGGGGGTGGGGTGTTCCATAGCTGCATTCATCACTCCATTGGAGGACGAGCAACATCACCAGCCTCGCCAGGCACGCCGTCCACCTCCGCCACGTGGAACTACACAACACAGTGCTGCGCAACAGGCACCTGCACAAAGTAGTCGTGCAACTACACATACACCCACTGTAGGGTGACCCAATGGGTGGCATCAAGGGTGTTCATGGAGAACCTCATGAAAGGGCCTTATTGCACAAGCCAGTCATGAATGGCCAAGATGTGGCAGTAGTGGTGACACTATAATATGTAATGTGAGTTGATCAGAAATCAAATATAAGTAAAAACCATGACAAACCCTCAAACACCTTGTGCATCCCCTTCACGTTCAAGACACGTTGGCCTTACACTTCCTACTACACATATGTGATGCATGCCCTGTGGCTGCAGCACAGGTAGTAGCAGGTTGGGTGAGGCTGACCGTCAAAGAGATGCATGAGAGGGTGAGTATGAGACAGAGCCATGAGATTGTATGAGGATTGGGTTGAATGGTAGTGGTGGAATGAGTACTGGGGTGGTGAGGAAGTGCAGGAAAGATGAGGATGAGGGATCAGTGGGTGTGAGGAGTGATGTGATAGAGTTGTGTTGGCAGTGCAGAAGGAGATGTGGGGTGGGGACGGCGATGTGGCAGATGGAGTGTAGGGGAATGAGTAAGAGTACTCACTTCGGCTGACCTGGTTAGGTCATTGAAGCACCTCCTGCACTGTATGCAGGTGCATGATATGTTGGTGGTGCTGGTGACCTTCTCTGCCACCTTGAGCCAGGCCTCAGTGGTGGCAGAGACAGGCCACTTCCTCCCATCCGCCGGGTGGAAGATCTCCCTCCTCCTCCTCCTCACCCCATCCAGTAAGACCTGGAGTGAGGCATTATTAAACCTGGGAGAACCTTCCCCCTGGTCTGCTCCATGCTGTAATTTTGCCTATTTTCTGCAGCATCAGTCAGTGGAGGACTGCCCCTTTAAATAGGGCGCCTCCAGCTGACAGCCTATGATGCGGGTGCGCAGTCGACCACCCACTGCCAACCCGCCTCCCTACAAATGTTGGGCCTATCATCCCCGCAAGTGGTCGGAGCATTTTATAATTAGGGGCGTGCCCATACTGCCCAACATCTAACTGTATAATAGTGTAACCCAGGGGTGTAAGAAAAGGAGGTTGTTGTAAATTGAACTGGGTATTTGTGTCTTTCATGTGTACCTCTCCAGCCTTTTCAAAGGATTTTAACAAGGCTTTTGACAAGGTTCCACATGGCAGACTGGTCAAAAAAGTAAAAGCCCATGGGATCCAAGGGAAAGTGGCAAATTGGATCCAAAATTGGCTCAGTGGCCGGAAGCAAAGGGTAATGGTCAACAGGTGTTTTTGTGACTGGAAGGCTGTTTCCAATGGGGTTCCGCAGGGCTCAGTACTAGGTCCCTTGCTTTTTGTGGCATATATTAATGATTTAGACTTAAATGTAGGGGGCATGATTAAGAAATTTGCAGATGATACAAAAATTGGCCGTATGGTTGATAGCGAGGAGGAAAGCCGTAGACTGCAGGAAGATATCAATGAACTAGTCAAGTGAGCAGAAAAGTGGCAAATGGAATTCAATCCGGAGAAATGTAAGGTAATGCATTTGGGGAGGTCAAACAAGGCAAGGGAATACACAATAAATGGGAGGATACTGAGAGGCGTAGAGGAAGAGAGGCACCTTGGAGTGCATGTCCACAGATCCCTGCAGGTAGCAGGACAGATAGATAAGGTGGTTAAGAAGGCACACGGGATACTTTCCTTTATTAGCTGAGACATAGAATATACGAGCAGAGAGGTTATGCTAGAACTGTATAAAACACTAGTTAGGCCACGGCTTGAGTGCTGCGTACAGTTCTGGTCACCACATTACAGGAAAGATGTGATTGCATTCGAGAGGATACGGAGGAGATTTACAAGGATGTTGCCAAGACCGGAGAATTTTAGCTATGAGGAAAGATTGGATAGGCTGGGGGGAGATTTAATTGAGGTGTAAAAAATTATGAGGGGCCTAGACAGAGTGGACAGGAAGAACCTATTTCCCTTAGCAGAGAGGTCAATAACCAGGGGTCATAGATTTAAAGTAATCGGTAGGAGGATTAGAGGGGAGCTGAGGAAAAACTTTTTCACCCAGAGGGTGATAGGGGTCTGGAACTCACTGCCTGGAAGGGTGGTAGAGGCAGAAACCCTCATCACATTTAAAAAGTACTTGGATATGCTGTTGAAGTGCCATAACCTACAAGATTACAGACCAGGTGCTGGAAAGTGGGATTAGGCTGGGTAGCTCTTTTTCAACCAGCACAGACACAATGGGCCAAATGGCCTCCTTCTGTGCTGTAAATGTTTCTATGTTTCTAAGACAGAGGAAACATTTGGTTAAGACAACGCCATATATAAATTATTACGCTGCTTCATTTAATCGACAGCAAATGATTATATGGAGCAATAGATATGATCGGAATCACATAATTCAATCTGAACTTGTCTTCTTGAAATAATGAACATGCTACCCTTCCCAATGTCAGAGGGTTAGCGTGCTTAACTTAAACAAAATAATTTCTAACTACTCTCCTACATTCTAACTCTCTGATACTGAGCAAAAGCCTGCCCTAGTATGCTTTCTGTTCAAAAACCTGACTGTCCATGAGTGTCTCTGTCCTGATTTTATCTGTGTTCACAACTGGAGGGTAGGGTCTATGCTAGATAATTGCTGCTGAGTGTCTGGGACCAAGGACTTCCCAACACAATTGGTGCGAAGTGTTTATCGATTGCTGAGATAGGCTAATTAATTTCATGTTATCTTCAGCCTTTAGGGAAACAACTTCAATGCCTAGCTTTTTTTTAAAAAAAACACAATTTGTGTGAATACACTTTTCTTTAAAAAAAAAGACACCATTTAAGTGGTTTAAGTTTCCAAATCCCTTCTGTGGAAAAATTATTTTAAAAATCCTAAAATGTGACCAACATTTAGGATAAAACATGGTATATAAAAACAATGATGACTGTTAAAAAAAATGACCTTGGGAATCAAAGGCTTCTAATTCAACAAGTTAGAATGCATTTACTGTAGAGGCAGAATAAGATAGGAACCTTTAACACTGAAGATTATTAGTCAATTGATTCATAGGAATATTAGGAAAAGAAGCAGGCCATTCAGCCCCTCAAGCCTGTTCCGCCATTCAATTAGATCATGGCTGATCTGCACCTCAACTTTATTTACCCGCCTTTGCTCCATATCCCTTGATACCGTTACCTAATAAAAATCTCTCTCAATCTTGAACAGTCTAATTGTCCAAGCATTTTTGGGGAGAGAGCTCCAGATTTCTACTTGTGTGTGAAAAAATGCTTCCTGATTTCACTCCTGAACGGCCTAGATCTAACTTTAAGATTATGCCCCTTGTTCTTGATTCCCCCACCAGAGGAAAGAGTTTCTCCTCATCAGCCCCATCAAATCCTTTTAACATTTTAAACACCTCGATCGGATCACCCCCCAATCTTCTATACTCATGGGAATACATGCCAAGTTTTGCAACCTGTCCTAATAATGTAACCCCCAAGCTATGATATAATTCTGGAGAATCTGTGCTGCACCCTCTCCAAGGCTAGAGTATCCTTCCTGATGCCCAAAACCTATTACTGTGATTAAAAAAAAATCCTATTTCTACAAATTGAACAAGAGGTCAACCACAATCCAAGCCACTCAGTACAGCTCATTCAATACCATAAGCTCCCATGTATAACACACCATGTACACTGCATACAATGAATGCAATGTATGACAATATGCTTTAACTAATAAAGAATTACCATATTAAAAAAGTCGTTCTACTTGTCGACATAACCGCACATTAAAATATTTACAGGTACACACAAAGTAGGAACATTACTTCTTGTTCAGTTTAATGGCCCTGCAATATCATACAACCACATCATTTTATATTCCCCATCGATAATAAAATGCAATTACTGCTCAATTTAGCAATGCAATACACATGTGAACGGTGTCTTGAGGAACAATTCTTTATATTACTTTCATCATTAGCATTTAACCCCAAAATGACAGTGCTCCATAAGGAAAACATTTCAAACACCCTAAATGGTCAAGCTAATTATTTGGTCATGATGTGGAGATGCCGGTCGGATGGACTGGGGTTGACAATTGTAAACAATTTTACAACACCAAGTTATAGTCCAGCAATTTTATTTTACATTCACAAGCTTTCGGAGGCTACCTCCTTCGTCAGGTTCACATCGTTCACCTGACGAAGGAGGTAGCCTCCGAAAGCTTGTGAATTTAAAATAATTATTTGGTAGCTGTGAAAGTTTGTTATTTGATCAGTACTTAAAAAACACATGCATACCAAAAAAATGCAAGCAGTTGTCATTTCACCTACACAGCTATAAAGTAAAAAAGAATACAAGGTAAGTTTTTCCACATGAGCATTTCCTGCTTGGTATTTGTTTTGGGATGGCAAGGCTCAATGCTGGGAGCATGCAAAAAAAAATTTACCTAATAGTGCCTAACAAGTTTGCAACATCCAAACGGATCTGTTATTCAAACCCACATAGCTGACAATTATTGTGGAATTTGAATTTTGCTCACAAATATTAAGTAGAATATAATTTCTATTCTATCATAATTCCTTTCATTCCAGATAAGGTATGGTAGAAAATGTTCCATACAGCACACTTTCCACTCACCAGTAATTCAGCATGAAGTCAATTCCCGATGAGGCATGCAGATTGACATGCGGCTTCTCTAATGTTAATCTGCTGTACATATTGCAGGCTGTTTAAATTCTCGTGATACACAAAATCTGGGATCACAGAATGGCATCAGTAGCAATAAATGGCAATCCTGACAGATGTTGTTAAGGAGAGCTTTGACTCATTACAAGTTGACAGGTGTAGGTCACCATTTCATCAGTGACCTTGATGCCCAGCAGGGTTTAACAATGCCCTTAGGAAACTGACAGACTATCCCATGTAATCAGGGATCATCTAACAGTTTAAGCCCTGAGTTTGGCTTCATAAGCCATATAATACATTTGCAGTATCATTTTTCTGACAGTCTACTTCAAACAACTGCAACTTTCAGTCACCAATCTTTTATCTGGACAAGTCAGGATTCAACTGTAGTACCAGTCAGCGAAAGATTTGATTATTAAAAACACAAGGAACTTTCCAGAAAATTAACCAGAAATCCAATAGTTTTGATCTTGCCAAAACGAACATCGCATGTTCAGATTCCTGCCAAATCAATTATCTGCTAAGACATTACAAGCTATCTGTTAATTGTAAAACAGTAGAAGCATGTTAATGAAAATGTCTTTGTGGCATGCAATTCATTTTCTTTCCTATCAAGCCATTCATTTTCTTTCCTATCAAGCCAGCCATTTTCATCACCAAGTATTCATTTTCTGCAAGAAAGTTTATGTTAACAGTACTGTCTGCCTTTTGGGTGAGATGTTAAATCAAGGCCCCGTTCATCTGTTCAGGTGGTCGTTAACGATTCCATGGCACTATTCAAAAAGGAGCAGTGATATATCCTGACCAACATTCTTCCCTCAACCACCACCACCAAAAAACAGGTCAAGGAATACACTTCAAAATAATTCATTGGTTGTAATGTACTTGGGAATATCCCAAGCATGTGAAAGGTGCTATATAAACACACATTTGTTCTTTACTTTACAATCCAGGGATCTGTGATCAGAATCAAGGGGTGGGGGGGGGGGGGGGGGGGAGTGGTAGAAAAGAGAACTCAAACTAGAAACCAGCAAAGAAAGCAATGTGTTTTAGTAACGTTTTCATCACATCTGACAAATTTGATTTTTCTCCCCCTGTATTTACAGACCTTTTCTTTCTTTAAAATGCATTCTTTCCTGCATACAACATACATTATAGACAATTATAGACAATTAAATAATTTGGGTAAATTTACAAACTCAGGAGCATTTACTGCATACAAAAAGTTAATATTTTACTCATGAAATTCATCACAATCAAGTAGAAAATGTAACAAATCATATTAGATGGTCAGTACAATACAGAACCAGTTTTGAACCGATCTCCTAAATCAGCAGATAAATTTATTCATCAAACCAATCTACCAATAACCTTACCTCTCATCTATTTGGTAATATGTCTGTGCTAAATAAATGCAATACAATTTTCTAATTTACAATATTAAATTTGTTGTGTATGCAGAGCCAGAATAAGAATTTCTTGGGGCCCTGGACGCCTAGAACATTTGGGGCTCCTCCGCACCGATCCATTAAAATACAATTTTGTAGCAAAATACATTAAGAAATAGATCTATAGAATGTTTATACACTGCATTAATAATAAAACAAATCATATCATAATATCTTATGTTTAAATGGATCTGATCTAGTGGTTGTATGTAGATTTTCTGCATTATGGTGAGTTTTACCCAGGGCATCTTATTTTGCTGGGTTTCTGGTCCACACTCAGGTCCACACAGAACTAGGAGGGAAATTAGGGGAGGGGACCAGAACTATGGTTGAAGAGGTCGATTTCAAGGAGGCTTTTGAAGATAAGGAGATGTAACAAAGTGAAGGGGTTTAGGAAGGGGAGTTCCACAACATGGAAGCAAGATGGCTGAAGGGTCTGGCACCATTGGTAAAGCAGGGGTGGGGAGATTGCACAGTGGACTAGAGCTGAAAGAGCAGAGGGTGGAAGCAGGGAGAGAAGGCTGGAGGAGGTTGCAGACTTGGGAAAGAGCGGGGCTGCGGAGGGACTTGCAAATGAGGATTTTGAAGTCATTATGCTCCGATGGGAAGCCAATGTAGGTCAGCAAAGATAGGGTAATGGGTGAGCAGGACTTTGTGCAGAATAGGATGCAGGCAGCAGACCCGTGAATGAGTTGGAGTTCATGAAGCTGGGGAGGCTGTCGGGAAAGTCAAGTCTGGAAGTCACAGATGCACAAATGGGGTTTCAGTGATGGCAAGATAAGGTAGGGACGGAGACAGAGAATACTACTGAATACATAAACTGATAGGAGGAAACCTATATAATGAGATTTTAATATACACATTGTAAAAGTCGTGCGCATTAGAAGTGTACTGCTCATCCTGTGTACCAGCAACACGTTGCAAAACTTCTGTTTTGAAAAATTTGGAAAAAAATTTTTATCAAAAGGAATTTTATTTTATGGCAGTATTATCTCATTTAATACAAAACCAATTATGTTTTCTTAAAACTCTCATGCACTCTGATCTGCATCTTTTACTATTGCTTCATTTTTGATTCCACACCTTTATACGCACATCCCAACCTACAACAACACTATTTGGACAAATCAGGTATTAATTCATAATAAAGCTATACACAATGCATTTTATCCTTGGCACAGTTTTTACAGGACTACATTTAGCAAGTTGTCTTTCTCACTTTATTATTGTATATTGCCTTGCGCATGAAACCTTCCTGAATACAACTACTGCTGTACTTACATTTGTAATATAAACAACACTTCATTGTTAAACTCACCGAAGCCTAAATATACAGAGTCATAAAGTGAGAGGGAATTCCAAGGTGAACAATATTTTGGTTCAAGGAACCCTGTCCCATATTCAAGTCCAAAACATCAGGACAACCTTTATACCATTTAGGCTAACATTAAAATAAAAATAGGATTTACACAATCTCCTTGAACTTAAGATCCAACTATTTAAACCTACATTTCTGAAATAAATCGACTTGTTCATAACTAATACATTTCAGTGGTATTGCTCACAAAAAGAAGCAAGGGGCCAGGCCTTGGCTGAGAGGAACAAACAACAAAGAACTTTTGTTTATATATAATGGATAGATAGGTTCACATTCAGCATAGTGCAAAAACAAAAAACTTGTATTTCTGTTACCATCTCGCAAAGTTAGACTCACAAGATAAGTATTAGATTCTCAGGTTACCAATATTACCACCCTTGAGCTTCAATTTCAGAACTATCATACGCAGGTCAGTCATTTAAAGTTATATCCTTCAATGGCAGTCCTTGGCACCCTCAGCAATGCACAAATATCAAGTAAATGCAACAACATTTGCAGACTGCAGAATGTCATGTGACTGAACCTCCAGGAATAGTCACAACCAGAGTTGGCAACCCGACTCTGGACCTGTCCAAACAGTAGCAGTAGCTTGTCTCATATCACTGGAGTACCTTATTAGGCTACTAAGAATGCACAGCAGATATTCGCACAACTTTATCACTCAATCAGCGCATTTAATACTGTTTAGCTGTATAAACTGCATTTCTCTTCTTTACACAGAGGGAGCAGACAGGCTGAGTCCTCAGGCTACAGGGTGACAGTAGGATTACAAATGTAGGAATTATCAATGTGTTACCACAGATCAATCAGCTTACTACAAACAGACGCTCGGGGCAATATTAACCTAACCCACTGGGCAGGAAACCCACGGGATCGGGTGGAATGCTGGTTTACACCCCGCCCAATATTACTCCATTGAGATCAATCGGGCGGGGTGTAAAAACTAGCATTGCACCCGATCTCGTCAGTTTCCTGATGGATGGGTTAAGTTAAAATTGCCCCCTTAGACTGTTCAGCTTGAACGGGGGGGGGGGTGTCTAAGGGACACTCAGAACACTCAATTTTTAAAAAATAATAAACTAGCTATTTTATAAACAGTAAACATTTTCACCATTAAATGTATATAATAGTATACAAAATGGAGAAACAACATTTTTTTAAAAACAAATATACGACACTGGATTTTTAATTTTTAAACATTCCTCCTCCTCAGGTTTTCTAGAATTTTTCTTTACAATTTATCTCAATTTGAGAAAAATTGGAAACAGTTTAGTAATAGAAATAAGGCTTATTTACAAATTCTACAGGAATGCTTTAAGACTACAAGAGGTCTAGGTTACAAACAGTTTACCAGCACGTGCAGTTTTGATGGATCAAGAGTAACCTTTGACCTCCAAGGAGAATTAACATTGCCTTTCAGTTTCTCCCTACATTCAAATAAAAGGATCACAGGGAAGAAAGCAAGTAAGTCAGGAGGCTGAATGAAAAGCAAATGAAATAGTGTGAACATTACAACTAGTGTGAAAGACTTTAAAATTTGGTCTGGTTGTAAGGAACAGCAAACTCTAATCCAATTATATCCCATGAGACTGCACATGGCTGTACAGCAGCAACTGGGATTAAGGGTTCATTCAATGCAGACCTTTATGAAACTGTAGGTTCTTTGAGGACAAAAGCTAGCTATACTTCTAGAGAGATCTCTGGCTTCCTTGAAACAGAGCAGTTAGGCATCTCCAAAATGAATTAACAAAAACCTCCAAGAACACAAATCTTACACTTTTGAACTGTCAGAGAAAAAAATATTTCAAACTTTTAAGCTGGAGTTATACTACACTTAACGTCAAAATGGTCTGATACAGCCTCCTGGAAGAATCTCACACTTTCTAGCTTTAGTGTGCTTGATAGTCTGTCAAGTTACACTCCCACTTTTGTGCTGACGTGCATCTAACGCCACTTTGCAGCGATGCAAAAGTGGCAGTGTAACTACATCCTGAATCCCATATTATACAACATTTAGGGTGGGCAGATATAATTGATCATCAATTTAATGATATTTCAGGAAAATATTTTTGGGTGGGCAAACAAATCTAGAAATTCTTTTATACACCTAACCTAGGTACTATAAATATATATAGATTATATGCACACTTTTATTGATGTAACATCACACTATTTTTTATAACTGGGGAGTGACATGTCTTCATTGGTGAAGGCTATGAAAATTATAGGATGAGAATCAGCTATTTCAGCCCATTACAAGCAAATGGCAGAGCAGGCACGAGAGGCTAAATGGCCTACTCCTGTTCCTATGTTCCTATAAAATCTGATTATCCATCATACATTTTCCATTCTTCACAAAACAAGAATTCTGAGAGCAGTTTCTCAAATAGGACAGACTATATCACAGAAAGGACAGTTGGTGAAGGCGAGAGTTTTATTGCATACAGCGACCACATCAAATCAATTCGCAGCTCTGTAACCAGCAGGGGCTTGGAGGTCAGTTTCTGACCCACTGAATTTCTACATGGCATTGCATGAACTTCAAGTGGTTTTAGCATTTTTAGTGCCTTTTATAGTATTAATAACAAAATAATAACAAATAACTTAATAGGTTCTGTATTCCAAAATATAAACTACAACTCAGCATATTGCCACAAGTCCTCGTCAAGGTCAAGGTGACTTGACGACTTGTGGCAGTATGCTCAGTTGTTAAGGCTATAAAAGTTTGCTCTGTGGAAGCAGTGTGCTCGATTGCCTTCTCTCAATCCATGCTCTATGGCCTAATGCAAGGAAGCAAAATGATACTGGCAGTAATGTTAGTTGTCAGGGCAGTACAGATGAATAACTGCGAAAAATTTAGAGCAGAATAAGGTAGGACAGTGAGGAGGTAATTTGATTAAAACAATGGCTTTCAAGAAAACTGAAAGAGAAAAAAGGTG
Organism: Heptranchias perlo; assembly: GCF_035084215.1. Lineage (NCBI taxonomy): Eukaryota > Metazoa > Chordata > Chondrichthyes > Hexanchiformes > Hexanchidae > Heptranchias > Heptranchias perlo. The sequence goes on from NC_090357.1 coordinate 8,536,710, forward strand.
TCTTTGGAACTAAAACATTTTGTAAAGTGAAGGATCAGTTAAATCTTCACAAGGAATTGGATGATCACGAAATTGTGGGTAACAGGAAACGGCAATTGGAAATAGAAAAATCTGAGCAAATATTAAATAGATATTATTGTAAAGGGCAATTAATCATAATGGAAGATGCTAATGTTATATGAATTTCACAATACTAAGAATTAATGCAAATATTAACATAGTATATACTAAAGTATGATCACTCATTGTCTGTAGTTGGCATATATTGAATGTACTTAGCCATTCTTACTAGAGGTGTGAAGATGGGAGAGTGCAAGAAAGAATATTAAAGATACTGTCACCATTAACACCTCTTTACAAGAAGTTGCAATGAATTATGAACATCCTCTTTTTTTATATCTTTTTTGTTTAAATAGCAAGTGCTGACAAAGAAAGAACTTAGATTTACATAGTGCCTTTCACATCCTCAGGAATGTAAAACAGTAATTAACCCAGAATACTTCAATAATCATGCAATTTCAGCTGTGTAGAATCACCCTCACACTGTCTGGTTCACCTTCCCAATGTCATGAGCACTCACTATTTGATTTAAAACAAAGACTGGCAGGAAAAAAGCAAAACGAGGATGTTAAAGTTAGATCAGAATTCTTAGTAATCATTTGATTTCAAAATGGACACTGCTGGAAAATTTGTTCTTTTAAGTTATGGCTTGATAATAGCTGATTTAAGAAATCTTTCAAAAAAATATACAGGGTTCATTACATTTGAAATAGTCATTTCAGCCTGTTCTGTGTTGCCACTTCTCCAGTTTCCATGTGACATAGCTCCTTTTATGTAGCCATTAGGAGCGGTTTCACGACCACACAAATAATATCTTTGATGTTTTCCTTTAACTTTCATCAGTTATTTCGCCAACTTCAATAAAAATCTTAAAAGTACACAATTATAGCACCAACTAAGTTAGCCATCTTTCTCAATAAGTCAGTAAAAAAACTTATATTTGACATGCTTAAATGACTGAAATTATGTGCACTGTTTGGCTTCATTCTTCCTAAATTAAATACAGCCAAGAAAACAGCAGAAGAGAGGTACCATCAATCCTGTAAGGATTGCTAAAGTCTGAGCTTAATGAAAAATGTGCTCGTAGGAAAGTTTTGTTCCTTTAAAAGTAAGACAAATGATAAAAATCAGTTTCAGTGCAAGTAGTACTTGAACCCATTGCTATAAATATACCTTTAGATGATATTAGTCTGAATTGCTTTGCATTTATATAGAAGGGTATAGAAGATTTGATTTTGGTTTTAACAATAAGTGTGCTTATCTATATAAAAGCTACAGGACTGAATTACTGGTTCTACTGACAAATGTTTTCCATGTTGTATTATAACTGAAAAATAACGTTTTTAGCATTCAAAGTTAACTGGACTGCCACAAACCTGGCAAAAGACCTCATATACGACTATACTGTCTCAACAGTGCACACTATAAACCAATTTAATAATCTCTGGAGGTTCAACCTAGGATTGACCATCTCATAAATCAGTGTTGTCAAATCAGACACTATGACGCAAAACAGAGTATCTCTGACACCCTGCTACTATAGAACAAAAAGGCACAATGTAGACTGCAGAAATTCAATATCCTATTTCCTCTCACTTCTTTGTTCCTTTAAACAGCAGTATCATTCTTGTTAGCTTCAGTTTAGTTTGAGGCATTTGCTAAAATCTATAGTTTACAAAAAAACTAGACATGTTAATAAATACGAATTTTAAGCTTTTCTAAAACAACAATTTGCATTTATATAGTTCTTTAAATGCAGAAAAACATCCCAAAACACTTCACTGAGGGGTAATCAGACATAAATGGCCGCTGAACCAAAGAAGGAGCTATTCGGAGCAGTGACCAAAACCTTGGTAAAGAGGTGGATTTTAAGGGGAGTCGAGGGAGGGGACAGGCGGAGAGTCTTTGGCAGGGAATTCCAGAGCGTGAGGTCTAGGCAGCTGAAGGCGTGGCCACCACTAGTGGGGTAAAAGGAGGCAAGGATGCACAACAGGTCAGAGTTGGAGGAAGGTCGGGGGATGCAGTTGTAAGACTGGAGGAGGTGATGAAGGTAAGCAAAGATGAGGCCATAAAAGGAATCTAAATATAAGGGTGAGAATTTTAAATTGGAGGCATTGGAGACCTGGAGCTAATGTAGATCAGCAAGGACGGGGTGCTGGGTGAGTGGGACTTGGTGCGAGTTAGGATACGGACAACAAAGTTTTGGATGAGCTGAAGTTTAGACAGGGTGAAAGATGGGAGGCTTGCCAGGAGAGCACGAGAATAGTCGAGTCTAGAGGTGACACAGGCATGAATGAAGATTTCAGCAACAGATGGGCTGAGGTAGAGACAAAGGCGGGTAATGTTATGGAGAGGGGATGTAGGCAATCTTTGTGATGGAGAGGATATGGGGTCGGGAGCTCACATCAGAGTCGAATAGGATACAGAGGTTATGAATAGTGTGGTTCATCCTTTGACAGCTGCTGGGGAGGGGGGTCTGAATCGCTGGAAAGGGTACAGAGTTTGTGTTGGGACTGAAGATGATGGCTTCAGTCATCCCAAATTTAGCTGGAGGAAATTGCAACTCATCCAAGACTGAAGCAATTTGTATGTGGAAATTTTAAGTATCCACACAGAATACCAACCACACATAGTATAATGCATTCTACTTTAATATATCTGAGTCACTTTGTCATTATAACTTGGTTGGCCATAAACACCACAAGACCACATCATCATGCTCTGCCTTCTGTCAATGTCATTTTCCTGTTTAGAGCTTCCCAATTAATAGTCCAACCAGTTTCAGCCTCCCATGTGGCCTTTTCCTTTTATTGCATGCAAAATACTCAGAAATTCAAGCTTCTCGGATAAACTATTCTTAATTTCAACCAGATTCTTTAGTCTCCACTTTTAAACTAAAATTGCTCTGAAGAAATTATATTAAGTTCAATTCAGGATTACAGTATCATGCAAAGAATGCTGTCTGATGCCTTAGTTAGTAAATCCAACCAGCTAATGTTGTGCTGAGCTATACAGACCAGGCAAGTCTTAGGTTCAATATCTGGTCGATGCTCAACTAACTGATGTTAGCCAGAACAGAAGCAGGGGGGCTGCAATTAGTCTTAGCTCTGCTAGGCTAGGAGTGGAGAGTGCAGAAGAAAAAAAATCAGAAACCATTTGTATTCCTAATCATTGTCTAGTGTTCCCTGCTGGGAAATACCCATGTGCAGATGTTGGGTAAGGACAGGATCACGATTGGCTAGAATACCCCTTCACTGATAACCTTCACTTCTCTTTCAGCACCTTCATGACAGAAAGTGAGAAAATTGGCAAAAAAAATGTACAAAACAAAGCCAGAGTCATCTAGATGGAAGTGTGTGAAAAGGGGAGAGGGGTTCAAAAAAAGAGTAAACCAGATTCCCATTCCAGCAATATTGGTGAAAACCATGTGCACATTGTGTGAAAATTAAATTTGGCTCAGCTGTGATGATCCTTGGAGAACAGGAGAAAATTGGCAGGGGGGCTTAGTTTAAATAGGCAAATCTCTTCCTTTTTATTTTATACAAACTCAGCAACAATCAAACTTGTGATGGTAACCACATCACACTTTTGTCGTACCACACAAGGAACCTGAATTCAGATGATTCTACTTATTTATAAAGGAGCAATTTAACAGATACAAATTTTAGAACAATTCTTTTCAGCCTTTACACATTACTAGCATTCAGATCAATTAGACATGATTATTTTCAGTTATTTTTAAGACAAAAAATCAATTAGCCTGAAAGCATTAATCACTGCAGCAGACAGCATCCTGTCACCTGGTTAGCCCTACTCACTTATTCCTGGGTGAAAGATTTTATCAGCAGCCATAAACAAGTGTGAGTAGATAACCTTGTGCACACTTACCTGCAGCTGCCAATAATGGAAGTGAAATAAATTCTCATTCTGGTTGTTTTTCTAAATAGAATTGAAAGGGAGTTTGGGTGATTCTCCTCTCTATTGACCCCTGCCAGCTCCATGTAAAGACCTATGCAAAAAATAAACCTACCTATAGAATAGATTTCATGCTGAAACCTATTTTAAATCATGTAAACTCTCAGCAGATTTGTGGCCACATCCACCCCATAAATTGAACTGCTACAAATAATAGGTTCCTGTAGAAGCACATGTAGAACGTACTCTAATTTTACAACATGCAAATCAAACTGTTTGGAAGAGAGTTAGCAATATAAGCATATCAGCTCTGTTCAATTCAAATAAAAAGAAAATAAATCAGCAAATACTGGAAATCTGAAACAAATACAGAAAATATGGAAATACACCGCAGGTCAGTCAGTTTCTGCAGAGAGAAAAGGCCAGATTGCCATTTCAGACAAATTCCTTCTTCAGAACAAGGTTTCCAGCATTTTCAGTTCTACTCAATGTGGATTTGTCAGTAATACAATAGCACTGGCCAGCATAAACAAGGCATTTAATTGTTATGCCCAGGGAAAAGACTATATACTATAGCAGCAAATGGGAAATGATTGATGCATCACAATTGAATGCTTCGAAAAAGTCCATGGTTGAAATTTGAAGTTACAGAGCTCTGGATACCAAGAACAGCAGCTGATAATGGTTTAAAGAGGCTGGATAGCAAAGTTGAGTCCTTTCAGCTCTGAGCTGAAAATGTTTCTTCTCTCCAAAGGTTGTAAAGATCCTAAGTGAAACAAGTTTAGAAAGTCTTAACTGTGAAGGGTTTTTATATGGTAAATAGGAAAAAAAAACTATTTGCACTAGTCAGTGAACCGGTAACCAGACGGCATAAATTTAAGATCATCACCAATAGAACAAAGGGAAAATCATTTTATTCTAGCACATAATTGAGCACAATTTGACTATCTCACTGAAAGTGATCACAGCTTGGCAGTTGTGTGAAACAGAAAATATTGCATCTGTGCAATAGGGTTACTAATTATAGCTTGTAGGTAAAACAAATGACTGGGGCAAAGTTGAGAGTGCTTTATTCTGCATCTACTCTGACATTGGCATTGGATGTCAAAGAGAAAATATGCCTATTTTCCCGATAGTGATGTCCTTCATCTTGAGGAAGAGAAATATTCACCAAATAGGATCGCTAATGGAACCCAAAAAAAGAAGTCAAAATTCATATAGTCAGAACTGCATATAACTATTTCATAGTGAAGGGACTACACATGGCCACAGCTGGTTTGGCATTCAACATGCACTTAAGGGGAGGCTTGATGCACACATGAGAGAGAAGAGAACAGAAGGATATGGGGGCAGAGTGGAAAGAGGTAATTGGAGTAGGAGGAGGCTCTCCTTTCATCTTGTTCACTAATTAGTTAGCTGAAAGCCACGATTGGAGTCTGTTAGCTTGTCAAGCAAGCTCTCTGCTGGCAATCCAACTTTGCTGAACATATCAAGTTGGTCAGCCTCCAAATTTCATTCACCAACAAAATTTGTCAGCTCCCCTTGAATCATAAAGAAGCTCAAACAACACAGCCACTAGTATGCAGAGCCTCCACTCCCAATCCCAGGCCTAACTAACCCCCAGGACTCAAGACCAAATAGTCTACCTCAACTATCCCATTCCCCTCCCAACCGCATTGATTACAATGCAAGTACAGTCACATCAAGAAACCTGGATGTACCAATGCATTCCTCCCACAAGCACCGTGTAATCAGAATGTACGATGGCTTCACAAAATGCATGTGTGAATGTACACCTATGTGTACAATGGCTTCATTAAACATATATGCGAGCATACACTTAATAGTACAATGGGCACATAAAATGTGTGTGTGCTGGTATATCTATATGTACAATGGTATCATTAAACATATATGTGAATGTACTTTCTTGAGAATCCAATAAGGAAACCAGAAGCTGGAAGGCAGACCTCATACCCATTATCTTTACACACTGGATGATCAATAATTGAAGAGCTGAAGACCAACTGGTCTATGCCAATGTTTATACTCCACATGAGCCTCCTCCTGCTCTAAATACTTCTTCCCATTCTGCCCCTGTATCCTTCTGTTCTCTTCTCCCTCATGTGTGCATCAAGCCTCCCCTTAAATGCATCAACACTATCTGCTTCTTTTAACATCCCCCTGCGAATGGCATCTGAAAGACAGCACCTCAGACAACGCAGCACTCCCTCGGTATTGCACTGAAGTGTCAGCCTAGATCATGTGCTCAAGTCTGCAGTGGGCTTGAACCCACAACTGGCTGACACAGAGGCAAGAGTGCTAACAATGGAGCCAAACTGACACTTATACGTGTATTGAGAAAACAAGATCTGGAGAAATAGGAATATCACAATCCATAATGTTGGAAAAATTGGTGCAGTGTTGCAAAACAGTCCTCAAATGATTATCACATTTGGAAATATAATTGAAGAGAAACTGATAACCGTTGTTACTAGTGCTAAAAGTTAAAAGTTGAAAAAGAACCATCCTTCATTGAGTTAAAGCATTTTGCTTCCAACATTCAAAATAAGAAGCACACACAAGATCAGAAGTGGTCTAAATCCTTGCTTATTCATCCGTACTGACAAGACTCAACCTGTAAATTCCTTTCTATCGTCTAGTTCTAGATGAAGGTAAACAAAGCTGGTTTTAGGATAAATAGAGAATGGTCACTATAGTTGTAATGACTTCATTTATTAAATGAAACTCTGTTCCATTTACCATAGGTTTTGCTTTGGATAAAGAAAAATCCCATTGGATTAGCATGGGATGGTGCGGGCCGGGGTGGGCGGGGGGGGAAGAGGGAGAGAGAGAGAGAGAGAGAGAGAGAGAGAGAGAGTGTTTTGATGTGGGTTTCCAGTATTTTCTTGTTTCAGATTTCCAGCATCTGCAGTATTTTGATTCTTTTCGGGCATTTTTACGAGAGAGAGAGTCTTACACAATGTCGCTTTCTCTTGCCCTTATTTAGTGACCTCTATAATGATTCAACAAAGCACTTGTTGGAGGAGGAAAGGTGAGAACACCTAACGTAAGATTAATATCCAAGAGCTCAAGCTGAAATCCAACAAAGGGAGCTTAAAATCCATCTTTTTAGTCACATTAATTAAATGAGCACCTAGTGATTCAAGTTGCTGATAGGCATTTTTTTTTAAAGTGAAAGTCTATTCCAAGGATTCATACAATCCAAGCATACAAAACTTCTAATTTTTACTACATCCCTTGATAAGGTTTCAATATGCTTTTTATCAAAAAGGATCAAAGACAAGAGGCATTCCCTATCAATTGAGCCATACTACCAGATTCTTTTTGCCACTGAAAGGTTCCTTTGTAAACCTGCTGATTACAAACCGGAAGCAGATTAGCAAGAACAGCACAAAAAATGAACAAAATCAATCCAACACGCAGTTTTAGCAGGGATAACAGTGGAAAACTGGATAATAAAGAGCAAATCGTTATTAAAATTATTCATATTCATGACTTAAGATTGATAAATTGAAAGGAGTTTTCCTCTCAGGACCAAAGCACGGAAATGAATTAACATCCATTTTTCAGTTCCTGTATTTAGATCTGTACTTACTTGTAAAATGTGGTATATAAAGATGGCACCTTCATGAACATTTCAGTCCTTTAAATATAGAGATTCAATATTATGAACAGATTTGTCTTATAAAACAGTATCAATTTATATTCCAGAATTTACTGTACAGTCTACTTCTCTTAATTTAAATTGTTTAACTCAAACTATCTAAAATTCAATTTTTAAGCACTGAATTTCAACACTGCTGTGTTATTTATCCTGCTTAATTCAAAATATTAGACAGTTCAAATTTTATCAAAATGAACACCTTTGAATTATCAGAAATAGACTGTACATCATACTAAAAGCAATGAAAAGCAAAAATTTATCAGAATGGCCATTCCTCATTTTCTCAGTGGTTGTACCACATCTCACCATCCTCACCTCTAACAACAAGTGCAGGAAGCTCATGGGCTTCTTTGTCACTGTCCCAAGTTGAGCCGCCCTGTTCACAACCTCTGTTTTATTCGACTGAACTTCTGACCCCATCAGTTTGCCATATTCCATCAAATTCAGTTTATCTAAGGTATATATTACAGTTATCATACGTATCAGTTGCAATGTTGCCGAGACAGAGTATTTTACGTATATATAAAAAGATCTTAAAAACAGCAGAAAAATCATCGAGTCTTCCATTTAAGATTGGCTTAATTTTAAAATGACAAACTCAAAAGCTCAAAAGGAATCTCTTTAAAGCCATACCCAAAAATGTTACAGAAGTCATTTTTTTGGTCCCTCTGATGTTACTGGAAATATCCTTAATTATTTACTTTAATTATTTTTATGATATACAATATTAGAACTTTTATAGGAATATAGGGATGTCCAGGAAACGCCATTATGGTCCATCTGGCTGGTCCCAGTGTCCAGGAAATATCATATCCCACAATACCGGTCATACCCCCATCAACTTTTTCCACCTGGTTCTTTCCTCAGAATGTAATTTAATCTTGTAGCTCGGAATGTACCAAAAAAAAAATAGGCTGTTTTCAATGAACTGGGCAAAAAAAAATATCATAATTTTCACTGTATCAAAGTACAAGAATTATTAGTTTGGAAGAAATGTAAAAAGATGCAATTTCCCAAACTAACACGGTTGGATTAGTTCTCAAATCAATCAACGCTGAAATATGTTTTCATTCATTTTCTTTCCGACTAGGCCCACCCATCCCTTTTTAAAACATACATTTACACTATTTCTTCAATGGTGTGGAGCAGAGAAGAACCATTGAAAGAAACAAAATAAAACTAGAAAAAAAATCTGAAGCCATTCCAGCAGATGATCACGTAGTTTCTCACAGCTGACTAGAGGACATCACTGGCAGAAGCCTAGAAAGTCTTGTTGTCCTCTCAAGTGAGGACGGGGTGTTGTGTGGGGGAGAAAGTAATAAAATTACAAAGGAAAAGCTACAGATGTCATGCCAATGAAAGCAACACACTGAATTATTTACTGGACCATTCTTGCAATCACAACAATTATAAAACACTATTTGAGGCTATAGATACAAAAACTATAGTATTTGCACAATAGTACAGAAAAATCTGCTACTTCTCATTGTCATTTGTAAATTTCCAACAATCTAATACAATAATTACAGCTAATCTTACTAAACTGAAAGCATTTGCAAAGCAAATCATTTAATTATTAAAAAAACCTACACTTAAGTTAACAATCTAGGGAGTAATGTGTACCTGGTTGGCATTACCTGAAACGGCATGAAATCGTAAGAGCAAAACGGGTGGTTTATAACTAACTGTTATCTGAACCCCAAGATGAGATTAGTCTGATCAGTTATTTTACATATACAGTACTGAGGAACTTGTGGAACATTTACATTTTTTGATCCTTTCTTGGCTACCAGCAGGTATTGTGAGGAACACCTGCAGCTAATGTTTTCCTTACAGACAGCAACAAGATGATGTCCACTGCATCTTGATCAATGATATCCCACAATCTGACAGAAAACAGCATTCAGCTCCGATTAGAAAACATTCCAGTATTGCAACTAATCAACAGGCCAATACTTGGAGCCTTCATGCCAACTTTCAGTGAAGGAATTGTAGTTGCAATCTTATTAGTACACATCAGTGCAATGAACTGCTGCTTCAAACTGTCAGGAACACCAGTTCTGATAATGCCAACTGCATGCCCTTACTGCTAAGCAAACATTTCTAGGTCATCTTCAGTACTGCAAAGAATCACTTTCCAACATGGCCTATTTGCTCTTGGAGGGAAACAAGAGGAGGTTCACTAACAAGTGACACATCAATTACTGTTTATCTCATTTCCTCTGCAGTTTACAGTCAGCAAGTCCATTTTAACCATTTTTGATATACAAAAAGGGAACATTCCCATTTTTTCAAAAATGATGCTCTGTACATTGAAGAAAATTTAAATCTAAAATTGTTGATGTAGTACAAAAATGCTGCTGTATTCCTTAAAAAGGTCAACTCCAAAGTCAGAGAACTTTTTTTTTAAGATCGATTGCACAATCCTCTATGAAAGACAGAAAATTCCCACTTTCTCTGTAATTACATGTGCATGAGTAATATCTTTATTTCAGCAGCCCTTTGAACACTGCACTCTCATATCTGCTGTCAGTTAAAACTCAGAATTTTCCCCATTATTTTCAGTGCACTTTTAAGAAATGTGACATTGTACCACAATGTCTTATCTACAAAATCCACTTTACATTTTTGTTAGGTGCCCTTCTGGAATAATCCATATGGTCGAAAATGGATTTCTCAGAAACTTAAAAGACTTGAGGTTCTCTAAAAGCCACCGGAAAGGTGTAAAGGTTAACTTCTTTTATGTGCATGTTATTTTCTGTATGCTAATTATCTACCTTTTGGCTTCCTATTTAGCATCACTATTTCCTATGCATACAACTGCAAGAGCAATTGAAATCTTGCACAAGACATCTACACGAGCAACTTCTAGAAGTTGCTGGCAAAGCTATAACAGCCAGTAACTTGAAATGCTAGACAGATTTGAAATGCTGTACATTACTATTCGCAGTGGGAAATGCAGAGCTGCCCATCGATTGCAAAAGACTTTCTTCAGTCACACTATCAAATATCTTTCATTCATCTCACTGTAAATGGAGAACCACAGAATCTCTCTATGGAGGGCACTGGCTTCAACAGAGGAAAAGGTGTTTGTCATTGAAACTCAATATAGTACATACAGCATTGCGTCACTATAAAAGAACCTTACCCAAACTCCATTAGCTGTCTATACAGTGAATCGTAGAATAGATACATTTGTTCAAGGCAGGTTTGAAATCAAATTTGAACAATTCACTTTACAAAAAAAAAGTTTTAAAAGGTATTTAATGATTAGGATATCATCAGTTCTCAGTGAAAAATTTATTAAAGTTGAATGCATAATTTTTTCAACAAAAAAATGCTAACTTAAGGATGTCTCCCTAATGATTTTTCTGTTTTTTTGAATATTTTTGTTTGAACAGTCAATGCTGATGATTTTAATCAAGGGATGTGCTTGGGAGGTGTAACCAGGTCAAGTACTCTAAAGGAGCTACATGAAACAAGTTGAAATAATGTCACTAATCATCCTAAGTTAGTAACCATGACCTTGAAATTGCACCATGGGATAATCGCATATGACTGCTTAATACAGTAATCTGAGGGTTAATTCACATACCAGCTTCATTCAGTGTCGCATCAAATCTGTCTCTGCTGCACTGCAAAGCTGATGTTGGTGTGTAAACAGGGACTAAGCAGTAATCTCAGAGCAAGTAGCACTGGAGCTACTCCTCCTGAAATGCAGATCCCAAACTGCAATAAGAGCGCAGTATTCTGCAGTTCGGATTCAGAAGTTCAGAGTAGAGCAAGGTCGCAGCTAGTGATTTGCCAGCAAGGCAGAAGAAAATTTAAAATATAAATGAAAAGGCTTTGAAGATTTGGCTGTTCCTCCCTGGGGATCATGCAGGAAATCTTCTTAATTGGTTATAAGTTTAACTAACTGTCCTGTGCACATGCATTGCGTGTCATCACACACAAAGAAAAAACATCAACAGTATTCACAGCCATTTAAACCCAGAAAATAAGATTGGGTTTTGGAGAGCCAGTTCTACAAACCTGAAGCAAACTTGGAAGCAATTCACTTACAATTCGCTTCCTACATTGTGAATACACTGTGAAAATCCTCTGGCCGCTATTTTATCAAAGTTTTAACCGGTTTAAAACAAATAGGTTAATGTCTCCACTTAAATAGTGAACCAAGGAATTTCAAAGAAGCTCAATAAGCATTTGTACACTATTAATCTTAAAGTGCAATGTCAATCGTGATTTTATTGATAATTCTGGTCCTTTACAGAGCCCTGAAGAAAAATTGCAATAATTAACCAGAAAAGTGAAAAACACTCACAGATCTCCAAGTGAAAAGCATTTATTGAGAAGGTGGCAGAAATCACATGGATGGCTGAAAAGTATCAGAATGTACACAACTACACAAATGTCACTATAGACTAAAGATCCATTAGGGATCATTTTCTGAAAGCTTTTCTTTGGCTTTACTAAACAATGGCTGTTGGAAACACATGTAAGAATCAAAGTCAACAATTCCTTTCTTCTTCACCTCCAAAAAAAATTTACTACTTCCATCAGTGTCTTCCCAGAAATATATGCTATTACAGGGATAAATGCGGTTTTGAAAGAAACTCTTATTTTTATTACTTACACTATTAGAAGTTTTCTCCACAATGCATTTTAGTGTGGTATGACACCACGCATCAGGGAATTTCCATGTCTACTGATAATGACCATCACATTTCCCTCATTCACAACCAAAGCTTGGGCATTTCCAGAAAAATCTCAAACTGGGCATCTCTGTTATTTACAAAATAAGAGAGGGAGGAGAAGAAAGAGTTGCATAAAGGATAGAATTGGGAACACTTCACTTACCTATCCTCTAAGTTGGAAAAACAATTTATGAAATAGCTCACATTTGTTGGTGAATTTTAATGCTCATCAAGGTGAAAAATGTCAATGCTTGGGAATGGAATGCTTTCCTTTTTTGACATCCAAATTCAGCATAATGCTCTCTCTGTGCAGGTATAGCACAGTACAGCACTGTCTATTCTGCCACAATCCAATCTTCTCCAGCATAGCAAATCTGTTCTTTCTCCTACCACCCATCCTCACGGCTTCTGTTACAAGTTTGTCACTTCAGTGCCAATTTAGTTGTTTTGAGCTGAGGACATTTATGGTTTTCCAACAGTAGAAACATTTGTATATAACTATAGCTATAGGGAAAGACTTGAAATGCTGGAATTATTTCCACTGGTGCAGAAAAGGCTAAGTGGGCATTTAATAAAGATTTCTAAAATTCTGAAGGGTTTTGAGATGCTGAATAGAGAATATTATTTCCATTGTTTGGGGAATCAGTGACAAAGGGTCATCAATTTAAAATTGTCACTGAGAGTAAAGAGAGAGGTTAGAGGTTTCTTTACGCAGGCAGTTGTTGGAGCATGGAATGCTTTGCCACTGGGAATACTTGAGACGACTCACTCTTTTAGGGAAAACTGGATAAATATTTGAAGCAGAAGAAGTTACATGGCAGCGAGAGAAACTGGGCTCAAATTAAATTGAAGATAAACTATTCCTTGTACAAGAACATGGAGTCTGTGTATATGCCCTCAGCACCATCTTGACTGGTTGATCCTCTGCTCTCAGCTAGGAGCTTACCAAATGAATGGTAGCATTACCTTCATGATTAGCCTCCACCTCTTGGATACATATGCAATTAGTCTTAAACACTACAAAGCACAGCACAGTTAGATGCAGTTCTTTCTTCTACCTTGTCCTAACAAGTGGCTCAGTCTCAACCTCAGAAAAGCTACTGAAACATTTTTCCATTTTCCACACCACCCATACTCTCAGAGGTCAGTGAGCGAGATTGCCAATTTAGTGCCAAATTAGAAGCAGTTAATTGAATTGAGACTGTCAAAACTCATTTCACATTGGATCCATTATGGCCAGCAGAGAGAGGATACTTTCATTTAGTCAGTCTGGACTGGATCCTAGTGGTGAACGTGCTTAACCCACTGGACCATCTAGTCCCTACAAGTTCAAATGCTGAATGACAAATAGCCACATGACTGCAGCACAAGATGGCCTTGCACAGTTTTAGATTTTTGTAACTAACCCAACAGTCAATATATTGTTTCAGTAAATAATAGCAAAGTTTGACTTAATAATTACAACCACAGGGTAGTACATATCGTTACAACTCAATGCACCATATAACATTAAAAAACTTCAGACTTTTCTCTTCAGTGGAAATAGATATAGCTTGCCAGTGATTTTTTTATTAAAGTACTCAAGCCTCAATCTTATGAAACAAAAATCTATCTTAAATTAATTATTCCCATTTTGAAAGCATAATAACAGCTGCATGGTTGTGTGTTGTGCACCTGTATGTACTTCACCACCTCTGCACAGTGGCGCAGCCTTACTAGAGGTCCATAGCTCCCCATTAATAGACACTCCCTCTATAATATGCTCTCTGCCAACAAATGATTTTATATGGCTCCCAATAATAGCATTCTCCCAATTGCAACAATTTGCAAAAGATATGCCAGAAACAAAGGAAAAGAGGTGTTTGGACAAGATTCCTCTGAAAAAATGCATTAAAAAAATTAAATGAATGTGAGCCCACCATCTCTGCAAAAAAATATATACATTATGCATGCTCCCTAGTGCTTTAAACAGTGAGTAGCTGCACCTACTTAGAGGTTCCAGGTTCAATTCCCAGACTCTACTGAATTGGCTGATCTCAGATACAACTGGGCTCAGTGCCTGGAGTTGGCGAGGAAAATAACAGCCAAGGTTTCCACCCCTGGTTTCCATCCAGCAACTTCTGCTGGAAGTTCCTCTTATCTCTGTCTCAAAAGCTAGTGGGTTTGAGCCCCATATTACAGCTTACAATCTAAATCAAAACTCCAATGCAGTACTGAGGGAGTGCTGCACCGTCAGAGGGGTGCCAATTATATGAGACGTTAAACCAACCTGTCTGATCTGGTAGATCTTAAAAATCCCATACGACTATTCAAAGAAGAGCAAGTTGCCCAATATTCCTCCTCAACCAATACCACCAAAAAAAATTATAAAAAGATTAGCATAAAAAACAACCTGAATATGAGGCAACATCTCTACTCTCCAACCAATAAAAACAATCCACGACCCACGTGCAAGATGAGGATCATTGTTCTAGATAGCACTGACTGGTCAAGCTTACACAATTCCCTCTTCCCTGCTAGTTAATAGTTATTTTTTTAAATCACCTTTTAATGTAAGTAGCAGCAGCTCTTCATTTAAATAGCAATGAATTCAGATTTTTCACACTCTGAGGAGCCCTCTCCCCATCAGTCACCACAGCTCCCCTAAGCATGGCAAATTTTATTGAATGCAATTACTGATTGTTCCACACGCTGCTGAGGCAGCACAGTACCAACACACAATCTGGAAGCAAGAGAGAGGAAACTGGGAGCCAAGGCTAGAAAGTGGGGAGTCAAAGAGCAACATTGGAGAATCGAGACCAGACAGGAGAGCCGGTGCACATCCAAAGTAAGCTGCAGTGCAATAGTTGTAGCTGCTTAAGCACATTCAGCTAAGTGGGATACGCATCGGGAACCAGTTCCCCCCAGTGCATTTCAATGGACCCACTGCCTCCAGTTAGGTAGCACAAATAGAAATCGAAAGAGTCTGGGGAGCAAATTCCAGCCAGTAACCGACCGGAACAGCCAAGTCTTACAGCTGACTGAGCTGCACTTAAAATACGTCCGTGACGTGACCCAAACCTGCTGTCAATCAGAATCTGACCCAACCCCACTGTCAGCCAGAAATACTGGTAGATCAGCTATAAAAACAGCTGTTCAAGTGCCAGCAGGGAGTTTTTCTCATATGAGCATGAAGAACTTTGATTTTCAATAAGACAAACAGCTGCTGGCAAGATCAGCTGGCACTGGAACAGGTGATCTGCTGACATTTCTAGTTGACAATGAGGTCAGGTTGAGAACACATTTTAAATACAACTTAATCAGCTGTAACACTCAACTCTGTTTCCACTTTGGTAGAACAGCACCTACTATAACCACATTTGTATAAGACAAACCTTCCCACCTAACTTTCATCCCCCAAAAACAAATTTTCATTTTATAGGCAATTATATACAGTAAATTAACTGGTCATTCATTTTATGACTGTTGTTAGGACATTGCTGGTGCAAATGGCTGCCACAGATTTCATGGATAACAGTCACAGTGCTTAAAGTTAGCCATCATGTAAAACATTGACATAAGACACTAAATTGTATATGAGATGTTTTGGAGATATGATAATGCACTAATTACAAGTTCTTCTTTCTGTTATTAAGTGCACACCTGAGAACATTAGTTCAGTACAGTATCAGCCTTGGCTGTAATCTCCCTCCCCTTGCCAAACAGCCTGTAACAATAACTACCTAGGTTCACATATGAAGTATTATCACTGGGGTGAGGTACCGAAGGGCAGCCTGCATCCGTGGAACCATATCACTAAAGAGGTCAACGCTGCTAGGAGAGGAAGAGGGGGCAAAGGGGAA
The DNA here is from genome assembly GCF_035084215.1 of Heptranchias perlo. Classification (NCBI taxonomy): domain Eukaryota; kingdom Metazoa; phylum Chordata; class Chondrichthyes; order Hexanchiformes; family Hexanchidae; genus Heptranchias; species Heptranchias perlo. The sequence goes on from NC_090357.1 coordinate 8,552,909, forward strand.
AAATCTGATAGAAAAATCAAAGAAACGAAAACTCATTCTAACCATTACTAGATCAGGTAAGAGAAAAGCAAAGCAAAATTCCACAATAATGGTTTTAAGACCTCAAAAGAGTATTCATTCTTAAACGGTTTCTCAGCATGGGTTATTGTTCAAAAGACAGATAAAAAAAATGGGTTATACAATTATTATTATAGTTACAGAATTATTTCAAAAGGGGGAATAAAAACGTAAAGAAAAGTTTTTTTAAAAAATCTTTTGACTTTTTTTAAAATTACCCCTTTTTGGATAATTCTAAAACTAGTGTCTATAAACTGTTTCCAAAGTATCTCGGTCACACACTGCCATTTTTGAACAACCGAGGCTTTTACCACGTCACTAACCCCTTCTCTTGACCAATTCAATCACTTATTTTAATAATGTATTGGCAAACAGGATCTCAAGCCATGCTTCTTTTACAAACATTGAAAAGAAATGAGACGCACAAGCCATCACTCAAAACTAAAACCAATAAAACTGAAAAAATATATAATTGTAAAAAAATTATATTCCTCCTCTCACTGGTAGGAAGTTATCTGCAGCTACTTCAAGCTACCTTTGCTGATAATTAGTTCTTTCCAACTGCTATTCAAATCCACAGCAATTTCTGTGAAAGTTCCTAACCTTGTTTTGTTTGGAGAGATAATATTGCAACAAAATCTACAGATGAAGCCTACTTATCACAAAACAAAATCAAATCATTATTAAACACTTATGAACGTCCCCTCATTCTGCAAGGTGTTTCTTACCCTCTTTAGACTGTTCACACATGCACCATTCTGAGCCTTATGCGAGTGAAACTCTTCAGCTGCCCATTGAGGATTGCTCGTGGATAGCACAGGTTGACTCATTTTCCAATTTTTCCTCTTTCCAACAGAGCACCTTCGGTCCTCTCAATATCTCCCATCACTCCTCTCCCCATACAGCACCATTAAGATCAAAACTCAGCAAGTAGGGAAATTGTAGGGCAAAAGCTGCATTCTACCACTGTATAAAACAGGTATCATATTCTGAACATTAAAGTAAAAGTATATTTTCTGGAACCAAACACCTCTCAATTACCAATAGTTTTCTAGTGCACAACATCTTTACATTGCTTTATAAAATCTACTTAGGCTGCATTTATCCTAAAATTGCAGCGTTGCTGCAAAGCAACACCACTTCACATTGACGCTGCAGCTGTAATGTAAATGCAGCCTTAAAATACCACATCGATCTCAAACCCTTTTTAAAATGGATGCAAAATATAAATAATTGCAATAACCATATCTAGTAAGGATTTCCAATCAACCATTCTTCGCCCCCCCCCCCCCAACCCGCTTCCAATCTTTTGCTGTTGGTAGTCAGTAATCACTTTCCAATGTTCCAGTTGTCAAACCGCAGGTATGTCCCCAGCTACTCACAGTATATTGTTAATTGTTAAATAACACAGAGCATTAGAAAGCACAAATTGTGGTGGCTATCCATCATCAAAGTACCACAAACCAAGAGATACATTCAGACAACAACAGGATGGCACATATTGTTAAGTTGCAAAAGAAGGTTTGGCAAAATATTTTTTTCTACAACAGTAAATTCAAGAAATTACTACAAATCCATTTACAAATCAACACAACCAGACATCTCCAGAGATTTGAGTAGGTCATTTCACCTTCATCAGGGGTGCTCCCCCCAAGGAGTCCTTGGCCCTCCCCAGTCCCGGCCTTGCCTCTCCTTGCCGGCACTGGCTGCCAAAGCCCTTGCCCAGCGCTAACTTCATGCAGAGGACCATTCCCTTGGGTCCCCGACCCAATTTCCCACTCTCATCTTCCGGTCCTGAGGTCAGTCCTGTGGTCAATCCTGCCGTTTCAGGAGGGAGACTGCCCTGTGTTATTTAAATAAGGCCCGGGAGTTAAAATGGCCCAAGCCTCATGCGGAGCTTCCCATGAGGGGTTCCCTCCCATTCCAAACGTGCCCCCCAGTTAAAATCAAGACCATGTAGTCAGTAAGAAGGATTTGTATTAATGAAGTCTATAAAAAATCTGAGACATTTTGATGATTTCAGGACAGAAACTGCAGGAGAATGTTTTTAAATCAGATTTTTTAAGATCAGTTATTGGATTCATTATATATAGTAAAAATATAAAAACTTTCCTTTCCCTATAAAGTGATTTAATCCTTCTCACTTGCAAATTTGATGTCAGCTTTAAAGAATTCACCAGGGGACAGATGTGGTCCAGCCTACTCAGTGCACAAATACTATAAGGACCCCTAACGCACATTGAATGCTGAATGCCAACTTACAACTGAATTTCAGGGTTCAGTAGCCAATTTAATATAATGCATATGGATTACAATTTTGATTCCAAAAAATTGATGCACTCCTCAAGAGTGAAACTGAGGCATGAAATGTGGGATTAAGCCCATGATTCCTCACATGCTGAGGTACAAATTCCATACCTAATATCATGGCTTCCAGCTAAAACAAGGATTCACCTCAGCAGATGGGGTGGCCGGGTGAAATTACCAAAGAATGGGAATTTGAAAGATAATTTGCATTGTTGCAAGCAATGGGTTAGGGGTATTGTCATTATAAATTTATGGGTTGCAAGTCAGAAATTTCTGCCAGCAGCAAACTAAGCTAATAAGCACTTTGTATAAATCTTTCAGCAGGGAGTTCTGTCAAACCTCATTGTAAAAATAAAGTGCATTATCTCCCAATTTGAATTTCAGCAATTATCTCATCCACTTTTTCTTTTTAAATTAAACAACATTTTATTGCAATTATCTCGTATACTGACAGACCTGTCTCATTCAGGATACAGAGATCCACAATTGATGTTTTAGAATTTATTAAATCTAACCTTAAGTGGGCAAGTAAAGGTGACCGTCAAAACAAAGGATACTATAGTATCGAGACATATGCTCTTATTATTAATTATATTCAAAGCAATGTAAGGTTTTACTCAGATGAACAATGATGCCTCCCCTTATGATTGAGTCATCCTACAGAAGCCTTCAATAATTTTCCTATTTCATCTTCTGGCTATTATCAGTTACCACAACTAACCATCATTACTAGGACCTATAGATATAGTTTTCAAGCAATAATGATTACAGCAATGCTCCTCAACTTCCAAAGAAACACTAATAAAAACAAGTTCAAAGCTCCCCAAAGGCTCAAGGGAGCAGCTGAGCCATACTGACCAGAAAGTTGTTAAGTTCTACCGCATGACTGTACTGGGATAACTGATCTCAGGCAGGATGATGGTAGGGGTACTACAAATGGCTTCAGCAATCCTGGGTCAAGGTGGGGAAAATGAGTCAGGGTTCCTGCTCCTGATCTCTATCTAGCGACCTCAAATTGGAAGCATACGCACGAGTTTGGTAAAGACAGAATTAGGCTCAGCTGTGATGCCTCCAGGCTGCCAACACTGTCTACACTCAGACTTGAATAATGGCCACTTGTGAGAGGCATATCTCAGCAAGGAGTCAACAACTTCAGGAGAGGAAAAGGGAGAAAACTGAGGCAAGAGAAAAAAAAGTTCAAATGTCACACAATGCTGCATTTTGTTTTCCTTTTTCTACAGTAATAGATCAAATCATACCATTTCACGACATAATATGCATAAACAGAATATCAAATAATTTACAACAGCTACTTTGTAATAGACTGCCTTGACGAAAGCTGTCTACTGCTAAGATGGAGCTGTGTTTAACCTGGCCACAAAGTGCACTCCCTGTGCTCCAAGCTGGCATATCCTGAGGTCAAATAGAGGCTAACTCCGGGTCCATCAAAAAGGCAAACAGAATCCTTAGTGTTGTATCTGGAGACATAGGGCACTTGTAGCTAGAGACATAGGGCACAATTTTAAAAGTGAAAAACAGGTGGGTTGGGAGCGGGCATTCAAAATTGCAACCATTTCAGACCCGCCCCAACCCGCCCTTTTCCGGTTTTTACTGGGGCGGGGCGAGAGGGTGTGGCCAACCCGCTCCCAGGAGGCAGGTCAGGCCCTAAAACCTTTCAAGGAGGCTTTAGGCCTCCGTTTTCTCACAGTTTCTGATTCAACCCCGGAGGGCCGGGATTCCCGGGCCTTCCGTTTCATGCCACGTGAAGGAAGGTGAGAAGGCCCGAGACTGACAGGTAGGTGCCTTTCTGGCACAGCTTATGGACCCGAAGGAGCAGGAATGCATCCCCCAGGCCCAACAAGCCCACCTGCAGCGACCCCCCAACGATCGCTGACCCCCCACCCCAAACGATCGCGGACACCCGCAAAGACCCCCGAACCCAATACATCCCCCCCCCCCCCGTGACTGACCCCCCCCAATCCCTTCCCCCATGACTGACTCCCCAGTGAGCCCTGTACCAACCCATGCCCCATGCCAACCTATGCACCCTGTGCCAACCCATGCCCCATGCCAACCCATGCCCACCCATGCCACCCATCCATATAAACAAAGACTTAGCTGAAGACTTACCTGAACCTGGCTGGTCTCCCATCCAATCAGGCCGGACAGTCAGTCGGCAAACCGACAAAAAAAAGACGTCCTTACCTCAAAATCGTAAGGATATCCAGCAAATCCAGGTTTCCCGTCCGCAATTTGACCCCCCAGCTCCCTTCCCAGCTCGGACTCAAAATTATCCCCATAGAATAGGAAAACAAGATGGCAATGTTGAACTTCTGCAAACGTCAGTAAGGTTGTGTACAGTTTTGAGCACCACTTTATAGAAAGGATATAAATGCAGTGGAAAAAGTTGCAACATAGATTCACTAAAATTTTACCAGGAATGAGGGTTACAATTATGATGAGAGATGAGATATTTGGGCTTTTTCACTAATGCTGGGAAGGTTTGGGGTCACCTGATAAAGATCTTCAAGATCATAAAGGTAAACAGGCAACGAAAAAGTACATAGGGATAGATTGTTTCCACCAGTGGCAAGACAGTAACAAAAGGGCACAAATTTAAGATGGCCACAAAAAGAATTAAAGTGGAGGCTAGAAAAAGTTGTTCGACACAATTAAAATATGGAAGTTACAAACGGCTGTTGTAGCAGAATCCATACATACTTTAAAAAAAAGAATTTGATAGTTGTTTGAAAAAGAGGAATATTAAAAGTTATAGGAAATAAGCAGGCAAGTGGGATTAGACTGGGTGAGCCACATGAAGAAAAACATCGCATAGACTTGATGGGCCATCAACCTGTTTCTGCAGTCTTAATGTTCAATAGTATTACAATACAATGTTCATTTTTTCCTGTCACTGAACCTCACCCTGTGATCCACTACTTTTGCCTTATTAGCCTGTAAGCTAGCTGTACTCTCAAATGTATGAAAACACTTACATGACATTATAAAAGGACACTTAATTGTCAAAGAAAAAAGGGAAATGTCATTTCAGCAACCCACACCATTTTACCATTAGAGTCCTCAAAACGATGAATGCGTGTTTGCATGACAATGATATTTACACAGCAAGTACTCCACATTCATTGGAAAGCCTATTGATTTGGGCTGCAGCAGCATCTATTCGCAGAGGAGTCCTACAGCCCACATCAGACCCAATGCAACCCCTTTTCCTTAGAAGTGAAAGCTTTAAAATATTCTGTACTGTTTGTCATTTATAACAGCACAAGAATTCATATTTATCTGCAGTGTTAATGCATCAAGTTCACCAAAAATACTAACAGCCCAATCAACATACAAACTCCACAGAACAATACCATTTGAATGGTGATTCATCATAGTTAACCCACATTTTCCCCAACGAAAAATTAAAATTCACATAAGACAGCACAGTTCTACGAAACTCTGCACAGTGTTTACATTTCACCAATATATTTGATTTACAGTCTTGGCCCATGTTCAGACACCTCCAATCTTTTCCTCAAAATTTTGCTCTTGAAAGATCAAACAACAAAGTTTCATCATTTATGTTCGCTGTCAAACCCTTCCCAATATCATTATTATTACTTTACAGTATACGTAAGCTATGGCACTCAGTTGTATCTGCCAGCAAAATAAAGCTTAATAAAACTTCTGTCCATTTCGCATGCAAAAAAATGACCAGTCACTAGCAACAGTGCTATGGCTGCTATAAAAAAAAATGGAACATCTATAATTCTAGATATAATTCAGAGTGTGTATGCCAAACACATCTCAGGATTGAGATAGCTTTTATAAGCCTCTCAAGGTTTGCTCCATTATCTTATATGCCATAGTTTGTTATTGTGTTGATGTTGACTAAACACGACCTAGATTTTCATTCCACCCACAGGATTTTGGCTACCATATTAAAATTTCCCTGAATTTAGCTTAAGCAAGGTGGACTGTTCTAGCATTGAGAAGTTAGTTGTATGATTTGATTATTCATGGACCTACTAAAAACATTTAGCTCTGTGACTGAACTCTATAAAAATGTAACTCATCAGTCAAAAACTGTATCACATTTCGAAGAGATGCACATGCTAAATGATAACAAAAAGGAATCAGAGATGACATCAAGTGGATCATTTAGAGGGCATGTTGTCATCAATTTTTTAAAAAATTATATTTAGTTTTCACATCACCTTTTTCCATTTTTTTTATTTGTTCTCAGAATGAGGGAGATGCCAGGAAGGCCACATTTATTGCCCATCCCTAGCTGCTCTAAGTGTTATAAAAACAGAAAATGCTGGAAAAGCTCAGCAAGTCAGGCAGCATCTGTGGAGAAAGAAACAGAGTTAACGTTTCAGGCCGAAGACCTTTTGTCAGAATTGCTTGAAAACTGCTAAGTGATGATGGGCCTTTCATCTTGAACCACTACAGTCCTTGTTGCGGTAGTGATTTTTTTTTGTTTCAACTGTGAATTCTGATGACACGATGAAGAAACCAAATTCAGTTGCTAAGCCCAGCAATACAATGGAAATAAATTAACATCAGTAAAGACCAGTCCTTTGGATTCTTACTTCCATTTACTGCAAACCAATGGGGAGATTCCCCCTTAATATCAAGCATTCAAATCTGAATTATATATCAGATCAGCCAAGACTGTAGATATAGGAGAGGTCTGTTGTGGCAAATGGAATACCCTTCATTCAGCTAACTAAAAGATGACTAATTATTTTCACAAACCTAGTCTGATGAGTCAGAAATGTAAGAAATAGTTTGCTTCTACATGACTTAATAAGTGGTGCTGTAACATGCCCTAGAATAACTACGATGTACTTGCAATCACTGAGCTTTTCTACATAGTCAGCTGCATGGTATTCAAGTCCTAACATTATTACCACAGCAATAGATGATAAGCAGTATGCACTTTTAAAAATTATTAATTTATCCCTGCTTTGAATTAACAGGTTGAGATTCTAAGGACAGTAACTAGCACACTGAGATCATTTCCAATTCTGCTGCTACCCATCATGACACTGGCTACATCACACAAGATTAAGTAAAGTACTTTTAAAAATGGTGACTTGAAGACATTATTCATTTTCAAGCAAGCAAATGGAATTATAGAATTATGAATTTACCTGTTCACAATAAAAATCACAATCTGTTTTGATAACAATCCTGTAAAAGTTAACACTGATATCAACAGATCTATCCTATACAAAACATTAAAAAAACTCACTTAAAAATCAAAATTATATTTTATTTGTTCAGGTCCATTCGCAACCCCTCAGATAGTGAAGCAGTCCGTGCCCGCACACAGCAAGACCTGGACAACATCCAGGCTTGGGCTGATAAGTGGCAAGTAACATTCACGCCAGACAAGTGCCAGGCAATGACCATCTCCAACAAGAGAGTCTAAACACCTCCCCTTGACATTCAACAGCATTACCATTGCTGAATCCCCTACCATCAACATCCTGGGGGTCCATTGACCAGAAACTTAGCTGGACCAGCCATATAAATACTGTGGCTACAAGAGGTCAGAGGCTGGGTATTCTGCGGCGAGTGACTCACCTCCTGACTCCCCAAAGCCTTTCCACCATCTACAAGTCAGGAGTGTGATGGAATACTCTCCACTTGCCTGGATGAGTGCAGCTCCAACAACACTCAAGAAGCTTGACACCATCCAGCACAAAGCAGCCCGCTTGATTAGCACCCCATCCACCACCCTAAACATTCACTCCCTTCACCATCGGTGCATCGTGGCTGCATATGTACCATCTACAGGATGCACTGCAGCAATTCACCAAGGCTTCTTCAACAGCACCTCCCAAACCCACGACCTCTACCACCTAGAAGGACAAGGGCAGCAGACACATGAGAACACCACCACCTGCACATTCCCCTCCAAGTCACACACCATCCCGACTTGGAAATATATCGCTGTTCCTTCATCATCGCTGGGTCAAAATCCTGGAACTCCCTACCCAACAGCACTGTGGGAGAACCTTCACCACACGGACTGCAGTGGTTCAAGGCGGCGGCTCACCGCCACCTTCTCAAGGGCAATTAGGAACGGGCAATAAATTCTGGCTTTGCCAGCGACGCCCAGATGCCATGAACAAATAAAAAAACACATCATAGCACACATTTTTCCCCATGGTAATAGTTGTAAACCATGACAACCAGACTAAACAAAACAGAAATAGAGGATATAAACTGCCGGCCTGGTGAGGTTGTTCATTGGTGTATCAACGTGTTGCTACAGAGAGTAATAGAACATGGCTTTGTTTTCCCACAGAGCAATTTCCTAATTACAGTCAGATTGTTAGTAGTGGTAAGCTGTTTCCCCACAGAGAGGGGAGGAAGGTAAGGGGGTGGGAGTGAGTCAACCCAGACTCCACGTATTCCTAGTGGCCAGGTACAGGCTTGGGAACAGGTCACTTACATCTTTCAACCAAGAAAAGGGGAGAGGAAGTTCAAAAGTAACTACAGGATAAATCACAATGAGTTGTAAATGGGATTTATATTTTTGCAAATGAAAAAATTCAGAAAACACAAGTGAAATACAGTCTGAGGAGTGAGACTGAAAGTTGTGTTTCATTGTTACCCATGACATTATATCACATTTCATTTTTTTAAATTATTACTTTTAATGAGGACCATCACAAAATTAGAACGCATTTTAACACTTCCTTTTTGGCCATGTCAGCTTGCCTCTCATCTTCAATGGTGATTTGCCAGTATCTCAAAAATCTCTTAAACAAGAACTTGAATAACTAGCGAGGTTTGCAGCCTGTGTCTGTGTCTAGGCGTATGATTCAATAAATATTATTACATAGGTTAAATTTTAAAACGTGTTGAAACTTACCATCAGGCTAGTGTACAGAAATAAAACATGTACTTACTTCAGTTCCATAAAGCAGTGCATTATTGCAATACTACTGTTATAAAGAATGTTGCAGGTTTATAGCCTGATGTACAATTTTATATATGTACAACATGCAACCAGGAATTTCATGCCATCTCATTCTGTTTGTTTGAATCTTCACATTCATATTCACAGTATGATATGACACTATGATTATAGCTGCACCAAGATATACAGGGAAAGGATTGTTATTGGCGAGAGGGGAGTCAGGAAAGGAAAATAATTGGAGAAGAAGAGTTCTTCACCAAAAACAAGTAGAAAAATAAGGACTTGCATTTATATTGTGTATTATCACGTCTCCGACAGATCTTAAAGTACCTCATATACAAAGAATGGAACAACCATTTTGTCTTTAGTTATGGTCCCATAAACAGCAATATGATGAACAACTTCTTAATCTCTTTTTGATAGTGGTGGTTGAAGGAGAAATATTGGCCGGGAAGCTGGGAGATCCCTGCTTTTCTTTGACTACCCTGCCATGGGATCTTTAATGTCCACTTTAATGAGAAATGATAGATGATGCCTCAGTTCAACACTTTATCCAAAGTATGGTTAGGAGTAAATGCAAGATTTAAGGAAGTCAAGTTTATAGCAAGCATACAACTTGTGATAGATTAGAGACAGCACATCGGTGGTGTTCATTAAGGGAGGACCCGCAATAGTCTAGTCCCATTCCAAATGTGTAATCATTTTTTTATGAATATATAGTAAACAGGTACAACAAATAAAAATTTAAAACGCATGTTCTATAAATTAGGTTAAGAAAACCACACAGTGAATACATGTTACCAGTTCATAATCATTGCATATAACTCACACAAAGAAACTTATACAGGCACTTTAGAAACTGCCTATAAATGCATCTGGATGAGTGAATTATAAATTTTGATCAAATTAACAAATTGGTGGTATTTGATGAGGGCAATGACTTTCTACATCTACTGTCTAGTAGTCTAAGACCTGCGGTGCAACGGAAAGGAGACAGTATAGCAAAGTTACATTGGAAACAAATCAATAACCACTCATTATTTTCTGTGGATAGAGTAAAATTTTAGGAATGTCCATTCTCATTATCTATGCCTTACATAAACCTTGCACATCAAATCCACTAGTATTTTAAAATATGGTGTACAGATGTTGTACAACTTTCCAGTACTGTATTCTTTTCATTCTATTCCTATCATTTATGAGTGCCAATTAAGGGACAGTTTGGCTGAGAGCAAAGACTTTAGAATCTTACTAACAGGACCCCTTTTGAAAATCAGTTGAAAAGAATTATAATTAACATCCTTTTATTTTGTTCTGTTCATTTTTGTCAGTTTTTAAAATATTTTTGTTTAAACAGTAAGCAACAATGACTTGGAAGGATTATTAAGCGAACATTATAAGGGAGGTGAATGAACATACACAGTTAATATACAAAGCTATAGAGGACTGTTTAGAAAATAATAATTCCACCTAAAACTGCTTTACGTTTGGATTAAAAGTCAGTAACAAATATTTCTGCTCCCAAATACATTGGGTTGCCAGATTTCCAAAACCATGTCTGAGTCATAATCTGTAACAGCACTCCTTCAAAACCATACTATGGCCTCCAGAAACCAGATCATGTCAAGGGTGGGGAATTTCAACATCAGGTGGGAAGTGAATGAGACATTTCTTACTTGCACACACACACCAGTGACCGTGGCCAATATGCCTTATTCAAGAGAGTTCATAATGGCTTCAAATGGTGAGGGCTGCCGATGCCTGTAGAGTTATTTTTTAAATCACTAATCAGTTCTAAGCCATTTTAACAATAGCACATGCACTATGAAGCAACAAAATGTAACAGCGCAACCATTCAGAAAAGCAAATTGTTACTCATCATTCATTATTTTGAGGCTCGATTTGTGAAATAACAGCTGCTACTGTCACCAGTTTGATATTCAGTTTATTCTGTTACAATATGTTATTTTAACCTTGTGTAGATCATTAGTGAGGCCACAGTGGACTACTGTGCAAACTTTTGGCCAGTACTCAGGAGAGCATTCAGGCAATAGCAACAAAGATGATTCCAGAACCTAACACCCCAAAATATGAAGAGACTCACAAAGCAGAATGGAAAATAGATCGAGAGAGATGTGATTCTGGTCTCCAATATGGAGAAGTATGGATAATAGTGATGTAAGCAGGCTAATAACTTGGAGTGAGAGTACAAAATTAAAGGATGTGAGTAAATTATTTTTAGAATGCTATCCACAGAGTGGTGAATATGTGGCACATGCACCCTATAAAAGCAGTTAATGTTACCATAATTAATTCATTTAAAAGAAAAAGTTAGAAAATATAAGACTAGAACAAGATTGAAAGTTACAGGCATAAGAATAAAGAGAGATTGCCTAATCAGTACTTCATAGACTATGATAGTACCTGCATTTCTGGAAGAATCTCTGGAAAATGTTATCTGTGGAATGCTAGTTGACAGGAAAGTACAATGGAGGTTGTTAGGTTGCATAGATATTCTGTAATTTCACTACTACCTTGGGGTTCAGGGAGAAATTTTGCAGAACCCTTCCTCAGAAGATTGAGTCTAAGATAGAACAGATTATATAAGTCTGAAGGAAAAGGTTTGATGAGCCAAATGGCCTTTTCTTATTCTTTGCTTTCTTATTTTTCCTAATTATGTGCTACATTCTAAGTGATGTTTAATTTGAATATATGAATTAAGATAATCTATAAGCAGTAAGTCCCAGATCTTCTTATTTATACTTCTTTCCATAAATTCCTTAGTTTAAGAACTACTCCACAATCCCGAGAAGATGCACATCAATTAAGAGGCAGTGCTTCACTGACATTCTGAAGGAGCACATTTTTTTTAAATTCATTCATGGGATGTGGGCGTCAGTGGCAAGGCCAGCATTTATTGCCCATTCTTAATTGCCCTTGAGAAGGTGGTGGTGAGCCACCTTATTGAACCGCTGCAGTCCACGTGGTGAAGGTACTCCCACATGCTCCCAATGCTGTTAGATAGGGAGCTCTAGGATTTTGACCCAGCAACAATGAAGGAACAGCGATATATTTCCAAGTCAGGATGGTGTGTGACTTGGAGGAGAATGTGCAGGTGGTGGTGTTCCCATGCTGCCCTTGTCCTTCTAGCTGGTAGAGGTTGTGGGTTTGGGAGGTGCTGTTGAAGAAGCCTTGGCGAGTTGCTGCAGCGCATGTTGTAGATAATACACACTGCAGCCACAGTGCGCCGGTGGTGGAGGGAGTGAATGTTTACGGTGGTGGATGGGGTGCCAATCAAGCAGGCTGCTTTGTCCTGGATGGTGTCGAGCTTCTTGAGTGTTGTTGGAGCTGCACTCTTCCAGGCAAGTGGAGAATATTCCATCACACTCCTGACTTGTGCCTTGTAGATGCTGGAAAGGTTTTGGGGAGTCAGGAGCTTGCTACAGTTTAGTCCATTTACAGACTGACAAGGAGGGTTATTTCTTTTTAATGCAGTTAATCAGCTAGGATTGGAAATGGCCAACCTCATTACACTGATGATGTTAAAGCCAGAATGGATTCTGGACCAGAGCTCGGAGGTGAAAGTACTGTACCCCAACTCACTCCGCCACCCAGTCTCTCCATCTCTGGTCCTTTAATTATCACTTTGATAATAAAATCAATATCAAACCAGACACTAAATCAGTACTTGCTCATTTAAAAAAAGATGCTGAGTTTGAAAATCACACTCAGAAGAGACGAAGCTGAAAGCGAAGCACGTCTCTTTTCACACAATTGAAATAAAATGCTGTTTAGGTTCAATAGTATTGTGTAGACAGATTAGAAGCAAAGAATGTGTCAGTGAGTAGAAACCAGAGTGCATTTTTTTAAGTAGCCACAGCAATTACAACTAATGCCGAGTTTGCCAAGCCAGCCATTTTAGTTGCCCATATACAACACTTGATGCATAATACAATACTTTTCCCAACCCAGTAACAAAGCTATTTGCATGATAGAGAAATCAGACATGGCTTCACACGATTCCCACACAAGGTCCCAAAGCTTAGCCATTTGTACACAAGTGAACAAGTCAATATACTCAACCACTCCTCAGCAGCCTTTTTAAAAAGTCGAGGACAAGACTGAGTGCTTTCTCGTTATCTTACTGATTATATATTTTTTGTTTTTCTCTTTCCCCTCTTTTTAGATTCGCTCACCCTATACATCATTCTTAAATAATGCAACATTTTATTAATTGGCTCGACAACGAGCCACTGGTAGGTCTGAGGTTGTCATGCATTTCTGACAGCCCTTTACACCTGGCTCCAGCTCCAGATAAGCAGGTCTCCAATATGGGAAGGACCCTCGCACAGCTAATAATTCATGTTCTACTATTCTTGCAAACCAAAGCAGAGCACAGTACATTAATACAACCCCTGCTGGTATTTCATGAAATGATTAGAAATGTGTTGCAATCAAGAATAAATAAATGAGACTTACCAGATAACTCATGGACAAGGATTTTATCTATAATACTGGTTTTAAATATTCTATTCAATTTGTTTACACGGCATCTGATGTGCTACAATATGAAATATCTCCATTGCACCGAACACCACATGTATTCTGCAACTTTCATCCAAGTTGCAGAACTGAAAATATGCCTAGGCAGGTACTCAATTGGCAAAACTGAAATGCCAACTTGCTATATTTAGCTTGAAAATTCAGAGCTTTTTATTACAATCCAGTTGTCCTGGTTTTCTTGCAGTTTCTTGAGTTTCAGTGGAACCTGCCTAAACACCTTGCCAAGAATTCACTCCTTTAATATTATTAAACCCATACTTGCACAGGAGGTTTTAAGTTGCATGTACCAATGCACTGTCACAGAGCAGTAGGATGAAATTTTGCATCCATTGTTTCCCACATGGCAATTTCCTGATTTCAATCATATTATCAGAAAGCGACATAAAGTAAAGGAAATGTGTTTTCCCTTTAGGAAGAGAATGTCCTGCAACAGCAATCTACTCTTGCACACCTACTAGCAGCTACAGTAAGTCACCAGCACTTTTGATCAGGATATGGTGTGTATTATGAGGAAACCTACAAAGATAATGTGGCCTGGCCGGGTAGGGCACGGAGTAAAATCCGACCAAAGACAATACTAACTATGCAGAAAACTATATTGCAAAAAATATTGTCATTACTTTTCTTTTGAAAATATTTGCTGATCATCTTTGTTCTTTAGTTTTCAAATTCTGACACAAAAAGAAAACAGCAATCTTGCATTTATATGGTGCCTTTTATGTCTCTCAGAAACAAATCAAAGGACTCAACACAAAATGAATCACTTTGAAGATTAGTGACTATTACTTAAGGAAATGTAGCAGCCATTTTGCTCACTGTAAGATCAGATTCATAACAATAAATGATATAACCAGTTAATCCATTTATGACTGTATTAGTTAAGGGAAGAAAGGTGACCAGACACCTGGGAAACTCCCTGCTCTTCAGATAGTGGCATGGGACCTTTAATATCTATCTGAACCACTGAAACAGAGAAAGGGCCTCATTAATTTCTCATTCAGAGGATGCCACCTCTGACAATGCAGCACTCCCTCGGGACTGCACTAGAATGCCAATGTAGTTAGTGCAATCAAATCCTAGAGTGAGGAGTACAGGGCAATGAATTTCCTTCTTTCTCTAGAAATGCAGTGCCATAAATTAGCTTCAGAGCTTCATATAAAAAGTACATATTAAAAAATCTATGATCAACACCCCTACATTGTCAATTTGATTAAATATGTAGGAAAGCACATAACCTAGAATTTATTACTAAACAGAAACAAAGTGGTTTAATCAACATCGAACTAGTTTTATAGTGAGATTTTGCATTGTAGGAGTGGGTGCTACAACAATCTCACTATTTGAACTGAAGTGTTACTAAAGCATATGATGTGAATTGTGGTCATATTAGTTTAATTTCATTATTTGTTGTAAGGACTAGAATATATAATTGGAAGATTTGACAAATTGTTCTCTAGGAATGCATGCAATTAATTAGTTTGGGAGCTGAGTAATAGACACCCAATCTCCCTTCTCTGCTCCCCCATTTTTACTTCCAACATCAAATGTGAGGAGCTCATGCACTTTTTTGTCTTGCAGCTCAAGACTACCTGCACAGCTGCCTCAGCCACTTCCCCCTTCTCTTCCTCAATTTCCCTCAGCTCTCCTCATATTCATGTGCCAACCAGGTACCACTCCGCAGCTTGTACCCCATCTCCCCCAACCTCATCAAGCTCATCTGCTCCATGACACCCACCTCCTACGGCCTCTTATCCCTTCCCAACCTGACTCCTCACCAAAAAACTACCTCTCCTCAGCCAATGCTTACTTACATTATCAATGGCTTTTTTTCTTCAGGCTCCATTCCACCCTCCCTTCCAGACTGCCATCACCCTCCTCTTTAAAAAGCCCATCCTCAAAACCCTCTGTTCTCCCCAAGCACCATCCTATAACTAACCTCCTTTTCCTCTCTAAGATTCTCGAACATACCATCACCAGCCAACTCCATGCTCATGTTTCCTTTCAATCCTTTCAGTCCCGTTTCCAACCTGCCCACAACACCGAGACTGCCTCAATGAAAGTTACTAAGCACATCCTTTGTGACCGTTACTGCGATGCACGTCTATCCTTGAGCTCGCCAAATACTCCATCCTCCTCTGTGGCACTGCCCTTGCTTGGTACCTGTCACAATTTGGCCAGCACATTATCTGTCCTCGCACAATCGCCTCTGGTGTACCACACAATCCCATCCTAGCCTCACAATCCCACTCTTTTCCTCATCTACATGTGATCTTTTGACAACATTATTCAGAGCATGGGATCAGCTTTAATACGTATGCTGATGACAACAAGCTCCACCTCAAGGCCACCCTCATCAGCTCCGAGATCGCCAATGTGCTATCCCACCATTTACCCAATATCAAGCAATGGAAGAATAAGAACATAGAACGTTGTTCAATTTTTCAGCAAGACTGAAGTTATGGTTTGTTCCCACCAAAAACTCCACACCCTAGCCCCTGATTCAATCCCCTTCCCAGCCTGCTCGCTCAGGTTGTACCTAGGTGCACATCTTCGGTGTCCTGTTTGAGTCGGAACAGAGCTTCAAACCCCACAATCTAGCCACAACCAAGCCTACCTATTTCCATCTCCACAACATTGCCTACCTTCAACTCCTACCTCACCCCCGCTGCCATTGAAACTATCGTCGCTTTTGTCACTCCAGGCTTAGCTACTCAACACTCGCAAATTGGAAATTGTCCTGAAACTTGACACCCCCATCCTATCCCCCACAAAGTCCTGCTCACATATCATGCCTGTCCTAGCCAACTTCCACTGGCTCTCCTTCCCCCAATAATTAAAACTAAAAATCCCTGCCCTCAGCTCCAAGTCCCTCCAGGGCTTCACCCATCCCTACCTCTGAAACCTTCTTGAGCAATAAATGCCAGCATGCACCTCCATTCTTCCGATTCTCGCTTCCTTTGCAAACTCTTCATCGTGTGCCATAATTGAACAGTAACTTCAGCTGTCTTGGCCTCATAAACTGGAACGCTCTCCCTAAACCCATCTCTGCTTTCTGCCTCTCTGACCTCCTTCAAAAACTTCCTAACTATCTACCTTTATTCACCACACCTCGGGTCACATAAGTTTTCTTCCTTCCCTCATCGGTTTCCATTTTCACCTGTATGAAGCACTTTGGGACATTTTACTTCAAACACACCATATAGATGCAAATTGTATCATGTTATATAATTCACTTGGGAATGGACCTAGATCAGTAGGAACACAATTTCCCAGCTAAAAGGTGGCAGGTTGTCTCTGCAGGTGGATGTCTTCAGCTGTGGATGTTGAAAAGACAAAATGGGGAACCAAATGCCATCTCTACATGTCAGCTTGTAGGCTTAACATAGGTTTAATTGTGATGGTTATTTCTTTTGTTCATACCATATCATGTAGCCCTATTTACACTAGGCCGCACAAGACGTTTAAGCTGTGAGGTATGTCTGGTAACATGAGGCAGGTTGTTTCTTCTTTGGCATCATTACACTGACCACAACTTTTGTAGAGATAGCTCTATTTCTGTTAAGAACAGAAAGCAACAGGGCTTAATTTACTTGGTATGTTAGCTCAATATCAGAAAGATAAAAAGTGATGGACAGCATTTTGAGATTGGAAACATTTTCCACACATAAGCTAATCTGAACCTGAACTCAATGTAGCTGCTATTGCAGCATACAGTTGTACAGGGTAGTAGTTACTACAACACTCAAAAACTTCATGTCATCTGGTATGTATTAGGGTCACATCATTACATCAAATATCAACTTACTTGCTAAGAAATTCTCAAATGACTTGCTCATAGCCCTCTGCATCCTTTTCTGCTGATAATTTTGCACACTTAGCTTCAACTACCATTTTGAATTTTCACGGCTCAAATTTTAATTCAGGCTATTTATATCACTAATTTTCATCTCCTAAAAACATTTTATACGCTATTTAAAAATGAATTCTCCATTAAATAAAATATATCAAAAAGCAGCAAAGTTACCCAGGCCTCTCACTTTTGTGGGGACTTGCACAAACATTCGCAGCATTCTGTCAGATTTTTTGAATGTCACAAGATATTGTGTCAAATTGTATAAACTATTTAAAAATGTCAGAACAAAAATGAATTCAGTGATCAGGCCAGATACAATCTGAACTTTTGTTTCTGACTGCAACAAAAATACCAGATGAGAAATACAGACTGGGTTTTCATTAGCTCACATGTTTGGCACCTACCAAAGACAAGTTAAACAGCACTGTATGCTATTCCACTTGAACACTTACATGATCAAATTTCAACATCCAAGTGTAAATATAGATAAGAAAGTTATACTTATTGCCCTAAAACCAGCCATGCTGTAAAATCTAATGTGTAATTTGCACCTTCATATCTTGTGCCCTCCAAACGCAGAGGGACATGGGATTTCTCATGCAATGTTAACAGAAAAGAAACTTAATCCAACTTCTACCTTATGGTGTGGCAGTGACCTATATACACCAGGTGGACCCCAGGTTCAATCCATGGTCTGTACTGAGTGAAGATTAACTCAACTGGAGCAACACTGGAATGCTACAATTGCTCTGTGTTTCTGGGCTAATAGAGTTTGGGGGAAATCTAGTGTCTCCTGCTGGAAGCACATGGAAATGGACATCAGGCGAGAACAGGAATAGACTTGGCTATGATAGCATCAATGGTTAAATAGCCCACCAAATAAGGTACCAGAGCATCACAACATGAATAATGCCAATAGGAAAGAATAGGTAAAGGGAGAAAAGTGGCATCATTTTTAAAAATCAGAAAATCTAAAAGCCTAGATAACCCTGCTGCTGTGATATATTCTTTAAATACAGCATATCATGAAACATAAAACATTGTATGTTGAATGTTCCTATAACAAGAACAGAGGTACCATCAGCAGGTTGCATCAAAGAGTTATTTTCTGTTATGTTGAAAGGGCATGGAGTACAAGAAATGGTAAATTTGTATAAAACATTGGTTAGGCTACAGTCAGAGTATTATATGTAGTTTTGGGTGCTCCATTATAAAAAAGACATTAAAGTCGTAGGGAGCATACAGCTTAGACTCCCTAGGATGATAGCAGGGGTGGGAAACTATAGTTAAGAGGACAGATTTGAAAAGCTGGGTCTATTCTCTGGAGCAGAGAAATCTAACAGAAGATTAAATCGAAGTTTTTTAAATTCTGAAGGGTTTTGATAAAGTAAACTGGGAAAAACTATATCCTCCGGTTGAGGAGTCAGTGACAAGGGGTCATCAATTTAAAAATCATCACTAAGGGGGCAAGGAGAGAGATAACAAAAAACGTCTTTGTGCAGAGGAACATAGAATGCTTTGCATAAACCAATGCATCTTTTAAGGGAAAATTGGGTAAATATTTGAAGCAGAGGAAAATACAGGACTTTGGGGAAGGGAGCAGGCAGATTAGTTTTGGATTGCTCTGGCACAGAGCTGGCATTGGCACGATTGGCTAAGTGGTCTCCTTTTGTGCTGTAAATGTCTATGGTTTGATTAGTCCTACATGGCTTCTGCTCTTCAATGAAGGTTTCTAGACCTCCACACTTCCCCCGGAACAGTGTGGTCAACCTACATTATAAATGGCTACTGACCAAAGAGTACAGTGAAGCAAATACTGACTGCAAATGTTAAAGAAACCAGTTCTCAAAAGCCACCAGATTTAGAACTGCATCAGGGACATCCTTTATTTCCTTACCAACTAATGGTTAGTGCAGTTAGAAATCACAATGCTTTTATTTTTTTTTAATCTGTATTTTCTCTTTACTGTGAACCTGTTTTAAAAGAAAACACTGGCAGAGTGAATTAGATATTTTCAAACTCCTGCGTTGGTCCCAGGGTTTTGACATACTACAAACAAACCATTTCAACATGCATTGACAGTAAGATCACCAGCCTCATCACGCAGATAGTGAACCTTAACCAAAGGGTGCGAGTGATGTGACCCACAAGCCACCAGAGTTCAATATAACCCAATTTTCAAGTAATGAGCGTTGCTTTTATACGCACCATTGAAAAATATAATTTCTGAACAGTAAATGGCATATTTTTAATTTGTTCTTGGGATGTGGACAATGCATTTATTGCTCATCCCTAATTGTCCTGAAGTGGTCCTTCTTCTTGAACTGCTATAGTCCTTCTGGCGATGGTGCTCTAACAATGGTGTTCGGTGAGAAATTCCAGGATATTGACCCAGCAAAATATGTCCAAGTCAGGATGGCGTGCGATTTGGAGGAGGCATTCCGGAGGGCGTATTTACATTACAACAGTAATGTCAGTGTCAAGGAGTTTCACTTCAATCCGATGCCACAGCTATGGTGTAAATTCAGCCCGAGTCCAGTGTCAGAGACCGACCCGACACTGAAACAAAGTGGACTGTCACTACACCTGGAAGAGCGGGCCTCTCATTACACTTCACTTCGGAGTCAGTTCAGGCCTTCACACCTAATTTACACTCCAAATTTAACATCAACGTGAAGCAGTTTCAGCTTTGCATCAAAGCTGAGTGAGAATGCACCGTAAAATCGTTGCCTGATGCTATATTTGTTAACGATAAATTTACAATGACTTGTTTTCCATTACTGTGATACAAAATTGTTTGCAATCAATACAAAAATGGTTACGTAAACAAAAACAATATTTTTGCCTCAACATAAACAACGGTAATATTAATAAAATTCCACAATAACAGTCATTTGATGACAGATTATACACACACATTTGAATTGTATCATCTCTTCCCTCCTACTTTTCCCCATTTTTTTTATTTTTGTAAAAAAATACAGCACAAGCCTGCTAAGCTACACTGGACATCAGTAGCCTACGTTTTACTTAAAAGTTAAAACAATCTGGCAAATAAGTGAGGTTTTATTTGGTACTTCTAAATGTTTACTTGCCAAATATTTTTTTCAGAAGTGGAAGAAATGAAGCAACGCAAGTGTTAAAACAATGGGGGTTTTTTCAGTTAAATAGAAATAGAGAGAAAGCCCAAAAAATCAAGTTATGGAATTTAGTTTAAGATTAACAAGCCACTTCTTCTTTTACAGCCTGCTCACCCTCTGACCACAGTCATAGTTAGCAAAGCTACAACACACAACTGTACACTTGAAAAACAAACTTCAATGGATTACTTATCTATTTCTTCTTATACTGCTAAATGTGCTAACTATGCTTGTGATCTGAATTGCTTTTCCTCGGCGCTATTTATCTCCTCAAATAGAAGGTTACTGTGCAAAGGGATAATCAAACAGCATGCTTCTGCAGCAACCTGTTGCTGTAAACTAGGTTCAGTACATTTGGTCCACATGTAGATTAGTGCAGAAGTCCCACCTATATATCCCACAAAAACTATAAACAAGAAAGAGGGTAACTTTACAATGGAAGTTTTTTTGAACCTAGGCATGCATATACCTACATGATCAAATAATCTGTTCTTGAAAAAAGACTTTTTTTGTATGGCAGCTTGAAAAGCAACATTAAATTTCGACGTCCATGTTCATCATCAAGTCTACGGCCTCTGATGATAAAAAGAGTGAATAGAGGCTATATATCCAGGGAAGGATCATAGCGAGCAATGGTTCACAAGATGCTCCACGGTTTGGATAAGCTCTCCATAGTCACAAGTTATTGGAGAGGAAAATGGCAATCTTCATGTGGTCCTCTGTCAAGTGCTCCAGCACATACTCCTCAGACCAACGTATGAAAAATGACGGACAAGAAAAAACCTACTGGCCCATCCAGCCTGTCCCACACAAATGTGATGTCTTGTTCATCACAATACATACACTCCAATGTCATCAACAGGCAAACGAATGCCAATCGACGGCCTCCCGGTCTAAAAAAGATTTATATTGAACAACAACCTGATGATGGGTAGAAGGGAGATGATATGGCATGTAATGCAGAGAAGGGTGCAGAAGACCAGTCCAAACCTGCTGGTAGTTTATATAGTATTGCATCTAGATCAGGATCTAAGTGAAACCCACCTCTGGAGTGGATCTGGTTTACACCAGCCCCAAGTAAGTTATATACAGAAGATCAACTATATCATGTTTCAGAGGTTAGATTTTGACCTTCCTGATATAGTATAACCATGGCAAAACATACCCCTTCTTTGGTTAAAAAATTAATTTATACAGGGCATATTCCACACATTACTTTTCAAAGCAAAACCACACATGGAAATTATTTTTTTGCAAATTCTTGTCAATGTCAATGTCAATGAAAATATTTTTAAACAGTAAATTGACATACGGAAGGCCTTTAATCATAGTTTCTTCCAAACAAATTCATCATAAAAAAATGTCACAGTGCAGATTCACAAAAAACAATTTTCCTGCCTAAAATATTCCTTCCTTCCTGGCATGCACTGTTTATGCATATTTCCCTAGAAAGCAAAATATATTCAATGATGTTTCTACAGAGAATAAAATGTAATCTTTACCAGAAAAGAGACCAGTAACTTTTACTACAGTTGGAAAACCTATCGCGCGATATTAGACATCTTGTAACAATAAACCCCACTGTGACATATAAACCACGATAATCTGATTATCACGCAAGCTATGATAAATCATTGGGAAAGCAGTTAAATCTGAATACTGAACTTTACTGAGGTGGTTGAACACATAACTCACAGTTGTAGTGTAAACTGAAGTTCCACACAATTTAAATTATTCTGTTCACTTTTTTCACATAATCTCATGTAGTGAGGAAGTCTTTTTACTTGGAGCAAGAAGGATTCCTTCCTACAACAATTGACATTTCTAAAGCACACCTCAAATACAGAGAAATGCTTTGCAAGGCACACAAAAAAACAGTGGATGCTGAAGAGGAATAAAGATAATAGAAAGGTTGGACGGGAGGGGGGGGGCGGGGGGCGCGGTGGTGGTCAAGGAGAAGGGTTTTTAGGAGGCTTTTGAAAGCAAGAGGGGGGTTGAGATGGTAAAACAAAATGATTCACGTTCCAGAGGACAGAGGCACAGTAGCTGAAAGAACAGCCAGCAACGCTGGAGCAGAGAAGAAGGTGTGACTTGGTTTTGGAGAAGCACAGAGTTCATGCAGGGACATATTGAGATCACGGAGTAGGGTGGATGTGGGCCATGGAGGGATTCAAAAGCATTGACAAGGACGTGGGAATCCAGCAGATAGGCAAAGGAGTGATGGATGCTTGGGTGACGATATGGGCAGCGGCAGTCAAAATGAATTGTAACTTGTGGAGGCTGGAAATGAGAAGAGAAGCCTTTGGATGAGAACAGTGATGATTTGGGTTTTGGCAGCAGAGGATGTGAGGTAGGGATGGAGACAGAGGCGGAAAACAGTAATAGAATGGATGTGGGAAAAGAAGCATTACGGCTTGGGGTCAAGCAGCACAGAATCATAGAAAGGTTACAGTATGGAAGGAGGCCATTCGGCCCATCAAGTCCACGCTGGCTCTATGTAAGAGCAATCCAGCTAGTCCCACTCCCCTGCCCTATCCCCATAACCCTGCATGCCAAGGTTCTGCACCTCCAGACTTAGCTGAAGTGGCAGCGAGGTTGACAAAGTCAAGACCTGAGACATGTAGGTACTGGTAACAGCTAAAAAGGACAGCTTCAGTTTTGCCAGCTCCGAAGCTAGAGGAAATTTCAGCTCATCCAGGTCTTAATATTGGCCAGGCAGTTGGAGTGTATAGCCATAACCTCAGGGTGAATGAAGCAAATACAGAGGTCAAGTTGGATATTACCAGTAGACATAAAATAAATGTCATTATTCTATTAGCACTAGGACTGTGCTAGAATTGTTCGCAAGGAATTAGTTTACACATAGTTCAGCAGTTTCTTTTTGTTTTCACATTAATCAAAATTTATAAACTGTTTTAAAAAAAAATAATTTCACATAAATGAGGAAGATCACGAAATATAATTGGGTGGTACTTGGATGGGCAATTACAAGAAAATAATCTCAGGGGAGTTCAGATAACATCATAAATCATGAACATAAGCTTCCATTTTTTTAAAATTGTGACATTCTCACACATCATTTTTGTAATACACTAGTGCATCATATACTGCATTGCTTGTGGGTTCTAAGCTGAGATTGGGTTGTACTCTCTCCCTGTGCAATACCCTACTCCTCTGTCTGCCCGGGCCTGTTGCTGTATCTATCCCCACTGCTGCCTCTTTGTCTTTCTTGTTCTCCCTGCGTAAGAAAAAAAAAATCTTTAAAAATCACGAGCATATGCTCTACCTATGTGCACAATTGCAGAGTCAGTGATGTCAGAGTAAGACCAGTAATGATGCAGGAGCAGCAATTGTTTCCCTGGAAACACTCAAGAGGCAAGCAGGCTGGCTCCAAATGGTACGGATTTCTGACAAAAAGAAAAAGGGCTTACAACATTAACACTGATCCTGATTATGGACTTAAGTCCCATAGGTACTGAGTTTTGGATTTATGAGTATTGTGCAGGTTGTTGTCGTTACTGCATCAAGTGAAACCCGCAAAATTACTGCACAGCCTGCTTTTGCCAGCATTGGTCCAGAGCCCTGTCAATCAAACAGAATAAGAACACAATGATTACCACTGGCTAATAATGCTAGAAACTGACCCTCTCAGAAGTCACATAATTACTCTTGCCTTTGAGCTTACTAGAAAATGGTGCCAGGGTCAAGTGCTTACTATTGGCCAAATGGACTATTTGAAAGCAAAAGTGCAATACTGTAATTATTACTGGACAATAAGCTTGCTCAAACATAACCAAATTTTGTAACATTTATGTTCTCCATGCCATCACTGAAGGACTATGTTTATGATATCCTCATAACAACATTACAAGAATTAACTCCACAGTAAGAAAATACTACATCATAATTTTTATTTGGAATACAGTCTACTCCTCTGAATTAAAAGTTATTACTTCAAATTATTGGATAATTCAAATATTTAGCATAAAACTTGTATTTTGAATTAGCAGCAGACTATTAAATCTTTCTGAGCTGGTAATATTTTAATTGAATTTTATCATTTAAATATTGTTTCGATACATTTCTTTCACAATCTATCAAATGGTCAAAAGGAGTTGTGACATCTCCAGCCTTTATTACACTTCAAAACTCACAATACCTAGAATTCCCGCTGTGACTATTACAGGGCTTAAGGCAATGAGAATTGGACAGTAAAATAATTCCGGTACTTAGTCTCGGATTTTCAGAAATCTACCTCAAATCAAAAAAATCAAATACTTTGAGGTCAATTTAGAAGTGTGGAAACAAACCCAGACCAATCCAAATTAAGGACGTATTTGGCATCTGCTAGCCTCATACCTGTTTTCAATAGTTCTGTCTCATTAAATGCGCCACTAAGATCCTTCTGGTCAGGCCTATGCATAGCTCAAAGTCATCACTGCACCAACATTTCCTCATAGAAGCACTACAATGTTTCATTGGCTTTCCTCCCACTTCCCTGAAATCAAAATAAAATCCTTTCTTGGCAATACTGCTAAATGGAACTTCCATCTCAGGGGTAGGAAAAAAAAACTGACACGGGTCCTTATCCTGAATCAGGAAAGTACTTTTCAAGTAAGCCAATTACAGAGCAACTTTGACAGCAGTTGTGGGCAAGTTGAGGCTTAGGAAAATCTCCCCTCCCACCTCCAAAAAAAAACAACAGGGAAATGACAATTTCTCACTGTGCGGCTATAACAAGAAAGAAAAATATGGAAAAAAAGGAAAAATAGTTTCCTAACATTATGTAGATTGGAATATCAAGTCTGCAATGTCATTCCTGCACCAAAATGAAAAACATCACAAGATTATGTAGTAAATTCACTACTTTGGAAACATTGATAAGACTCTCCCACAACAGAACATGGTGATTCACTTTGGGTCACTCTTGTTCATATCCTCGTAGCTGAGTACAAAGCAGCATTGGCAGAAGCCTAAGAGCAAGTCACATGCCTGCTCTCTCAGTCACAAAGTGATGTATAACCCAGGAAGGGGAAGGGCCAAATGGGGGGGGGAGACATAGTCAGTGCTTTATTGTCACAACATAATGCTATTCAAAAAAATGCCAAATGTTATAATAATGGAATACATACATTTTGAAAACATCACAGAATGTTAAGATACAATTCAAAATTGCTTTTAAAAATAAATCCATGTTGCTAATTCCTGAAATTATCAATGGAAATAGATCATACAAACAAAACCGAATGGAAGAAGAAACCCTATCAAGCCACAACATATTGCTAGATCACAACACTATTGTCAATCGACTAAGCAACACTCAGTAAAACAACAAAGTTTCTATCCAGTTGCTACTTTGTTGACCTAGTTTATCCATTCACAACTAATTATTGTGGCTAAATTGATGTGCCCAGCTAATACAGCTCCAGAGTGGAAAGAATAGGTCACAAACCCTAGCTCCTAAATAAGCAATTCTCCTTCATTTTTAATGTTGGCATTTTTCAGGTTGTGCATTCAGGTTGTGCATTCAAAATAGAGATTCCACCGCTAACAGTAAAACATGGTGTATAAACAGCACCAAGAATTAATCCGCTTCTGCACTACAGTGCAGAGATTTTCACGCAAGAGACTCTAAGATTACTAAGGTGTAAATCTATTGATGTGTGAGGACAGCACACATTAAACAATTGCTGGAAATACCCTTAGCATACAAATATAAGTGTTAGAGGTTAATATACAAGCTACCATCAAGCTGTAATACTATGTATAGAAAGAATCTGCGTAACCACTGTGTACACATCAGTACAGTAACTACATATCTATCACCATGGCACAGCAGATTTTTTAAAGGGCACTTACTTCAAAAATAGGTGACTAAGAAAGACATTAACAAATCAGTTCTTTGACATTCATTGTTACTGTAAAGCAAGACACCTCTTAGTGTGTTGCAGAGTCAGATACAATACACAATAACACCAACAATTATGGTCAATGGTATTATCACCACACAATTGTAATTTTATCATTGGCTCACATCTCAATAATTTTGATAATCACAATTGCAATTTCAAAACAAAATTGGTTTGAAGAAAACAATTCTACTTCCAATATTTCAATATAAAAATGCAAAATTAATGCAGCGTATAAATAAAATAACTGATTACACTAACAGATACAAGGCTGCTCCCATGTTTGGACCTGTTAAAACACAATAAAAATCCACTTTACTGAAAAAGAGTGCTCTGTACTATAGAAACTCAGCATATAACCTATTTTAATGACAGCAGAAACCATTTTTACAAACTATGCTGCAGTATATCTGTTATTGTATAAGGCGTGAACAGCTATGTAACTGAAATTTTCCCCTTCAATCTTTACTAAAAATATATTAATACACATGAATTGACAGATGTGCAACCTCCCCTTGTTTTGTGAGATCTGACACTAAATTTTTCTAGTAAATAAAAAAAGTTCCATTTTACTGAACAACCTACATTTAATGAGTAATTTGTCCCATACAGTGAGCCTTTACAAGAAATTTATCCATGTCAATAGTAATTTCATTCAATTTACTAGAAATAGGTAAATACTCATGTTGGCCTCCAAAAATAATAAAGTACTGTAATTATACTTATAATTAGATCAAGTCTTTTGAGATCATTTAATTTTAAAAAGCATTACAAAGTGTTGCAGAACTCTGCAGCAGCAATGATGATTATACCCAAATATTATTTGAAGTAAACTATAAAAATGATTCTGTTTTGTTGAATCCTCAACGAATGTTTTCTTTTAGTACATTTCACGAAGTGAAAGAGATTGAAATTAACTGGGTGTTTAACTCAGATCAATGAGCGCAGAAGGATCATATGGTGCATTACAAGTTAGCTACTTAAAGTGTGTAGGGTCCAGGCGGAACTCTGGCCACTAAACAGTCCCTGAAACTTCTTCAAAACTTCTTCACTCATGGAAAGAAAAAAAACACATTCACAATGGACGAGATCTGCAGCTACAAGACAGGCCGAGTTGACAGCTCCGGCCTGGCCTGACCCCCTCCGGCCGGACACTGTTATAAAGAGACTGAAGTGACATTTCCACAAACCTCTTTGACTGAACAGAGAGAGAGAGAAACATTAAAAAAAAGAAAACCTCTCTCCGTTGCTAATAAAATCTAAGATGAAAATGTGAGGGGAAGAGGGGAAGGGTGGGGGGGGGGAGGAAGGTGGTAAACAAGACATTTTCTCCTGACTGGACCACTTGGTCCCAATGACAGCTGTCAAACACAGACGGGGCTTTTACCCCGAAAAGACCCACGCTCCATCAAAGCGACGAATTTCCCACCTCAGCAGCAGAGGGGGAAGAGAGTCCAAAAAAAAAACCTTCTCCACTCAGAAGTCGAGGGGGGGGGGGGAACGCACAGCGGCAAAGCGCCATGAGAAGAGATGTAGATAGAAGTTGGAGGGTGATATTATCACTTCAGAAAAAAAAAATTATGTGTGTGTGTGTGTGTGTGTATATACATATCTGCAGGAAAAGCTAATACGTTACTTTAGCCTTGGTGACGATGTGAGTGGCCAGCTTGACCACGGCGAAGTTGCCTTTGCCGATGGTCCTCTCGATCTCGTAGTAGCCTATCCTGGCCGGCCCGGTTTTCTGCTGCGGCTGAGGAAGGTTCCCGTTCCTCACTGCACCGCTGGACGCCATCTTGTCGAAAACAACCAGCAGCGACCCCGCGGCGGCACGCGCACGCGCACGCACACGCACGGCGGCTTGAGGGAGGAGGAGGAGGAGGCGGCGGCGGCGGTGGAGTCGTGTCGTGTAGTGCGAGGGGCGGGCGCGGGCGCGGGCTTGTCGGCCACGCGCGACGTGCGCGCTCCTTTCTCTCCTCCACCCACCCCCCCCCCCCGGGGGGGCGCACGTTGGCAACGCGAACGCGGTTTCCGGGTAATGAGAGAGAGAGAGAGAGAGCCCGGAGCGCTGACGTCAATGCAAATGAGGCAAATGGCCTGAAGGTTATTTCTGATAAGGGCTCTTGCTTCTCAGGCAACGGTTTGAGTCTCTATTGTCTGTCTGCTGTTTGCATGACTATCATTGGGATTTTATCCGAAGGGAACATATTATGCAAGATATGCTAATGAATTTATCTTGTGAAAATTACAATGAATATGCAGCCAGTTGTTGTGATCTGGAATGCCCTGCCTGAAAGGGTGGTGGAAGCAGATTCCATCATAACTTTCAAAAGGGAATTGGATAAATACTTGAAGTTGAAAGATTTGCAGGGCTGTGGGGAAAATGCAGAGGAGTGGGACTAATTGTATAGGTCTTTCAAAGAGCGGGCACGGGCATGATGGGCAGAATGGCCACCTGTACTGTATAATTCTATAATTTGTTATTCATAATTAATGTTAAGTAATCTAATAATTTTTATAATTTATCATGTATTAATCCCACTCAACACTGTAGACCTCAAATAAAAACAGAAAATGCTGGAAATACTCAGAAGGTCTGTCAGCATCTGTAAAGAGAAGGAAAAGGTTAATGTTTTAGGTGATGACCCACACCTGTCTTCTCACATTACAGATGCTAACAGACCTTTCATGTACTTCCTGCACTTTCTGCTTTTATTTCAGATTACTAACATTTACAGACTTTGTATCTCTCCTTCCTCCTAAAATTTTGAGGTTTTTAAAACTCCAGCTTTGTGTTACAATACAGAACTAACAGCCCAGAGGATGTGAGTTCAAATCACACTATGGCAAGTTGTGGAACTGAATTCAATAAATCTGATAATTTGTGGGATAGCACCAGAAATAACCAGGCTGTCGAATTGTCATTAAAAATCCAGCTGGTTCACTAATGTACTTTAGGCAAGGGAACCTGCCATCATGACGCATGACTCCACACTACATGGTTGACTCAATGCCCTCAGGGCACATGGAGATGAGCAATAAATACTGTCTTGCCAGTGTCACGCACCTCCCATGAACAAAAAAAAAGCCACGCTTTATCGATTTACCTATTTTGAAAAAGCATATTTATACTGGCATATTATTTACCAATAATCAACTGCAGGTTAAAATGGCACTATCTTCATTAAAAAAAAGTGTTTCGCAAACTTTTTTCAGTTTCTTTACAAACACATGACATCTTGATTTATGTCTAAACTCCACAACGTGTCACTTCCCCATGATGTCATCATGGTGAAAATGATACATGGCTTTAAAAAAAATCCAAGGTGAGCCACCATGATAGACTAGTGTAAGGTATTTTTGTTTCAATTTGGAAACGTGCAATTCTACACTCCTTTTCATTTAACTAGTTGTTTATTTAAGTTCAGAGTTAAATTGAGCAGATATTGGCAAATCTTATTTCAAGAAAACGGAAGTCCAATAAATTTCTAGTGAATACTTCACAAATCTAATCCATCAATGTGTTATAAACAGTAGTTATATGCTAGATAGTGAAAGTGGAAAATATTTAAACTTATGACTCATGTGTACAACTCACATGCAAATAAGGAGGTGAATTTGTTCTGTCGAAAAAAATCAGCATGAGTTCTTATTTCCATTTGCATTTATGCTTTTTCACTAAAATTAACTGACAAGAGAAATTTCAGTTCTAAGTAAACAAAGGTTCTCAGACATGAATTTTATTTATACCCTGAATGTTTCAGGTGATAACACAGCACTTCCTCATCTATCGAAATTCTTGTATTGAACAAGTTAGTCCAGATCCCCTGTGAAAAATACACAGCAATACTTCCAAATTTGGTTGTGCCCAGATAGAGTATTTTTAGTTGCATTACATTAGGGATTACCATTCTATCATGAACTGTGTAGTGATGGAACCATTTGAAATGGTGAATTGCAAGTATTACAGAACATTAAAACCATTAAGAATACAAAGAAACATTGAGCCAGAATTTGCTGGAAACTTGGGCCATAGAAATGGTGCATTTACGGCGCAAGCCAGGAGTGACTCAGCCCATCACTTACACCACGAAACAATTTCCTGATTCTTTTGCACAGCTCCGCCCTTTCCCTTGACAAATCAGTTGAACAGATAATTATAATTCAGGTCCCATTAAAATCAATGGCGAGATGGAGTTTGCTGAATTAAAGCCACTGAGATCGCTGCACAATGGTGCTGGTGGGGTGAGTATAGAATCATAGAATGATACAGCACAGAAGGAGGCCATTCGGCCCATTGTGCCTGGGCCGATTTCTTGAACGAGCTATCCAATTAGTCTCACACCCCTGCCCTTTCCCCATAACCCTGCAAATATTTCCCCTCCAAGTATTTATCCGATTCCCTTTTGAAAGTTATTATTGAACCTGCTTCCACCAGTCTCTCAGGCAGTGTATTCCAGGTCATAATAACTCGCAGAGCAAAAAAAAATCTCTCCTCATCTCGCCTCTGGTTCTTTTGTCAATTACCTTAAACAGTACACAGGAATCAAAACAGAAACACGTTTAAAAGAGGCAACATTGATTCTGGGCATTTTAATACGGTTGCTATCTCAATTCTAAATTTTCTTAACGAGATTGATCAAAGCAGAGCTCACATTTTTGATGGTTTAATGTAATGCAAATGCGAATGGTATTTATACATGTTTCTCACACTGCTAAATACTGTCATTAAAAAAAATAGGGTAATCCTTGAAACACGGTGAAATTGCCTCTTGGGGTGATTGTTTTCTGCATTGCTTCCGAAATTGCTTTCTGATGTCAATCACAGGTGAAGTACAGCACTCTTCTTAAAATTCCTAGCACCCAGCCAGGGCCTCGTGATACAAAGTGAGAGTTACAGAAGAACTTTGTGGAAATATTTATTCAGTTTTTATCCCTGTTTATATCTTTTAGTCATTTGCTGCCGAATATAAATAAACAAATAAATTAGGTTGAAGTTCCCACAGAAGTCAACAATCAAAATTAATTCTTAACTGTTCATTGGCCACGCCACTCCCGATCATGCGCTATACTCGCTGCAATGTATTCCAATAATTTTTCCAGCAAATTGTGGTGTAAATTTGCCACTGGAGGATCAGGGAGTACGATAGACTAACTTACGGCGCTCGTTGCCAATATTGCCATTGTAGCAAATTCTTGGCCATTGTGTCTAATGGCTTCTTATTATGGGATACATTTTCCTCTGTGTGTGAAGTCATAGAAGAATTATTTGACTAAAGTGAAGAGGTTTCTAATGAGAGATTAGTAAAAGAATTTTACTTTAACACAGAGCAAAATAAAACCCTGTTGTTCTATTTAAACCAAATCTTAAGTCCTAAAAAAGTTTGAAAATCAAAGTTTTACAGTTATACTTTAGACTGGGATGGCAAATGATTTCTTCTGCAATGCTCTGTGAAGTAATTGGGTCATATTCCCGGGTACAAGTCACATCATGTTATTGCCTGGACATCAAAGCCACTAAAGTGACCTAAAACAGCAGGAACTTGTCTAGCGTCCATCTGTCTTTTTGATATCTAATTCATTTTCCATTAGAGAACTATAACTTATCTAATTTGTTCTTTTCCAGGACCACAATGCTGTGGAACTCCTTTTCTCCCAAAGTCTTCCCTTTCCCTTATAACTGGTACATTATAAACTTACAAGCTTGGCATCACCTGACCAATACCTCTTCAATTTTATCATCTTATCTCCTACTCTTTCCAACCTTGGTGGTGCCCTGCAGGATGGGCCATGGTCCTTCACCTAGGTTTCTCAATTTAAAAAAAGGCGGAGGAAGGATTTTGATGGCAGTTCAAAAGAGTGAAATTAGTTAACTGAGAGTTCTAAAGGTAAAGAAAAACAGCAAAAATTGTGACATCTAAGTAAACAAAATTTGAGGCTGCCTTTCTTGATAGTATCACTCAATTCCTGTCACACTTCAGCACTCACACTTCAGCATATACTCTGACTCAGAATAAGTAACACATGTAAAATCCTAGAAAATCATGTAATAAGAACACAGTTTCACTCACTCATTCAGTCATCATAAATGAGTTGGCCTGGCAGTAATGTGCTGTGTATTTAAAATGTAAAATTCTTAACCTTGTGTTCAAATCCCTCCATGGTCTTGCCCCTCCGTAACCTCCTCCAACCCTACAACCCTCCAAGATCTTTGTGCTCCTCCAATTCTGACCTCTTGGGCATCCCCTGATTTCCATCGCCCAACCACTGATGGCCATGCCTTCAGCTGCCTAGTCTCCAACTTCTATAATTCCCTCCCTAAACCTCTCCATCTCTCGATCTCTCCTCCTTTAAGACATGCCTTAAAATCCACCTCTTTGACCAAGCTTTTGGTCACCTGTCCTAACATCTCTTTATGTGGCTTAGCATCAAATTTTGTTTAATAACGCTCCTGTGAAGCACCTTGTACATTTTACTACGTTAAAGGTGCTATATAAATGCATGTGGTTGTTGTGTTATATAGCATAACATTCCTATCTTTAGAAAACAGCACATCCTCCAACTCTTCCTGAGCAATGCCATGGGATTTCGGCTAGCTTTTAAAGAAAATTGTGGAGTTGTACATCTTTAGTGATCCAATACGCAGAGTGGCCAATGATTATTTTTTTCTTCCCTTGGGTCTTGAATTAGATTACATCCCTAAAGCATTGGAAAAAATATGTTTTAGTCCTTGAAGTTCTTTTCTTCCGCATCTCTTTTACTATTTCATACCTAAAGGGTCAGGTAGGCAGAGCTCCCAAAATTAGACAAATCCTAGATTTTCCATCACAAGAACATAACTGAAGTATCAAAACCAGAAAGGTAGTTGAAAGCAACAAGTAGCATTTG
This sequence comes from Heptranchias perlo, assembly GCF_035084215.1. Classification (NCBI taxonomy): domain Eukaryota; kingdom Metazoa; phylum Chordata; class Chondrichthyes; order Hexanchiformes; family Hexanchidae; genus Heptranchias; species Heptranchias perlo. The sequence continues at coordinate 8,586,566 of NC_090357.1, forward strand.
TACCACAGGGAAGATTAAGTGTACATACATATATATTGTATTTCTTAACCTTTTTCCTTGTCTCTCTTCTTTTTCTCCATTTCTCTATTCCCCTTTTGCTATTGTTTTCTCTTTCCCAGCTGTGGGATTAGCAATTGAGTTCTCTTGCTTTCTTTCCCTGAAGCAGGCATTCTGTTGTGCCCATGGTTTCAATGGATGGCTTTCATTGCTGCTGTGAATGCTGGGATAGCCCCATCTCCCAAGCGATCTCCTGATTCCTCTCTCACTCTCAAATGAAAGAAGGCAAGGGAAATACCAGAATAATGTACACGCTTAAGAGATGTGATCCTCAAGGAGGAGTGCAGGAATTGCCCACATCACGATCCAAGAAAGTTGGTGGACCCAAGAATCCTATAATCATTGAATTTTACAGCATCGAAGGAGGCCATTCGATCCATCACTCCTGATAGAACTCTGCATGCTGTCCTGCTCCTCCGCCCTCTGCCTGGATAAAACTGACGACCTGCTTTGAGAAAATTACTAATATGGGCCACAACAAGCAAGACACTGATCTATTTTTTTTCCAACAAATGTTAATACCTAAAAACTTCTTTTTAATGGGAGATGGAATCTTTTTCTTACTACGGTTTTACACTTTTTGAGGCGAACTGACGACTTTTATCAGCATTCCTATCGGAGTCCGATGCCATGATACAGACCATTTTAAAAAAAAATTCTTGTAGCTAGCGGCAGGATGACCTTTTTAAATCTTGATATTAATGGTATTTCCTGTAACTGTTGATTGATTATACATGATAAGGTCGCATCATTGTTTGCATTTTTGAGTTAAACATTCTGGTGCATTTTAATTTAATTTGGTTCAGGCGTAGGTCCAGCAGGTTTATTGCAGGTCTGGGTGTTTGATGTCTCTTTCTTAGTGGGTACCGTTCAGTGTACTGCAAATGGAGATACTTTGCAAGAAACGTCAGCCACTCAATTTGGTAAAATGTTGTTGTTCACCTTTGACATTTTATACACATGTGCTGGTGCTTTTTGCTCATATTGTCATTGGCTTTCGATATCGATCTTCAAACTTTTAGTGCTCATCTTATTCTGTTCATTTTCCTAGCTTTGGCTTTTTACCTCCATTGTCCATTTGTGCATTTTTCCTTCGATATTGCTGATCAACTGCATCCTTTATTGTACACTAGCAGATGTCCCGTGTTGTTGCTCGTAGTAGGTTGGACAACAACATTATATACCAACGTGTATTATTATGCTGCTAAGTCTCAGCTGTGCGTAATCTGGCCTGTATCTTTAAAGTCACAAGATCTAATTGTACCTCTTGAGGTCAGTTAGAGGCCTATTCCTCTTAAGCACCTCCTAAGGTTAATTAGAGGGTGTACTGCAGCAAATGACTGGTTATTTTTCTCTTTTTTTATATCTTTTTTAAAGAATGTTTTATATCTCTAACAAAGTGTGACACTTTGAAATGTGATGTCTGAAGTACGACAGACTCAAAACTTTTATATATGTAGATAGATGGTCTGCGGGTTCTGTAAATAATTTATAAACTGTTACAAGGACTCTATCTTGATTGACTTTTCTACTTTCCAGTATACGTCCTTTTTTCTCTCTTCCTCTCCTGAAGGCATTGGTTCCTGCTGGGTATGGTTTCATGGTGCCAGCAGCCTTCTGGTACCTTGTCCGAGTCGCCATTCCCCAGGAATGAGCCCAGACAGTGAACATTGGCGAGCTATTCAACTATGGGGAACATCACCCCTCAACCAAATCCTATTCTCACCTGACAAGAAACATGCACTTTCCAGTACGGGTCACTGGATAGCAGTGCGAACCCTAGTTGATTGTCCCCACTCTAAAATAGAGTCCTTGAAAGCCAATTGAAACGCTTTTACAGCGCCACCAATGAAATCAACTAGCTCAACAGTAACTCAACACAGACTGGGAATCAAACTTGGGACCTTCTGGTCTATGTACACTGACTTTACCAACTGACCCATCAGGTACTTCTTATATGTTGGCCTTTAGTCTTATATCCCACTCCAAACTTGGTTTGGTCTTTCAGTTGCACACTAATAGTGCTCACACCCTTTGTTACCTGCTTTTTATACTTAATGTCCATTTTTTTTTTTCCTTATACTTTTTAAGTTATCCCCACACAACATTCCCCAGACAAGAGAACAGGCATCAACCTACTTCCAGTCCTCTGCTGATGCCTCTCTGCAACCACTGAAACCAGCCATGGTTGATTTCTCTTTGATTCTTCTGACTGTCCTGTGGAGAATTAGAAAGAAATTGCATTTATACAACGCCTTTCATGATCTCGGGATGTCCCAAAGCGCTTTACAGCCAATTAAATACTTTTGAAATATATTCCCTGTTGTAATGTAGGGAAACATGGCAGCCAATTTGCACACAGCAAGATCCCACAGGCAGCAATGAGATAATGACCAGATAATCTATTTTAGTAATGTTGGTTGAGGGATAAATATTGGGAGAACTCCCCCGCTCTTTTTCGAATAGTGACATGGGATCTTTTATGTTTACCTGAGAGGGCAGAAATGGCTTTGGTTTAATGTCTCATCTGAAAGACAGTACCTCCAGCAATGCAACACTCTCTCAGTACCGCACTGAAGTGTCAGCCTAGATTATATGCTCAAATTTCTGGAGTGGGACTTGAACCCACGACCTTCTGATTCAGACGCGAGAGCGCCAGCACCGAGCCAAGGCTTTGTGCTTTGCTGAGCACTAACCTTTATTGGATTGGTTGAGACTGGAGAGGGGCTGAAAATACAATAGCACTAACGCACATTGAGTGCCCTCTCCCCAGAAAATCAGGCAGAGAGACCTGAGGCCTACAAATCATCTGAGATACTCAGCATGCCTCCAATACAAGTGATGGGCACAAATTGTGTACTGGGCTCATTAGGCCCCCGAGTTGTATTTAAGTAAGTTGCCTAACCCATATAACAGCTGGAGTACCTCAACAGTGCTCTATTATTTGCACAGACTCATTTGTAATGGGCACTGAAGGGAAGACCACCATAAAAAAAAGTTGAGCACTTCTTGCCCTTTGCCCCCTGGCACCATCTTGCTCAGTTCACCCATGTCCCCCCCCATGCCCTTTGCCCTCTACCCAGTGCCTGGTGCCCCTCACCCATACCGGGAAAGTAGTCTGAGAACAACAGGTAGCCTGCAGCCCTACAGGGCCTGCTGGCACCCAAAATATGGCCCTGCGAGATGGGCTTGGAGCACCAGTAAATTGTGCAAATGAAATGACCTTGCTTTATCCAGGGAGGTCAGTCCATTTGTGTCCAGGCACGGAGCCAACAGTGGGGGTGCAGTGCTCGGGCCTCATTATCAGCTCCAGGAAGTCACCATGTAACAAACTGCAGCTGCAAATCCTCACCTTTTTGTTCCTTTGTGTAGTAAGTGCACTGCTCCTTATCAGTTTTCAATGTCACGTCTTATCTGTACAACATAAACGTGTGCATTTTAATGCATTCACGTGCCTTCTTAGGCAAACTATTTTTTTCTGGGGGAAGGGACAAGATCACCATGTGATGTGATGGGGTATTTTCACGTATTTATGTCAAGCTGCTGCTTCTAAACAAAACATGTGTATTTTACAAGTCGTCCAGAAGGATCATGGATCACCATTACTGGCTTCCAACTGCAAAAGTTATAGGCAAAACCTTCAGATTACACTGCACCAAACAGGGCAAGATAAATAGAACATAAAATGCAAGTTCTGGAAATGTGAAATAAAAACGGTGAACGCTGGAAATGCACAGAAGGTATGTCGGCATTTGTAAAGAGAAAAAACAGATGAACGTTTCAGGTGTAGAAGCGTCTACAAACAAAATGCTGTCTTTTCTCTTGCCTGAAGCTGCTGTGCATTTCAACATTTCAATAGAGCAAGGCAGTGAGGGGAAATATCCGTAATGTTGGGAGTTTGTAACAGACACAGCCGGTACAGATCATCCAGCATCCTCCCAGGTGGACAGAGAGACTTGATATTTCTAAGATGGTGCCCCTTTTAAGTTCATCTGTTACTCCCCTCACCTGAATGTGAGCGTCGCCTTAGATACAACGGCTTAGAAATTTGTTGGCGCCACGCCAATTTTACAGGCTTAAAGCCAGTGCTTAAGCATCCAATATGGTAGGTGTCATGCCATACAACAGTGCCATTTGTGTAACAATCATTTCAACATATTCATGTGGGCTGGCAGCTATGGTTTTGTTTTATTATGTAAGTTGTCCCCCAGATTTCTTCTTCTGCTTGCTTGGATTCACATCTCTGCTACTTAGCTTGTTATCTTGCCTCAGTCAGTAGCATGCTCACCTGAGTCAGAAGTCTGTGCATTCAAACTCGACTCCAGCACAGAACTGAGGCTGATATTCCAATGGAGTACCAAGAGGGTGCTCCATTTTTCAGCTGAGATGTTAAACTGAGACCCCCTTCAGCCTGCTCCAGAGGTTCAGATTCTGTGCCAAAGCTCTCCTAGAGTTGGGGCTGATATTCCTCCATCAGCCAACACCAGCCAAAAAAACAATAGATTAACTGCTTTGTGCAATCCCACTGTGCACAAAATGGCTGCCATATTGTCTACATAACAACAGTCACTGCACTCCAAAGTTATTGATTGTATGTGAAGCATTTTGAGACATTTCTGAGCGACATGATGAGGTGCTATATAAATTCAAGTCTTTCATTTGGTGGGAGTGCAGTTTGCTCTTGGACCTCTGCCAAAGCCCTCTTTAGCTAGCTGCCAGGAGTGTGAAGTCCCATCCAGGCAGGACTCCCCCCCACTTGTATTCAATGTTCCAGTGTTAAGTGTCACCATGCAATTCGCTGGAATAATTGTTGTTTTTACACCTTGAAAATGTGTTTGATTCCTCCTCTGTTTAGGAATTGATTCCTTGGTTCTTGCAGAGTCCCCAAGGTTGATGGCTAGACAACCTTCTCCCCAGGTCCCTGTCAACTCCACTAGATGGCTGGCTGCTAAGTGGTGGATTAGGGCAGCACTATTCACTCTCCCTCAGACATTCCCTGTCGGGAAGCACATGGCTTCAAGTAGGTGGAAGATTGTTATGTGGGGGTTTATGAACCTCCAACCTAGCACTCTATGGAGCAACACATTGGAAAGAAATTAACTGCAAGGGTTTTCTCCGGTTCTCCAGATTTAAAAAAAATCCAAAATAAATTGAGTTCTTGAAACATTAGAAGCATACAAATTGAGATAATAGGAACATTGAACGCCTCCCTGTAAAATATAATATTTACTTCTCTGAGTGAAGCTGAGCATAACTCACCAGCATTTCATTGTACTGTAAAGCATTGAGTGTCCTCCATTTATTCTGTGAGAGTGAGCATTATTCTGTGGGAGTGATGTTGTCTTATGGGGCTGAACATTATCTTTTACTTCCCAAACAAGTAATGATTCACTGTATTGAAAATAATAATAATGCACTCAACTAAATTATCACCAACTATAGTCCTGCACAAAATCCTACATAAAAGTTAAAGAATGCGTTAAGATTGTGAATAAATTTCTCCTCCTCCAGGAGAATGTGCCTCTCTGAAGGTTATTTTTGAGGCTCCCGAGAGAATTCCAGACCCTCCTGAAAAGGACCCCAGCTTTTCTGTCTCCCTGATTTCTACACCCCCCCTCCCACGCCTTACCCCTACCCCGCCACAGAAAAAAAGTTTGAAAATAACAAACTGAGATCATGATTGTAATTGGTCTTCTTTCCTCCTGTTTTACTTGCCAAATGAATCCAGTGTCTTCATAAAGAGGTTCTGATAGCATTGGAAACTTGTAAAGAATCAGATTTATGATCACGAAGTGTCAGGAAGTTTACAAACCCATTACAGCACACGGGGCGGGGCGGGGGGGTGGATTTGCTCTAGTGACTATGTGCAGTGACATCGTCAATGTGTTCTTTTACAATGTGATCACAATTTTCGTAGAATCATAGAATTTTACAGTGCATTAGGAGGCCATTTGGCCCATCTTGTCTCTGTCAACTTTCTGAAACAGCTATCTGCTTAGCTCCATTCCCCTATTCTTTCCCTGTACCCATTTATTTTTTTCCTTTTCAAACATTTATCCAATTCTCTTTTAAACAGTACTATGAATTCTAATTCTACCGCGGCTTCTGGCAAGGTATTCCATGCCTTAACAGCCCTCTGCATAAAAAATATTCTCCTAACCTCTCCTAGGTGATAATCTTAAAGTTATACCCTCTAGTTACCAACTCACCAACCAGCATGATTTGTTAGAAATATGAATAAAGGAAATCTTCACAAACACATTTGCGATGTTGCAGCTCGTGATGACTAGAGCAATTCTTACCTTATGAAGGTGTTTGTTTTTAAAAGTGAGACAAAGTTGGTAACATTTTTAAACTAGAAAAAAATCACTCCTGAAGAGACTTGACATTTCTGGATAAAATCTTTTGGCCAATGCAGAGTTCATTATGAAAAGTAGATCTATGGTTCCTGGAAGATATTGTGTACAAATAATAGTGCCGACACAGCCCACCCCTTTCCTGACAATTCCATGATACAAGTTTAATTTCAGATAAGTGTGAGGTAGTACATTTTGGTAGGAAGAATAAGGAAGCCACATACTGCTTGCATAATAAGAGTCTAAATGGGGTAGAGGAGCAAAGGGATCTAGGGGTACAGATACACAAATCACTAAAAGTAGCGACGCAGGTTCATAAGGCCATAGAAAAAGCAAACCAAGCACTGGGGTTCATTTCTAGAGGGATAGAATTGGGAAGTTATGTTAAACTTGTATCGAACCTTGGTTAGACCACATTTGGAGTATGGTGCACAGTTCTGGTCTCCATATTATAAAAAGCATATAGAGGCACTGGAGAAGGTACAAAAAAGATTCACAAGGATGATACCAGAACTGAGAGGATATACTTATCAGGAAAGGCTGAACAGGCTGGGGCTCTTTTCTCTAGAAAAAAGAAGGTTGAGGGGTAATCTAATAAAGGTCTTTAAGATTATAAAAGGTTTGATAGAAAATGTTTCCACTTGTGGGGGAGACCAAAACTAGAGGTCATAAATATAAGATAGTCACAAATAAATCCAATAGGGAATTCAGAAGAAACCTCTTCACCCAGAAAGTGGTTAGAATGTGGAATGCGCTACCACAAGGAGTAGTTGAGGCGAATAGCATAGATGCATTTAAGGGGAAGCTAGATAAGTATGAGGGAGAAAGGAATAGAAGGATGTGCTGATAGGGTTAGATGAAAAGGGGTGGGAGAAGGTTCCTGTGGAGCATGAACGTCGACATAGACCAGTTGGGCCGAATGGCCTGTTTCTGTGCCATAGACTCTATATAACTCTATGTGACTATGTAACCCAAGTTGACTCATCCTCATTTTTAGCGACCATACTGCCAATTTTACTCCCTGAATTTTAACCTGCTTCCCATTCCTCCTTCTCATCCCACTCCCTCTTTTCCAGCTGCCCAGTGGGTCCCCCAGTATCAGCCTACGCTGTATTTCCCTACAGAATGTTTTTTCCCTATGTGATCATGGTCCTTGCCATCCACAAAATCATTGTGGATGAGTTCTTTAACATCCTGGGCCTGATAGAAACCTGGTCACAGGCAGCAATTCCTTCCCCCTCATCAGCATCATCCTACCTAAATAATCATTCCACCAGGTTCTTTGCCCGAACTGCTGTGGCGACAGAGTGGTTCTTATTGATAGATTCCATCTTAGCCTCTCTCCCTACTTCTTAGTAAATGAGTGTGATTTTACACAATTGTTCCATTTAAAATGTTGCATCAGTGTCAGATATTTGTAAGAGAGCCGTAGTCTGTGGGAAAACATTTAATGTCTATTTATTATATTTACATGTAGTACAGAAGGTAAATACCAAAGGAAGTTCATTCTGAAAAGGGGGTGGGATGTATAAAGGCACTACTTAGAAGTACAGATGGGGGAGATGAACAAAAAAAAGAAATATTGGGAAGGGAGAAAGATATGGAAGGGCAGGGTCAAAAGGACACTACACAGTTTCTGCTGATGTAAAAAATTAGGCTAAACTGACTTGACTTTTTGCCACTAATTGTTTTACTTACACCCAGTCTTAAAGCTAATTTTAGTACAGCCCAACATCAGACTAAGGTTGGACATTCTTGCACTGAAACAACTGGAACAATAGGGGCTGACGTACAGGGCCATTTTGCTACATTGACATGAGGATATTTAAAGGGGCTTGTATTGTCAAGAGCTTCCTGTTTACAAGAATCGCAGTTGTGGCATTGCTGACAGCCGCTGTACTGCAGTAATATCAAAGATGGGGGCAGACAGCCCGTGCATGCTAGGACCTTTCAAATAACCATCATGTTTTACAGGTTTCAAAGCCAGGATTTTCAAGCTGTAAAACACAGCTTTACTGCAATAATCACAGCAAAATAGGGTTGTCTAATACAGTTCAGTTCTGAATTGGCTAGTTTGTAAGCTGCGTTAACATCACATTTGGGATTTTCATATTACTGAGTAAACAGTGAATAATAAAGGCAGACAATGAGCAATAAGGCAGAACTTCAACTAAACAGTTCTGATGATTTCATAAATAGCAAGCTTAACATTGCTGCCTTAAACACATGGTCAGCCATTTGTCAATTCTTTATAATATACAGTAAAGTTTAAAATAATATTGATTTTTGACTTTCTTATTGTGTGATGGGTGTACTGGCATTGGACCTGAAGGTTTAAGGCACCATATCACTGCTACTAGAGTACTACAAGATTTTTTGTTAGTCTATTGCTGTAAAATACATAGAAAGCATACATGATCAGAATCCCTTTTATATTTGTTATTCCACATAAGTTTTCAAACATTTTCATATACTTTATTACTACAAGAGGAGCATCAGTAATATGATACCAGAGTGTAAAATAAAGAAAAGTTCAGATAGACCTATAGGACATGGACGGTGCAGTGTGCAGTATGTTGGAGCACCCTAGAAAGATTCATCCCTTAATCCCCAGCACATACCGACATAGGGCAGGTGCCAAGCAGAGTCAGGGCACCACTCCCCATGGAGTGAGTCATCCCTCCGTCGGTTTCATGCATCTCCAAGTAGCTAGTTTCAGAGTAGCATTTGTGGGGTCCTGGAGGCAGCCTTCAGGCATGTAAACTCCATACACAGAGAGACTCAGCGAGAGGGGAAAATACCTTAAACAAAAGGAATCTCACTGTCGAGAAAGTGTGCAATTAAGAACATTCTTTCAAGTTTTAAAAACTGTAATCTTGTTCTGAGCACTAACGATATCACATTACTCAGGTTGAGTTTTTATACAGTCTATACTACAAAACTTTGCTTCACTATCTCCTTGCTTCATTATAGATCAGCATTAACTGTCTCTTATCTCACAAGCAACCAGTCAAAACTGGACATGTAAATAGCCTAATAGATGATGTGCCCTTTCTGAACTTCAAGCACAACATCATTGACACTACAAATCTGACTTGTAGGGCTTTTATATTAATGCTAGAGCATCCACTTCCTCCTCCATCAGTGCACCGTGGCTGCAGTGTGTACTATCTACAGGGTGCACTGCAGCAAGTCGCCAAGGCTTCTTTGGCAGCACCTCCCAAACCCACGACCTCTACCACCTAGAAGGACAAGGGCAGCAGGTGTATGGGAGCACCATCACCACCAAGCTCCCCTCCAAGTCACACACCATTCTGATATTTATCGCTGTTACTGTATTGTCGCTGAGTCAAAATCTTGGAGCTCCCTACCTAACAGTATGTTCACCATATGGACTGCAGCGGTTGAAGAAGAAGGCTCACCACCACATTCTCAAGGGAAACTATGGATGGGCAATGAATGCCGGGCTTGCCAGCAATGCCCATGTTCCAAAGAATGAGAAAAAAATCAGGAGAGCGGCACGTAAGTAGTGATTCACGACCTACATTTATTGCTTTCTCTTTTTTCCCTAATAGTGTGCCACCATTGAGTCTGTTGGAGAGTAAAGGGAAGGAGATGTGTATTTCCCACTGCCTTAGATGGGAGCTCATGGGACACCCAAAATATTTGGGTACTGAATACCTTGGAGCTGAGACTTTACTGCTTTTACATTGATACTGTGCCATCAGTGCCATGTACTACAGACAGCTGCTTGATGGCATATTGTAAATACAAAAGTGGCTTTACACTTTAGTGTGTGTTATCAATTTACGTCGCTTTGTCCCATATAAAACATTGATTGTACTGCTGACTGTTTTCTTTAAGTTTTTCTACATAGTTTTATTCCCTGTGTAACACTCATTAACTAAAGTCATCCATGCCATCTCCATCTGTCCCTTGTGACGTACACAGCTAACGCTGCTGCTACCTGCTGGGATAAGACCACAGTCTCATCTTTGCTTCATACAAAACCTCTTAATGCACCCAAAAATAATTTACAAGCGCTATGCTTTATTTTCTCTCAAAGCAAAACACAAATAAAGATCCTGAAAGAAGGTTTATCTGTAAATTTTGAGATATCTGTGTTTGTGTGACCTGACATGGAATGAGCTCTGCTTCCAACATTTGGCGTTTCCATTGGTGATGTATATTGTTTTTCAAAGTTATTGCAAGTTGTCAGTCCTTTGTGAAGATGTCATCCAAAACCAATCTTTTAGTGGTTAACCCCGTAATGGTTACATACACTGTTTGAAGTGTACTGAGCCACATAAACCAGAAGGTCCCAAGTTCAATATCTTGGCTTGTGCCGAGCTTTCTGACCTCAGCCAGGATAGAAATTGGGGTGCTACAATGTTGCCTCAGTGATCCCAGACTAAAAAAAGGGAAAAACCAGCTCTAATTCTCTTCTAATTGCTATCCCATGACTGCAGCTGGAAAGTGCTCAATTCTAGACCAAAATAAAAGTCAATAAAATGTTCATTTTCTTGCACTCAGATCTCAGTATCTTCTTTTATGGAAAACTTTTTCTTTGGAATGAAGCCATATGTGTACAAATTTTCAAAGGAAAAATGTTAAATTATAGCAAAATTAAAAGTATTAAAGATCTGAAGATTTTGCTGGAGAGTGTTCAAACGCAATGGCCTTCATCTCATGATTTTTTTTAAAACTCTCTATCAGAGAAAAGCTATTGTTATGATATCAGATCCCATGAGCAACAACAAACAGCACAGGGACAGAAAAATTCCTTTTATGGTTTTTGAGTGTGGTACTACCACGTCAATGTTTCTGAAACTGGAAGGTCAATTTAGACCTCAATTTTCAGGAGTCTAATATTGGATTATAGGAGTCAACCTTGGGAAAGTGATGCAATTAAAGATATTCTGAAGATATTTTTTTTTAAATCTCCACCCATTTTGTAAATGATTTTCTCCTCCACTTTTAGGTCTGTCACCACACAACCCATTTGAAAATGGGAGCGAACTGATTTTTTAAATGTATATTTAGTAAACCTAGGTGAAGGGCTGAGGCCAATAGTGCAGGACATCACTAAGGGTTGAACAGATTCAGAGAGTTGATGAGGTAAATCGAGAAGTAGTGTCTGGGATGATACTTAGCTTGGTTTTGAAAGCCTGTCAATTATAAGAGGAAGGGAATATTGAGGGAAGTAAGAAGTTACGCAGTTTTCAAATCTTGGAAAAGGATGAGTTAGATTAACACAGTGAGGATGCGGGGAGAAGGAAGAATGTATAAGGGGGGTGCATTTGAAGCTAAGAGGGGAGGAAAATTCAGGAGCAACGTTGACAAAGAGAGACAAGAAAAGTTGTGATTAAAAGAGACAGGTTGGGGGCTGGAGGTTAGAGAAGGAACTCTTACTCCCTATGCTTTTTCCTGTATCCTGTCCAAGAGTGCAAGATAAGTTAGAAGAGACTCCCCAGAAATTTCACATTACATTATAAATATGTCCAATCACTTTGTGGCACAAAACACAAATGCACAGCTCCACATAGGCTTATATACATTTCTGATTAAATACGCAACTTGTGCACTGGTTAGTTTAATTAATTCAGTGAAATTTCCTTCAGTAAATATGATCACATTATCAGATAATGAAAGTTCAGTTAAATGTGCTTGTATGCAGTTACATACATTCCTGATAGAGTGAACACTCAGCGAGATCGCATCATTGAAACAGGATGAAATTCTGATTGGAAGCAAAGTCTGACCTCATCAATTTTGCCTGCTATTGGCCAGATGGGCTAGGAATTTATAATGTGAACAATGAAACTTAACCAGGCTTTGATTGCATAAATAAATCTTAGCAAATCCTGACTTGTTATCGACTGTTTAGTCACAAAGGTTTTTGAGTTCCACAAACAATGCAGCTTCCTCCCAGTGGTGACATTTTTGCAAAAAGGAATTCACCCTTTCTGGGTTAAAAAAAAATTCTGCAAAAAAATTAATTCTTGCAATGCTGTAAAAAAAAATCCTTTTGCGTGGCTGTAAGTAGCACTGTAACCAAGGCAACAGCCTCCATAATTGCCTTATATACCCAGGCGAAGGATTAGTACTTTGCAAGTTTCCAGGTGGTACTTCCCTCTATAAAACCTAAGCTTTTGTTTCGAGACTGAGTTTAGTCAGAACTGGAGTTAGCCTTTCCTGTTCATTTACACAGGTCATATAATCTTTACATTTACAGTTACATTTTTCACTGTGGTGCAATACCAATTCCAAACCTTAATATCTATTTAATTCTTTACTAAAACCACACTTTTTACAGGGATAAAACTGACATTTTGTTACTAATACCCAGTTGGGCTACCTGCAGTCCATTTTGATAGAATGCCACAGTTGTTAGTATCTCAAACCTTCTGAGGAAGTTCAGTCTGATCCTGATGAATCATAGTCAGTTTGCACTAAAAAATATGAATTATTTAATAATTTGAATTAAGCAATGTAAATAATGGGAATTTAATGCTGAAAAAACAGAATAATCAAATAATTTGAATTATACAACTTTAAATTAAGAATAGATGGTACAAGTTATAGCTGCTGTATCTCTAAAGCCAGTTACAAAATACATTTAGAAAATTAAACTTTGTCAATATTGAAATACAAATCTATGGTGAAGGTCTCTGCTTCATAAAAACAAGTGGCCAAATATCCTTCTAACCTACATACCCGTGACTGCATTTCAAAATGTAATTCATTGTGTGAAGCATTTTGAGATGTTTTGGTAAGGTAAGGCACTATATAAATGCAAGTATTATTTAATAATTTTGAGCAAATGCACGACCACAAATTTTGACCCCTATTTTATATGTGCAAGGAATAATTTTGTGAGACGCTGCAGAATTTCACTCATCGGGAGGTGGGACCAGGGAATCAGGTGTGGAGATCAGGGTGCCTAATTCACAGAGCTCCTGATTTTCTGGTCATTAAAATGGATCACTAGAAAATGAAGAATGCTACAAATCAGGTGTGCTGCTCTCTGCAGCCACTTCTCCAATTCGCGCTCCCAACGAGTGAGGCTCTCCACCTGGAGCTTTGTCACAAAATTGTCACTAAAATTTCAAAGCCGATTTAGTCAGACTGAGTTCTCTCTTGTATGAAGAAAGAAAAAAGAAAGTCCTGATGGACCAAAGCACCAACAGAATCTAAGAAATCAACCATCCCACCCTCTGCAAAAATGTAACATGGTCTGTGGATGCAACAGGCTCAAATAGCCAAATGGCCTTTTCTGATTCCATTATTTCTTATGTTCTTTTGCCCTGTCATGCAACACATGATATTGTCACTGCACTGTTGCTGCAAATGGATTGGAATGCTTTAGTTTTCCTGAAGAATTAGAACCATAAGCAAAATACAAACATGTCTTTTCACAACAAAAATAAATCAAATATCTATCTCTATCAGATTGGTAAATTAAGCCATGAAACACAGATACAAATACAGAGTTTTACAAAAATCTATAATAAATTAAACATCTTATGTCTGTGTGCACTTTCTGTCAATTTGCCATTATAAATTCCTATGTGCATACTTATAATGGAAACTGCCTATATGTAAACAGTCATGCAGCACCACCACTAATAGTAGGGTATAATTACAGGGTGACATGTTTACATAGGCAGTTTCCATCATAAATGTGGACACTGGCATTTACAATGGAAATATAAAAATAACGGCAGAATGTATGACTTTAAAATTGGGTTTGAAGTACCTCTGCAGGCCCTGGTCCAATTATCCCCTGCCCTCTAATACCACTTCAGGTGAAGACTACACTTGGTCTTGACTCTACATGTGCAGCACCATGGGTGATCAAACAGTTGTGAGAAAAAGTGTGAAAGAGAAGTGAAAAGTTGATGGATCCTGTGGCTAAATTCTGGTGGAGCATTCACCTCTCTGACTAGGAGACCCATAGTTTGAGTCTTAATCTTGAATTGGAGCTGCTGGGTACAAATCTACTGCCCCATTTGTGTCAATGCACTGGAGTTTTCAATATGCACGGACTACAGAAGCGGACTCCAATCACAGCTATATAAGATCCCCTCAAGGTGGCCATCTTGCTTCTTGGACTTGACACCATCTTGCAGTTTGGTGTCAAGCCAAGTTCCTAATGTCCTCAGGTGGATCCGCTGAAGGTGGTCAGAGCTCTCCCTTGGCAGCCAGAGTGAGATTCACAACCGGGCAGCACCACGGGTGTCTTTCTAGCTGCAAATTGCACTCTGTAACCATCAGTCTCAGACTGGTGATGTAACATAACCACAGTGCTAGTCTCAGGTCACGTGTGGGAAAGTACTGAAATTGGTCAAGAGGTCAGGCTGGGGGATTGTCCTGCACAAATTCCAAATTAATCTTCTGTCAGAATAACTATGGAGTGGCATTGATGACATCTGTGGAGCTGGCAGTGGTCTGGATTATCACAGCATTATCCCAGTTTTGTAAGAGGAGGTGGGTGTACATGAAGACTCGTGGTGGTGGGGGGAAAACCAGGAGGGGAACAGTGACACAACATGTTGGAGCACCGCGCTATGATAGGGTGAGACACCAATTTCCCCCCTGTGATTCCTGACACGGTGACTTATCAAACTCGGCCATGTTGCCATGGGGAGGCGTCGAGCAGGTGACAGCTACTTCATCATGGGGGAGGAACGGAAAACCTGAAGGGGCATCGCCCAGTTTGCTCTCAGACAACTCTTTTTACAAAGCAACAGCTGCAAAAGCTTGGAACAGATGATCGCCCTGAGCTGTCCTCCTGTCCAGAGATGGTGTGTAACCGGAGGTCAGTCAGCATCTCTCAAGAGACGACAGGCTATCATTTTGGGTCACAACTGAAAACTGAAAGATAAGTGAGCACTGTAATAGAGTTAAAAAACAAAGGAGGAAGGATAAGAGATACTCTACTTACATATGGAATTACATCGAATTTTACAGCTTAGAAACAGGCCATTCGGCCCAACAAGCCCATGCCAGTGTTTATGCTCCACATGAGCCTCCTCCCATCCCTCTTCATCTAACCCTATCAACATGTCCTTCTATTCCTTTCTCCCTTGTGTACTTATCTGGCTTCCCCTTAAATGCATCCATGCTGTTGGCCTCAACCACTCCATGTGGTTACAAATTCCACATTCTCAAATTCGCACACTTCCTCCTCCACATTTCCCAACATTACTAAAATGCTTGCTTTTCTTGCAATTTTCAGTTTCAACAAAGGGTCTACACCCAGAACATTAACCTGCCTTTACTCTTTACAGGAGCTGTTGACCTGCTGCGTTATTTCCAGCATTTTCTGTTTTTGCCTCAGTTTTCCAGCATTTGTAAATTTCTCAGAGAAAAAAAAACTGGTGAGGAGATAAATATATTTAGAACGAGCTGCATTAAAAGGGTTGGGCGGGGGTGCAGAAAGGCAATTCTTTGATTAATAATGTAAAAAGTTAATTGAATTTAACAGTTACTTATTCGTGTGCCACATAATTATATTTCCAATCTTGCTGACTATTATTTCTGAATGTAATATTGCACAAAATAGAATGCATTTGCTTGAACATCTGAGAATTAGATTTTCCATTCCGATTTTCACTTGCTCAGAACAGAAAGCCCCCCCACATTCCCTTTTTCCCTTTCTAAGTAATTTCTCTCCGGCTGCCCATTTGTCAGTAAAATATTTGTCACTTGCGCTGACGTGACGCAGGTTGCCCCGGGTAACTGTGAAATTAACCCGAATAATCTAGCCGTTACTCATGGCAACAAAACTGCTTCAATTTAAGTGGGAAAAGAATCCAAAAGAACACCAAAAAAAATCCAGCCGCCAACGAGTCGAAGTGACTGCTTTAATCATCTAAAAAATTCAGCAACAAAACAGTTTCATATTTAATATTTGTTACATCGTAAAGCGAAGCAGAATGTTCCAAAATAAATATTTTCTCTTTTGCTCTGTTGTCTTGATGCTAATTCAACCCACATGTATCGATATGAATATTATACCAGGTGCATATTTATTGCAATGCGCTCTATCAAATGCAGCTAACAGCAAAACTACATTTTTATGTTTGATAATTTAGATTCCAATATTTCATATAAGTAAAAACAATGCGTCTAAATTTTAAATGAAGTATTCATTGCATTTTTCCGGGTGACCAAGTCAGGGAGTGAACTATAAATTATTAATATTCTTTTCTATTTGTTTGGGAGGGGGGAAATAGACGGATGAAGCCATCTAGTGGCTGGGATTGATCAGAACAACTAACAAAATCATGTTCAAAGTTTACTTGGAGACATGTATTTTGTGAAACTATTGTTTGATTCTACGGTTTCTGCAGGAACGCCTATTGGGTTTGCTGCAGTGGCTATGGAACAGTGGATTTGCACTGTTTCACCGTTATATTCAACTTTTTCACTAGCGTTTTAAAGAAAAAATAACTTTAGTAAGAGGTTGGGTGGGCGTGCATTTCTTCCTCCTTGGAGGGAGTATGCAAAAGTAACCTATCCAGGCATGCAATGGTACTAGCGACAATTGTGTACCTTACAGGCCACCCAAGAACATTCTGGATCACCTGTGCCAGTTGCTAACCCCCGATGTTGCAGGTAAACCTGCCCAGTGCACGCTCCAGGTAGGGCTATTGAGCACAGCAGTTGTGAGATTTGCCGGCAGCATTCAAGAGTCGAGGTGTTGGCACAGGTGTGCTTAGACCCACCTGGTTCGATTGGGAGATTTGCAAGTATGCACACGAGAGGAGAAATACCAGCGGAAATAAAAGAAGGAAAGACTTGGATTTATACAGCATCTTTCACGACCTCGGAATGTCCCAAAGCACTTTATAGCCAATGAAGTACTTTTGAAGTGTAGTCACTGTTTTAATGTCGGAAATATGGCAGACAATTTGCGCACAGCAAGATCCCACAAACAGCAATGAGATAATGAACGGATAATCCATTTTTTAGTGATGTCGGTTGAGGGATAAATGTTGGCCAGGACATCGGGGAGAACTCCCCTGCTCTTCAAATAGTGCCATGTGATCTTTTGCATCCACCTGAGAGGGCAGACGGGGCCTCGGTTAAACGTCTCATCTGAAAGAGGGCACCCCCGACATTGCTACATTCCCTCAATACTGCCATGGAGTGTCAGCCTAGATTTTGTGCTCAAGTCTCTGGAGGGCGTCTTGAACTCACAACCTTCTGACTCAGCAGTGAGAGTGCTACCACTGAGCCACAGCTGCCACTTGTAAAACAAATATAAGGTGATAAGAGGGCTGGCAGTGAGTCATATCGATAGCAATAGGTGGGTGGGAGGTTTACAAAAAGCACTGATCAAGGGATTCCGGGAAAACCATAGAATGCGATAAGATTACGTTCTTTATACCCACTCAAACCCACTCATTATTCTTTTATAATCTATCACTGTTTTTGATATTTATGTGTTATTTCTGACACTAATATTCCACATTTAAATCTGTCACATCACCGGTGCGAGGTGACAGGAATTTATTCTGGGGCGGATTACCGGTAATTAACGCTGATCTACATACTATGGGGCAGTGATTCATTCGTGCAAATCAGACAACATCATAAACAGTGGTTTATGGTGGATTGTGAATATCAGCAGCATCACAAGATTGTCCTTTAAACATAGGCTTCAAACTGGATATCCCAAGGGGACCAGAGATGATTGGATTTCAAATTGATCCCAGGGCACTCATGAGGTGTCTGTCTGTCACCAAAAATCTGTATTTTTCTGCATTTGATGATCTCTTAGCACGATATTTCTGCTGTACCCTGTTCAATACCCTTTGGATAGCTGGCACTGTTATTCAGAAGTTTAGGTCAGGAGTCACTGGACACTAGGTCAAGGGTCTCCAGTATCTGTCAGTACTTACAGTGGCCCCTTGGGAATGTGTTAATATTTGCAAAGGTCCCCTACGCAGAAGAGGTTGAAAAGCACTGCCTTAAACTCACCGCCCCAGAGATTTATTCATATATTCTCCAGTTGATTTTTAAATATGTCAACCGTTGGTGAAATATAACAAATGATGGTGCTACCTTCAGGGAAATATTATTCAGCTCTTTAGATGCATCTGGCTTGCTGTCGTAACCTGCCTTGAAAGTTGGAGCCTTCACCTGCATTAATCGTCTGCCAAAATGAAGTATGGTCACCTGCAGATGCAGGTGTGTGGATAGCTGCGGGTGGGCATAGAGCATCCCAACCCACATGCCATGCATTTGGTGGTCCTACTGTTCTTCGCCTGAATGGGGGAATTCCCATTGGAAAACCCACTATAATAGTGCCGTGAAAAAAATGAAATAAAACACTTGATCCTTTAATTGTATTTCCCTGTGTCGTTCAGCATCTTCAACCCTGGGCTCCTTGTTACAATGGGTGTTAATTTCAATTGCTGTAGACATTCGTAGTATCATAGTGGGTACAGCACAGGAGGAGGCCATTCGGCCCATCGTGCCTGTGCCGGCTCTTTGAAAGAGCTATCCGATTAGTCCCATTCCCTTTAGGGAAGGCAAATGATGCATGAGGCATTAGAACGAGCATTCCAATGTAATTTCTATGTAATTTAAATCCCTTTGCTTGCTTCAGATGCTAGCCTCCAATACAAACGGGAGGGACACTTGACATTACGGGTCCCCTGCCCCCTTTTTCCTCGGTCAAATGCTTCAGGAACAGATGCACACAGGGTGTTAAACGAAGGAAAATGAGCCCCAAATGTCGCATATGGCACCAATTGGAAATTAGAGCTCTCCATATGCAGTTTCAACTGGTTTTTTTTAGGTTATATAAACTACAAAATACTCATCAATAGAAAATAAATATTTTTCATTTTATTTCTCCCACACCTGCAAATTAACAAACCAGTGTTGAAATGAATATCGTAGCATCACGTGTAGATCGAAGCATCCTTTGTTTCCATCCTCCCTAGGTTTGCAGCTCTCTATCATGTCTTGACAGCAGTGAAAATTGTGACATGGACCTTGTGGGGGGGGGGTCTCTCAATGCCCAATGTACTCTTCCACAAACACTTGCAAACAAAACACACATTGGCCTCACAAAGTACGTGTATGTACGTAAAATTCTGGAAAAAAATGGCAGCATTTATCTGACAGATCCGGATATCATTTTTTTCACAACTATTGGAGAATTGAGGACATAAGTTTAGAATACTAATCTCAACTGTTAAAGCTGTTCTATGTAGATCCTTTCACCTTGCTGAAGGTTATCATCTAATATAATTGAGGTGTTTAAGATGATCAAAGGATTTGATAGGGTAGATAGAGAGAAATTATTTCCTCTGGTAGGGGAGCCCAGAACAAGGGGGCATAACCTTAAAATTAGAGCTGGGCCGTTCAGGGGTGATGTCAGGAAGCACTTCTTCACACAAAGGGTAGTGGAAATCTGGAACTCTCTCCCCCAAAAAGTTGTTGAGGCTGGGGGTCAATTGAAAATTTCAAAACTGAGATTGATAGATATTTGTTAGCGAAGGGTATTAATGGATATGGAACCAAGGCAGGTAGATGGAGTTAAGATACAGATCAGCCATGATCTAATGGACTGGAGGAACAGGCTCGAGGGACTGAGTGGCCTATTCCTGCTCCTATATTCCTATGAAGGTAAATGTCCATTATATAGTTGACGAGGAAACTTCGCAGTGAAAAATTGGCAATTGTAGATCGACCACCTGTTATACATGCCCTGATTTTCCTTTCCAATGACTTCAATATAACGGACGACCAATCCATTACCGCCAGTTTTGCACCACCACTGAAAATGATCATCGGCCCGTTGGAATCATCATCGCTGGAAGGGGTTACCTGGATGCCAAATATAAGAACATGTATTCCTATTTCCGGGTTGTGGCTCCTCCTTTGATTGGGTTGCAGGGAGGCAAGCGACTGCTGCTGAAACACCATCAACTGGTAGAACCACCATTTAATGGGTTATAGGCTATAAGCTGTGTCTATGCTGTGGTCAAGAGGGCGGTGGCAACACATTCACTTGTTTAATGGTGAGTTGTGCTACTTATCTTGTTGTTCATGAGGAGTTCTTGTACCTGTTGTCCACTTAGCTCAAACCTGAACTTGTCAGTTATTTGATGGTCAATTAGTGACTATCTTGCAGCAGAGGTAAGCAGAGACTCTCTGGGGTCAAGCTTGGCTCCAAGATAACAAAATGGAACCAATTCAACCTTCATACAAGACTCGGTAATCTGATGCCTGAGCCAGCAAGTCCACAGCAGTTCATCAAACTATTCATGAATGACCAGCCAGCCTAGCTCATTGATGGCACCTGAAGGGGTAGATCTAAGTGTTCGAGTTCCTCCCATTTGGGTCCAGATCATCTTGCAAGTCAATGCACTATCAGTTAGAGTGAAGTGTTCCAAATCTACATTTTCTATCCTGTTGTGTTCTCTTGTATACCTCTATAGATCACCTGTCAGCTGCCTCCTTTCAAGATTGAAAAAACTACATTTACTCAGTCTTTCATAACTCAGTCTTCTGACACTAGTGATCAGTCTTGTGGTTCTTCTCTGCACCATTTCTAGGGCTTGAATATCTCCCTTGTGCCTTGGTGAGCAGAACTGGACACAATACTCAAAATGTGGTCTAACCAGAGCGCTCTGTAGTTTGAGCATAACTTCCTCTGACTTGTACTCTACTGTTTTGGTCATGTAGTTTAGCATTCTATTTGCTTTGCAGCGATCAAACACATGATGCATCGAATCTACAAAACCCCCAAGATCTTTTTCATCTTTAACTATTTCAACATCATTCACATAGGAGGCTAAGGCCTCCTCAATAGCTGTAGTTGCTTCATCTGAAACCACACTGCTCTCCGTGCCATATAAAGTGAGAAAATCAATCTACTTAGAGCTTAAAGTGGCAGGATTCATACTGGAAGAGACATTATAGGAGCTCCGACAAGGCAGTTATATTTTTGATGTAAACTCTTCCTATTAATGAAACGGGGAGATGTCACCAACTGTCTTCAATACTTTATATGAGGAGGGCAGAAGATACAAGAGCACCCAAGTACCAAAATCCCACTGAAGATCATTTGGAGCTGAACCATTTTTTAATATTAAAGGGCATTTCCAAGTTAAAGGATGGGTTCTGCATTTGTAAAGTTTAGTTTACTTTTTAGTCATGATACCAAAATTCTTTTATTCATTTAAAAAACATTAGATAGTATTATTATAGGTTATTTATATGAAAAAGACCACCATTTAAATGTGATCAATTTTACTCACCATGACCCTGTTCCCACAGGGAAATAGCTTTTAAAATCATAGATTCCTACCCAAATGTCCGTTTGTGCACATTAGTGGATAGCAAGAGTGAGAGTGGGCGTTTCAGTTGGAGGTCAAGTAGTTAGATGGTTGCACCATTAACACAAATGGTTAGTAACTTTCCCTACGCCACTAAACCAAAAGCCTTTAAGATGTCCAGGAAGAGGCACAAGGTTTGTAAGTGTTGGATTCAAGAGGCCTCTGATATCATTGGTGCTCTGACTGATACTTAATAAACACCATCTAACTGGGATTTAGGTCAATTCAATTTTATTTTAGATAAGATTTTAAGATTACACTTCAATGATTGGGGCCAGAGCTTCAGTTCAGCAGTTCCTTTCCCTTTATCCAGTCTGAGATTGTTTTGAAATAGTACAGTTGATTTGGAATCCCTTTGTGTTTTTTTTAATTTATATTTTTTTGATGACTGTTATGCTCATCAAGGTGAGGGATGTCAGTCTTGGGAATAAAACATTTTTTTTCACTTTTGGGTGTTCAGTGTATGTTCGGGCTAGCTTCACTCCAATCAGACACAAAGTAAGGCTCTCTCTATTTGGCCTCTATTTGTTCTCCTTTCTGCACTTATGTGCATTTTTCTATTTCGCACACCTGCCGTCCTTATGGTCTCTCTCCGAGTTTGGTTACAGGTTTGCTCCTCATTAAATGCAGCTTTATGGCTGTGGGCAAACACCCATCATGAAATTAGTTGCGACCTCCCAGATCAATCTTACCCGGGTTCATTACAGTCTGCCAAGAGATGAGTCTTTCAATCCATCACCTTGGGCTAGAGTTAAGAGATGAATGGGCAGTATTTTAACTGACTGTGTCCTCTGTCCCCAACAGGGAAATTTTTTTTTAAATCACAGATTCCTGCTCAAATGTTAAGCACTTTCATTTTTCTTGCTAAAAGTGTCTTTTCTTCTCTTCAGCTTGGGGTGTTAATTTACCTCTTTAAATTAGCTGTATTATTCAACAAGAATAATCTGGTCAAGTGACGGGCGGGGCTCCGGGAGCTTTTATTAAACTGAGGCCCTGCCGTTAAGATTGGCCGGGTCTCCACGTCCCAAATTCTCCGGGTGCACCGTCTGTTACCGGGAACTTGTGCACCGTTTCCGCACCCCCCACCCCCCACCCCCCGGTCAATATTCAGGCCAAAGACTCTCATCAAGGTAGCCTTATAGATGCATTTTAAAGTATTCATAGTATCATAGTAGGTATAGCACAGGAGGAGGCCATTTCAAGCTTTGAAAGAGCTATCCAATTAGTCCCGTTCCCCTGCTCTTTCCCCATAGCCCTATAAATATTTTCCCTTCAAATATTTATCTAATTCCCTTTTGAAAGTTACTATTGAATCTGCTTCCACCACCTTTTCAGGCAGTGCATTCCAGGTCATTAAAACTCGCTGCTTAAAAAAATGTTTCCTCATGTCGCCTCTGGCTCTTTTGCTGATCTCCTTAAATCTGCATCCTCTGGTTACCGACCCTTCTGCCACTGGAAACAGTTTCTCCTTGTTTACCCAGTCAAAACCGTTCATGATTTTGAACACCTCTATCAAATTTCCCCTTTACCTTCTCGGTTCTAAGGAGAACAACCCCAGCTTCTCCAGTCTCTCCACATAACTGAAGTCCCTCATCCCTGGTACCATGGTACCATTCAAGTATTATAGATCTCTGTGAAGACGAGATTCAAACATACGATGTGCAGATGGATTGGTCATTAAAATTATCGAGAAAACGTGTACAATGAATAATGACTTCAGGAGACAAAGTACAAACTTCACTGACCTAAATCCTTTCACCAGCACAAACCTACATATACATTTACAGTACGTTTCTTACAGTCAGAAACGGGAGAATTTATAATGAGGAACAAAGAAATGGCACAGCAATTAAACAAATACTTTGGTTCTGTCTTCACGGAAGAGAACACAAATAACTTCCCAGAAATGCTAGGGAACTCAGGGTCTAGTGAGAAGGAGGAATTAAAGAAAATTAATATTAGTAAAAAAATAGTGCTGGAGAAATTAATGGGACTGAAAGCCGATAAATCCCCAGGGCCTGATAATCTGCATCCCAGAGTACTAAAAGAGGTAGCCATGGAAATAATGGATACATTGGTTGTCATCTTCCGAAATTCTATAGATTATGGAATAGTTCCTGCAGATTGGAGGGTGGCAAATGTAACCCCATTATTTAAAAAAGGAGGGAGAGAGAAAACAAGGAACTACAGACCGGTTGGCCTAACATCAGTAGTAGGGAAAATGCTAGAGTCTATTATAAAGGATGTGATAACAGGACACTTAGAAAATATCAACCGGATTAGACAAAGTCAACATGGATTTATGAAAGGGAAATTGTGTTTGACAAACCTACAAGAGTTTTTTGAGGATGTAACTGATAGAATAGACCAGTGGATGTGGTGTATTTGGATTTTCAGAAGGCCTTTGATAAAGTCCCACATAAGAGGTTAGTGTGCAAAATTAAAGCACATGGGATTGGGGTAATATACAGGCATGGATTGAAAATTGGTTAACAGACAGGAAACAGAGAGTAGGAATAAATGGGTCTTTTTCGGAGTGGCACGTGGTGACTAGTGGGGTACCGCAGGGATCAGTGGTTGGGCCCCAGCTATTCACAATATATTTCAATGATTTGGATTAGGGAACCAAATGTAATATTTCCAGTTTTGCTGACGACACAAAACTAGGTGGGATTGTGAGTTGTGAGGAGGATGCAAAGAAGCTTCAAGGCAATTTAGACAAGTTGAGTGAGTGGGCAAATACATGGCGGATGCAGTATAATGTGGATAAATGTGAAGTTATCCACTTCGGAAGAAAAAACAGAAAGGCAGAGTATTATTTAAATGGTGATAGATTGAGAAATGTTGATGTACAAAGGGACCTGGGTGTCCTTGTACACCAGTCACTGAAAGCAAACATGCAGGTGCAGCAAGCAGTTAGGAAGGCAAATGGTATGTTGGCCTTCATTGCAAGAGGATTTGAATACAGGAGCAAGGATGTCTTACTGCAGTTATACAGGGTCTTGGTGAGACCACATCTGGAGTATTGTGTGTAGTTTTGGTCTCCTTACCTAAGAAAGGATAAAGTTGCCATAGAGGGAATGCAGCAAAGGTTCACCAGATTGATTCCTGGGATGGCAGGACTGTCGTATGAGGAGATTTTGGGTCGACTCGGCCTGTATTCACTAGAGTTTAGAAGAATGAGAGGGGATCTCTTTGAAATGTATAAAATTCTGACAGGGCTAGACAGACTGGATGCGGGGAGGATGTTTCCCCTGGCGGAGGGGTCTAGAACGAGGGGTCACAGTCTCAGGATACGGGGTAGGACATTTAGGACTGAGATGAGGAGAAATTTCTTCACTCAGAGGATGGTGAACCTGTGGAATTCTCTACCACAGAAGGCTGTGGAGGCCAAGTCACTGAATATATTTAAGAAGGAGATAGATAGATTTCTAAACTCAGAAGGCATCAAGGGTATGGGGAGAGAGCGGGAATATGGTATTGAGATAGAGGATCAGCCATGACCATATTGAATGGTGGAGCAGGCTCGAAGGGCCGAATGGCCTACTCCTGCTCCTATTTTCCATGTTTCTATGTTTCTATGGTTAAGCAAACCATACTTGACCTCTCCTGATAGTTCAATGGATAAATGCACAGAGAGGTGTAGTGCACAGCACCTGCAGACTGAAAATGTTTCTGGTTTGTGCTGAGTCAGCTGATCTCAGGGAGGGGATTGGATGGCAGTGTGAATTGTTGTCACTGCTCTTGGATGCGGGAGGAGAAAAAATCCGCCATGGTTCCCACACCCAGTAAAGAAAATAAAGAAAGGACTTGTATTTATATCGGCCCTTGCACAAACTCAGGACGTTCCAAAGCACTTTACAGCCAATTAATTACTTTTGAAGTGTAATGTAGGAAATGCGGCAGCCAATTTGTGCACAGCAATGAGATAATCTGTTTTCGTGATGTTGGTTGAAGGATAAATTTTGGCTAGGATACCAGGGAGAACTCCCCTGCTCTTCTTCGAATAGTGCCATGGGATCTTTTAAGTCCACCTGAGAGGGCAGACAGGCCCTAGGTTTTAATGTCTCATCCAAAACTGGAAGTGCAACATGTTGACCTGATCAACTAGCTCACTGAAGCTCAGGCTTCTTTTAGTGTCAGTGGATGTTTGCACTGCAGGTTGCTAAAGCTCAGATCTCGCACAGCATAGATCGTGTGCTAGCACCGCTGTTCAAACAGCAGAGAGGTGAATCCCATGCGTTCGTATGCTAACATCTCACGGCACAATTTCAAGGTTGGTGTCATTATAAACCTCTCAATATAACAAGTCCTGTTCCCTGGCCCAGACTGAAGCTCTGTTACAGTCAATGAAGGAGTTACAACCATAAGAACTTGAAGCCTGGGTAATCACAAAACAGGAATAAAAATAAAACAAATCATAATTTGGGAAACCCAATGTTTGCCTCATTCATTTCTTGCCCCATTCATTTACTTTTAAATGAATGGATTTCAGTTTAAATCGCATCCTTGTCTTTGTAAATCCTGCTGTCTTAGTTGCTCATCCCCCAATAAATAGTTTATATGTTGTACAAGAATTGTGCTGATGGTGTCCAGCTCCTGGCACAGCCCAGAATCAAACTTGTTGAAATTCACTAAAGCCTACAGCTGGGGTGACCCATTTTTACCGAGACCTCTCTGGCCCACGGCCTTACCGATGTCCGGCCAGTTACATCTGGATTGCAGCCAGCTGTGCATGACCCAGATGTCAGCAATCAGGACCCACCGACGAGAGCCTTAGTGCAGTATAAAAGCAGCTTAAGAGTGCAGCCAATCCAAGCTGTCTTACATATATACCTACATACCAAAATGACGGGCAAGAAAAGACCAGCTAGCCCATCAAGCCTGTCCCACACTCATGAAGCCTGGAGCAGCCTGACTAGACTCTTCCAACTCCTCCGCAGGAATGTAATCTCCTGGAAGAAGCAAAAAAAAACAGAAAAAAAAACTGGCCAATGAAAATCTGGAATATTCCTCTCCGACCCCCTCAGACGATCGAAGCCAGTCCAGGAGGTCACATTGACCGTGCATACATTAACTGAAAATCCGCTTACCTTTCATATGATGCGATCTTTGCCCCAGTCGAGAAACGGTCCAGCTCCCTCTTGTAGGCATACAGAGAGTCAGCACCCACTAGACCAGCCAGCAACCCATTCCAGAGGCTCACTACTCTTCAGGAAAAGAAGAACCGCCCATCGTCTATTATATTCCTACTTCTGCCTAGTTTGAATGCATGTCTCCGGGTCCCCCCTAATTATCGTTATATAACAACAGTCACTGCACTTTAAAAGTAATTCATTTTGCGAAGTGTTTTGAGCTGATAAGTCGCTGTACAAATGCAAATGATCGTATTATAGGGGCATTAAGATCCTGTGTTATTTGATCTTCTCAATGTAACACAAAGGTGTACATTTCTACAATTGGGCGCTGCTAAAAAAAAATACTTGTGTAGGTTGTTCCATTTTAAACACAAAAATCAAAATGTATTTTCTTCCAGCTCACTCTTTGATATAGGTCCATTTACAGGCTACACTCTGATTGTTTCAGTTCCCTTCTGTCTCGTAAGTGTGATTTGTTTTAGTAGTGCATTGTAAATTATCGGTTAAACTTTGCCATGAGAAGCTGGAGAAGATTAAAGATCGTGTACCTGTTTCATGATGCTCCTCATTTTCCAGTGAGCAATCACCAGGATTGAAGGGGAGGAAGAAAAAAAATGTATTTCAGTTTCATTGGGAAAAAAAATGGTACCAACCATTTCAATCGCAAGGGGAAATTCTCTTAAAGCCTAAATACGCCTAGTTTAAAAAAAGCTTCATTATGGACGGCTTTCCCAGCAATGGCACCAGTGCAATAAACCAGTAAAGAAAGAGGAAGTGAGCATTTACAGTGGTTATTAGCTCACAGGCAGAGCTGAGAACTTGGGTAGTTTCTGGGCAATAATCAGAAACAGACGCCCACCTTTTAAGTGGTTGTTATTCTTAGCTTATGGGAACCTCTCTGATTCATGCCATGTCAACTGACTGAACAGGCTGGGTATTTACTGTGGGTTTTAGCCCATTTCCCAAACACACTGAACTCTGGATTCTGATCACCCAGATCAATGTTTCAAAAGCTGTGAAGCCCCCATAATTTTACTTACTCATAAAATATTTCTTTTTTTGTGTTGTTGATTGTTCGTGTTTTCCCTTTTCTTGTGGTTTCCCCGAGCCATGTGCCTCCCTTGGCCTAGAGCTGCAGCAGGCACTCAGAGGGGTATAAGGACAGCAGTCTCTGCTATTTTCCTCCCTCCTGTAGATTGGGGCCTCCCCACAGTGTTACTGTTGTTGACTGGGGAGACAGTAGAGTGGGCAATTTGAGCCTGCAACCCCCTAAACTATGCTCCCACATGCTGACACTACAACACACTGCGCAACTGTCTGAACTCCAATGTACTAAAGACGCAAATCAAAGATTACCTGATGGCTCCATTGGCCTAGCTGGTTTGAGCTGTGGAAATGCATAAAGAGATACCTGACCATATTAACTTTCTAATACACTTAAACCATAAATGTGGACCTGACCATATTAACTTTCTAATACCCTTAAACCATAAAAAGAAGAAATGCATGATGGATATTTGACCATATTAACTCTTTGTTGGCTCACATAATGGGGTAGCTACAGCACACACACAGAAAGGCACAATTGTGTAATTACGTTTAAGCCTTGGTATGTTGATAATTAAGTTAGCTGAGCAGGTGCTTAGCACCGTCTGGCCCCCCTAGCAGATAAGGGTATTGCTGACTATAAAGTATAATGAGAATACAGTTTCTTGAAAGGCCATGTGGCCTTGAGACCGACTTCAGCCCTACTGATAACCAGGACAAGAATGTGGGGAGGATGAGTGTGCTCAGGCCTACGAGGCCTACGTGCCAAGATAGGAATGAGCTATGGACGTTCAGTGGGGGTAGGCTCACTACTTGATTGACCAACTACCTGAACCAATAAAGAATGTACGTGTACGCCCATATTCTACGACAGGTGGGCGTACACGATTAACTGTATAAACATGAGCTGTTTCACTGACTCGAAGAAGCTGCGCCTTCAACCTTTGCTTGAGGGCGCTCTTCCCTTGTATACAAGTCAATTAAAGTAAAACTTTTCCCTTTGTGATACTGGTCTGGGTGTGTTAGTGCATTGGTATAGTGTTAAGTTTCTACAGAGCGATTGAGATTTATAGACCAGTGAGGCCCCAGCTTCAATCTCCAGCCTCTACTAGTGACAGTCTCGATGCTACAGTTGGTCAAGAGGAAAAGAATCACCCAAGGTCCCATTCTTGATCATTACATGATGACCCCCTATTAGAATTGGATCTTGGATGAGAACAATGCTTGGCTATAAATCTCTCCACAGCTGCATGGCCTGCTGACACTTGGGGGTAGAATTTCAACTTGCCACCTGACCTGGAAAATGAAAATTGGGCGGTTTCTGTAATGGCCGCCTGATCTGCGAAGCCAGATTTATGTCTGGGCGGCCGGTTGAAAATCCACCCCGTGGTTATTCACGGGCTCAGATGTGAATAATGGCCACTTGGGCGGAATGGTGTTCCAACAAGGATTCAATGGGGGAAAAAAAATTGGATAGGGCCTGTTTTTGGGCGGGAGCAGCACAATCCACTATTACCCCGCGTCCAATGGCCCCTGCGCGGGCAGGACGAGACTTTCGTCACACCTGAGGACTTACCTGCAATCTGCGTTGGAAATCAGCGTTGAACGAGGATTCCATGCAATTTGCATTTCGACCAACAGGGGGAGTCCAACCTCTTAAAGGCAGGCTGTCTGTCAGAAATCTCTTAAATGTATCTGGTACCTGTTAATTGCTGAAAATAACAGTCTGCTGTCTGCACGGAGATCAGACATCGCACAAGTAAAGCACAGATGCAGGTCCCGTCCCTATGTTTACACACTGATGAGTTATGTTAAAACATTGAATAAAGGTTGCACACTACTAAATCCCACATCCTCCAATCTGCATTCCAGACCTCACCAATCTGCCGATCTGAGTTGGTACCAGGTCTGCGAGAGTGCATGCACCAAGGTTCTCTGCTGACGCACCAGAGGTCTTGGTGCAAGAGCTGGACAGAAAGACGGACATCCTATATCCGCAGTGGGGGGGGGGGGGGGGGGAGGGGGGCAAGAGGCCCTCCAGACATATACCCAAAAGGCAGTGGGAGGCAGTGGGGGACGAAGTCAATGCCAGGAGCACAGCATCATGAACATGGATGCAGTGCAAGAAGAAGTTCAGTGCTTTGACACGAGTGGTCAAGGTGAGTGAGGCCAACTGTCAAGTGGCGTCTCCTACCAACTACACCACTAGCCGCATCCACTGCTCCACGCATTACACCCCCATTACCCACATACCGACAAACTCTTTCCATCATTACTCAACTCTGCCAATCAGATGCTTCCTCCCACCCTCACACATTACCACTGTTGCAAGCCGCCCACCCACAACTCACAGGCCACACACACTGGCAGCTATTCAATCATGACAGGCACATCACCCAGACACACGTCCCACTTTCTTGCAGGAGAAGTTGGCGCATATCAGGAGGCAGCAAGTGGCAGTGGCATTCAGCCCCTCGAGCCTGTTAAATGAGATCATGGTGGACCTGTGACCTAACTCTATATACCCACCTTAGCTCCATATCCCTTAATACCCTTGGTTCACAGAAATCGATCAATCTTAATGGCGAGAAACTGGAAAGTACTGCAGTACAAAGGGATCTGGGGGTCCTAGTGCAAGAAAATCAAAAAGTTAGTTTGCAGGTGCAGCAGGTGGTCAAGAAGGCCAACGGAATGTTGGCTTTTATTGCTAGGGGGATAGAATATAAAAACAGGGAGGTATTGCTGCAGTTATATAAGGTATTGGTGAGACCGCACCTGGAATACTGCATACAGTTTTGGTGTCCATACTTAAGAAAAGACATACTTGCTCTCGAGGCAGTACAAAGAAGGTTCACTCGGTTAATCCCGGGGATGAGTAGATTGGGACTCTACTCATTGGAGTTCAGAAGAATGAGAGGTGATCTTATTGAAACATAAAAGATTGTGAAGGGGCTTGATCGGGTGGATGCGGTAAGGATGTTCCCAAGGAAGGGTGAAACTAGAACTAGGGGGCATAATCTTAGAATAAGGGGCTGCTCTTTCAAAACTGAGATGAGGAGAAACTTCTTCACTCAGAGGGTAGTAGGTCTGTGGAATTTGCTGCCCCAGGAAGCTGTGGAAGCTACATCATTGAATAAATTTAAAACAGAAATAGACAGTTTCCTAGAAGTAAAAGGAATTAGGGGTTACGGGGAGCGGGCAGGAAATTGGACATGAATTTAGATTTGAGGTTAGGATCAGATCAGTCATGATCTTATTGAATGGCGGAGCAGGCTCGAGGGGCCGATTGGCCTACTCCTGCTCCTATTTCTTATGTTCTTATGTTCTTAGAATTCACAATTGAGCTAGCATCAACTGCCATTTGCAGAAGAGCGTTCCAAACTTCTCCCACCCTTTGCGTGTAGAAGCGTTTCCTAACTTCACTCCTGCACGTCCTGGCTCTAAATGTTAGGCTATGTCCCCTGGTCCTAGTATTCATGTCTAGGAGACCTCCAAAAACAGTTACAAATGTCTCGGCAGCCAGAAGCAATAATCCAGCCACAAACCTGTAATCCTGCTTGGTCCCTTTAAATAGCGCTGGTGAGGGGTCCTCCAGGCACTCTAAGACACGTTCAGATGGTCGGGGTTAAGACTGTGCGTTGAGATGAGCGTTAAGTCCCAAAATTGTGTCTATCACTTTAAATCAGCGTTGCACACTGATTGAAGCCATTTTCTCCCTACTTTACATGATTCCATAGTTCGTTATCTGCGCCTGCACTAACTCCTATACCAAGATGGCGTCCGGCGCACGTCACACCGGAAACGTGCGTGCGCGTCCAAGACGCCATCTTGATGTCCGAGAGGCCGTGTAGCGCCATAACAACGGGCGCTACTCGGCCCAATTTAGCGCCCAATGTCTTCAGGAGAGGAGGCGTAGGGGAGAAAATAAACTGGTGTGGAGAAAGCAGCACTAATTCCGTTTAATCACAGGAATTTTATAGAGTAAACGTACAGATTGGCCATTACAGCCATTAGTCAAGTGATGAGGGTACGATCAGACCCCCCCATGGCCTCGCCTCTTACTTAAGCCTCTGGCTGAAATCGTGCTCACATAGTTGGATAGTCACCTTCCAAAGGTAATCAAATTCAATAGACGTTGGTGTTCACTATCTCAACTAATTATTATTATATTTAACTTTAAAGGGGGAAAAGCAAAATGTGACTCTTTATGACATACATACAACAATGACAGACAGGAAAAGACCCACTGGTCCATCCAGCCTGTCCCATGCAATTGTGCATCATGATACAGGCACTTCCCACTCCTCCTGGAAAGCCACGTTATCTCCAGGGAGAGGTGAAAAAAACAGAAAAATCCCAGGCCAATTATCTGAATAATTCCTCTCCGACCTCCTTAGGCGATTGAAACTAGTCGAGGAGACCTCTCCGGCCCTGATTAATGTTATCCCGTACCTTTCTTTTATACGAGGTGATCTCCGCCCCAGTCAGAAACAGTCGCTGGAAGGAATTTAGCGAATCAGTGTTCACCGCACGAGCCAGCAGCCTGTTTGCACAGGTCCATTATTCTCTGGGAAAAGAATCACCTCCTGACATCTAACTTAGCTCTGGCCTTGCATAATTTGAGATTGCTCACTTGTCACCGATTTCAGAGGGACCGGAACGGTTGGAGCAGAACTAAACATGGAGGGTCAGCCCGTTAGTGCTCGCTCCGCATACTGTGCTAAAATTACCAAAGGCAGGAATTATGGACGCTTGGTGCCCGAAGTGGGAAAGTGATCCCGAAACCAACATCCTTCACCTCAATGAGAACAAAAATTCACAGCAATAAAGAAGTTTGAATGCAGTGAACTAAAATTACATAGAAACTGTGGACACCAGGGAATGCTTACAAGTCAATAATCTAATCAAAGAGTTCCAGTGATATAATAAACCTTAAGAAACAAAGTCCTATCGTTTATAACTGTTATCTTACCTGATTAGATTATTGTCTCAGAATCATTCACTTGCACATGTTGTTGTTTATGATGCCTGCCTTTTCTTCCTGCTTTTTTGGTCGATGCTTGTGCTAGCAGTGTGAATGACACCTTGGGGGTGATTTTAAACCCTAAGAACGGGTGGGTTGGGGGTTGGTGGGAGTTGAGACTAATTGTTTTTTTGGGTCACGACCGCAACCCGGCTTTATTTCCGGGTTTAACGTCGGGGCGGAAAAGTACAGGCTTCCCACTGGGAATGCAAAGTCCCAAAATTTTGCGGTTGTGATCCAAAAAAACAACTATTTTCAACTCCCACCCGCCCCCAAACCCACCCGCTCTTGGGGTTTAAAATCACCCCCCTTGTCGCTATGCTCTATAAGCACTTTTAGGTTGATAGTGCCACCTACAGCAAGGTACTATCCCTGCAGTTGCTAGCTGACCATAATATAAAGTGGGTGAACTCCAAGCCCCCAGCAATACCTGTGACCTAAATTTTTGTACGTCAAAAGAGGGAATTTAAAGGCACGGAAACAGGCACCTCTTTTGATTGCCCATCAAGTGGGGGCTGGATGTACAGGGAGGCCGTGAAATGGAGCAGCATTCGGGGGATACTGGTCCCCTCAAGCATTGTTCTCCCAGAGCACCAGCCGCACAGCAGAAGTGACTCGTGTCCTTGGAGTGTCGGCCTTGACTCAGTGGGTAGCACACTTGCCTCCTGAGTCAGTAGGTTGTGGGTTCAAGTCCCACTCCAGAGACTTGAGCACAAAATCTAGGCTGACACTCCAGTGCTATACTGAGGTGCCGTCTTTCGGACGAGACGGCAAACCGGGGTCCCGTCTGCCCTTTTAGGTGGATGTGAAAGATCCCATGGCACTATTTCACAGAAGAGCAAGGAAGCCCTTCTTGCCAATATTTATCCCTCAACCAAATATCACTAAGAAAACAGATTATTTGCCCATTATCACATTGCTGTTTGTGGGAGCTTGCTGTGCGCAAATTGGCTGCCACATTACAACAATGACTATACTTCAAAAGTACTTCATTGGCTGCAAAGCGCTTTGGGATATCCTGAGGTTGTGATAAAAATCCAAATTCTATCTTTCTTCTTTATGTGTGACAGCAACTTCACCAAGAGGATTCACGCTTGTACTGCCAATACTGATTACCTGGGAGGTGCTGACTGATGCTAGGGTACTGTTCCGCAGGCAAAATAAAACGGAGAGATAAAGTAAATCTGGATTATTTCAAATGAAACCGTGTCAGCAGGACAAGGGAGTCACAGGTTGAAACGGGCAAAGGGGAAATTTAGGACTGACGTCAGGGAATTCTTCTTCACACAATGGAATTGTTAAAAGAGACAGTCAGATCCTGTGGTGAGGAGGCTGTAGGATGGTTGAGCTAGGATAGGCCAAATAGCCTCCCTGAGCTGTAACTATCCGCGACCTTGGTGTGTGGAGGGTCGGGCACAGGCCCATACCCATCACTCCATGTAGTGCCACCTGGTACTTGCCGTCTAAAGCAGCCATTTTCCACAACACAGTCAAGAAGGAAAACTCTGAAACACAATGGGGTAAATTTTTGTCTTTGTCGCCTGGGCAGTATTCTGGCAGAGCAGATCGCCCGCCTGTTGTACAACTCGACAGATTTTCATTCCATTAAAACCAATGGGGGAACAAAAATCGTGCCTGTCCTACAGTGGACAGGTCCAATAGATTACTGCCCTGTAGATCACAAAAAAATCACCCCAATGTATTGTAGAAAATAAAAAATGGCTTTTATAATATATACCACACCATATGGAGACAATGAAGTTCTAATTGCACAAAGTAACATAGCATGTCACTAATAATATAAAACTAAATATTGCTTTCCAGCTACACACTGCAACTGATGGGTGACTTTGCACAAGGTTTGTGAACTCTCCCGCCACCTGCTGGTTCAACGCAGAACTGCAAGGCCTGCTGCTTGCCCCACGTTAACAACCTAAAGTCTATAAAGGAGATTCAACTGGGAGAGAATTAAGGGTGTGGTGTTGATTTCATATTTTCTCATTCTTGAGGGTGTCTCATTTTGTTTTTTTGTAGGGATGTAAGGTAGGTTCTATGGGGCTATACTGCATCACTGCCCAGGTGTACTCTTGTTGGTATGGAGCCTGAAACGACTTACTGGTCCTACAGTCTGTAACTACTCACCCCCTCCCACTTTGGTCAGCGATAATAGATGGGATTGTTCAAGAGTTCTGATCTGTTTCTGCAGTGAGTCACGAAGCCACTATTAATCATTAGTTCTGTGACTCAATATTAACACACGCACATACAAAAAAAAGGACTAATTTTATCGTGAAACGCTGTGCAGAAATAAAACTCACGATTCCTGGCTCTGTTCCACACTGGAGGCTGTAAATATCACTCTATTGACATGGATGTGCCAGATTTGGCAATAGATTTCGATGACACCTTTTGTTGTGTGAGTATTTTATATTGGAGCTGAAAATTCATCCCAGTTCCTGCAACCCATTGATAAACAAGCTGCCCTGGAGGTTGAGATGATCCCATGACTTAAATACTTAAAGGGGCAAAACTTTCCTCCCGACCTGTTGGACCAAATTTTCCACGTTTCTTTGACGATTGTTTGACGATGTGACCCAGTATGAGTCGATGAAAGATCGTCACAATTTTTGCCTACAATGTTACCCTGGCAAAACACAACCTTGTGGGACACTGCTACCCACTTCCAACCGCTCTTAGTTCCTACTCTCTGCTTCTTCCCCTCGAACCAGTTTTTAATCTAATTTGCTACCTTCCCCTAATTCCATACCCCTTAATCTTTTCCAATAATCTTCCATGTGACAACCTTGTCACAGGCTGTCTGAAAGTCCATGTACATCATGTCTGCTGCAATTTCCCCATCCATCATATCTGTCGCCTCCTCAAAGAACTCGATCAGGGTTTGTCAAGCACAAGCTTTCTTCCTGAAATCTGCGTTAGCTGCTTCTAATCATTTGCTCTTCATTTAGTAATTGCATCTTTAATTAAAGATTCCAAAATTATCCCTACCACAGATGTTAAACTAACTGAGCTTTAATTATCTGGATTAGCTTTGACTCCCTTTTTGAAAGTAGACATTCTTCCGTCCTCTGGCACACATCCGCTCTCAATGGAACCCTGAAACATAATTCCTTGAGCCTCCTATTTCTTCCCTCAGGATCCTGGGATGTGTTCTGTCAGGTTCTGACATTTTGTCCTCCTTTAGCTTAAATAACTCCTCTGATACTCTCCTTTTATTTATTGTAATATCTCATCTTGCTTTCAACCAATTCAGGATTTACTTTCTCCCCAAAATCCTTCTCTTTTGTAAACACCGAATTGAATACTTGTGAAGTATCCCCGCCAATTTCCACTAATCTTCCACTAATTTACTATCCTCTCCTCTCAGGGGCCCTACCTCATATTTGACTTCTCTTTTTACAGGTATACTTGTAGAATACTTTACTGTACTTTTTAATATTGATTGAGATTTTCTCTTCGTACTCCCACCTTGCTTTCCTTATCTCTCTCTTAACTTTTCTCCTTATTTTCTCGTGTGCTCTCTTATTTTCATCATATTCATACCTAGAGGCCCATTTGCCCTCTTCTTCAATTTTAGTTTGTTTCTGGCCTCTTTATTTAACGATGGCATTCTGAAACATGAAGTAGTTTACTTTTCGGTAATGGTATTTTTGTATATATTCTGCAATTTTGCAATCTCCTTTTTAAAAATTGGTGTCAGCCTTGTTTAGAGGTAGCATTCTTGCCTCTGCATCAGAAGTTCTCCTCACTCCATGATGTGAGTACATAACCTAGGCTAATCGTCCAGTGCAGTACTGAGGGAGTACTGGACTGTAGGAGGTGCCGTCTTTCAGATGAAGCGTTAAACTAAGGCCCCGTCTGCCCTCTGAGGTGGACGTAAAATTAGCACTATTCGAAGAAGAGCCGGGGAGTTCACCCCGGTGTCCTGGCCAACATTTATTCCTCAACCAAAACACTACTAAGAACAGATTATCTGATCGTTCATCTCATTTGCTGTTTACAGGACCTTGCTTTTCGCAAACTGTGTTGCCCTACAGTACAGCGGTGGCTACACTTCAAAGGTAATCCATTGGCTGTGAAGGACTTTGGGATGTCCTGAGGATGTAAAAAGTGCTCTGGAAATTGAAGTTCTTTCTTCCTTCTTTCTTTCTCCCTCCTCTGTACAACAGTGTCAGAAAGGAAACGTAAAGTATCCTGGACTTTATAAATAGAGGCATAGAGTACAAAAACAAGGAAGTTATGCTAAACCTTTATAAATCATTGGTTAGACCTCAACTGGAGCATTGTGTCCAATTCTGGGCACCACACTTTAGGAAGGATGTCAAGGCCTTAGAGACGGTGCAGAGATTATTTACTAGAATGGGACCAGAGATGAGGGATTTCTGTCCTGTGGAGAGACTGGAGAAGCTGTGATTGTTCTTCTTAGAGCAGAGAAAGTTAAGGGAGATTTAATAGATATGCTCAAAATTATGAAGAGTTTTGATAAGAGTAAATAAGGAGAAACTGTTGCCATTGGCAGGAGGGTCGGTAACCAGAGGATACAGATTTTAGACAATTGACAAAAGAACAAGAGAGGAGAAGAGGAGAATTTTTTTTAGACAGCAAGTTGTTATGATCTGGAATGCACTGCCTGAAAAGGCGATGGAAGCAGATTCAATAGGAAATTGGATAAATACTTGAAAAGGAAAAATTTGCAGGGCTATGGGGAAAGAGTAGGGGAGTGGGACTAATTGGATAGCTCTTTCAAAGAGCCGGCGCAGGCACAATGGGCCGAATGGCCTCCTTCTGTGCTGTACGATTCTATGATTCTATAATTCTAAGAGGATACTGTCTAAAAATTTAAACCAAGAGAAGGAGCCAGACCTGGAAAAGGCTTCAATTCTCTCAGCAATGATAAGGTTTGGTTCTTATGTGGAGAGAACACTCTCATGAAATCTTCTGCCAGTTAGTATACAGCAGCCTCACGCAACTGAAGCAAATGTTTAGAAATCGCTAGAAAATGGCAGAATGTCTGTGTATCCCTTTTATTTGTGTTGAATCCACTTCGTCTCATTGCACTGTGGTAAGACAGTGATAAATCTGCAAGCTGGCCTGGGAACCCAGTCGAAATATACTTTCATGCTTTAGTAGGATATCCTGGATAAATATTTTTAACAACCTGAACACACAAACGAACGTGAAATTCAGAAACTTGGAAACTCCCTGCCCCCAAACTGATGGTACGGGATTTGAATTGATATAATATAAGCAATTGGTTAGATGTTTTGTTTAAAGACAGGAAATATCGCATTGTGAACTTTAAACGATTCCACATTGGGAGCATACATCCAAAGACTTAGTTTAGTATTTCCTTGGCCAATGTGCCATTTCCATTGTCAGCCCCCAACATCTAGCCCAGCAGCATGTAATATGTGGGCAAGGAAAGATTGGACTTCAGCTTAAGACAAAAGGGGTTTAATTTCTGTGGCTGGGCAGTAGGTAACCAATTCACGTTAAGTTCTCTTGTGCACTGTTTTAAACAGGTTAGTGGCTGCGTTTGGAAAGCCCACAAAGGAATTTCACCCAAGCTTGTTAATCAGTGAGTTAAATGTAAGGAATCTTACAACACCAGGTTATAGTCCAACAGTTTTATTTGAAAATCACAAGCTTTCGGAGGCTTTCTCCTTCGTCAGGTGAGTGTGGGATTCCTTGAAGGTTACCGCATATATAGTCAGAGAACAATGCCTGGTGATTACAGATAATCTTTCCAACTGCCCGTTGTCAAGGCAATCAGACAGAGAGATAGTACATACAGGACTACTGAATATACAAACGGTCCGAACCCAAAGACAGAGAGAGAGAGAGAGAAACATCCGAAAGGAAGAGAAAGAGCGAGAATGACCAGTTGTATTAAAAACAGATAACTCTTTTTTCACTGGTGGGGTTACGTGTAGCGTGACATGAACCCAAGATCCCGGTTGAGGCCGTCCTCATGGGTGCGGAACTTGTGTTACCAGAGCAAATGAAACCCAATAATGTGTCCTTGATGGATTTTCTAACTAAAATGCTACCATGTCATATTTGCTGGTTTGTAGAAATTGAACACCTTTCCTGCTATCTCTCGGTGTCCATTTTTCCTTTGTGAAGGACCCAGGATGTTTGCCACACTAAAGGGGTTCCATAAGTAGGAGTTGTTGCCATTTATGGTTCACTCCAGCTGTCAACATCAAAATTGTGTTATTTCTGTTTTTCATTCCAATTTTCTCCCTCTCCTGATTGTAGAAAGACTTGCATTTATCTAGTGCCTTTTACAGTCTCAGGATGCCAATTAAGTTCTTTGAAGTATCATCACTGTTGTAATATAGGAAGTGCAGCAGTGAATTTGCACACTGCAAAGTCCCACAAACATGATCATCACCTGATAATCTGTTTTTTAGGTGGTGGTTGAGGGATAGATCTTGGTCAGGACACTAGGGAGAACTCCCCTGCTCTTCTTCAAATAGTGCCATGGGATCTTTTACATCCACCTAAGAGGGCAGATAGGGTCTTCAGTTTAACATCTCATCTGAAAGACGGCACCTTTGACAGTGCAGTGCTCCCTCACTATTGCACTGGAGTGTCAGCATAGATTTTGTGCTTAAGTCTCTGGAGCAGGAACTGAACCCTCAACCTTCTGACTCAGAGGCACGGCTGACATTCTCCAGCTGGGATACAGGCCGTGTTGGTGCTGGCAGCCTCCTGTATCTCACCCCAATATCCAATCTAAATGTGTGGGCGTGAACAGTGAGTGTTGGCAGGCTCATCACATTAAAATCCAAACACCCATAAATGTAAGATCGTCACCAAAGAACAAATCAGAATTTTTTTTTAAACACAGCAGATATTAAGGACGTCAGATAAGAGTGCGGCTTGTAACCTACAACCTTTGTGACTCAGATGCAAGATTGCTACCACTGAGCCAGGTCTTAAGGATACATTTTTGCTATAATCTTAGCATCACCACAAAGTGAAAACCTCATTGCACCAACCCTATTGTAAATGCATCTCAAGAAATGTCAGACCTAATTCTTGGAGTGGGGGTGTTATAGCTAAATTTAATATGAAATTTAAATTGTAGGCAACATTTGGTTATAGCACAATCTGACCTGTCTAACATTAGAATTGTCAATATCAGTGGAACACTGAAGGGTGATTTATGATCAAAAAGAGATTGAAGAACCATTTAAACATAATGGAGCTGTGTTTTTTTTCTCTCTCTCTTGAACTAGTGGATCTAAGAACATAAGAACATAAGAAATAGGAGCAGGAGTAGGCCATTCGGCCCCTCGAGCCTGCTCCGCCATTCAATAAGATCATGGCTGATCTTCTACCTCATCTCTACTTTCCCGCCCGATCCCCATATCCCTTGAGTCCAAAAATCTATCCATCTCAGTCTTGAATATATTCAATGACTCAGCATCCACAGCCCTCTGGGGTAGAGAATTCCAAAGATTCACAACTCTCCAAGTGAAAAAATTTCTCCTCATCTCAGTCCTAAATGGCCGACCCCTTATCCTGAGACTATGCCCCCTAGTTCTTGACTCTCCATAGGAACATAGGAACAGGAGTAGGCCATTCAGCCCCTCATGCCTGCTCCGCCATTTTATAAGATCATGGCTGATCTGTGATCTAACTCCATATACCTGCCTTTG
Source organism: Heptranchias perlo (assembly GCF_035084215.1). Lineage (NCBI taxonomy): Eukaryota > Metazoa > Chordata > Chondrichthyes > Hexanchiformes > Hexanchidae > Heptranchias > Heptranchias perlo. The sequence continues at coordinate 8,627,240 of NC_090357.1, forward strand.
GCCCATATGCCTTAATACCTTTGGTTGCCAAAAAGCTATCTAGCTCAGATTTAAATTTAGCAATTGAGCTAGTATCAATTGCCGTTTGCGGAAGAGAGTTCCAAATTTCTACCACCCTTTGTGTGTAGAAATGTTTTCTAATCTCGCTCCTGAAAGGTCTGGCTCTAATTTTTAGACTGTGCCCCCTACTCCTAAAATCCCCACAGGATCTCCTGTGATATTACCCATGGAAAGTTAGGACAAAGTGAATTTCCCTCAGGCAGCATCAGTGCTGCTGGAGGGGAGCAGTCTCGACCAACGGGCGTTTACGCCATTTCACGGACTCCCAGGCCGCCTGCAATTTCTGCGGCCTGGACGAGTCCGTGTTTCATTTATTCACAGGGTGTGGGAGGCTGCAGCCCCTGTTCCACTATTTAAGGGGGCTGCTCCTCAAGTTCTGGCTGCACTTCAATCCCATGCTCCTGATCTTTGGCCGCCCGGTGAGATGGGAGGGGTGGGGGCGGGCAGGTCGGTGGACGTCCTCGTGGGCCTGCTCCTGGGCCTGTCCAAGGTGGCTATCCACAGGTCCAGGTTAGACGCGGCCCATGGGGGCGGTCGCTCCGACTGTCTGCCTCCCTTCCGCGGCATTCTCCGCGCCCGGGTGGCCCTGGAGAGGGAGCGCGCGGTATCTGCCGGTACGCTCGAGGCTTTCTGCGACCGATGGGCACCGCAGGGACTGGAGTGCATCCTGGATCGATGTAATAAAATTATTATTTGACATTTATTTTGGGTTTATTGGGTTACTGCACATGAACACACCCTAACCCCCCATTCTTATAAAAGTGGGGCCTAAACACTAAAAAAAAGGCCTGAATATCCACGAGAAGGCACGAGAAAAAAAAGAAAAAAAAAAGTGCTGCTGGAGATATAGGTAAGAGAATGTGCAACTTTTGGGGCTGATGAAGCTTCATCTAGTGGTAGTGCTAATGGAATGCTGGCCTTTATATCTCGAGGACTAGAGTACAAGGGGGCAGAAGTTATGCTGCAGCTATACAAAACCCTGGTTAGACCGCACCTGGAGTACTGTGAGCAGTTCTGGGCACCGCACCTTCGGAAAGACATATTGGCCTTGGAGGGAGTGCAGCGTAGGTTTACTAGAATGATACCCGGACTTCAAGGGTTAAGTTACGAGGAGAGATTACACAAATTGGGGCTGTATTCTCTAGAGTTTAGAAGGTTAAGGGGTGATCTGATCGAAGTTTATAAGATATTAAGGGGAACAGATAGGGTGGATAGAGAGAAACTATTTCCGCTGGTTGGGGATTTTAGGAGTAGGGGGCACAGTCTAAAAATTAGAGGCAGACCTTTCAGGAGCGAGATTAGAAAACATTTCTACACACAAAGGGTGGTAGAAGTTTGGAACTCTCTTCCGCAAACGGCAATTGATACTAGCTCAATTGCTAAATTTAAATGTGAGATCGATAGCTTTTTGGCAACCAAAGGTATTAAGGGATATGGGCCAAAGGCGGGTATATGGAGTTAGATCACAGATCAGCCATGATCTTATCAAATGGCGGAGCAGGCACGAGGGGCTGAATGGCCTACTCCTGTTCCTATGGTAGAGGTGTGCTGCGCAACAGGTCATTTTATAACGGGGAAGATGCTATCAAGATGCCACCCAGAGGCGTGACAGAATGGTGAGGGGTTTGCAACATCCACACCAAATTTAATGCATTATAGGTCGAGATCTCACTTTTTTCGAAACCAGGTTAAAAGTCACCATCACTTCTGCTGAGTGAGACTAAAGAGACCCGCTGCGACAAACACTGAAGAAATGTTAGGAGCGAGATTTATCACAAAGCATGAGAAGCCCATTCAAACAAATGGAAATCCGGGGATGGGTCAGCTTCATCAGAAGTCTGATGAAAGGTCCCATCCACAATGTTACTCTGTCTTATTCCATGATGTGGAGATGCCGGTGATGGACTGGGGTTGACAATTGTAAACAATTTTACAACACCAAGTTATAGTCCAACAAATTTATTTTAAATTCCACAAGCTTTCGGAGGCTTCCTCCTTCCTCAGGTGAATAGTCTGAGGAAGGAGGAAGCCTCCGAAAGCTTGTGGAATTTAAAATAAATTTGTTGGACTATAACTTGGTGTTGTAAAATTGTTTACAATTGTCTTATTCCAGTTTACGAACAGTCACTGTTTTTAAAAATCTCTCCTTAAGCACACAAATCTGCGTTTTTTTTTGTATTTTCAAAAAGCAAAATAGGTTTGCATTTTTTAAAACCAAAGTGAATGAGGTTTAAAGGGCCTGGTCAACCATTCTTTCAGGTTCATGACCCTTCCACAAACCCCAGTCCCCAGTCACTGACCAACAGGCGCAGTCCACAGCACCGCCGCCAGAGGGCGCTACACGCAGCGCATGCGCAGAGGCCCTTGGGCGCGGCCACTGAGCCCCGAGCAAAGGGGGGGAGATTTCACAAAGTGAGGTCCTTATTTCACCATAACTTGCAGCATTTCCGATTCACATAATGCAGATCGCAGATGGAAACGCATCGATCAGCAAAACAAAAAAGCTGCTCAGAGAGTTGGCTGCAGATAATATTATTATTTTTTTTTTTGCTTTCTGTATTTATCCACCCCCTCCCCCTCCTCTCTCCAAGCGAGTCGAGCATCCAGCCCGCTAATTGACAGGTCTCCCCCCCCCCCCGCTGTGATTGACAGCTCGGTTAGCCAATCGCGTTGCCTGATTGGTCGAGGAGGGTGGGGGCCGTGCGGGACGGCGGTCCCAGCCAATCGGGGCAGGGTAAAGGCGGGACTTCTGCTGCCGCTGCCCGTTTGATTGACAGGCGCAGGCGGAAGTTGGTGGAATGCCGTAGTTCCAGGGAAATTGGATACATTTGTGGCAGAGTCTGGGAGCAGGAAAATCCCCCCCCCCCCCAGGAAAAGAGGAGACTCGAGTGGATACAGAGTGGGGGAAGCAGTGGTTGCAGCCCTCCCTCCAGTGCAGGTATCTATCCATGGGATTCCCCCACCTCCATCCCTCCTTAAATGTGCAGCTGGTCTTTACAATTCTGGGACATACCTGGTGCTGATGGCCTGTAAATACAGGATGCACATTCCACATTTTAGTGGCACTGTAGGGGTTTTTTTTAAAACTCCCCCCCCCCCCCTCTCTCTCTCTCTCTCTAATTCCCCCCTCTCTCTCTCTAATTCCCCCCCCCCTCTCTCTCTCTAATTCCCCCCCCCTCTCTCTCTCTAATTCCCCCCCTCTCTCTCTCTCTAATTCCCCCCCCCTATCTAATTCCCCCCCCCCTCTGTCTAATTCCCCCCCCTCTCTGTCTAATTCCCCCCACCCCCCCTATCTAATTCCCCCCCCCTCTCTGTCTAATTCCCCCCTCCTCTCTGTCTAATTCCCCCCCACCCCCTCCTCTCTGTCTAATTCCCCCCCACCCCCTCCTCTCTGTCTAATTCCCCCCCACCCCCTCCTCTCTGTCTAATTCCCCCCCCCACACTTCTCTGTCTAAATCTGTCGACATTTCTGGGTCAGCATCCCTGATTCCTAATAAGGATTCAGATTGTGATCTGTGTATATATATATTTATATATATATATATATATATATATATATAAAAAGATTGGTGCTGGATGAAAAGAATGCAGTGGAATATGTCTGCAGGTACAGCCAGCCACCCAAATAACACATTTTGTTTGGGTTTCTTTGTTTTTTTTTGGGGGGGGGGGGTTTAATTCAGTAATGAAGATTACTGGAAATATTTTGAAAAATAATCCAAGAATGGCCACAGCGTGATTAGTGTGGGAAATTGGAAAATGTCACACTGGTGCATTTCTGATGTTGGATCTTTGGAGCGTGTTGTTGGGCCAGAGTAGAGGGAACTTTACTTTGCACCTGTCTGTGCTGTACCTGTGCTCGATACTGATTCTGGGTGTTTACGGTGGGAAATGTTTATTACCCCAGTTTATGAGGCTAAGATTTGTATTTTTTTAAAAAGGTAATTTTATAGATCACTGTGAAAGCTCAAAATGGTGTATGTTTTTATGTTTCTGTATTTTATTACTTTGTTATTTGGGAATAAATTATATTTACACTATCTGTTTCAAGGTCTGGTGAAATCTAACATGAGATTGGGAATTGTGCTCACCGGTAGTGTTAATGTGGATGGGTACAATTCAAATTTAATGCTTTTGTCTCGCCATTAAGACTCCAATTAAATATGAAACTTTTTTAGAAGTAACTGTAATTTTTTTTTCTGTTTCAGTACTTTTGTTTAAACAGTGGCATCATCAGGAGGGGGGCTGGTGAGCCCGATAGTGAGGGAGCTGGATTAACATCAACACAGATCATCAATAACCCTGGGGTAATTCAGCAGTCTGTGTTATTTTTACTCAATTCAGCTTCTCTGCATTGTCAGGCACAGCAACTTCTCTAAGGTAGTTCCCTTGAGATCAGGAACATTAATTGTCTAAATTAAAATGTTCATAAATTTAACAAAAATGGACTGACAAAAATATAGCAGTAGCAGTTCTTTCTCACTGCTTAATTTTTGAATGGGGTAAAGATAACTGAAATGTCCTTTTTGTAAAAGCCCTGGTTTGATCCTAGGGATGATTAATTCCCGTAGGAGAAACAGAATGTCCCAACAGAGGCAAGGAGATTCAGGCTGTCTTGTCACACTTGTGAGGAGATGCTGGCAACTCTCCGTCACCTGGTTTATTTTTTAAATTGAGAGCCCTAAGAGAAGGCTCCATGCTTAGTTTTGAGAAGTCTGCAGGTTGTGTGAGGAAGGTAGGACTGAGGGAGGTGAGGAAGTCCACAGGTTTGAGGTCCTGGGAAAGAATGAGTTAGAGGAAGAGGCTGTGTGATGAGTATTCATTTCATCAAGGTGCGGATGGAGATCATAGGGGGAATTTTCAACTTCACTGTTTGGGCAGTAAACCGACAGAGCGGATCGCACGCCTTTTATAGAATCTTCCCAATTTTCACTTTCATTGATTTCAATGAAACTGAGAATTGAGCAGGTTGTATACGTGAAAGCAATCAATGACCACCTAAATGGTGAAGGCAAAAATTATCCCTATACCTCTTAATAATATTCTCTACTCTTAGGCGTGAGTGACTGAATTTGGTGAAATCGGGTGTTACATAGAATTCACAGCACACGAACAGTTCAACTGGTTTTTGCCGGTGATTATGCTCCACCCAAGCCTCCTCCCACCCTACTTCATCTAACCCTATCAGCATATCCTTCTATTCCTTTCTCCCTCGTGTGCTTATCTAGCTTCCCCTTAAATGCATCTATGCTATTCGCCTCAACCACTCCATGTGGTAGCAAGTTCCACATTCTAACCACTCTCTGGGTAAAGAAGTTTCTCCCGAATTCCTTATGGGTTTATTGGTGACTATCTTACATATTTCTGATCCCTATTTTTGGACTTCCCGCAAGTGGAAACATCGTCTCAATGTCTACCCTAACAAACCCCGTCCTAATTTTAAAGACCTCTATTATGTCACCCCTCAGCCTTCACTTTTCCACAGAGAAGAGTCTCAGTCTGTTCAGCCTTTCCTGATGCTTATAACTTCTCAGTTCTGATATCATCCTTGTATGTCTTTTTTGCACCTTCTCCAGTGCCTCTATATCCTTTTTAATATGAATACCAGAACTATCCACAGTACTTTAAGTGTGGTGTTGGTATGCCCAGTGTATTAATATTTTTCCTGAAAATAAATTATAAGAATCACAACGTCAAAAAATCTCACATCTGGTTCATGACTGAAAGTGCAAAAATAAGAGTGCGTGAATGTGTTTGTTAATGCAGGTGAACAGACAGTAACTTTTCGAGATGTGCATCAGTGCAGGTGCTACAGCCCAGGAGGGTTTGCAAGATGGTAGAATCTAGCATGGTTGGATGGATGGATAATGTTCAAGGTTATAAGCTACTGTACGGTACAGCTGATTGACATGAATTGCCTCTCTCGATGTTTTGTAGATCTTGGAAGATTGAGACTCCATACTGTATAAAAGGCACCACCAAAACCTGTTGTCATTACCATCGCCTGATTTTAAATGTGTATGTATTTTTAGTGAAATGTTTGTGGGGATGCAAAGAATTTTCCAATAAGCATACATTTAAAAAGTATGAAATCAGCGTGTTATAAAGTATTTGGGCTCCACATGCTACTCTGTATAGAGAGAGAGAGAGAGAGAGGACGCAGATTTAAGCTCATGATTTCCTCCATAACGGATTGGAAGTTACGGAGATGCCACCAGGAGGGAGGTGCTGAGTGAAGGTCAGGCTCTGTGTGTGTGCATGTGAAATATTGTATGGAGTCACCCCTAATAGCGCCGTCTGCAACTTCTAGCAGCTCAATCGTGATCCCCTAAACCAGGTCATTTTTAATATAATTTTTCTTTCCCATGTTTTCTCTCCTGCTCCCCCAGGGGCTGATGCTGTTGTACAGTCTGTCACACGCAGTCATCAAGTGCCCAATTTTTTATGTGTGTCCTCGAGAGTTGGTGTCAGGCAAACTATGGGAGGGTGGGGGGTGTTGGTGGTGCGGGTGGTCATGTGCTGTGTTCGAACTGAGATGTCTGAGAGCCGTGTCTCTCCCTGTTGGTTCTTTTTACTCTTTCTCCCCTATCTGTGGGGAGGTGACTTCTCCAGGTAGCTTTATCATGGTGTAAACTCACTATGCGAGAGTGTTCCTTGCGCTGACTTGCGTCCTGCATCCTATCGCTCGACTGCAGAACTAATGCAGTGCACCAGCCTATCTGGTGTAAAGTTTCAGTGGGTTAAATAGCCCAAGAATGAGCCTATTGTTTAAACAATAATTCAATTATCTGACAAAAGCAAGAGGCGGATGTAAAACCGAGCATCCTGCTGATATCTGTATAAAATGAAGTTTTTATTAGGAGAGCTTTACATTTAATGCAGAATGTCACTAGGCCGTAAACTACCCTCTTCATGGGGGGTTTTCGATCTGCTGCAGCTTCCAGTGTATTAGTGAGGCTTCAGCTGCAGAGTTGGCACTAGGAATTTGATGAAACGCATTGGTGGATGTGTGAATTTGTAATACTGTTGTCCACTTGAACTTGTGATAAACATGGCAGTAGAGATTTTACCCTCCCAAATGTGGGCTGTGTCTGTGGGTTGCATTTTGAACATTGGGTGAAGTACTGGTGGTGGGAAGTGCAGTTCCTGGTGGTGGGAAGTGCAATTCCTGGTGGTGGGAAGTGCAGTTCCTGGTGGTGGGAAGTGCAGTTCCTGGTGGTGGGAAGTGCAGTTCCTGGTGGTGGGAAGTGCAATTTCAGGTGATGAATTCATGGTAGCGCACGAGAAGCCAGCCTGGGATCGGGGTTCAAATCCAGCCCGATTGATGGGATGGAAGTCGCCTTTGTTTGCTGGCTGTCAAGGCCCAATGTGAAATGAGTTTGGACAGTCTCAGCCCAGTTCTGGTGGCCACGAGCCCGCAGAACACAACTGCCCCTAATTTCACATAGAATTTGCAGCACAGAAACAGGCCATTCGGCCCAACAGGTCTATGCCGGTGTCTCTGCTCCACGTGAACCACCTCTCACCTTACTTCATCTCACCCTATCAACATCTTCTTTACTCCTTTCTCCCTCATGTTCTTAACTAGCTTCCCCTTAATGTGGCAATCTCGCTCGAGAGGCCATGAATGGGAAAAGTCACACGGGGCTCTGTTTTGAGCCAGACACATTATTGGGGCAGAGTAGAGTTTTAATGTACTGACTGTTGTAGCTGACCTGGGAATCTTTGACGCTGACCCCAGGTAGCTAAAATGGAGAGTATTATTTCCCAGCTCAAATATTCCTCCTCTTTTAAAATTCACACCAACGTAATCATCACTTTATTGGTGTAAGTATGAATGGTCTATTGGCAACAAAACTTTAAATAAGCTCACTGTCAACACTGAGCCATTGTGTTGGCTTGCCACAATCACTATGATAGAATTTACAACCTGTAATGGAGCCAGATATAGAATGTGTCGAGTGTGGAATTTAAAAAAAGTGTATATATTTTTGGTTTCTGGAGGGCCTTTGGTTTACCTGCTGCTAATCTGAAACAATTTGTTAAAATTCCAGAATGTACAAAATGGCAGCTAGCTGTTTAACAAAGATTTTTGAAAACTTAAGAACTAATTCGCTGACAGGCAGGGGAAGCAAAGGAATTCCTGCTGTAAAAGTATCGGCCGCAGGCTTGCTGATGGATGTTTCTATAGTATTGTGATGCTGGTGTATCTACAAGCCAAGCTTTGACCTGCCCTGTTGTATCTCCTCGGTTGTGTGTTTCGCAGTGAGGTGCCTGCTCTGTCTTTCGGTGATGTGCCAGCGCGCTTGTGCAAATGATGCCACCCTGACCCGCTGACCAAGGCACTAAGAGCTTGGTGTCTGGTTGTGCTTTTGTGCTCTGCCTCTTGCCAGCTTTCAGCACTGCACTGCAGCAGCCAGCACCCACTGTGATTTATGGTCTCTGTCTTTCTCCGATGCTGGAACGCTGGCTTTTCCATGCAGTGCATCAGGGTGGCAGAAAGTACCTGAATTTGACTGACCAGCCAAATCACCGGTGCATACAAATAACGAGCATCATGGTGGATGTGTGGAGGAGGGACTGAGTGCCTTTCTGGTTTATTTTCTTGACTGGTTTCCCCTTTTATGTTCATTTTTTTCCTTCTTCTCCTGCTCCCCATATCTTCTCTTTAGTTATTCTTTTGGTAATTTCCCCTCCCTCTCCCCCCACCTCTTGTAGCCCTCGTTCCTCATTTTCCTCTTTACTGCATCTTGACTTTCTTATGGCCGGAATTTATTGAAGACATTGGCAGCTCCAGCAGGAAAATCTGAGGCTTTGACTGAGGCCGACTACCAATGACAGTAAATCAGCTGGTGCTTCCCCATGGTCCTAGTGTCCTATCCTTTCAACTAAAAGCACAAGGAGGCAGGATAATTGGTAGCCTTGTTCCAGTTGTCAAGTACAAGGCACCGGACAGGATCTCCTGCTAAGTTGGAGTTTTATAATAAGAACATAAGAAATAGGAGCAGGAGTAGGCCAATCGGCCCCTCGAGCCTGCTCCGCCATTCAATAAGATCATGACTGATCTGATCCTAACCTCAAATCTAAATTCATGTCCAATTTCCTGCCCGCTCCCCATAACCCCTAATTCCCTTTACTTCTAGGAAACTGTCTATTTCTGTTTTAAATTTATTTAATGATGTAGCTTCCACAGCTTCCTGGGGCAGCAAATTCCACAGACCTACTACCCTCTGAGTGAAGAAGTTTCTCCTCATCTCAGTTTTGAAAGAGCAGCCCCTTATTCTAAGATTATGCCCCCTAGTTCTAGTTTCACCCATCCTTGGGAACATCCTTACCCCATCCACCCGATCAAGCCCCTTCACAATCTTATATGTTTCAATAAGATCGTCTCTCATTCTTCTGAACTCCAATGAGTAGAGTCCCAATCTACTCGACCTCTCTTCATATGTCCGCCCCCTCATCCCCGGGATTAACCGAGTGAACCTTCTTTGTACTGCCTCGAGAGCAAGTATGTCTTTTCTTAAGTATGGACACCAAAACTGTATGCAGTATTCCAGGTGCGGTCTCACCAATACCTTAAATAACTGCAGCAATACCTCCCTGTTTTTATATTCTATCCCCCTAGCAATAAAAGCCAACATTCCAATGATGGCCTTTTGGAAATTCTGCGATTTAAAATGATTTTCAGAAGGCGTTTGATGAGGTGTTACACTAAAGGCTTGTTCGAAAATTTCTGGAATATGGTATCAGAGGAAATGTAGCAGCGTGGACAGGAAACCGAGTTAGGGCAAATGGACAGGAGAGCATTTGGAAGTGGCGTAGCTGAGGGGTCAGTGCTGTTGGTCTCAGTGTATACAAATGATCTACACTTGGGTATAGCACAATCTCGGAAATTTGCTGATGAGCCAACAGTAGGAGGTTTAACAGGAGGACTGTAAAAGATTTCAGGAAGACGTAGATAGGTTAGCAGAATGGCAGACACAATTTAATGTAGATAAATGTGAGCTAATACATTTTGGAAGAAAAAATAAGGAATGGATGTGTACACTAAATGGAAAGAGTTCATATCAAAATTCAGCCTAGCGGCAGCAACTGTTTATTGGTTTCAACCTCCGAGTTGAGATCAGTTAAGCCTGTAAAGAAATAAAGAACTTGCATTTATACAGCACCCATCACAAACCTAGGACGTTCCAAAGCGCTTTACAGCCAATTAAGTATTTTTGAAGCGTAGTCACTGTTGTAATATAGGAAACGCAGCGGCCAATTTGCGCACAGCAAGGTCCCAAAAACAGCAGTGTGATAATGACCAGATAATCTGTTTTTAGATGTTGGTTGAGGGATAAATATTGGCCAGAACCCCGGGGAGAACTCCCCTGCTCTTCTTCGAAATAGTGCCATGGGACCTTTCAGGTCCACCTGAGAGGGCAGACAGGACCTCGGTTTAACGTCTCAACCGAAAGAAGGCTCCTCCGACAGTGCAGCACTCCCTCGGTACTGCACTGGATTTTGTGCTCAGGTCTCTGGAGTGGGACTTGGACCCACAACCTCCTGACTCAAGAGGCAAGAGTTTATGCCTACAATATATCCCTGCTCATGTTCACATTTGTTTACTGTTGAAATAAATCTGTACCCCAGTTTATTATCCTAAGCCATTGTTTATTGTTGCACCTTCTGAAGTTGAGTAAGATCAAGTAAGGGTGTGGGATAATCAGTGAGCTGAAATAGTGTTCGATCCGTAGGCTCACTGCACATTCCCTGGATATTGGGTAAGTAAAGGCACACTAGTTTGTGACAAGTGAGGACTCACCTGTTGGGCCAGTCTGAGCCACAGAAAAATATCTGGAGCAACCCTCACCCACCCACCCACCAAAAAAAAAACAGAAAAGGAGACAATTGAGAAGATTCATGAAGGATAAACAGCTGGAAAACGTCTCTCCTTTCCTGCAAATGCTGACTCTTGCAGGAGCACCATTTCACAGTTACTGGCCCATCTCCTGCACCTTGCCCTAGTGTCCTTGCTTCACGTCTGAGCCTAGATTGTGAGTGTTAATGGGCTGTTTGGTTGTGGGGTGCATCACAGCCCAGCCCAATGCTGTCCTTGCCCAACACCCACCTGTACATTTTCCAGCATGGGCCACTGGGGTAATGATCAACACTCGGAACGTTGGGTGATTTTTTTTTTCCCTCTCTTTCTTCCCACCCCCACATTCAGGAGCATTAACGCTAATTCACTACCAACTGCTGCTGTGGTTGAAAACGGCTAACTATAGACCCCAGATATGAGAGAAAAGCCTTAGATGGGGAGTAAATTCACAGGTGGTGTCTTCTGAATACCTTTGCTGTAATGGTAATCAGAAAATCACTGGCGGAATAAGAGTAGAGACGACATTTTATTTCTCCTAATGGTTGTTAATTTATGGAATGGTTATGGGCCAGTGCAGTGTAGGCTGAGATCTATAGACTATAAATGTCTCTGATCAAAGATTTGGATGTAATTTTAGCTTATAGATTAGGTAAAATCTAAAATAAGCCCCGATGAATTGGGATCACTGGTACGATGGGTGAGCACACTGTCATTTCATCTCTTGGAGTTGGGTTCAATGCAACCCAGTTGATGATGGGATGGGAGTTGTCTTTTGGCTCCCACAGGAAATCTGTTCAGATGACCGTACCCACTTCCCAGTGGATGTAAATACGTGGCATGAACGACCTACAGTTCATCACTGATTAAGCAAGATTGCATATCTGGTGCCAGAGTTCTAGGACCGCTGATGTGGTAAATGGAAATGTCACTGCTGCTGCAAGTGCTTTGATGACTTTGGGGTTAAGGGACTATGAAAGATGAGATCAGTGGTTGTTGGGTTCTGTCGGGGGAAAAGAATTGGGATGAACAGGACCAGTGGGGCTGCTGTTCTGTTCTGGTCTTGGACTATTGCACTTCTGGCCCTTTTATTAAAAACAATACCTACCTAGACTGGAACAAAAGTTTTAACTTTATCTGCACATTGTTTACCAAACACATACTGTGAGATGGAGTTGTTCATTTATTTCTTGTCTCTTTGCTAGACCTGTTTTTAACAGAGGAACGCAGACCGCACCGGCTTTGAGTGCTGGTTCCACTTCAGAGTCACTGCTCCCTGCTTTATTCCTGGCCTTCATCTTTGGAAACCACCTCTGGGGTAGCGATGAGCCAAGAGGACTTTAATTCCGCCGCGATCCCACTCTGCGCAGAGGATGTCCAGGGAGACGACCGCTGGAAATCACAGGTGAGAATGACGAGCTGGCTCTACGGATAAGCAGGCAAAGCCGGGTCTGTCCACCGCACACTAGTAGCAATAAGATTTTAAAATGTTTAGGTCAGTAGGATTTCTCCTAGCATTTAATCCCCCAAAAGAGAAACAGTGACTAAATGAAAAACACTGGGTAAAGTGCTTCCTGCAGCTGATCTGCTCCCAGGTCTCTGCCCATCCTCTGTTTGAGCCGGTCGCCGGGGGGGGGGATGAGTAAGTGTAACCTGTTTTGACTCTTGTCCATTTTTTCCCCTCCTCCCTGTGGGGTGAGACGACGAGTCTCTGCTCAGTATCTTTGCACAGTTAAGATCTACAAACTAACCAACATAGAGGCTTGAACTTTGAATCCCCGAAGTATCAACATGCAGCAGATCGCCGCACTTCAGATTTGTCAATGTTTAAAAATAATTTAGTTTTTTTTAAGAAAGCCGAAGGTGTGGGAGCAACAGCTTTTGGTATAGCATCATTTCCCATGGTTGAATGCAGTTTTTGTGCAGATCTAATGAGCAAATTCCATAAAACGATGACGACTGGGCACATATCTCCATGTAGGGGCTACACGGAAGTGCAGCCAGACTTCTGATCTTCTGAGAGTAGTTCTTCTTCATTTTGAAGTGAAGCTCCTCAAAAGGATAACGACTGAGCTTCTGGTGCTTGGGACACCTGGTAGGATTGAGTCGGCTGTCAGAAGTTGTGCAGTACATAGGAACAGCAGTAGGCCGTTTAGCCCCTCGAGCCTGTTCCGCCATTCAGTGAGTTCGTGGCTGACCTGTGACCTAACTCCATATACCCGACTTAGCCCCATATCCCTTAATGCCTTTGGTTCACAAAAATCTATCAATCTCAGATTTAAAATGAACAGTTGAGCTAGCATCAACTGCTGTTTACGGAAGAGAGTTCCAAACACACCAAAAATATGTTCCTTTCTCCAAAAGTCAATAATTCTCTTGAGGACCCAGGAGTTCTTCCACCCCATACAAATGAGAACTCCCAAAACTGATCGCGGGTAGATTGAATGACTGACGGTTTGGGAAAACAAAAAGCAGGTGGCCCCATAGTGTGCAGTACATTTATATGGAATCTTTTTGATGATGTGTTGAGCAGAACTGTACACGTTTCAATTAGATGTTTACACTTGCAGCACAGCCGATTTGTCTTGGACTGCAAGGATAAAGAGCCTGATGTCCTTTTTGTAGGGGACTCCATGGTGCAGCTTCTCCAGCAGTACGAGGTAAGTGAGCTCTCGAGTGTCCTTTTCCAGTCCAATGCCGGAGACATTGTTATTTTTTCTCCATTTAATTCTCGGGATGCGGGCCGTCATTTATTGCCCATCCCTAAGTTTCCCTGAGAAGGTGGTTGTACAACTGAGTGCTTTGCTAGGCCACTTCAGCAGGCAGTTAAGAGTCAACCACATTGGTGTGAGACTGGAGTCACGTATAGGCAAGACTGGGTAAAGGCGACAGGAGATTCCCTAAAAGACATTAGTGACCCAGTTGGGTTTCTACGACAATCCGACAGCTTTATGGTCACTTTTGCTGCTACCAGCTTTTTATTTCCAGATTTGTTTTTTAAGCCGAATTCAAATTCTCAAGCTGCCACATGGGTTATTAGTCCAGTAACATAACCACTCCTTGCTGCATCCACCTTTCCTGTTATGATCCGGGCCTAGGATGAACTCGCTTGTCCTCAACGTGTGATTAGAGCTCATTACTAACCCCTTGTACACGTCCTACTGCACACAACGACCATCATGAACTCCATTCTGTGCGGTGTTCAATGCCAGTGTTGATGTGCACTCTGTCTGCTTGTATTTCTCTCTTACTGTCCATCAGTGTCACAGGCATGTTGTTATATCTTTATATTGGAAACTTGACTCCTTCAGAGAGATTCGCAGATATCTTTTGGGGGGGGCGGGGGATGCCCATTACTTAGACGAGGGATTCCAGATATTCAGGCTGGAAATTTGATGTGAATCTAAAAGCAAACAATACAGCAAATAATATTGTTTAGAAAAGCTACGGACCAAATGCTGGAATATGGGATTAGAGTAGACAGGGCTGATGGCCGGCGCGGACACGATGGGCCGAAGGGCCTCTATCCGTGCTGTATAACTCTATGACTCTCTATGACTCTTATTTTTAGAATTTGATAGGGCTAAGCAAAGCAAGTAAAAGGGGCTGTACATTGGAAAGGACCATAGATTAGAAGGGGCATACATTTTAAATTTTCATAAGAGCACTTGCTCAAAAGGGCCTGGAGAGCTTTGCTCATTTAAGCACATTTTAATCCTTAATATACTAGACAGAAATAAAAGTTGGGTACAAATCCAATTTTTTTTTAAAATCCCTTTGGGGACTGAGTGACTCAGAAGGTTGGAACACTGTTCTTTAACTTCTGGGACCTAGGCTAAAATCCAGCCCCAATTAATTGGATGAGATTTGGGCTCACGCAGCCAATAGTTTTGCACTAGATTGGTAGGCTCACTCAGAGGCCGTAGGAATGGGAAATAAAGTGCCACGTGGGTGCAGCAGGAGTGATGTTCTGACCTTGGGGTTAAGACTTCCAGAAGTTCTTTAGCTGTTGGACGATGCAGAGGGATCTATCTTTGTGATGTGCCTGAACAGGATTTGTTCCTTGCGGATGCCAGGTACAAAAAAATGGGAGAAGTGTTCCTCTCTACCAGAACTGATGTCCCTCACATTGGGCCACCCTCTCATGCATCATCTTAACAGCTGGAGATTGGTCTGAGTGAGGGGAACCAGGCAACGGGAGAATTAAGCTACATTTTTAAACAAGAGAAAATATTTTTTTCATTAGGTACTGAAGAATGATCTGGCAGAGGGGTATTTGTATATTTTATCCCCTCCCAAACTAGCTCTATTATTTCCATTTGAATGTACTTGTAGCATGAAAGTTAATTGGGAGTCACTTAATTTCCTCTTAATGTCTGATAAGCTAAGGAAACCCTAATGATTACTATTGGTATAATTTTAACTATCCATCGCCATTCATTTCATAGAAGACCATATCAAATCGAACTTAATCCTACTCGGGGGTGATCTTGTGTAATCTGATGTAGATTTAGGTTGATCAAAGGGTTAGCAGAGTAAAACTGTGTGTGATCTCGTTTGTTTGTTTGTTTGGATAGATCTGGAGGGACCTGTTCTCACCACTTCATGCGCTCAACTTTGGGATTGGAGGAGATACCACAAGACATATCTTATGGAGGCTCGAGAATGGAGAACTGGAAAACATCAAACCCAAGGTAGAGGGAGAAAAATGGTTCCTACCAATTCAAAACCATCGGAATTGTATGGAAGAGTTTAGGTCCTTTTGAGATGTATTTATCCGTACAAATTACATTAATCGAGCTGTTCATCTGCCAATCTATCAGATTTAAGTAATTAATGGAAGTTAAGTTTGATGTACAGCTTAGACTTTTTGGTTTAGTGATATTTGTATATATGTACATGTATGTATAACAAAGTTAAATGTCAGGATTTAATAAAAATCCAAACTGCTTTCAGGTAATTGTCCTCTGGGTGGGGACCAACAATCACGAACATACGGCTGAGGAAGTAGTTGGCGGGATCGAGGCCATTATACAGCTCATTAACATACGGCAGCCTCAGGCCAAAGTCGTGGTTCTGGTAAGAGTGCATTACATCTTTTGTTTCTTTATATAACTTGGTCTTCCTTTGTCTTTAGTTTCCTTTCTGTGAGGATGGGATGGTAACACATTTGTTCGATGTATTAACGTCTTGTTCCACAGGGTGGGAGGGCAATGGTTGGTCCATCAATGGGGAACCCCACAGGGTGGCAGGACAATGGTTGGTCCATCAATGGGGAACTCCACAGGGTGGCAGGACAATGGTTGGTCCAACAATGGGGAACTCCACAGGGTGGCAGGACAATGGTTGGTCCATCAATGGGGAACTCCACAGGGTGGCAGGACAATGGTTGGTTAACCAACCAACAGAATAGTTTCTGGACTGTGTCTGGAGTTTTTCCTCAAAGTGAATTCCCTGATCTCTGGGGAAGGCACCGAGCAAAATAGGCTGCTTCTGCCTTGGAGAAACGAGGCAGGTAAGTCACCTTGGGCCAGTGTCATATATCTCCTGGCAGCTGATTATAGAACTGCATTGGCAGGTGCCTTGGGAGCAGGTTAATCTTCGGTTCTCTCTGCTTGGTAATGGCTTGTGATGTACTGGGACTCAAATGAGAAACATAGGGTGGCATGTTGCAGAACTGCCAGTGCATTGCCTCTTGAAGGATATGGGTCCTCCTCAGTCCTCCGTGCAATCTCGGCTGTGCCGTGCGAGGCTTGGCACCTACTCACAGGGAAGGAGGGGAAAAGCAGAAGAAACATTACCCTCGGCCATGCTGGCTTCAGAGCAACATCAGCTGAGGCCTGAGAGTAATCCGTTGCCTGCTGTCTTGACTGAGATGCTATGTGGCACAGAGAGAGACCCAAGAAAGAGAAAGGGGAGAACTAACCACTGAAGTTAGGGCCGTCTTGACCCTGTTCCTAGCGGCCATGAACCCGTAGCACAGAATAGCACAGTCCTCCTCCTCCTCTCCCCCCCCCCCCCCCCCCCAAAGGGTGGAATTAAGGCAGAATAGAGAGAGCTTTACTCTATTTCTGATGTGAGAGTACTTGATGGGCCATTCCCCAGCATGAGCAACCCGCCTCTTGATTAGCACAAAATTGACACACACAAAATATGAAAAGGAGGGAACCTTGATCTCAAAAGGTGAGGAAATTCTTGTTTATCTTCTTATGTGTTTTATTTGTGATGCTTCTCTCTCAGGGTCTCCTGCCTCGTGGTGAGAAGCCCAATCCTTTACGGGAGAAGAATGCGATGGTGAACCAGCTCTTGAAGAGGTCCCTCCTGAAGTTCCCTAACATGCAGTTTCTGAATCTCGACGCAGAGTTTGTGCATTCTGATGGCACGATCTCCCACCATGACATGTTTGATTACTTGCACCTCACCCAAATCGGCTACGCCAAAGTCTGCAAACCTGTCTACGAACTGCTCATTCAGCTGTTGGAGGAGACACCTGAGGAGAAGCAAGCCACCCTGGCGTGATTGGATCCAAACCCTTAATATGTCATCACCACCTCTTTAATCTGGGATCTGACCAGCGCTACATATAGAATCCTGCAACGCTCCTGCCCGGAGAGTTTGAGTAAAGGCACTTTGATTTGTTTCAATATTTGAAGTGCAGGGTTACCTGTGAAGTGGATGTTGTATGTTCCATAGCAAAGCAGTCCGAGCATTAGGGTACATCTGAAATACACAGTGCGGCTAATATATATGTCGTTCTTTTACTGTCATTGGGCATAATAAGGTCATTCATATTAAACATAGTAGTGTCTGAGGTAATTAGCCAGTGCTCTCCATATATTAGAAATAAAATCAGTCTGCTCTAATTGATTTTATAGTTGATTTTGAAATAATGGACATAGGATCCCTATTTACAGCCAACTCTTTTAAACATAGTTATAGCGGCCACAGAAGTTAAGAGTATTGCTAGTTGTACGGTACGGATGTTCTTTTTACAATAAATGACCCATGTACAGTTTTCCCGACCACTAGGTGTTGATAATCTACAGGACTTTGTAAATACTGCATTATGGAATTGGAGAGCTGTGGAGACCTCTAGTGGTAGTGAGAGTATCGTATGTGGTGCCTTTTTTCACCATTTTGGGTTCACCACCGTGTTGGCTACATCATATAACATTGCGTGATGTTGGGTGGCTTTCTGTTTACGATTCTAAATTTTTAATGTAACTTGTCCTATTTGAACTGGAAAGACAAAACATTTCCACGGTCGCCCATCACCATGTTGTAACAGAAAATCCCGTCTTTGCTACGGGTTTGCTTTAACGAGAGTCAGTGACCCAGCACAGCGAGTACTTCCAGAATGGAACATAAAGGGAGTCTTTAATCAGTTTTAATTATTGTTTTATTTGCTCTCTTCCCATCGTTTTCTATGTTTTGTTTCTCTGAACTTGTACTGTTTGGAGGAATTGGGTGGGTGGGTGAGCTGTCCCTGTATTAGCACCTTTGTGACATGGATAAACCATCACAAAGTTATTTACCACAGAACCAGAATTGTGCGTGCTGTGATGAAGTTAAGGACTGCCATTACTTAAGTAAAACTTACCACTCCCCTCCTGTGACTTATCTTTTAACTGCCACATCATGGAAGCCAGGCTTTACACAGCGTAAAGGTTCCTGATAACGTTCACCTAACCTTCAGAGTAGTAAAGATGTTGTTATGGCAACTCGAGTGATTAAATTAGCGACTACACGACACACACGCCAAAGAAATGAGAAACGTCCACAGTAGTTAAAAGGGAGAGGGGAGTGGGTAGTGCGGTGAAAGGTAGGACTCGGCCATTGGAGTTTACTTTCCTGCGGGGCCTGGGGCGGAGAGCGGAGGAATTTGCGTTGTATCCTTCTGAAGCTGGGCTGAGTCTCATGGCACCTGATGCTGAATAGGACCAGCTCCATGCTGACCAGCCTTGCTGGCTTTTAATCAGGATCGCTGTGAAACCAGTGTCACGATGAAGGGGACATAGTTTACCTTAACACCCTGCTGGATATCAACTACTGCCCAGAGTGTGTGGGATTATTTATGTGCCTTTCACAACTGGGGGAAGCTTAGAAGTGAATTAATAAGGGGGAGATTATGTGTGAGGACATTGCACAAAGCCTCTTCTTTTTTAAAAAAAAAATTATATATAATACTGATTTGAAGTTTTTTTTTGTTTGTAATTTAACCCCATTTTTCTTCATCACTGCTCCCACCAGGGAGTATGCTATTAAAGAGGGTGAAGTGGGTGCCCTGCTCCCACATCACCACCTGTGCCACACTTTTAGCATTAGACAAAGGACAAACGATGGCAGCCGATGAGGGGATGTGAGCGGAGGGAGAGGGAGAGGGGAGTCCCTGCACGGATCAGCAGTAGAGTAGAGTTGGGAAGGGTTGGACCTGTGTCTCCCTGCTCGTACTCCCAACGTATAGGATTATTGCTTCACCCGAGTTTTACATTGCAAGAACTTCGTCACGTATACATCTGACGTTCTCCGGTTTGAACTCCCTCCTTGTTCCCTCGATCAGGCCTTTAGCGAACATTGGAGAGCACTTGCACGGTTACAGTCTCATCATGTCATTCACAGGTAGCTGTAAAATACAGAACCAGCAAATTCTGAAGTAACTCTTGTATTGCTCTTCACTATAATGCACCTTCATTAATCTATTGGCTATTGGTTTACCATCAGCTGCAAACACTAATTCAGTACCATTTAATTATTTGGCTCGTATTGATTCAGACAAGTCCATCTAGCAGTATGAGCTCAGTGCTTGCCCTTCAAGTTGGATTTATCTTGTCAAAGCAGAATGGAGCACAACAACACCCACACTTACAACGATTAAGGTACCAGGATTGGGATCGGCACCCGGAGAGCTCAAATGTAACTCCACCTTCGAGAGAAGAAAAGTTGGGGGAGGGAGTAACTATTGGCCAAGGTCGCGGAGCTTTCCCGATGTAAATATATAGTCAGACTAGCGACCTTCATGGTGGATGAAGTTGCATAAAAATTTATGTTTCACACCAGTCATTTTTTTTGCTTTAAGTTTTTTTTTTAAATTCTTGGATTCTCTATTTAAATCC
This sequence comes from Heptranchias perlo, assembly GCF_035084215.1. Classification (NCBI taxonomy): domain Eukaryota; kingdom Metazoa; phylum Chordata; class Chondrichthyes; order Hexanchiformes; family Hexanchidae; genus Heptranchias; species Heptranchias perlo. Next base: position 8,647,274 of record NC_090357.1, read on the forward strand.
TGATTCAATATTATCCTTTCAACAAAAACAACAGCTGTTCTGAACTTGACTGAGGCACCCTAAGCTCAGCAAACTGCACAGAGTGAATTGCAGGATTCTATATGGTGCTGAAGTGACGCATCTCAACAGAGATCTAGCTATATCATTCCATTTTGAAGTGTACACATCATCAAGTATTAGCACTGGCTGTTTACTCCATTAATGCTGCACAAATAGATATCTGTCTGCATTCTAAAATGCCTGCAGTGGTGATATGACCTGTTAACCCAGCCACCTGGATCTGACACATTGCACAGGAGCCTTTATAATTTACTTTTGTAAATGTTTGGAATTTCCCGTCCCCATTTCGACTCGCGGGTTCACTTGTTTGGTGTAATTTTGCGAGTTACAATAATGAACGTGGTTCAGCTAGTGGCTCAGTGCCATCATCTTCCAGTGGGAAGTCACTGTGGAGATGATCTCGCGTCTATGTTCCACACCTCTAGAGATGTTTACAGGCTGGCAGAAGGAGTGAACGCTACACAGCGATGATTGGCTGGTAGCTGGCTACAGTGCAAACTGGGCCGTGTGCCTGAGAGTGGTCAAAAGTCAATTGTTTCCTTTATAACTAGTGGAAATCTACTAGAAAACTGTCTGTTAAAAACAGTCGAGTCCCAACCCAATTTGCCCAAATTGTTTTATTGTGGATCAGGATTTATACATAATAGGAGTGGATGGGAGCAATAGACCGTAAGAGATAGGAGCGGGAGTAGGCCATTCGGCCCCTCGAGCCTGCTCCGCCATTCAGATTCCGTGGTTGGGGTAAGTATAGTAAGAGACCTGCACCCACTGAAGTTCAATAACTGAGAGGTGAAGTCAGTGCTCTACTTAAACAGGAAAGTAGACCTCTTTAAATAAACAATTGCTTTCAATAAATGACTCTTCTGCTGTGACTAGAAATAAGCCCTGTGCATTACTTGGGCCCAAGAATTGTGCTTCATGTTTAAATGGCCTGAATTGCTGGGACATCTTTTAACTTCTGGTAAATTATACCATTGTGGGCTTTTTATTTCTCTCTCTCTGTGTGTGTGTAAAATCTACTCACTGCGACTGAAAATCCTGTCTTATATTACTTAAGAGCAGGACTAGTGTCGCAGAGAGGGCTTTACACAAGAATTGTGGTCTGCAGTGACACTTACCCAGAATTCTAAGGAGAAAATTATGTAGCAACTTGCTTGACCTCCATAAATGAGCTCAGAATATTCCGACTGAACAGTTAAGAAGCATTAAAGAAGGGGAGAGGAGAGGGTTATTTCAATGAAAGGAGTTATTTTCCCGCTTAAAATTTATTTTTCTGTAAGGCTAATAGATCTGAGGTGCCAGAATTTTCTGGTGTACTGTCCTCTGAAGGACTGATGTACACATTGAGTCAATTCTAGTGTGTGAAAGTTGAACATTCAGGGCTGCCTGTATCCCGTTACTGCATCATATGTACCTGAAAACAGTCTGGTTATTAAAAAAAATGTATCTGATTTGCTTGCCCTGTAACAGGTTAAACTAGCAATGGGAAACCTTGACTTTACAGTAGCAGCTGCAATTCTGTTTTTGGACCCACCTTTGTGGATATTTAAATTCTCCAGTCAAATTACTGGAGCTTCCCACTTGTGCTTCTAGCCCCATGTGGCTGATTCAGCTGCCTGTCCTCAATTTAGCACAGTGGAATAGTACCCAAGATATAAAGTGTAAAATACCTGGCCTGGTCTGCCAAGTTAAGATGATGCAGGTTATAACCCTACGTTCAAGATACTGGTTCACCGCAAAAAAATAACTTGTCTAAAGGCTGTGTTTCTATTCTGCTCATTTTGTTAAGCAACGCTGCATTCCAAAAGTTACCCTCCTTCCCTCGCCCCTGACAAAGTTTCATTTTATACATTTTTTTTAATATATGATTAGAAAGAGGTTTCTGGAACATGGGACCATGATGTGTTGACTCTAGGCACACTACATGTACTGAAAAAAAATCACCAAAAGGCTTTTATGAAAATGTTTCCTCTATCCTCATATTTTACTATTCAGATATTGGCATGTATGATCTCTGTAAGATTATGCTTCCAGAAACACATTGTATAGTAATGCTTGATAAAACTCTGTGCAGTAGCCAAACACTTATCTGTTACATGTAAGATTGAAGAAAGCATACAGTACTATTTACTTGTTGTTTGGATGACTTGCTGAATGGTAGTACATATGCTATTTAAAAAAAAAACAAGAATGTGTAGCTGTTATCAGACATTTGAAAGCAATGGTGTGTTGTGCTTAAATGTACTGTAATTTATGCTTAAATGTACTGTAATATTAAAAATAAGAAAGGTTAAAACTTTGCATTGTTTTGGTACGAAAATTCAGTAGTAGGAATTTTTCTTCCTTCCCCACATTTTGTAGTGATGGTGAGTAATGTTCTATTGAGTTACATGGATAGACTGGAGAAGCTGGAATTGTTCTCCTTGGAGCAGAGAAGGTTAAAAGGAGATTTGATAGATAAAATCATGAAGCGTTTAGATAAAGTAAATAAAGAGAAACTGTTCCCATTGGCTGAAGGGTCGAGAACCAGAGGACACAGATTTAAGATGATTAGCAAAAGAACCAAAGGTGACATGAGGAAAATCTTTTTCACACAGCGAGTAGTTATGATCTGGAATGCACTGCTTGAAAGGATGGTGGAAGCAGATTCAATCGTGGCTTTCAAAAAGGAATTGGATAAATCCTTGAAGTGAAAAATATTTGTAGGGGTACGGGGAAAGAGTGGGGAAATGGGACCAACTGGATTGCTCTTACAAAGAGCCGCCACGGGCTCGATGGGCCGAATGGTTAATGCATAGAAAAAGGCCATTCTATGAGCCCCAACACCACCCGCATTCGATACTGTGCAATCGCCAGGAGAATCGGAATGCTTCATTAATATGCACCATTAAAATGTATACAAGCAGTGAACCTCAGGAGTTAAATGAGCTTCTCTTTGGAGACCTTTTAAGGTCACCTAATTGAAGTGTTCAAGATTGTAAAGGGAACTGACAAAATTGATTCAGGCAATTTGTTCACTAGAAATAAAAACAGAAAATGCTGGAAACACTCAGCAGGTCAAGCAGCATCTGTGGCGAGAACAGAGTTAACATTTGAGTTCTGAGGAAAGGTCGTTGACCTGAAACGTTAACTCTGTTTCTCTCTCCACCGATGCTGAGTGTTTCCAGCATTTTCAGTTTTTATTTCAGATTTCCAGCATCGCTGTATTTTGCTTTTGTTCACTAGAATGAAAGGTTCAAATATCAGAGTTAAAAGCTTGGAGTAAAAAAGGAAGTCAGCCAAAGATGTGCGTGAAGTGCAAACATTTTTTTAAAATTTCCCTTAAAGCACAAGTTTTGGTAAAGCTGTCAATGTGCTGTCTCATGAGACTCCACCACCTCAGCTGCTGATGTCAACCACACTGATGTGAGGAAGGGTTGAATGGAGATCAAACCCTTTCCAACATGGAACTCGCTGTGACCTGCTGTCACAACCCCTACCTTTGGCCCTCCCCACCCTGCTTTCACATGGCACGTTTCAGAATGACACTGGTGGAGACTTAGAAGTAGGTCTCCTGACATTTTAGCCTCATGAGTAGCCAAGGGACTGAAACAATAAGGAAATATGTACTTCCCCATCCCAACCCTTGTAAGACATTAAAAAAACCTTAATTGCATGTTTTTTTTTTATAAGAGTAGGACTTCCTGGTGGATTAGTGAGTGACTGCAATACATAGTGTGCTACTGAGCCGTAAAGATCAGGAAGATCCCAAGTCTGATCCCTGGTATGTGCTGAGTTAGTTACTCTCAGCCAGCGTAAAGATGGAATGATGCCACAAATTGCCTCAGTGTCCTTGATCGGAGAAAAATAGGCCAGGGTTCCTGATGCTGGTCAATATTCAGTGACCTCAGGTGAAAAGTATACACCCGTGGGCAGGATGAGACTTAGCTGTGATTGCCCCTGTATGTGGTTATCTAGATGTCCATACTGATAACCCGCACTCACTCTTGAGGTCTTCATTTTTGGTGCAGTACCAGAGGGAAGCTGGCGGCCAAGTTACACAGCGTGCTAATAATCCAGCAGATTGGGGAAGATTGGAGTAAATGGAAAAAAATGAATCATAGAACTTTCACCCATGTTGGTGCTAGCTCCACAGCAGAGCTACCTACCCTAATCCCATTTCCCTGCTCTTTGCCCGTAATGATAGGAAAAGTCCCTCTTTGGATTAAAAATCTCAGTTTTGTCACTACCATTTGTATGTTTTTTTATTCATTCTCAGGATCTGGGCATTGCTGGCAAAGCTGGTATTTATTGCCCTGAGAAGGCGGTCCACATGGTGCTTTGTAGCAATATGATACAACTTAGAAGCTTGCGACGCTATTTCAGAAGGCAGTTAAGCGTCAACCACATTGATGTGGGACTGGAGTCACATATAGGCCAGCAGGGGGTAAGGACAGCAAGTTTCCTTTAGTGAACCAGTTGGGTTTTTACAACAATCCGACAGTTTAATGGTCTGAAACCGATTTTTTAAAAACTGAATTCAAATTCACAAACTACTGTGGTGGGATTAGAACTCACGTTCATGCTGGATTATTAGTCCAAACCTCTGAATTACTAGCCAGTAACATAACCACTACATTAACGTACCCCTACTAGTCCTGTTTACTCTGCAGAATGTGAACCAGTTTAGATTTTATTACTGCCTAATTAGAAAGAAAATTTAAAGAGCTGGGTTGGAGCTGTAACACCTGAGGGATTCAGACGATATCAACAAGAGATTGCAGTGCAGCCTGTATCTCAGCTGTTACTTTATATAATTGGATTGTTTTCCTACTCCAAAAGTAGTTACAGTACCACTTTCCATCACGGCCATTTCTGACAACCTTACAGCAGATCATGTGACAGGGAGAGCTGAGGCACAGGAACATTTGTACTGTTGGGAAACGATAGAAAATCGTGGCACAGAGTCACACCACCAGCCTGCTCCAAATTACATCGAGCACAAGTTAAGGTTACTCAAACTATATGCATTTCAAAATGAATCAAATGCACTTTAAAGATATAGAAAAAAAACAAGAGGATAACTAATGGTGTCTGATCCTACAATATGTGTCAAGGACTTTCATCTCTGCAGACAGCCTATCTGAGACTGGGCGCCTGATGTAAGGAATTGCAATTGAGAAGCTGTTCTCCGTGGCTTTTCACACCAACACAGCATAGAGCTGTATCACCAGAAGGAACCTTGTGTCCATTGGTGCCCTATTTTTGGATTATCAGGGGGTCATGTATCCATCACCTAACCATAATCTCAATCTTGAAAGTGCTTGATGTGTTAGAAATCATAAGAAACATGTTTTACTTTCTGTGATGTAGCATCATCCTGTTACCCCGAAGCCCTAATAAATAATAGTTAATTATGAGTACACGTCTTCGGAATAAAGTAACTACAAAAAATAGAACAATGGTAGACTTTTCTGTGTCCAGCTCCTTTTCACATCTCTCAGGACTGTCTCAAAGCTGTGTTAGATGACCCACTGGAGTGGGTCATCTAACACAGCTTTGATTCCTCCGCCCTGGACAGCGGTTCCCTCCCTTCGCAGCCTTCTGCTGCTCCTTCACCTCTTGGTGTCTACATTCTGATTTTTAAAGCCTTTCTCACAGCCTCCACAGAGGTCAAAAGGTTTCCAACAGCAAGGTGCAAAATGTTCTCTGAATAACCGTGTAACATCTACCCTATTACGGACTCTATCCCACTTATTTAATCTCCCGGGGGAATGTTTCGCAATATTTTTCTCTGGTCCACAAAGATGATCAATTAAACCCCAACAACATCTAGGTGCAATTGAATCTGTTATTCAATCCTATAGCTATTGCTTTCCACTGATGACTGGCAGCACCAGTGTACACATTTTATCCCGAAAGGCTATAAATCAGTTGGTGAAGCATGAGATTGCACTGCAGCAGCTGAATTGCTGCTCCAAGAAATCTGGCTGGGAACCTGCTGTGCTCCCTTCACTAATGTTCTTGGTCCCATTCCTGAAGCTGCTGCTTCGTTCCAGGGTCTGACTCTGTGCTGCAAGCGGCCATTCCTGGTCTTGCAACAAATCAGGAATTCCTGCCAACAGCTTAGAGTCTGATCCTGAAACTCAAGCAGCTTCAGGTAGGATCTGCACCCGATACCAACAGCAAGGAGTACATCAGGTAGGTAGAGTGGCTTCGTGAACTTGGGGAGGGAGGGAGTGCTTCTGTGAACTGGGGAAAGTTGAAGGCGAAGATGCATCCGTTAAGGGTTAAGGGATTCCCCTCGTAAAAAGGGGCGAGTGAGTGCTAAAGTAGGTTTGGGGAAGGGATTGGCCTGCGGAACATGGATAAATTCACATATCCCCTCATTTTTTTACTTCACAATTGATAGATTTTTAATCTAAAAAGATAGAAAAAAGTGTAAAATTAACCAAAAAGCACGCTTTTGTATGTAAAAATTCGAACATGTTTCCAGGGGAACATGTCCCTGGGCCCCCTGGAAACGCACTACCAGTGGGCACGGTGGGGGTGGGGGTCACCATTTGGAATGAGTGTGGACAATTCCAAACATGCCACCTATACTCCTTTTGTCACAAAAAATAAAACCCCACTTGAACGTCTGTGTTGGGAATAATCCTTAACCGCCTTGTGCCAGGTGCAAAAAAAAATAAAAGCACTAAAATTTCCTGCAAAAACTTGTCCTGCTGCAAATTAATAAATGAAGGGGAGGGGGGTGGGGGTGGTGGGGGAATGTCCCTTTCTACTGATGGTTGGAACTGAGCAAAAAAGGGCAGGCTGGCTGATGGGTGACGTCAACCCATCCCAGTCAGTACTTGTTTACAGAGGGCCGCTTGTTGCTGCAGCCCAGAGATCGGGCGTGTGATCAACAAGACTCCATTTATACAGAGAGACCACCGGGGGGAAAGCTCTAGAGGAGAGAGAGAGAGAGAAGCAAAGGTACGAGCCAGGCTGCAATTGACAAGGCAAACATTGAAACAGATCGGATCCATTCACTTCCTGGTTACAGCGCAAGGGCTATTGTATCGGATCAGAGTCCGGCCGCGGGATTGGACGGATAAAATGATACATTCTTCGGCCGATGTAACAGATTTCAAAGGTCCTTCTCTCCACCCATCAGTGCATCTCGTTCCGCTAACCCCCAGCATTTTACCGCTCCTGATGGCTGATGACATGGCTTTCCACAGCCCGGAAGGTTAGGAAATCTCTCTGTGCAGATTGGGCAAGGCGGGGGATTGCTTCAAAACACAACACAACACAAATCGGTTTGCCATGCTGGCGGATTGTTCGACATCGGAAGGCAGGACTATGCGGCGGATCTGGAGTCCGACACGTTCCTGGTCGTGCTGGACGTTTTTAATTAATGTCTTTCTCCTGGGCTCCTTCATGCCTTTGGATAATGGAAGGGGAGCTTTGGGCCAAGATATTATCCAAGTGAAAGGTGCATTCGACTCTGTGTATTTAGTGGTTGTCAATAACAGTGTCCAGAACATATTCGCTTTCAATTACACGGTTTCACGGAACAAGGTAAAAACAAATCTATTTAAATGTTTTAAGTTATTGCAATTCCTAATGTCATCCGTAAGAAAGTTTGTGCAGCCCATCCCCCACTTGTTTGGTAAAGTCACAAGACGTGGACCGATGTTACATTGTGACAGTAACAGCATCGGGGCAGGAAGCGGCTGGGCGGCCCGATCCCAGCACACACTCAATGACAGCCCGGATCCTGCACAGTCCGGACCGAGTCAACTGCAGAGCATTGCAAAAATAATTCCTCTGCAAGCGTTTCATGTCGTTGATTCTCTCATAGATTCTTTTCGGGGGTGCTGTTTAAAACAGCCCTCCTGAAAATATTCAGGCCCTGCTAAATGTTTGAAATATTAAATCAAAACTGTGAACTATGGCTGTGTTTGAAAGCGCTCATTATTTATCATTTTGATATTTTCCATGAGGGTTCGGCTCATTTTCTCCAGTAACCTCATAGGGTGCCACTTTCATGTTAATACAAAGTGATTCTAGGTGCCCGGTGCACCTAATGTAAAAGTAGGTATGAGATCAGTAAGCACACTAAAGTCATGAGATGTGAGACACCTTTCCAGGAGGCTGCTCTCCCACCAGTTTGAGTTCACACCAAGTGCATAAGAAATAGGAGCAGGAGTAGCCCACATGGCCCCTCTAGCCTGTTCAATAAGATCATGGCTGATCTTGTACCTCAACTCCACTTTCCCCGCCCTATCCCCATTTCCCTTGATTCCCTTAGAGTCCAAATATCCATCGATCTCAGTCTTGAATATACTCAACGACTAAGCATCCACAGCCACAAGTGCAGTATAACTCCAATCTTGACCACTTCTGGGCCTGGGGTTTCCTCTACATTTGTGCCCAGAGACACCCAAATAATCTGGGCGCAAACCAATTATGCGGCTTAAAAGATCGCGGAATTTTGGGCGTGAGTTGTCCATGTAACTACAATACGCCTACGTCTCCTCGATCTTTTACGTCCATCCATCAAACCCACCGCCCAAGCGAATCTCCGCCCACAAATCTGGCCGCAAAAAAAATGAGGGCAATTTGAAGAGCCTTCCCGAATCGGTGGAATCTCGCCATGTCAACCTGGGGGCGTGGCCAGTTTTGTGGGCGGTGCCTGATCAGGGCGAATTGAATCTTAAACCAGCGTAAAAGATCGTAAGTGGTTTTTGGCCGTAATTCATTTACGTTTAAAATTCCTCGATCTTTTGCGCTGGTTCGGCCGACTTCTCTGGGATTGCGCTCATATTACTGAGGTAAACGAGTGGAAACTCTACCCCAATGTGCCTGATGTGCATGAATGATGGTGAAATGAGTTGAAACATGTAATTTTAAGACTCAGAGAAGATATATACTGGTGTGGGTTTGGCGTTTCCTTTGCCCCCGATCGTTTACGCTGATTTACGCCCATTTTAAGTTTGGCCGTATTATAATGAGATTGGAAGGATACTTGGGTATAACTTGACATCAGCAAAATGGGCGCATCTTTGGGTGCAATTTCTGGTGCAACAATGAGGAAACTCCAGGCCCTGGTGTTTGGCCACTCTGTGTACAGTAAAATAGGGTTTACATCCGGCTCACACCGGAGCGTTGTAAAGCGATTGGTTACTGATTGAACGAATCTGCCAGGACACAGTACAGAATAAAGCAGTTCTGTTGTACAGGGCTAGGAATTCAGTGGAAATGAGGCAAGAGAACTGCTGAAGAGGTAAAAATAAAAAGAGTCAGTCTTGGGAATCTGAACTAAAAATAGTAAATGCTGAAAGTGCATGGCAGAATTGGTAAATTCACCTTTTTATGTGATAGCATTTTTTTGCTAGTTTGCTCTACTGTTATGGTTCCGAAGTGTTCCCTCTAAACCTATTCTGTACCATTTCTTACATTAATTTCTGAGGTCTCCTCTTAGTCTTGTAAAGTTTAATAGTTCAAATTTTTTCCAGTGTTTCCTCTTAACTTGATGCCTCTGTTTTTCACATGTGCACAAAATGGAAAATGTGACCTCACCCAAATTTATCTTCTTTCATGTATGTGAAGATCTCATTTTTGAATTGCAAAGAAACCTAAGTTTTAAACAAGGAACGTTTTTCACAGATAAATGGGCAGTGCAGAAGCCATTGAGTATTGTTCCCGCAGGTTGGAAAAATGGTCTTGGTTTGCTGCCCATATCTTCACCAAAACCAATCCAACAAACACTCTGTTTGATAACAGTGTTTCGTCTTCACTCTGATGAGCTTACTGCAGTTGGCAGAGCTTGAGATGAGGAGATGGCATATGGCTAATTTTGCAATCACCAAAATTTTTACCACCATCTATTTATAATCACCAAAGCTCTACCAATATTTATTTATAAACACCCTCACTGTGCTATTGCTTCTTGTTATGATCATGCTGGAGCTGGTGTGCATCAAAGCACAACATTCGCACAATACCTGTTGACCCCATCTGCTTCCCCCTCCCTTCCAAGCATTTAAGGGGTGGCCAAGATGCATACATGAGGGAGAAGGGAATAGAGGGATACGGGAGCAAGGTGGGAGAGTTAATTAGAGTGGGATGAGGTTCGTGGAGTATAAACACAGACATAGACCGGTTGGGTCTGATGGCCTGTTTCTGTGCTATAAATTCAATGTAATTATGTGATTCCATGTAACGCCCTTACTTTGAACCATTGTGACGGATCTGTTCCTGGATGGAAAAGGGGCTCACCACTTTCTGGTTCAGCTATTCAGAGTTCACTTTGCCACTTTGCTTCCTGAACAAAGACATGATGAGAAGATTAAAAATGGCTTCAGATAACTGGAATATTCTAAAATTCAAGCCCACACACAAGTCCTGCGATTTTTAAAATAGAAGCCTATTTTTTTCCCACTTAGTTCCGATTTTTATGACGTGGAGGCATTAGTCTCGCTCAGAAATTGGCCATTTCAAAGGCCGCATTCCCACGATGTTGTTAATTAGGGATAAAAGACAGCAATTCTCCCATTTTTCATTAAAAAAGGAATAATTCTCTCCCCACTTATGTCAATAGACACTGCCCAGAGACAGAGCCAGGGGCCAATCATCTGCAACTTAGCATCATGAATACTGGACTGGTCCCATCTCATTGCTCCGCTCAATTGATTTGCAAAACCTGTTGAATGAAATCATTGCCTCTCTCCAAATTCCTATTCCTCCCTATGGTTACTGCCTTAATCCTTGGCGAGTTGCCCTTCAAGTAAAAATTAAAGTTTAACTGCAGAATACTGTGAATTAAGACATGGTTTATTTTGCGAGTCACTAATTTGTGATTGAACAGTTAAAGGAATTTTATTTTTAAGTTGACATTAAAATCTTGTATTTTGAAAGCTGCATTCGATACTTAAGAGGATAATAGAGGCAAGTGAACCAAATGGTTGAAGTGGATGGTCACAGTTTCACAAAGCAAGTAGAATATATTTTAATCTGTAACTGGGTGTTATAGCAGCTCTCGGGTGGAATACAGGAGTGTCCATGTTTTTTTCTTCCAGCAGCCACTTAGGTACACACCGGGAAACCTCACAGGCCACATATAAAGTTTAACTGCGTGTTCCCATTAATATATATATAACTCAGTCTGTAGGTACTAATGGATCTTGGTGATCTAATTAGGATTTATCCACTAATGAGACAACAATGCTGATAACAGCCCTTTCCAAACATCCAGGCTCGGAGCATTCGAACAGGGTAAGCCATTGAGTAAGAACTATACTTGTCAGGGCCTGTGGGCCCGCATATGGGCTGTATTATCCCTTTGACCAAGCTTTTAGTCACCCTTCCTAATATCTCCTTCTTTGGCCCGGTGTCAATTTTTGTCCGATTACACTCCTGTGAAGCTCTTTGGGACGTTTTCCTACGTTAAAGGCGCTATATGAATGCAAGTTATTATTGTATAGTTGGACGCCCCAGGACTATGATGTTGTCTAAATTCCTCCATTGGGAGGAACAGCAATTTGGAGAGCGGCAAAGACTTAATTCAGATTTAATTCCAACAATAATCAGATGGGACCAATCCAGTCTTCCTGATGCTAGGTTTCAGGAAATTGGCTCTGTCTCTGGGCAGTGTCTATTGACATGAGTGGGGGCAGGTAATTCCTTTTTTAATGAAAAATGGACGAATTGCTGCCTTTTCTCCTTAGTGTTAACTAAGACCCCATAACAAAATCGTGGGGATGAGGGCTTAGAAATGGGCAACTTCTGAGAACATGATTTTGTTAGCAGGACTAGTGTCCTGAGTAACATTTATCCCTCAACCAACGTCACTAAAATAGATTATCTGGTCATTTATCTGTATATGGGACCTTGCTGTATGCAAATTGATAGCTGCATTTCCCTACATTACAACAGTGGCATCATTTTAAAAGTATTTAATTGGCTGTGAAGTCCTTTGGGGCATCTTGCGGTCATGAAAAACACTGTGTAAATGCAAGTTCTTTCTTTATTTAAAAACTAAATATGAGACATTCAGTATAATCCAGCCTGAAACCTCAGTATACCTCATCCTAGAACCTTAGTATAATTCAAACTGCAATATAATACACCATAAAATTGCAATACAGTACACCTTAAAACCAGAGCAATCCACCTTGCAACTATAGTTCAATATTCTGTAAAACCGCAGTTTAATGCACCCTGAAACCTTGAAGTACATTTTTTATTTGTTTAAATTCAAACTTTTTGTTTTTTTGAAGACAGAGTTACATTATAATTGATTATAAAACCATTTGGGCTGAGGACTACGGGGATCTTTTCATATCTCCACGCTAGTGATCTCAAAAAATGCAAATTATTTGAAAGATATGCTTGTGAATTTGTGGGTGGTATAGTCAGGCTGATCTGTGGAGGTATTGATTGAATCTTGCTGCTGACCAGTGCATTTTCTCATATATATCCGATGTTAAGTTCTAGAACGTGTACGTTGGCAGGTCGTACAGTGGTTGGACTTAGGGTTCATGCCTACAGTTCCTTTTGAGTTAAGCTACCAATTTTAGCCAACTCACCAATGGAGACACCAAGTTAAGCAAACACCTCATTAACTGAGTGGAGGGGTGGGGGTGGGGGTGGGGGTGGGGGGGAACTGTTGGGAACGAGAAAACTGCAGGCTGGTGATAAAGTTGTATGTCAAGGCTTGCCAGCTGGTAAACCAGGCAGTCTCTTGGTCATGAGGGGGAGAAAAGGTAAACATTAAAGAGAACTTAAAAATGAGATTAAAATTCATATTTCAACCTTTTATTTAAAAAAAAAGTTGCATATATTGGTCACAGAAATAATTTGCATAGAGTTCCCTCTCTCCAGCCCCCTTCTATGAGCTCCCTCTCTCCAGCTCCCTCTCTCTTGAACTCCCACTCTCCAGCTCCCTCTCTCTTGCTCCCTCTCTCTTGAGCTCCCTCTCTCCAGCTCCCTCTCTCTCCAGTTCCCTCTCTCTGGCCCCCCTCTCTGAGCTCCCTCTTTCTTGAGCTCCCTCTCTCCAGCTCCCTCTCTCTTGAGTTCCCTCTCTCTAGCTCCCTCTCTCCAGCTCCCTCTCTCTGGCTCCCCTCTCTGAGCTTCCTCTCTCTTGAGCTCCCTCTCTCCCGTTCCCTCTCTCTTGAACTCCCACTCTCCAGCTCCCTCTCTCTCCAGTTCCCTCTCTCTGGCCCCCCTCTCTGAGCTCCCTCTCTCTTGAGCTCCCTCTCTCTAGCTCTCCTCTCTCTGGCTCTAGCCTCCAGCCGGAAAGAGGGCGCTGCTCTCTTCAGCTCCCTCTTTCCAGCTCCTCTTTCCCCAACTCCTGATCTGCAGATTCTCTCTTCAGTTTTCTCTGACCAGTTCCCAGTTTCATCCCCCTCCTTCCCCAGCCCCTGGTCTCCTGCTCCCCCTTCTCCTATTACCGATCTGTGCGCAACACGTAGAACAGTCAGAACACATCAAATTTTCCTGCTCTCCAATGAGCAGATATAACTGATGTGGGGAGAGGCGGGGGAGGGGGGTGCAGTGGGTACGGTCTTGTATGTGGGTCAGGTTTTTAGCTAGAAAGTGGAAGAGAGTCAACTTAAATGTGGGTTGTATTATACAAATGGTCTTTCCATTTAAAAAGACAAGTCTACAAAGTAAGAAATTCTAACCGAGGTTCAATTTCTACTTAAATTGATTTTAAAGTTGCTCTACAAATTCCCACAGCTGCTTTGAGGAAATTCTGCCAATAAAGTCAGACGACAGTCCCAATCCGATTGATTGTTTGAGAGGATCCATCTGACTACAGGTTCCTAGTGACCTGATTGCAGCTGAAGAAATCCATTTGAATGTTTAACTTTGTATGACCGGGCGATTAGTACCGGGCGCAATGTCCTGTACCTTTTGGATTTTCTGCTGTTGCCATGGATCTGTGCTTTGCCCTCCCTCAAGGGAGGCCTTAGATTCTGGTGAAGTGTTCAAAGGAGACAAAGACAGTACAGTATGTTCTGTGTTAGAAAAATTAATTCCAGCCTCCTTTTAGTTGATACAGTGTTATACCACCAAAGAAAACCTTGCAGTCTACTTGAATTAACTGTTTTCTGCTCTTTCTGCAGACGGAGGGCGTCCGTGTCCATGTGAATGTTCTGTCCGAGCAAGCCAAAAACCCAGTGCTTTTTGTGATCCGACAGCAGAAAGCAGTGGTCTCCTTCCAGGTGCCATTGATCCTCAGGGGGCTGTGAGTATCGCTGGATCTTCTCATCTTCACATGATCCCAGCTCCCAGTAGTAGGAGCTTTTTATCTGGAAAAGTTTGGGTGTTTGAAATCCCAGTATCTCCTTCCTGCTGTTTCCTAAGTGCCAGCCTTGGCTCAGTTAGTGGCACTCTCGCCTCCGAGTCAGAAAAAAAGGCTTTCACGACTTCAGGATATGCCAAAGCACTTTACAGCCAATTAAGTACTTTTTGAAATGTTGTAATGTAGGAAACGCGGCAGCCAATTTGCATACAGCAAGCTCCCTCAAATAGCTATTAAATAAATGACCAAATCATCTGTTTTAGTTATTGCTTCAGAGATAAATATTAGCCAGGACACTGGAAGAACTCCCCTGCTCTTCTTCGTGCCTTGAGATCTTTTACGTCCACCTGAGAGGGCAGATGGGGTCTCGGTTTAACCTCTCATCCGAAAGACGGCACCTCCGACAATGCAGCATTCCCCCAGTACTGCACTGAAGTGTCAGCCTAGATTACGTGCTCAAATTTCTGGAGTGGGGCTTTAACATACAACCTTCTAACTCAGAGGTGAGAGTGCTACCATTTGCCGGTAGCTCTGTCGCCTCTATCAGAAGGTTCTGCATTCAAGCCCCACTCTAAGACTTTAGCGCTTAATGTAGGCTGACACTTCAGTGTGGCACTGAGGGAGTGCTGCACTGTCGGAGGTGCAGTCTTTCAGATGCGATGTTAAACCAAAGGCCACGTTTGCCTGTTTAGATGTAAAAGGTTACATGGCACCATTGAAAGAAGAGATGGAGAGTTGTCCTGGCCGCGCCTATCCCCCTCAGTCAACACCACCAACTGGTCATTATCTCAGTGCTGTTCGTGGGACCTTGCTGTGTGCAAATTGGCTGCTGAATCTGCTTACAAAATAACAGTGGTAACACTTCCAAGGTTATTCATTAGCTGTAAAGCTGAGGATAAGTTCTTTCTTATTTACCAATTAGAAAACCGATTGAGACACTGACCTCCAGTTCGAAAAAAAAGCATTGTTCTGTCTAAACTTGCAGTGGATGTCAGTGTGATGATACAATACCTAACAACATGTCCTGATGATAATGTGTATGCCACATAGTCTGCACATTTACACAAGCGATGAGTCAGTGCAGTATTACAGTAGCTATGGACCTATGGATACTTGTTGAATACGTGGCGTACACAGAATGTCACCTGAATTTACACAGCAGGGAGGGGTCGGTGAAATATTACAATTTGGTATTCACCTTTTGCTGATGATTTGTTTGTACCTTGTGTTCGGACGTCACTGTACATACAACAGATGTTGGATATGAAGTTCTGTTTTGTGAGAGCGAAGGGCAGGAGTAGGATTTGTGGACTTTGCTCAGAGTCAATAAAGATTTGTTATTTTGAAGTACGAATGGAGATTTCCTCTGAATATGATCATAAACTCACACAGAAAGAAAAGACGCTTTTACAGTTTTGCTACAAACAACAAAAATCCCCCCAAAAATATATATTATAACTTAACATTTATTTATTTTCTCATTAGTTTAGATGCTATTTTAGAACAAAATTATGATACGATAATCCTGGTTCCTTAAACAAGGGTGGATTTGAGTTATTAATTTGACTCAAATAGAAATCCAAAACTAGCCAATCTAAAAAAAAATCAGCCATCAATGGGAGAGAAATAAATGATCCCAAAATACATGAACCTGCTCTGCTGGGGTTTTGTGTAACAGCTTGAAGTGTGACGAGACTCCGAGAACCAGGAGCTGAATCAAATTTCTTGCTGCAGATTTTTGAAAATTGTATCGCAGCCAGCCTATTTTTGTCATGCATTCCTGTCATTTAAAAAATATTATTCATTCTCGGGATTGCTGGCAAGGCCGGCCTTTATTGCCCATCCCTGGATGCCCTTGAGAAGGTGGTGGTGAGCCTTCTTCGTGAACCGCTGCAGTCCGTGTGGTGAAGGTGCTCCCACAGTGCTGTTAGGTAGGGAGTTCCAGGATATTGACCCAGCAACGATGAAGGAACTGGGGATATATTTCCAAGTCAGAATGGTGTGTGATGTGGAGGGGAACCTGGAGGTGATGGTGATCCCATGCATCTGCTGCCCTTGTCCTTCTAAATGCTGGAGGTCGCGGGTTTGGGAGGTTCTGCCGAAGAAGCGTTGGCGAGTTGCTGCAGAGCATCCTGTAGATAGTACCCACTGCAGCCACGATACGCTGATGTTGGAGGGTGCGGATGTTTAAGCCAATGGATGGGGTGCCGATCAAGCAGGCTGCTTTGTCATGGTTTGTCATTGTCTGTTTTATCTGGAATTAAAATGAAATTTACAATAAATTCTAGGGGGTAACTTTATGAGTGTATGCTCCCAGCAGGGAGCCTCACCTGCTGGGAGCAAATATCGTAAATTTGGGCACTCACTGTCTACGATTTTCTGACAAATGCGTTCCCGACCGGCAAGGCTTCCCGCTGGGAGCGTGGACTCATAAAACTAGCCCTGCTCTTCTCATGGTAGTGCACAGATGGTGTTGGTTGTCTGAGGTATATCAGGCATTTCAGTCACCATGCCCTTTCTTCTGGAACTCTCCCTAAACCACTTTGGCTTACCACTTCCTTCAAAAACCTCTTAAAAACTTATTTCTTCAATCGCACTTATATCCCACCCCTTAACGTTTCCAGTCTCTCCTTCCGTGTTCTTATTCTCCTCACAGTTAAGCAACTTCCTATGTGAGGGTCACTATGCAAGTGTAAGATGTTGAAATAAAAACAGAAAATGCTGGAAATAAGTTACGAGGAGAGATTACACAAATTGGGGTTGTATTCTCTAGAGTTTAGAAGGTTAAGGGGTGATCTGATCGAAGTTTATAAGATATTAAGGGGATAGGGTGGATAGAGAGAAACTATTTTTGCTGGTTGGGGATTTTAGGAGTAGGGGGCACAGTCTAAAAATTAGAGCCAGACCTTTCAGGAGTGAGATTAGAAAACATTTCTACACACAAAGGGTGGTAGAAGTTGGGAACTCTCTTCCGCAAACGGCAATTAATACTAGCTCAATTGCTAAATTTAAATGTGAGATAGATAGCTTTTTGGCAACCAAAGGTATTAAGGGATATGGGCCAAAGGCGGGTATATGGAGTTAGATCACAGATCAGCCATGATCTTATCAAATGGCAGAGCAGGCACGAGGGGCTGAATGGCCTACTCCTATTCCTATGTTCCTACTCAGCAGGTCAGGCAGCATCTGTGGAAAGAGAAACAGAGTTGATGACCTTCAGTCTGACGAAAGGTTGTCGACCTGAATCGTTAACACTGTTTCTCTCACTACAGATGCTACCTGACCTGCTGAGTATTTCCAGCATTTTCTGTTTTTATTTCAGATTTCCAACATCCACGGTATTTTGCTTTTGCTGTAAGATGTTATTATTCCAGTACCGGATTAATTGATTCCCGGAATCACTAGTTTACACTGACAGAAAAGCCAAACCTAGAACATGGGTTCTGGGATTTTTACAGTGTTTTGGGGATCAGATTCTGTAATTAAGTCCATTTTTCTGTGAAAACTGCAAATCAGTGATCTTGCAGATATCTTAACTGAAAAACATCTAGAGTTATTTGTCTATGCAGTAATACTGTTGACCACATTCCCTTCAGGACCTAATAGCCTACAAATTCATTGGCGGCATGTCCATTTTTCAGGCACCTAAGCATCCAATATGACGGGTGGCATGCACTCATGCATACATTCCGCACTGGAAATGCGTCACCTGCCATATTGGTAAAGGCAGAAAAGGAGGTGACCAGGGCCCGAGCCTGAAGCAGGCGTTAGGCCCTTTGCATGTGCGAACAAAGGTCTTAACGCCTGCTGGAGGCTCCCTTTGCAAAACTGGTCTGCCCTGAACGCAGCTGGCCAGGTCTCCGTGCGGTCCTGAAAGGGATTGCTGGAGGCTGCCACCAAAATGGTAAGTTTGTTAAAAAAAAACACTTACCTGAATGTGAAGCCGAAAGGAGCAGGGATGCTCCATTCCACTCCCGGCCCGGCTGCAGTGCAGAAGACCGTTTCTGGCTCCCACTCGGTCCCCTCCTGACCGCATTCCCCTCTCGATCGCTCACTCCCTCTCCCGATTGCTTCCATCCCACCCCCCCCTACTCCCGATTATCCCCCTCCCTCCCGGTTGCTCCCCCCCCCCCCCCCCCCTTATTGGGTGTACCTCGTGCCTACCCATTCTAGACTTACTTGTTTCGTTAATCTAGTCATGTTTGTCTTTGTCGCATTGACACCGTACAGGGTAGAAGTGGATACACAGAACCTCCCCCCCCCAGTAGAGTTGAGGCCTTCCACCTACACACACGGACCACAGACAGGGAGAGACTGGTTTGCAGAGGTTTTCTGTAGCCCGTTGTTTAGAACAGAAATTGGCTTGTCTTC
Source organism: Heptranchias perlo (assembly GCF_035084215.1). Lineage (NCBI taxonomy): Eukaryota > Metazoa > Chordata > Chondrichthyes > Hexanchiformes > Hexanchidae > Heptranchias > Heptranchias perlo. The sequence goes on from NC_090357.1 coordinate 8,665,983, forward strand.
ATTTCCATTAGAACTGTTGATTTCTAATTTAAAAAATTGGGTAGATGCTGCTCGAAAGCAAAATGGTTCTTCATTTTCACAAGATTACAAGATCGATATGGATGAGAAAGGCCATTTGGTCCCTCCAGAAACAAACTTACCCTCCCCATCACAGCATCCAGCTGTTTCTTAAATGACTATAGTTTTCCCTCCATTATTTAAGGTTGTCAACCCTCAGGATTGTCCTGGAATATCCAGGAATTCATGGTTAATCTGCAGAACACTGCTGCAACCAACCCAGGAGAAAAATCATGGGGGCACTAAAAAAAAATTGTGCTTTTAAAAAAAGCTTTTGTTTGTTAGTTCTAAAAATCCTTGGAGATGGGAAAAAAGGCTGTTTGACTGATTGTCAAGAATCATCCAAACGGTTAACGAAGAGTCTGTTCGCTCTCCAATTGGCGCGAGAAGGCGGAGCACCGCGAGGATTGTCGTGTCAGGTGACCAATGACAGGAGTGTGGGGAGGGGGGGCAGTTGGAGACGGGAGATCACGTGATGAAACCTCCAGGAACATGTCCAATCACAGTTGGCAACCCTGCCATTATCCAACCCAGAAGTTTATTCTAGGTGTTGATCATTCTTAATGTGCAGCTCAACTTTCTGACAGCAGTCCTGAATTTACCTCTTCATGGTTTGAACCCAAAGCGTTAGCCGTAAATGTTAACCAATAAGTAGGGCAGCCTTAAGTTGGATCCACAAGTGAGTCCACTATTTAGCGGAGAACGACAAACCTCTCCCCACTGTTAGAGCAGGGAGAAAGCTTTACACTGAAACATTGCCGTTCTTTTTGGTTTGTGCAGCTGGGGGACACGTTCTTTTGCGTGATGGACTATTGGCAGAATAAGGGATTGCCCCCAGAATTCTGAACTCATTGAGTTTCACTCAACAACAACAACTTGCATTTATATAGTGCCTTTAACATAGTAAAAACGTCCCAAGGCGCTTCACAGGAGCATAATCGGACAAAATTTAACACCGAGCCGCAGAAAGAGATATTAGGACAGGTGACCAAAAAGCTTGGTCAAAGAAGCCTCTGGTTGTTGTTATTTAGCTGGCAAAATATTTGATAGATAGCCAACAGGAACCACCGCGGCATTCCCTACTCGCACAGTGGAGATGGGAGGTCCGTGTGTGTCTGGGTTAGTCTAATGCTGCTGCAGGAGTTGACCTGTGGTTGACTAGCATTGCTCAGATAAAGGTACCATTGATCCAGGGTTACGTTGCCAGAAAGAAAAAAACATAACTTCAAAAACGGATCAAAAACTCCCAACAGTCACCACTTTCAGAGGCATAAATCTACTGGTTAGTTAAATGCTGATCAGGCTGGATCCTGAGTTTGGCAACACCGTTAGCAATTGCTGTTCAGTTAAATTTTAACAGTACTTTTGAACTGGGTAACCAGGTGTTGGAATATTTGTACAGCCCCAGACTGCCTCTGGTTAAATACATGACATCATTAATGTTACATAGAATTACATTGAATGTACAGCACAGAAACAGGCCATTCGGCCCAACTGGTCCACGCTGGTGTTTATGCTCCACACGAGCCTCCTTCCATCCCTCTTCATCTAACCCTATCAGCGTAACCTTCTATTCCTTTCTCCTTAACCATGCTTCACTTTACTCAAAATTTCAGCTGCTTCACTCTTGATCCACATTTTGTTGCATCCCTTATGCACAGAAATGTCTTGAGTGCTTTACAAGGAGGAGAGGAGAACATTGAGTGGGAGATGGGAAACATTAAGGTGGGGAAGTGAGCAGACAGTTGAAGAGATAGGTTTTTAAGAGATCTTTAAAGGAAGGGGGCGCAACAGCAAGGTAAGATGGTTCAGGGAGAGAGTTGCAGAGAGTGGGAGAGCCAGTGGCTGAAAAATTGGCCTCCGATTGCGGGGAGGAAGGAGTGGAGTTTGGGCGATGAGCCAGAGTTGGAGGAGAGGAGGGTGTGGTCTGCGATGTGTAAGCAGAAGATCATTTGGATAAAACGTAGTGAGAACGTGGAGGGATTGGAAAACAAGGACAAAGGACTTGACGTCTGTGAATTGGGATGCAGTAGAGCTGGGTGAGCTTTAGAGCCAATGATCAGAAAGAGATCTCGATGTATTCCACCAACCAAATAGCGTTCAGTATCCTTACAGCAATGAATTTCAATGTTCTCTCTGTGGGGGGCTTCCTGTAAATATTGACACACTCCTGGGGACTCCTTGAACTAATTTCCGAAAAATAGTGCCAGCTACCAAAAAAGAAACAGAAATACTGTTAACTCAACCAACACAGAAATCTGATTGACGTCAGGGGCCCCTAAGACCCTTTCACTGACCCCCCCCGAGAGTCCTGGGAGCCCAGCTTGAAAACCTGTACAATCGATTTTACCAGCATTGACTCAAGCTGAACCTCTCCATTTGTTTAAATGTGTTTAATTCCATCCCTTTTTATTTCTCTGTTTAATGCTGACTGATGTTGTGTTTTTGTTGTTGCAATGTAGAATTTCATGGGAGTGTTAGCAGATTAATGGCCTCCTCCCCTCAGTCTTTACCCAAACCCATTCAACAGAAATTATTTGTTGCTAGTCCTGTTGGTGCAGCATGCTGATAATTTATGTATAACCTGTGTATATGCTGCAGGCTAGTGCTGCACAAAGTGATGTTTGTTGAGTGCTGTAAGTAAGATGATGTGGGGGGTGAATGAGAGTCACTACCATATTCAGCAATGTTCATTAAAAGTAGGGAATCTTACAACACCGGGTTATAGTCCAACAGTATTTGTCCACCCCAGTCCATCACCGGCATCTCCACATCAACATTAAAAGTAGATTCTGAGCAGTTTAAATGTTAACCTCACACATAGCTCTTAACCATATTCAAAATGCCTTTGCAAGAGCTCATTTGGTAATTGCGTCACACAGACCATGAAAGTCCAGGGTTTGGTTCCTAGTCTGAGTCTCAGGGGTGACAGACATGGAATTACATAGAATGTACAGCACAGAAACAGGCCATTCGGCCCAACTGGTCTATGCTGGTGTTTATGCTCCACACGAGCCTCCTCCCACTCTATCAGCATATTAGCTGATCCTTCTATTCCTTTCTCCCACATATACTTATCTAGCTTCCCTTTAAATGCATCTATGCTATTCGCCTCAACTGCTCCTTGTGGTAGCGAGTTCCACATTCTAACCACTCTCTGGGTAAAGAAGTTTCTCCTGAATTCCCTATTGGATTTATTAGTGACTATCTTATATTTATGGCCCCTAGATTTGGTCTCTCCCACAAGTGGAAACATCTTCTCTACGTCTACCCTATCAAACCCTTTCGTAATCGTAAGGACCTTTCAGGTTACCCCTCTCAGCCTTCTCTTTTCTAGAGCCCCAAGTCTGTTCAATGCACAGAGTGCTAGAGTAGGCACAAGATCCCCGGGTTAATGAGGGGAGTAAATCAGCCAGCGCTCTCTCTCCTGATTGCTATCCATTAACCCCTGTTGGAAAGTGTATCTGGGTGAGTTCAGGATCGGGCTCAGTTGTGATATCCCCTCACGGTCGAACAGCTTGCCGACATTCAATATAAGGGCTCACATATGAAGCATGGCCTCTTGAGTGAGGTATTGGAATGAGTCTAGTGCCTGTTGAACTGTCCCGCAGCACGTTCAAGGAAGGAGGAGAGAAAAGTAAGGGTGCAGTATTTTCTTTGATTGGTTGACAGTGACGCTCACAGATTGAACCTTTCTCTAGGATTTCTGCTGCAGTACTGTACTGCACTCCATAGATTTTAACTGTGCTGCTAAAGCTAAATCTAATTTCACCCTTCTTTCTGTAGTTATCAGAGGAAATACATCTATCAGGACGTGAGTCGCACGCTTTGTCAACCGGAGGTTAAGAGCGAATCGCGGATGCAATACTTCTACGTGGATGTCTCAACACTGTCAGAAAAAAACGCCTCAGTCCAACTCTACGTGAAACGCATTGAGCACTTTGTACTAAGGTGGGTGAAAATGGCACAGTGATAACAGTGAACACCTTCATCCTCACTGCTCTCCGCTTCCCCAGGTAAGGTTTTGAGACCCTTTCACCAGCAGGTTCTATCATGCAGAAAGTCTCTATACAGCACAAAGGTCTAGTGATTGTGAAGCAATCTTTGAATGTTACTTTTCTCAGTTAAATACTAAGATTTTTTATCTTTATCTGTCTGTCTATCTATCTGATTATGTAATTTATTCAAACTGGTCGATCTCCCATGCGTTGCAAACGGGGAGTCAAGACGGAGCAGGGTTAGAGGATGCGGCGATAACTCAACTGAGGTGGGAGAGGGGAGATGAAGCACGTGGGAGGGAGGAGAGGAGGGAGAGACAGAAGGGGAGAGGGGAAGAGGAGGGGAGGGAGAGAGGAGAGGAGGGGAGGTATAGAGGAGAGGGGGAGGGCAGAGAGGGAGAGAGGAGGGAAGAGATTGAGGGCGAAGGAGGGAGGTGGAGTGAGTGGGAGAGGAGAGGGAGGGGGGAATGGGCATGAGGAGACAGAGAGATGAAAAGGAGACGGAGAAGTGAGGAAGAGAGGAGGTGAGCGAGGACCGGAGATGAAGGGGAGGGGGTGGAGAGGGAAAGGGAGAGAGGAGAAAGGGTGGAGGATGTAGGGTAGAAGGAGCATGATGAGGAAATAATGGGGAGTGGGGGAGGTGAAGATGGTGAGGACAACATGAATGGCAGAGGGGAGGAGCCGGGGGGGGGGGGGGAGGAGGAGAGGGTGAGGAGTGAGGGAAAGAGGCGGGGATGGGGGATCCTTGGATGATATTACGATCAGCAGGGAGGCGGTATTCCTGGGAGGTAATTTTCTACTCAGCATTGGGTCTGGTAGCAGGCCATTTTCTCCTCCTTTAGTTGCTAAACATTTCTTGGCCTAAGTGTAGCGTATGTTCTTATCAGTTTAACATCTATCTACTAAAATTATTTTTTGGAGTAAGGAGATGCAATAAGGACTTACTTCATCCACACAATGATTCACTGTGCCTCCAGCGGATATAGATTGGGACAAATGAGGAGGAATGACCTTGTCAGTAGTATACGATGGAATGGGCTGGATGGCTTTATCTCATGACCTGTACTTGGATATTACTTGTTTGCCACAGACGTTAGAGTTCTCCTCTTTCTAAACTTGAATTAGCCGTCTGTGGAAACATGAGAAAATAATAACTCATGTTTTGAGCAGCAAACTCACATAGTACTGGATGTGGTGACAAGAATCACTGGAGCCTTAACACAGCCACTGTCCGGCACAGCTAGAGGTTCGGCTCCTGACTCTCTGATATTCCTGATTCACTGCTTCTACCTGTCCAGCATCTTCCTCAGTCAGAAGAAGCTTAATCTCAGGCCCAAATGGCCACACGAGGCAGAAACAATCTAGATTCTTGTTCACATTTTTTTTACAACAGAGGCGGAGGCTCTTGAATTTTAATTGTGTGCTAATCATTTTTTATTTACATCACAGAACTGCTGAACCGTTCAGATTCAATGCGACGCCATCTCAACCTCAGGTAAGGGCTGATCCTTAACACTTCAGCTCGGTCTAAGGAATTTCTTTTCTGCACTGAGAATCCTCCATCTTTTCAGTTTGTGCCTCCTTTCAGTGGAGAGGGTAGAATAAAGCATCAGGCGACACTTGGGTATTCATTCTACAAGGCGGAGGAACCGGGCAGATGTTCGATGTTGCCCAGGCCAGTGGCAGCCTGTCCCATCTATTACTGGACGCTCTCAGTCAGGGAGGTGGGGAATCTTTAGAGGAGAGAGAGAAGGGGGAGAGGGAAGGCAGGGTGGGTTGCCCCAATTTGTTCAGTTACAGGCCGAGAGATCAAGGGATCAGCATCCCTTGTGAAAAACACAAACAGGTGCCTTGGATCCTTATAATTTCCCCCCCCCCACCTCTGCTGAAGGCTTTGACTCCCTTATTGGGGCATGTCTCCATGCTCAAGTGGCTGTTATTCACATGTGAGCCTCGATAGTGAGCATTGACAAGCTACTGAATGAGAAGGAAATCCCGGCCAAGCATGACACCGTTTTCTTACTCATGTCTGTGAAGCACTTTGGGACGTTTCTGTGCGTGTTATATAAATGTGAGTATAATTGTTATTGTTACACTGTGCAGTGGACAGTAAAATGTCCAGCAGGGGTCACTGGATAGAAATCAGGAGCACGAACCGCAGTCAGTTTTTCCTACCCTGACCCAGGAGACTGAAAGCTATTGTAATGCCCCCATGCTGCCCCAGTCATCACATGTATATATCATACACATACTATGGAGCACTCACTATAATGCCCAAGTGATGTGTTGCATGGATGCTTGAGATGACCTATTAACCGTGAAGCTATGTTGACTCACTCTCTTCCTGTTGTTTGTTTTGTAGTACTTTAGATACAAGTTCCCTGATGGTGAGGACTCTGTAATAGTGAAGGTGACATCAGATTCAGCATTTCCCTGTTCTGTAATCTCCATACAGGACATCCTGGTAAGTGAGGAGTACAAATTGGAGAGCTCTTACTTTTTTTGCATGTGAGGGCCCTGTGTGTAGGTCCGACACAGTCTCCACCAGAATCTTGGAATTGAGGCAAAGATATCAGGGATGTTCAAAATGCAACTGAATGATATAATGTACAAGTTAGGGTACTTGAGGGGTGTGTTACTATGGACCAAGATGCCTTTTCTCAGGTAACTGTGTGGTCCCATTTGAACAAAGAGGTTTCCTTGGGTGAGAGGCAGTAGCTAAAGTGCAACGACACACTCCAAAGAACAACTTTCTATGTGCTTTCTTGTCCTACAATCTCCACATCTGGATAATTGAGACACTCTGAGCCGTGGTGGTCGCCATGATCAGCTTTGTTGAAACTTGTGTAAAATCAGCTGGTAGAAGGCAGTAGCCAAGGAGAGCTGGGTCACTTTTGTTTAACTCCTTAAGATGGAGTGGATCACTATTATATGTTGTGCTGCTTAGCTCCCTCACCTAAATGAGTGTTGGCCGTTTGCCAGGAGTCGAATAATGGCAGCTGGTACGCCCTCTATTGTGGTGGCTGCCATTGTGAGCAAATGGAGATACTTTATGGAGGGTAAATATGGAGGAAGCAAGGAACCTGTTAAAATCAGGAGGTTGCCAGGAGGTGTAGACCTTCAGTAAAAACCTGAGCTTCATTCAAGCTGGGGGCTTATTTACTGATGTTTCTTACTTTAAATTTTCTTTCAGTGTCCAGTCAATGATTTGGACAATAATGTTGCATTTATCGGCACCTATCAAACTATGACTAAGAAAGCGGCCATCACTGTACAGGTAAGTTACGCATTGCACGTGTGAGAACAGGAGTGTTCCGTTAGCATAGATAACCAGTGTGTGTATGTGTGCCGGCATGTGTTTTCTATTAGTGCTTATGTCAGCTTGGCTCAGTTGGTAGCACTCTTGCCTCGGAATCAGAAGGTTGCGATCTGAAGCCCCACATAGCTTAGGCTGACACTTCACTGAGGGAGTGCTGAACTGTCAGGAGTGTCATCTTTTGGATGAGCTGTTAAACCAGTGTTCTGCCTGCCTGTTGGGGTGGACATAAAAGATCCCATGGCATTATTTAAAGAAGAGCAGCAAGTTCTTCCAGAATCCTGGCCAACATTGCTCCCTCAACCAACATCACCAAAAACAGGCTAACTGGTCATTCATCTAATTTTCCGTATGTGGCACCTTGTGTGCAAATTGGTGGCCGCATTTGCCTACACAACAACAGTGACTAGACTTCAAAAGTTGTGAAACATTTTGGGTGTCCTGAGTTTGTGATGAGGCACTATATAAATGCAAGTTCATTTTTTCTCTTTTCATATGTAGAAGCAATGCATGTAAGATTATGTGTGTGATTTATTAAAGCCTGGCACTAGCAGCCATTGATAGAACTATATTCAAGGCTCTGTGTTGTTGGTATTTGATTATCCCCAGTTCTGCAACATACCTCATGTTAATCAGACACCCTAACGATAAACAACGTTACTGAGAATAGCAGATTAATCATCTGATTTGAAAGTTTCATACAAAACCACGCTCCCACCTCGAGCAGCAACCAAATTCCGTGCATTCAACACACTGCAGGTCGAGAGGTAAATCCATTAGAATCACCCGATTGTACTTCCAAAGCAATAATGTGTAGGCGAGTCAGTGTATAGTGAACCTGCATGATGCTCCGCAGAGTTATGGGATCCACCTGCAAGTCTCCACGTGCTAAGATCCTGATCAGGGTTCAGTCATCAAGGGGGCAGTGAGTGGACACTGGACAATGTCCCACAGGGAGTGAGCAATGCAGGAAGGGACAGGGAGCGTGGGCTGTTGCCATTCACCTCCCCTCCCACTAGACTTTTAGAGAGGGCGGTAGAGAGAACGAGATCTGAGGTGATGACCAACCGGCTGGGAAAAGATAAAATGCTGAAAGTGGGTAGAAGAAAGAAATTACTATATCGGCAAGAACTAATTTGACGTTTCTGAAAAGATCGTCTGGCGTATCAGAACACGCACAGTGCAGCTGTTTTCCTGATAATTGGGCGTTTATTGTTCTGCTTTTCATTTCCTGACAGAAAAAGGATTTCCCAAACAGCAGTTTTTATGTGGTGGTGGTGGTGAAGACTGAGGATGAGGCTTGTGGAGGTGCACTGCCCTTCTACCCATTAAAACAAGGTATGAACAAGGGGTCTGGGGAGCACATTGCCTTTCTCCTGTCAAAATAAGAAATGGGGGTTGGGGGGGGAGGTGAAGCTTATACCCATAGTGCGAGCAAGAGGGAACATAGGAACAGGAGTAGGCCATTCAGCCCCTCGTGCCTGCTCCGCCATTTGATAAGATCATGGCTGATCTGTGATCTAACTCCATATACCTGCCTTTGGCCCATATCCCTTAATACCTTTGGTTGCCAAAAAGCTATCTATCTCACATTTAAATTTAGCAATTGAGCTAGTATCAATTGCCGTTTGCGGAAGAGAGTTCCCAACTTCTACCACCCTTTGTATGTAGAAATGTTTTCTAATCTCGCTCCTGAAAGGTCTGGCTCTAATTTTTAGACTGTGCCCCCTACTCCTAAAATCCCCAACCAGTGGAAATAGTTTCTCTCTATCCACCCTATCTGTTCCCCTTAATATCTTATAAACTTCGATCAGATCACCCCATAACCTTCGAAACTCTAGAGAATACAACCCCAATTTGTGTAATCTCTCCTCGTAACTTAACCCTTGAAGTCCGGGTACCATTCTAGTAAACCTACGCTGCACTCCCTCCAAGGCCAATATGTCCTTCCGAAGGTGCGGTGCCCAGAACTGCTCACAGTACTCCAGGTGCGGTCTAACCAGGGTTTTGTATAGCTAAAAGAAGACAGAAGGAGAGCAGACCGTGCTTCTACCCATCAAGATAAGGTATGAGATAGGCCTACTGATAAAACAGGGTACTATCCATGTAAGGACTCCCAGCACTCTCTGAGTCATGGTCATCACAAATCAAGCTACTCTCGCATGGCAGCATTGCTCAAAAAAAAAATTTAAATATAGAGAGGTAAATGTGATTGAGCTCAGAATGGCCATCTTCAATTCTGTAATGGTGCACGAGGGGCTAAGAAAACAGCTTAATTCTCAGAGGAACGTCACAGCTCATTTCGATACATTAGTTGCTGAAATCAATGGTTGTTGTCAGGCAGATGCTGCAAAGGGAGGGAGCAAGCCACTCAGTTTAGATTGGCAGCTCCTTTTGAATTTACAGGTCCCTGTGACTTTGTTGAAGGTATTTTTATCAGGCTGCTTTTTTTTTTCAAATTGATGAGCCTGTCTGGAACCTTCAAAGTGCTTTGAAGACCAGTTGGCTCCCCCTAGATAGAAAAGAAAAAAAATGTGATGGAAGGAGATAATTTATATCATAGCTTAGGACGGGAGTTGTGAATTATTTGATTATAGCTAGCTTAGCTTCACAACTGCTGTATAAATAACATCGTTGTACTGCTACTCTTTGCTTGTTCTCACACCATTTAATTAATTTTGCTTAGCAGTGAAAGCCAAAGTCAGAGTCTGAGGTAATGTTATTCTGCCATCAACCAATGGCCTGCAGGATCCCTGGAAAGGACAGGATAGAAGCAGTAGCTGAAAAGGGTTTCCTGCTCAATACCTGGAACTCACTCCCCCCAAAAAGCTGTTGAGGCTGGGGGTCAATTGAAAATTTCAAAACTGAGATTGATAGATTTTTGTTGGGCGAGGGGTATTAAGGGTTACGGAACCAAGGCAGGTAGATGGAGTTAAGATACAGATCAGCCTTGATCTGATTGAATGTCGGAACCGGCTCGAGGGGCTGAATGGCCTACTCCTGTTCCTATGTTCCTTCCTATGTACCTGGGCACACCATGAATTTTACCCAGATATCAGGGCAAATGAAAACATTCCCTGGGTTACACAGAACTAGGGTTCATCTGCAAGAGTAGCCAAAACCATAGAAGGCAAGAATATCTGGAGTAAAATAAAGGTAAAACATCCCCCCCAAAAACTTAATAACTAAGGACCTTCCACAGGAATCTCCATGTATACGTTTCAAGTGAGAGTTAAAGTTTAATCAGATGCTGTTATTAAGCACTTCGATGAATTTTACATTTCATTTTTATTGAACTTTGGGTAAGTTTCTTCCTCTTTTTGTATTTTATTCTCTCTGTCTGTCTAACCTGACAGCACAGGAGCGCAATCACTCCCAGATCACTCCCAATCTCTTCGATAGACTGGGGGCTCCAGAGAGCACCTAGGCGTAACACTCCCTTCTGATTTTCCGTCAACTCATGCAGGGAGACATCACAACCTCTGCTTTGGAACTTTCTCGCTCATTGCAACTTAGATCAGGAACTGAGGGGAAGGGGATTCAAACCTGGTCCCGTTCTATGGCACTAAGCACCCCAACCCTCTGGCTGGTGTAATCAGAATGACTGACAAGCTGTTCTAAAAGCCACAATGGCACAGTGCACTTAAAAGAGAGGAAGGAGACTATTACGATATATATCTATATACATATCTCGAGTTGGTGACGTTGTAGCCCCCTAGTCCATTGAAATCATTGGATAGCTCTGTAATGGTAAGTATAACTAGCCTGCTAGTCTTAGTTCCTTTACATGTTGGTGATGTTACCTCTAAAACAGATTATTAGAAGATAGGAACATAGGAATTGCTCGCTGAAAAAAGACCAAGATCCATCTAGTTCACCTTCTACCATCCTGGTAGTCGCACGATACAATGATAATGGAATTGTTGACTAATCATAGCAATCAATCTCTATCAATTAGCCTACAACAGACATAAGAAATAGGAGCAGGAGTAGGCCATACGGCCCCTCGAGCCTGTTCCGTCATTCAATAAGATCATGGCTGATCTTCGACCTCAACTCCACTTTCCCGCCTGATCCCCATATCCCTTGACATAAGGCGAGGGAAACCCCCAGTTTTGGGACTCATAGGTCCAAAGTCACCTGTTCCTCCCAAGCATGTTAAAGTTACCATATGCCATGTCTCCAATTACTCGTATACTATATTCCAAAATATATTTAACACCTGTTATTCTCACTTGCCCCAGAGGTGGTGCTGTAACATTTCACAGCCTGTTACAACAAACACAACCAAAAGGCAGCCCGTTTCCTCTAACAGGTTCACTCATATTTGATAACTAATTAAATAAATAAAATTACTGTTCTTCAGAGTCAAAAGAACTTCAGCTTTTGTTGCTTCGCCCAAAGTCTGGTTTGTGGTTTCAGGTGTCACAATTTGTAATTCTTTTGGATGCTGGGGCGTTTGTTAAAAGCATCATTTGTCACTGGTTTGTGAGGCTGAAACCAGAGGTCCCATTGTCACAAGTGATTCCAGTGTCCCTTAGCTTAACCACCCACTAATCTCTCACTAATACAGAGTGGCATTTCCAAAAAAAACAGAGTCATTTCAAGCTCAGCAATATTTCATAACAACCATTGGATTCTGTGTGTGACACTCAAGCTTCTTCAATTTCTTCAGAGTCAAGACACAAACCATGATGATAGGTTGTCTGAGTGACATTTCTAATTGTCCAACAGATTGCACTGTCACTTTTAGAAAGTCGCTGAGTTGTCTTTTGTTACCTCCCTCCACTTCTAAAAGCAGTTGATTAAGAATTGACGTGTCTCTCTGTGTGTCAGTTCTGTGATCACCTAATCCTGAAGGGAGCAACTATTTGATTTTTCTTGGTAAATTAGGCTTTAACATTAACATGAATGGACTGGATTGCACAGACCAACAACGCAAAACCTGTGTGTAGCTCACTCTTACCTCTACAAGTAACACTCACAACCCGGAATAGAAACACTGGGCTCTGGAGGAGCTGTATACTGGAAATTATGTCTGAGATTGTGCACTTTGTGATCTCAGGCAGCTGCCGTAACCTGGTGCAGTATTTGGTATTTATTCTTAAATTAGATGGGAGCAGATTTCTACTGCTGAGCTATGTGAAGATTTTCTACTGTTGCAGCAGTTATGGATGCTTTGGCCTGATGGTTGTGTGTTTTCTCTCTCTCTCTCTCTCTCTCTCTTCAGATGAGCCTGTGGATCGGGGGAACCGGAGTAAAATCCTGAATGTGACAGTGGTGCCTGCTGTGAATTGTAAGCATTTCAGCTTGGAGCTTTTACTCAGAGTGCAAAGCTTCTGTTGCCGCTTCCCAAGGATGATTCAAGTGTCAGCGGATTCATATTGGACTAGCTCTTTAATAGTCTGAACTCTTGCTGTCTGTCCAAAGCAGTGGTAATCACTACATGGCCTGGCAGCAGTTTGCAGCTGGGCTTCCCTTCACCGGTGGCTGTTGCTGCTCCATGTGTCTCTGAGCCTCCATTCATTGCCGGTCTGACTGTGGGAAGTTTACCAATGTGGGATTCAGTGCTGTGCCCTCTCCTCTCATGCCGTCCAGCAGATGGAGGTGAGAGAGTGCTGTTAAGGAGACAGGGTTATCCCAGCTACCACATAGCAAGTGAAGATAGAATTATTTAATAGAACAATTGGTCCCATCGTTTCTTTTACTCCTCATGTGGGGAAGTGCCTGGACTCCTGCACTTGGCAACTATTAAAACCAGGAGCTCGCTGTTTGAGGACTCACAGGGTACAGACCTGCGCCCATCACCGTGAGCTGTCACATGTTGGAGCAATGGCATTGAGCGAAATAATAGTTTGGATGTTGGCCTTCAACAAAAAATTAGTGAGTAGACAATAGTCTACAGAAAATTCAGGCTCCTGTCCCTCCTAAATATACACTGATACATCTTTCAAATGATTGAACTGAGTGTTGTACAAATACCCTTTTTGCATTAACTTTGAATTCTATGTATATTCATCAGAATGATGTTGTACAACATACTTAGGGAATGTGTAACAGTCTGTAACAGCAGGGCTTTTGTTAATGAGTGTTCCTCTTTTCTGTTTCTTCTTCGACAGCTGTGGCCTATGTTAAAGGGATGTTGTTCAGCCTGGGCATATTCCTGGCATTTTACCTGCTCACACTGTTCATCACCTGTTGGGAGCACAGTAGGTAAGGGCATTTGAGAGTGGAATCCCCTCAACACTTTAGAGAACAACATGCAGGCATTTTTCACGTAGCTGCTCGAAGGATTACTCCAGGCTCGAGAGCCAATATTTTTTTAATCTTTGAGCAATATTTTTTCTTCCTTTCCGCTGCGCCACGTATTAGGTGAAAGTCCAGACAGGAAAGTTGCTCTCAGGGCTCCAGCAATGACCCCCCACTATTGGAAAGTGCACGTATGCTGCCCCCTGGGTGAGGATAGCATTGAGCTTGGCTGTGATTCCCTGGTCTCAGAAATTCGATTAGCCACGCCCGTTTTTCAGGCACTAAACTAGCACCGAAGCCTGCAAAACGGAGAGCGGGAAGCGCGCGGCCATTACGAACCGCAAGCGCGCCGCCCACCGTATTGGTGTAGACAAAAAAAATAGGCGTCCAGGGCCCGCGCATGAAACAGGCGTTAGACCCTTTGCGTTTACAATAAGAGGCCTAATGCCTGTTTGAGGCCCCCTGTGCAAAATTGGTTGCCCTGAACAATGGCGCCAGGCTGGCTGCATTCAGGAAAACCAGGTCTACCTGCGGCCTAACCAGCGGTCCTTAAAGGGACCGCCGCAGGCCGCCACCAAAAAGGTATGTTTTTAAAATATACTTACCTGAATGTAGAGCTCGGAGGAGCAGGAGTGCCCCTCCTGACCCCACATTCAAACCACGGGCCACTGTGGGCCACCGCTCGCCCATCCCCCGATCGCAACCTAAACCCCCGCCTGCGCCCCCAGTTGTGACCTTGACCCCCCCCAATCACGGTCTCCAATCCCCTCCTGATTGGCCATTCTCTCCCAATCACCTTTCCCCTTAAGCACTTACCAGAGGGCCGCTATTGGCAATGCAACGGCCTGATATTGGAAGCCTCTTTGCCGGCGAGCTGCCTTGGGGCACCCAGTAGGTGCCCTGTAGCTCACCGGTGTCATTTAAATAAAGCCCGAGGCACAAACGACTTTCCACCCCCTTTCTCCGGGGTGCAATAGTCTACTGACACTCACTGTGTAGGTTCACACATGAAAAACGGCCGCTTGCACATCACGGAGAGAAGGGGGCGAATAAGAGGGGCTTCCCCCCTCCCCCCCCCAAAAAAGCCATTGTATAATATGAACGGTTAACTCTGTTTCACATCATTCGAAGCGAGGATAATGGGGCAGATTTTCCTCTTCAGCCCCCGCGGGTAAGAGTTTGGCGGGGCTGAAGTGCTTAATGCAAATTCAGGCAGAAGCTGCTCATGAATGTCCAATCATTAGTTCCGCTGGACGGAAAATCACGAGCAGGTTGCGCCCAAATTCGCAATCCGAACTTCCACCCCCGTCATATTCGGGGGCCTGAAGAGCTAGTCTACCCCAGTCAGTTTATTGACCTGTTGTGGTGGTTTACTAAGTGACTATTAGTTGATACCTATTATTACCCCATTAACAGGTGGGAGAATGGAGCATCTTCACCGCACTGGTGTCTTGTGCAGTACAGATCTGTGCCCATAGTAAACATTGCATGCATTGCCTTAAAACAACAAGGGCATTCCGTGCCTAATGAATGTGTTTACTGATTCTTTTCGATTTCCACCCTCCAGGCAGCAAAAGAAAAGAGAAGGACTCCTGGGGAAAAACATCTCGTCTCCAGATCAGTGTGGTAAGTAAGGAACTACTTTTACTACGTTTAGATAATGACACTAAGTGCTTTATCGCCTGTATTTTCTGCACATTTATATCCTGCAATCGTTAATAGATGAGATCTTCTGCCATTTTCCACACCTGTTGTCGGGCGACCATTTTCTTCTACATCATGGTCTCTCACATGCCCACTGCTTCAAATATTCCCCTGTGCAGATTACACACATTAACGAGCTGATGCGTTAAGATGTTACGGCTTGAACGACCTGTAATCTACTCCATGTGCAGGGATGAATTACATGTTTACAGGTGTATTGTTGGCCTGGGACTGATTGAGGACTTCAGTGGATATGTACAGTGGGCCTTCACCCAGCCTACAGGTCTGATTGGTCCTGAGCCTGTGTTACTTTAGAGCCAGTGAAACTTTGGCAGTCTGCATTGGGCCTGCGGGAGCTTTTCCCAGGGATTTTTCCTTGGGGGTTCTCCCGATCGGCCATTGTGACTGCGACAGAAGATCGGCAGAAACCCCGGGTAGACACTGAAGCTGGGGTTTCCGCCAATCTTCTGCCAAAGTTAAAACGGGCCAATTGAAAGAACCCCAAGGAAACTCCCTTCAGTTGCCTCCACACGCCCAACCTGACCGCACCGCACCATGGATTAAAGATTTGGAAGGTTCTCACTCACCATTAGCTTTGACGTCAAGGATACACATAACAGGATGATTGGTTTGAATAGACCTTATTAAGCGTGATGAGGAATTGGAGACAAAAATAATCCAACAGATGTCAATCATGATTTTTGCCTAAAACAAACAGTGGCATCCTTAGCGAAGATTGGCAGCCAATGGCTAATCCCAGCAGCAATGGGGAAAGCTCTTGCCAAATCCCCTCATCCCAGCAGCAGCTCTCTGGGACAAGTTGACCTCAGCTGCTGCAAATATAATATTTAAAATTTCCCCGTCCTGAATGTACTTTGCACTACACACTTTCAATTTATTTGTGGCCTGTATTCTTTTCATTGGACTTTGCACTAACTGATGACTAAACGCTCCTGTATGTTACTGCGTTGCAAATCTGCAATGGCTCTCTTTCTCGCTGGTCATTTTCAACAATAATATTTTCCTTCTTTCCATTTTATTTTGTGGCTGCCGGTCTCTTGCGGTTGATATAAATACAGATCCATTAATAGGTAAGACTCAATTCTCAACAGCTCGATAGCAATGCACAGTGGACTTTGGTTATAGTGACAGACTCGGGCAGGTTCACATTCAACCTCCATGTTGGAGGTTCACTGCTCTCCGAGGCACAAGGATCATCATAGCACTAAAGTGAAACACGTATTTGTGTAGAAAGAATAGGGAGATGGAGCCAGAGGCCGTGACCTACAGATGTGTTCCTTTATGTTGCAACCATCCCCACTCCCCAAGGTGCATGAAGGGAATGCAGGTGCCGCTTCTAGTGCAGATTATAGGTGAATGAAATGTCAACCAGATGTGAAATTGTGTCCCACGATGAAACAGAATGATTCGAAGTGCGGTGCTGCTAATCTGATCAATACTTCCGAACCCCACCGATCATTAAAATCGAATGCAGCTGCACAGATGCGTGCGGGTTACAGGCTGTGTAAGGACGGGTCGATCATTACGAGGGAATGATCACCGCAAGCAGTGATCGTTAAAACTGAATTCCACTGTCTGTTGCTGTTTGTCTTGCTGAGGTCTGACCTCCTCCACTGTCTGTGTCAGTTCAAGGGAAAACTGCTTGTTGAGTGACCGCATTACATTGTGTTACTGAATACCGAACCACAACTCCAATACTAAGTGAAATAAAAGCCTAGAACTGACTACCGATGGTATTAGTCGACGAGCACTTAAAGCATTCGAATGACTTTCCTCTATCTTCTATTTTAAAGCAGGCATTGACCTATTTATTTTACCCCTTCACTAAAAGAACTGCGAAAGTAAAGTCATAAGAATGTGTTATGCCTGTGTTTGCTAATACTAGAAACAGTCATTTCCAGACTAGAAATTACTCAAGTGTTTCTAAAAATATTTATTCAATGACTTTAACCTGTTTTGGTCACTTGCTGTTATTTAATATTTAATATTCAGCAATTTCTGTCAGGATAGTCTCTGCACATTCCCTATTGTCCCAGCCAATAGAAATAAAGACGTAAATGAAGTAATTCTAATCATGTTAGAACAGCCAAGATTGGAACGAACATTATCTTTCTCTGTCTGTCTGTTGTCTGGAAAAGGATTGTGTGAAATGACGTAGGGCAGTCTCAGTCTGGTTCAGTAGAATTGTCCATAAATCATCACTAATTGGCACAAAATTGACCAGCACTGTCGAAGGGGAAACCAGAATGACTAGTGCGGGAAATGGAAAAATTCACACTTATCCACTCTAAGTGCTCTCTTGAGGTTGGGGTTAAGATGTGTTGTTCAGATAATGCGGAAGGAGCTTGACTTAATCGTTGGGACATTGAGGCTCGTACTTGATGGCAAAAACGAAAAAATGTTCCACTCACCAGTACTGGCATCAAAAGAAGGACAAGAGCTCATCCTTGTCCAGTTGTCATACTAAACCTTTGTGGCTTTAGCTTGTCTTGTCATTCATTACTGCCAAATGAGATTCAAGCTGTGTACCTTGCAGCTACCAAATGCTCAGTATTGATCAGTAGTGTTCACTCTGTTTCTCCCCTCCTGCTGCACATTCTCCATGAAAATTGAACTTAGAAGCTCAACAGTTGTTCGCTTTTCAAAGTTAGATATATGGAGAAGCAAAAGAGGATACTCTGTGTTCTATTTGTTAATGAACACTTTTTCATACAAGGCCTGGTGCAGGAGTGATGACTTCAGTACATCTTGGCCCTGCCTGCATTGAAATCAATAGAGTTTGGGAACATGAATAAATCTGCTGATTGACCTTTAAGTTCCCAGTGCCAACATTCATGCATTTCGTATACAGTCTTCATTACGAAGGTGAGAGAAATATAATATGTAATGTAGCTATTAAACCTCACCAGGCTTCACAGAGCAAATGAGTGCAGGATCCATCGCTGCTAAGTTGAGTAATTTTGTGAAACACATTACTTCCTAACGTCTGCTTAAATGACAATATCAACAACAACAACTAGCATTTCTATAGCGTTTCTAACATAGAAAAATATCCCAAGACACTTTACAGAGGAGTTATCAGACAAAAATGGATGCCAAGCTGGAGAAGGAGATATTAGGAAGGGAGCCCAAAACCTTGGTCAAAGAGATGGGTTATAAGGAGGGTCTTGAAGGAGGAGAGGGAGGTGGAGAGGTTTAGGGAAGGAATTCCAGAATGTGGGGCCTGGACAGCGGAAGGCATGGTCACCAATAATGGGGCAAAGGCGGGGGGGGGGTGCACAAAATGTCTCTGAATCAATATATTTCGTTGAGATGTCTCCTATTATGGACTCTATCTGTTTCAAGCAAAACCTTGTGCCTGCACACTGCTTCCTTCAGCTGCTGTAGTTTAACCAGTGGAGAACTCTGCCATTACTGCCAGTGTCTGGATGATCCACCAAGGCAAGATTAGCACTGTACCTGGAGCGAAAATATTCTGGCATTCCCTTATAGGGGACATGCACCTGGTGCACTTTACAGCCAATGAAATACTTTTAAAACATAAGAACATAAGAAATAGGGGCAGGAGTAGGCCAATCGGCCCCTCGAGCCTGCTCCGCCATTCAATAAGATCATGGCTGATCTGATCCTAACCTCAAATCTAAATTCATGTCCAATTTCCTGCCCGCTCCCCGTAACACGTGTAATTACTGTTGTAATGTAGGGAAATGCGGCAGCCAATTTGCACACAGCAAGGTCCCACAAACAGCAATGAGATACATGACCAGATAATCTGTTTTTTTAGTGATGTTGTTTGAGGGATAAATATTGGCCAGGACACCGGAAGAATTCCCCTGCTCTTCTTTGAAAAGTGCCATAGGATCTTTTACATCCACCTGAGAGGGTAGACAGGGCTTCGGTTTAACGTCTCACCTGAAGGACCACGCCTCCGACAGTGCAGCACTCCCTCAATACTGCACTGAAGTGTCAGCCTGGATTATGTGCTCAAGTCTCTGGTGTAGGGCTTGAGCTCAGGAGCTTGAGTCCATTCCAATCTCTTTATTTTGAGATAAAAAGAAAAGCTGAAAACGTGAAACAAAAACAGTAAATTCTGGAAATATTTCTTCTTTTCAGTTCCAATAGGCAGAACTTTATTTCGACGTGGTTCCTTAATTCATTAAAGCGGCAGCAACCTCATGATAGTGTTTGACAAAAATTTAATTTGTTTGCTTTCAATACTTGACAGAATGGACTTGACTTGCTTCAAATTTTATTATTGGGTCATTTGGGCAAGACGTCACTGGGTAATTTCTGGCTCTCCTCCTTCCCCAAACATTTTAGGGGAAAAATGCTCGCCTTATGTTTCTACACCTCAGTTGAGAACCATTGAGAATTAACATTTTTTTAAAAGTGACATTCCAGATTGTTCTGGTCAGAAGCCCAGTTTGGTTTCCCAACCTTGTAGTCACACAGGGTCAGTAAATCTTGTTATTTGTCTGAAGCTGTGTACATTCTTGCTGTGCGTTGGTAATTAATTTATTGGAGGCCATTCATTTGTTGATGACCCTAATTGATCCCATGTGGACCTGACACATGTCCCTTTGTCTGATGTTTCCTGGCAGAAACTCACTGTCCCATTCACTGGCCAATTAGATCACTAGATAGGAAATTCATTGTCTGAATGCACAGCCAAAGCAGGCCATGTGCTAATGGTTAATCTAGAAATCAGACATCGGAATTTTTTAAAATAAATGCCTTTTCGGGTCCAACTTTTTTTTTGCACTCAGTAAGGTGAGAAATGTTAGTGCTGGGGAATGGAGAACTTTCCATTTCGGACTCTCGTTGCCAACATCAAGAACTTCCAGGTCAAGTTAAAGGCACAGGGCTGCTCCTTCTACCCTGCCATAGTGATGAACCTTAGAAGAGCATTCCTACTGTACCAGTGTGAGATTTTTCCATGTCCTCCACCAGCTGCACCGTGGCATCTCTCTGAACACAGTTGCCAATTTTGCCCCTCGCTAGGGGCAGTTTTGTGCTACAGGCACATGCCTGCTAGGAATTGGATTGAGACGGCTCCAAGCTCATTTCACATAGCGGGGGTGAAATTGGTTCTCGCCAGTAGCGCAGAACGGGCAATCGCGAATCGTCAGTCCCCTTCACACCGCAGATTATTTTCTTTTCCACTGAAGTGACTGGAAAAGTAATTGGGGCTCGTTGTGGAACGGGCTGCCGATTCGCTATCGCCGGTTGGCGCTACTGGTCGAGACCAGTTTCACCCCCGACATCTTTTCAGCCAGTAGACAGAAGAGACCTTCATGTTATCAGTCTGGGCTGGATTTGGGCCCTGGCCCCAGAGGTGAATTATATGTTTTCTTTTGCGCATTGCTTAAAACCCAGTGCTCTGTTCAGTTTCAGCTGGTAGTTACACTCCCCAGAGCCCTGATTTCTACACTGGAAGTTCAGCGTGTCAAAATTACGGCTCCTTTGGTAAGTCCAGCTATTAATGATGTATTAAGGCTAACTCTCAATGTATTAGGGTAAGATTTGGGCGCCTCTGCTCCCACCGTGGTGTCTTGCTTAACATCAGTGCGGAGAGGTGAATCAGGTACGGAGGTCAGCAGGCCTGATTTGAAACGCTTCTAGTTTTCCGATCACTAAGGTTAGTGATTTCCTGGCCTGATTTTCCCATCCATGCTCCCATCGAGCAACTCTGCGCGCTGGAGCGGAGTCTCCGATAATTGACCGTTTTTTAAAATTCTTTCTCGGGCTGCGGGAGTCGCTGGCAAGGCTGGAATTTGTTGCCCACCCCTAGATGCCCTGAGAAGGTGGTGGTGGGCCGTCTTCTTGAACCGTATTCTTTGCAGTGGTTTAATAGAACTGGGTGGCTTGCTGGGCCACTTCAGAGGGTAGTCAAGAGTCCAACCACGTTGACGTGTGGGACTGGCGTCACATATAGACTAGACCGGGTAAGGACGGCAGGTTTCCTTCCCTAAAGGACATTAGTGAACTAGTTGGGTTTTTACAACAATCCGACAGCTTCATGGTCACTTTTACTGACGCCAGCTTTTTATTTCCAGATTTTTTCAAACTGAATTCAGATTCTCAAACTGTCACGGTGTGATCTGAATTCACATTCTCTGGATTACTAGTCCAGTAACACTACCATACCCTAGATTTATAAAATCCAAGAGTTATCCTAAATGCTACCAATTTCTACAAAGCAACTCCAAACGTCTCATGTTTGTCAATGCACAATGTAATATTGTACTAGAGAAAACCACAAACAGGAGTATAACTGTGAAAGATAATGTGAGGACCTTGCCATCGAACCTTTGAAGAGGACGTACTGTTGACACTCAGGACGTGAACATTGTTTAACTGGATCAGTGCATGTTAGATTTCCCGAGAAATTCTGTGCTTGGATCAGATTTTTTCCTGAATTCTATAAAACGGGAATGTGTTAACGGTACCTTGAATTCCCATCCTCGGATTGGGATTATCCTTGGATCGGGTTTGGGTTTGGCCAGATTCCTGTTACTTTAAAATTGTCACTCTTCTATGTGTTTGTTATTTTGCCTCTTCATTAGGCCCCCATCTGCACTATTTCCTCAGGGAGGTGGTGACTTACACCAAGGACTTTACCAGGTTCTTTTGGGTAATTGCACCAGCCGGGCTGGTACTGATCCATACGGACAAGGAAGGTGCCAGGTTCTCTTCCCAGACTGTGCCGCATTGGGTGATCTCAACTGGGGCAGCAGTACGGCCACTGCTAAGGGAAGGTGAAAATCAGTTCAGGTTCCCGTTCCTGTTCAACGCCCGGTAGCTCCTGGTGGAAGCTTTGTGTGCGTGGACATCCATTGAGGACAGGATCGGGTTTGCCTGTGATGCCAGTATGGTCGAATAGCCGGACGACGTTGACGGTATAGGCTCACACATGAAGAACGGCCACTTGGGTGGGGCTAGCCACCGTGGATGACATCCCATCGCCACATAGCGCTATTAACCAACATGTTTCACCATCCTAGCACCTGTCGTGATACTCTTGAGGTCTGAGGCATCTACAAACTGTTGTTTTCTGCTGAAAACAACTCGTGCGTTATTATTTTGAGGGGGGCAGGTGGGTGGCCAGCTCTCAGGCCACTCCCACTGCCCTAGTAGTCAGTACCCAGATGATGATAGACCCTGTCCTGGTATGACTCTCCCTTCTAACATGTCCCAACCATACCGTGAGATACTACTGCCTCTGCTTCGGTGCCTTCCCGCTCACTGGGGCTCAGTTCGAGAGAAGAGGGGCAATTACTGAGATTTTAATTCTAGGAGGTTAATCTTCGTTGCAGAGAATGGTTCCATTCTTGGATCTGAAGCTATTACAGACAGCATGGAGTCAGATTCTACCTACGGTTACATGGGTAAGATGGCAACTCAGATTGTTTATCGTAGCATCTCAACCCCCAGTCAGATACTCAGAGTTTGGTTCAGATTATTTCCTTGCCCACTGTAATCAGTCACATGATCAGATTACAGTAGGGTTGCCAACCTTCCAGTGTTGCCCTGGAGCCTCCAGGAATCGAAGATTAATCTTCTGGACACTGCTGCCAGCAATCCAGGAGGAAAATCATAGGGGCATAAAAAAATGGTGTGTTTTTTTCATATTCTTTGACTACTTTTGTTTATTAGTTATAGAAATATTGGAAATGGGAAAAAGGGGATGCTTGACTATGCGGGGCTGTTGGAGACGGGATGTGGAGAAACCTCCAGGAATACGTCCAACCAGAGTTGGCAACCCTAGATTACACAGCCGCTGACAGGTTTAGTTGTTGTAGAGTGTTGACCGCTGTTATCAGTAAAGATCCGACCACATCAACCGTGGAGGACAGGGCGGCTTAATCCGAGTCTGTCGCGGGAATTTTAGAAAAGATTTTGAACGATGAGATTTCACCACCAGATCATTCACCGTGCTGAACAGCAAACATTTCTGGGACTTGCATGCGAGACCTGTTGGGTCATTCAGGGGATGAATTCCTCTTCCCACTGTCGCATGACCCACAGTGTAAATGATCTGAAAGTGCTCACTTCCTCTGTTTATTTTGTTATTGAGCAACCAAACTCGAGGGCCGAGGGAGGGCCAAGATGAGTTAAATGAAGAAGAAGTGACGAGGTGGGGGGGGAATATATTAAAAGTTCGGGTTTTCGAAAGACCACTTAGCTAATGGGGCAGAGGGGAAGAGAAAGTAAGAAACAGCCCTGTCAACCATCTCAGGCCAGTGGAGCGTTATTGTAGGAGTTAGCACAATCTGTGAGCAGCGATGATACAATACGATGCTGTAAAGTTATCGATTTGCCAGGTTACAAGGAAGTGCCATAAACATTTCAAAGTAGCCAAAATCACCTCTCCCCCTCCCCCCACAAGTGACTCTCATTGTTGTCCGCTGTTTAAAGTTGCATGAAATTGCTTTTTCCTCGATAGGACAAGACCAGTTGAAACGACAGAGCTTCTGCATTCGTCTGAGAGGTTTCGATATCGTTAGTTTCTTTCATAGCAGAATAAAAAGTTCTTTGCCAAACAAGCAAAAAAAAAATCTCTGCAGAATCACTGTGAGATTATGAGATGATGGTCTGCAAAGCATGCCCCAGATTTTTCAATCACTCCTCGCCATTGCTCTCTATTGAAGCACAGACTTAGCAGTTTCATGTGAGGAATAGTCCACGCGATTGACACTTTCATTTGGGAGGGATCTATTATTTTTAAAGTCAGGCAAGATTGGGGATTTATGTAAAAATATACTTTTCGCGTCTCTGCGGTTTTGAGGCTGGATTAGAAAACTGAAATCGGCTTGTACTGAGTTAGCCGATCTCAGTTGGCCTCTGAGTCCCTGGGCGAGGCAGGGCTAAAATCAGCCGGGGCCCCTACCCTTGATTGTTATCCCCCCCCAATCTACCTCTCCAGAAAGTGTGCATGCGCGGGGACATCGGGCAAGGGCTAAAATGCGATGTCCCTCATGGTTGAATAGTCTGCTGACGCTCACTGTCTGGGTTTACGGGCGCTGGCGAGCGGCCTATGTCTGCGAGTGGAACGCTACCCAGTAAACTCCGCGCCTTCAGGAGAGGAGAAAAGGGGAGAACATACTCGGGGATGGGGCAAACTAAAATAAATGCAACACGGGCTCAGCCTGGTGCATCGGCATTTGAGGTACCAGCTAAAGTGGGATATTGCTGATTCGAGTAAACTTGAACCTGCTAAGTCTGTGCACCGAATATGGTTCGCTGTGATTTCAAAATATCTTTACCACAGAAATACGGCAGGCTGTAAATCCAGCAGACCCTCAGTGTGTAATACTCTCGTTGGGGACTGACTCTAAATTGGTGAGGGATGCGTTATAGAGAGGGTACTTTTGCAGGTAATGTTATTAATA
Organism: Heptranchias perlo; assembly: GCF_035084215.1. NCBI lineage: Eukaryota > Metazoa > Chordata > Chondrichthyes > Hexanchiformes > Hexanchidae > Heptranchias > Heptranchias perlo. The sequence continues at coordinate 8,690,720 of NC_090357.1, forward strand.
ACTTCAAAGCTATGAAAAGAATTCACAAAATTGTTAGCTACAGTGAAGGGGTCAAACCCCAGGGGACACAAGTTAAAAATGAGGAAGTTAGAGGTAAGAAGGAAAGTCAGGTGAAACTTTTTCACGAGTAGGTGAATAGGGTCAGTTACTGGGGAGGACCATTGTAGTGGACAGTGTAAGCAGGTTCAAGAGACAGTTGGATTTCTGGAGAGGGATGGAGTTGAGGAAGATGGTGAGAACATAAGAACAGGAGCAAGGCTTTCATTCCAACAAACATGCACCTCCATTTGTTAGCCATGCCAACTCTATCACTTTAATGCCATTTCCCTGCTCTCTCTCCGTATCCCTTAATACTCAAGTAAACATCTATCTCTCTTTTAAACATCTCAACCGATTCTGCAGCTATGACCTTGGGACAACGTGTTCCACATTCTGACAACCCTTTGTGTGAAGAAGTTGGGTAGATGGGTTTGATCTATCATAAAGGGTGTGGCTTGTTGGGACTAATGGGCTGTCCTCGTTCTTGAAAATCCTTGGGCTCTTATGTTAAAGGTCCTAAAATCATGTGCATTATATTAGAGGTCACAGTCCACCCGAGAATGTATTAGTGACTGTCTGCTGTCTTGCCAAGGATGCGTTCAATTGGGTTCTTAAATCAAATTTACCTCAATCAACTGTTGATGCCATTCCATGCATGCCTTGTATCTGCAGTGATCTAATCTCTACGGACTTGGAGCCAAAATACAAATGTGAAAACAAATTTCTTCAAAGGAATATTATGTAGCTTTCTCAACACTCCTCTCCAGCGGTCCATGGGGCCATAGCCTTCATTGGTAGTTAGATGACTGAACTGAGGTAACCTCAGCCTGATCCACGAGGCACAGATATCTGTGTTACAGAGCTAGCTTGTAGTTCACACTTAATAAACATTCCATCATAACACACAGTAAAAATATTATCTTATTACGATTTGATGGCTAAGAGCAAATATTTTAAAGCATGTTGATTCCCAATATTTCTAGACGATAGTGAGGAGCTCTGGGTGCATGAGGTAGCATCACATTAGCGGAAATCAAACCAGGTTAAATACAACAATTTAATTAACTCGGTTAACAGCTGCATAAAAATAGAACGTAAAGGAATTACTCGTTAACCAATACTCAATTGGAGCAAATTAAAACCCTGACCAGCACTGGATTTTAGATGTTAGGCCAGTCTCAGATTTACATGGGCCAGAAATTAAGACAAACTTACGAATATTAATACAGGTGGACCATTGTTAACCTTTTCTGCCCCTCCACAGAGCGGCCACTAGAGAACGTGATGCGACCTCGTCTCGATTCTCTCAGCTCCATCGAAGAAGATGAATATGATACACTGGCAGACATCGATTCCGATAAAAATGTAATCAGAACCAAGGTGTGTGTCCTGAAATTCACCTTACAGCTTTTATAAAATTCACTCTCGGGATGTTGGAAAGGTTGGCATTTATTGCCCACCCCTGGTTGCCCTTTTACAACTGAGTGGCCCACTTCACAGGGCAGTTAAGAGTCAACCACGTTGGTGCCACATATAGACGGCAGGTTTCCTTCCCTAAGGGCATTAGTGAACCGGTTGGGGTTTTTATGACAGTCCAACAGCTTCATGGTCACTTTTAGTGAGACGTCATGTCGCTCGACACTCCCAGGACAAGGCCACACTCAGGAAAAGGGTGGTGAGTGTCTGGAACGAGCTGCCAGAGGCAGTAGTAGAGGCGGGTACAATTTTGTCTTTTATAAAGCATTTGGACAGTTACATGGGTAAGATGGGTATAGAGGGATATGGGCCAAGTGCAGGCAATTGGGACTAGCTTAGTGGTATAAACTGGGCGACATGGACATGTTGGGCCGAAGGGCCTGTTTCCATGTTGTAAACTTCTATGATTCTATGATTCTAAAAGAGCAGCAAACCTTTTTTTAAAGAATGTTTCTTTCTTTCTGTATTTGCAGAAATTTCTGTACGTCTCTGACCTTGCCCGGAAGGACAAGCGAGTTCTCAGCAAAAAATACAAAATCTATTTCTGGTTAGTCAATTTTCTAATGTTGGGGGGTTCGCTGAAAGTTTTTTTTTAAGAATTGTTAGATTTTGTTGTGCCCCACCAGTTTTTTCTCCTCCTCTCCTGAAGACTCCATGGTTAAATAGCCTGCCCAAGTAGCTGTTGGTCATGAGTTTGGGCAGGTTATTTAACCATGGAGGGCATCACAACCAAGACCCGTCCTTTCTTCACCCAACATCCAACACATGTGCGACTTCCAGTACAGTGGTGAGGGCTGAGAACCCTCCTTCTACTTCAACTGTCCAATTATGCTGCTCCTAACAAAGCCCTGGCTGAGATCAGCAAACTCAGCACAGACTGGAGATCAGAGCTGGGATTTTCACCCTGTGGTGTTTTTACCAACGAAGTCACTGGGACAGCCCTTGTGCAAAGAGTTAATAAAGCCAGTTGTCCGTGAGATAGACTGTGACCGGCCCACGTATGTAACCTGGTGAAAGGGCACAACAAATGTGAGACTTGTGTTAATCGTGGCTTCACTGTAGGCGATTGAAAGTGGAGGACAGGCAGGGTGGGTAAGTAAAGGTGTACAGCTAATAGGACATGGGGGAATTGCTTCTCAGATGGGGGCAGCATTCACCAGCTGATATCAGGAACTTTAAATGAATAACATGAGTGACATGTGGGGAGGTGGGGAAGGATTGTTACCACTTACTCTGCCTTGAGAGGGAGCACTGCCACCTTGCACACTCTCTATTGTTGTTATACAAAGGGGTTTCTGATATTACAAAATGGCAGTGAGAGATGACACCATCCAACTCAATGCCAGAGTAGCAGGAGGCTTGTGGTAGTACCATGTGACTCATACTCTAGTGATCCTGTACCATGTGACTCACTCTAGTGATCCTGTACCATGTGACTCATACTCTAGTGATCCTGTACCATGTGACTCATACTCTAGTGATCCTGTACCATGTGACTCACTCTAGTGATCCTGTACCATGTGACCACTCTAGTGATCCTGTACCATGTGACTCACTCTAGTGATCCTGTACCATGTGACCACGCTAGTGATCCTGTACCATGTGACTCACTCTAGTGATCCTGTACCATGTGACCACTCTAGTGATCCTGTACCATGTGACTCACTCTAGTGATCCTGTACCATGTGACTCACTCTAGTGATCCTGTACCATGTGACTCACTCTAGGGATCCTGTACCATGTGACCACGCTAGTGATCCTGTACCATGTGACCACTCTAGGGATCTTGTACTATGTGACTCTCTCTAGTGATCCTGTACCATGCGACTCACTGTAGTGATCCTGTACCACATGACTCACTCTAGGGATCCAGTACCATGTGACTCTCTCTTGTGATCCTGTACCATGTGATTCACTCTAGGGATCCTGTACCATGTGATTCACTCTAGGGATCCAGTACCATGTGACTCACTCTAGGGATCCTGTACCATGTGACTCACTCTAGTGATCCTGTACCATGTGACTCACACTTATGATCCTGTACCATGTGACTCTCTCTAGTGATCCTGTACCATGTGATCACTCTAGTGATCCTGTACCAAGTGACCACTCTAGTGATCCTGTACCATGTGACTCTCTCTAGTGATCCTGTACCATGTGATCACTCTAGTGATCCTGTACCAAGTGACCACTCTAGTGATCCTGTACCATGTGATCACTCTAGTGATCCTGTACCATGTGACTCACACTAATGATCCTGTCCCACGTGACTCTGTGATACTGCGGTTTACTTCACAGAATATTTCAGGACGATTGCAAGCCCTGAGTATATTTTAGGGATAGATATAGGAGCTCTGAGAGTAACAATCATTTGTGCGTGTGGCTATGTTTTTTTTTCAGTTGAAACTCAGGAGGTTAAAGCAATGGCTCGGTGTATTAAGTATTGACTTTATCATGTTGTTTTCATTTGTCAGGAATATCGCAACAATCGCGGTTTTCTACGCATTGCCGGTGATTCAGCTGGTCATCACATATCAGACGGTAAGGAGCTGAATTATTCACACCGAATCCAGACTACTCTGACATTCGTACACTTGGGGAAGGAGCTGAGGGTGTAAATCATGAGTTGCGGGTCATTGAAGGGACCGCACACTATATGGTTATTGTACCAGGACAGTTTGGGGGTGTATTTTCCAATTGGCGAAGTACCGGTATGAAGATCTTGCATCGCGTTCCTTTGTAAATGGTTAACAAACATCTAAAAATGACATACAAAGAAATCTGGTGTCAGGGCTCGAGGTGCCTGCGTTTGAACAGCAAACAAACTCAATGATGTTGAAATGAAGACAGAATATACAGAGATGTTGAGCACCGTAGTGTTGCAGTTTCAGCATTCTGCCACCAGAGGTGCCAAGAAAGAATTAATCAATAGAGGTTGGCTTCCATCAGATGTGCTGCTGATCGCAGTGTGAAATACACTGCTCAATCTCTTGTTTCTTCCCCACATACTAAGGCATGGCCCTCACTTAATCCGTCTCAGAAGGGTTAAAGTCTGAGTGAATCCTGTTGTGACTCAAACCGAGCGTATCCTGATCCCAACTCCAGCACTCAACTGATTGAAGAAGGCCTGGTGGTAGAATGGGAACAGTAGCACTGAAGGTGCTCCCTCTGGTGGCATCAAGCTGAGAGTGCAGTACTACAAGTTGTTGACATTTTAGCCCCGAATTTGGGAGACTCCAGTGCTAGTACAGAGAAACACAGCTGGGAGAATCGGTCTCAGCGATCAGTGCGCCCAATTTATGTTCCTCCCGCAATTGATAAAGCCAATAGTTTTAATGGCCGGAAATTTGGGAGCGCAATGAATTGGTTACGCTAACTTCCGCACCTGATTTCCTGTTTCCCCTAGCGGAGAGTTCAAGAACTAGAGGACACAGATTTAAGCTGATTGGCGGAAGAATTAGAGTGGACATGAGGAAAAGCTTTTTTACCCAGAGGGCGGTGGGTGTACGGAATTCGCTGCCCGAATTGGTGGTAGAGGCAGGGACCCTCAACTCTTTTAAAAAGTACCTGGACCTGCACCTAAAGTGCTGTAAGCTGCAGGGCTACGGACCGGGTGCTGGAAGGTGGGATTAGAATGGGCACCTGGTTGTTCTTCGAGCCGGCGCGGACGCGATGGGCCGAATGGCCCCCTTCTGTGCTGTATCTTTTCTATGGTTCTATGATTCTCCAACCAGCGCTCCCGCCGAGCTGAACTCAACGGCCACGAATAGGGTGTTGTAATTTTGAGTCATTCCTGCTAGTCCAGAGTCACTGCAGGAGCAGGAAACAGGAAAATGTGGAATGAGACTGGCTCCTAAAGCCTGTTCCTGTGCAGACCACACATAGCCCACTCTATCACAAACTCTACCTGCCCACACTTGTGGAAATTTCACCACAATTGTGCAACACTGCACTGCCAATTGGAGCGTCTATGTTGGGATTGGGTTATTACTGTCTGCCATTTGATATCTAGGGTGCAAAGCTGTAACACACTAATCTGCCACGTTCATTTACTGCCTACTATTTTGCACTGCCCTATTGACTATTGATTCAGTAAGGATTTGGTAGAATCCACACTTTCACCTCCAGACTCAACTTCTCCATCACTCCTCTCACCGACCTCCCTATCACCGACTACCCCACACATTTAGCTTGGTTGAATCATTGTTGGAGGCTCTAAGGTAAAAAGTTTGATTGGTTAACGCCTAACACATTTATACTACATTGCTGTGTGTGCTATTTTTTTTTATTCGTTCAAGGGATGTGTGCGTCATTGGCGAGGCCAGCATTTATTGCCCCTCCCTAATTGCCCTTGAGAAGGTGGTGGTGAGCCGCCTTGAACCACTGCAGTCCGTGTGGTGAAGGTTCTCCCACAGTGCTGTTAGGAAGGGAGTTCCAGGATTTTGACCCAGCGACGATGAAGGAATGGCCGATATATTTCCAATTTATACGCAGGGGTTAACTGTTTTAATTGCTACCCTTCTGTGTGGAGCATATGTTCTTTCTCAGTGGGTGGCTTAGAATTGTCGAGGCCTTGGAGCTTACAGCAGCACATCCTGTTGGCTGCAGGATTGTGCCAGCTGTAGGGATACCTGTAAGGAATAAGAGGAGACCTCCTGGTCCCTGTCGGCCTTAAGTCAGAACTAATTATTCAATAGTTTCAGGATTTCTGACATGAGAGAGGACAATGGGTTGGATGTAGTGAGGCTCCATTCCCAGCACACAGAATTACATAGAATTTACAGCACAGAAACAGGCCATTCAGCCCAACTGGTCTATACTGGTGTTTATGCTCCACACGAGCATTCTCCCACCCTACTTCATCTAACCCTATCAGCATATCCTTCTATTTCTTTCTCCCTCATGTACTTGACATTCAATGGCATTACCATCGCCGAATCCCCCAACATCAACATCCTGGGGGTCACCATTGACCAGAAACTTAACTGGACCAGCCATATAAATACTGTAGCCACAAGAGCAGGCCAGAGGCTGGGTATTCTGCGGTGAGTGACTCACCTCCTGACTCCCCAAAGCCTTTCCACCATCTACAAGGCACAAGTCAGGAGTGTGATGGAATACTGTCCACTTGCCTGGATGAGTGCAGCTCCAACAACACTCAAGAAGCTCTACACCATCCAGGACAAAGCAGCCCGCTTGATTGGCACCCCATCCACCACCCTAAACATTCACTCCCTTCACCACCGGCGCACTGTGGCTGCAGTGTGTACCATCCATAGGATGCACTGCAGCAACTCGCAAAGGCTTCTTCGACAGCACCTCCCAAACCTGCGACCTCTACCACCTAGAAGGACAAGAGCAGCAGGCACATGGGAACAACACCACCTGCACGTTCCCCTCCAAGTCACACACCATCCCGACTTGGAAATATATCGCCGTTCCTTCATCGTCGCTGGGTCAAAATCCTGGAACTCCCTTGCTAACAGCACTGTGGGAGAACCTTCACCACGCGGACTGCAGCGGTTCAAGAAGGCGGCTCACCACCACCTTCTCAAGGGCATTAGAGATGGGCAATAAATGCCGACCTCGCCAGCGACACCCACATCCCATGAACGAATAAAAAAAAACTTATCTAGCTCCCCTTTAAATGCATCTATGCTATTCGCCTCAACCACTCCACGTAGTAGCGAGTTCCACATTCTAACCACTCTCTGGGTAAAGAAGTTTCTTCTGAATTCCCTATTGGATTTATTAGTGACTATCTTATATTTATGGCCTCTAGTTTTGGTCTCCTCCACAAGCGGAAACATCTTCTCCACCTCTACCCTGTTAAGCCCATTCATAATTTTAAAGACCCCTATTAGGTCACCCCTCACCCTTCTCCTTTGTAGAGAAAAAAGCCCCAGCCTGTTCCGTCTTTACTGATAGTTATAGCACAGATGGGAGAACTGAGGTCCGTTCACCCGATTCATGTCGGGCCTGGTTTTCCGGTCAATAATTTTAATCACTTGAAAATCAGAAACGCTGTGAGTCAGGCATACCAATCCCCACTCCTGACTGTCCAATCTGGGCTCCCGTTGAGAAGGCGTTATGCCAGGAGTGGAGTCATGCAAAATTCAGTCTGTTAGCTTTGAGCCTGAATTTTCCGATCTCCATTATTTTACACGGGCGTTAACATCGCACCTATCGCTTTGGTGTCTTCTACGTCCCATGTGATTCCTAGGACGGAGCCCCCGAACATCTGACCCAGTGCAATTGACTAGAGGAGCCTGCTGACAGACTCATTCATCATTCTCCTCCAACAGGTTTTCAATATCACAGGGAATCAGGACATCTGTTACTACAACTTCATGTGCGCTCACCCGCTGGGGGTACTAAGGTGAGTGATCAAACCTGTGCTGCTGTGTAGATATATTTGATGTGGTGTCCATGCTGCAATAATGGTGTCAGGGCACAGGAGCTGGGTGTCGTGGTAGACAGTGACGGAAAGCTGGCTTTCCTGATTGAATCCGATGTCCCTGGGCTTTGCTCTGGTGCATGTTACAGGGGATAGTAAAACCTGTATAGTATATGATATGTTTTTTTCCATTCTCAAGATATGGGCGTTGCTGGCAGAGCCGGCATTTATTGCCCATCCTTAGATGCCCTTGAGAAGGTGGTGGTGAGCCGCCTTCTCCTTGAACCGCTGCAGTCCGTGTGGTGAAGGTTCTCCCACAGTGCTGTTAGGAAGGGAGTTCTAGGATTTTGACCCAGCGACAATGAAGGAACGGCGATATACGCCCAAGTCGGGATGGTGTGTGACTCGTAGGGGAATTTGGGGGTGGGGGTGTTCCCATGCACCTGCTGCCCTTGTCCCTTCTACCTGTTGGAGATTCGAAAAAATATAAACCACCGTACACTACATAATTACTCCCGGTGCCATGCACTAGCGAGTATAGAAATAGGAGGATAGAGCAGATGAATGCGTGGCTGGAGAGATGGTGCAGGAGGGAGGGCTTTAGATTCCTGGGGCATTGGGACTAGTTCTGGGGGAGGTGGGACCTGTACAGGCTGGACGGGTTGCACCTCAACGGAGCTGGGACCAATGTCCTCTTGGGGAGGTTCACTAGTGCTGTGAGGCCGATTGGCCTCCTTCCGTGCTGTAACCTTTCTATGATTCTATGATAATGTGGTGTAATATGCTGGCTGGCTGTTATCCAACCCTGTAGTGTTTGTTAATCACTTTCTCCTGCTTGCGTATTCAGAGATAATTATGTGCTGTTCCTCTGACAGTGCATTTAACAATATCCTGAGTAACCTTGGATACCTGATGTTGGGACTGCTTTTCCTGCTTATTGTCCTGCAGCGTGAGATTCTACACAAAAGAGCCCTGATGCGGAACGACATCTGTGCACTGGTACAAATCCAATCAACTCCTTCCTGTTTGCTTCAACTATTGGGTTTATTTTAATGATATTGGAGATGGTTAACAGTGTTGGGAACATGCTGGGGGGGAGGGGAGTGCATTACATGTACAGGAAACCACCTGTAATCCATAAAATTATGCTGTGCGATATTATCACCCAAAGTTTAAAGTATTTCTATGAAATCATTTTGTCCACTGTCTTAAAATAGACTGGTTAGCTCCAATGTTAAAATAACAGACAAAGTAATTTGGTATGAAGATGTTACGATTTCAAACGATGGAAATGAACAGCTTGCAATTACGTGGCACTTTTCACATCTCAGGATGTCCCAAAGTGCTTCACAGCCATTTAATTATTTTCGATTTGTTGACATTGCTGTAATACAGAGAAACTCAGCAACCAATTTGCTCACAGCAAGGTCCCACAAACAGCAATGAGATGAATGACAAGTCAGTTTGTTTTAGTGATGGTTACTGGCCAGGACACTGAGGGAGCTTCCCCACAGTGGGATCTTTCACATCCACCTGAGAGAGCAACCGACTCAGAGACGACAGTGTTACCACTGAGGCATAGCTGACACTGTGGAAAGACAGGTTAATGTTTTGGGTGTGACCCTTGATCACAACTTGTGATGGGTCCCACCTAAAATGTTAACCTAGCTCTCTCTTTCTGATGCTGATTGCAAAGCTAATTTGGGCCGGTTGGGATCGTACTTGATCAAATGGAGCTGACCTCAGAGGTGGCTGTACATTTATCGCTAGAGGCTAGGTTATACCTGGCCTAAGCAGACCTGCAGTGTAAAAAGAAAAGAAATAGCCTCCCAGTGCCAGCACTTCATTAAACACTGAGCAACATTTTATCTGTCTGTCTCTCACTCTGTCTGTCTTTGCAGGAGTGTGGAATCCCTAAACATTTTGGTTTGTTTTATGCGATGGGGACTGCGCTCATGATGGAAGGGCTGCTCAGTGCCTGTTATCACGTGTGCCCGAACTACACTAACTTCCAGTTTGGTAAGTTTGCTCTTATGTCTAATGTAGCTAAGGGTCGCCATGTCATCCCAAGTCCAAGAGCGACTAGGTCGGGGTGGGGGGTGGACTCAGGGCTCGGATTTAGGCGTTTGCTTTGCTGTTGACGGAAGTCCATTAAAAATGATGTGGAGATGCCGGTGATGGACTGGGGTTGACAATTGTAAACAATTTTACAACACCAAGTTATAGTCCAACAATTTTATTTTTAATCCCACAAGCTTTCGGGGGCTTCCCCCTTTCCACACCACCTAAGGAAGGGGGAAGCTCCCGAAAGCTTGTGGGATTAAAAATAAAATTGTTGGACTATAACTTGGTGTTGTAAAATTGTTTACATTAAAAATGATAATAACTTCCACGCCATGAGACGCAGAAATAAGTGGAGAAGTGAACTTCTGTTGTAAAAATCAGACTGGATAGGTGGCAATCTTGGGGTGTTATGGTAGCAAAACACATTGGGGAAGCAGTGCAGGGTGTTACTGGGAGGGTGCGGAGGAGGAAATGATGAGCAGATGCCAGTCGCTTGTTCCGAATGAGGAAGGAAGAATTGGGACTGTGAATCGCTCTGTGCTGCTCTCACACCTCAAGAGCCCTGGGAGAGGCTCAGAACAGGTAACATCACCACCCTTTTGACCAGAGATGGTGTTTTGATTGAAGGGACCAAAAAAAAGAAGTAAAAGGAGAAGATATTTAAACACAGTAATAATGTACAAAATGTACCTCTGCACTCCCAGGACCATCTCTACATAAGAGTTGACCCATCTCTGGCTCCACACATTTGGACAAAACTGAATAACTGGGGAAAGGTCTGTCGTATCTGTCAAAATATTTTAAAATCTTTCCCCACAGTGGCTAGTCTGCTCATTGGGCCACCATCTATGCTCCTTTTCCAGGGCAGGACGCTCAGATAAAAATTACATAGAATTACATAGCATGTACCCCACAGAAACAGGCCATTCGGCCCAACTGGTCTGTGCCGGTGTTTATGCTCCACACAAGCCTCCTCCCACCCTACTTCATCTAACCCTATCAGCGTATCCTTCTGTTCCTTTCTCCCTCAGGTGCTTATCTAGCTTCCCCTTAAATACATGCATGCTCTTCGCCTCAACTACTCCTTGTGGTAGCAAGTTCCACATTCTAACCACTCTCTGGGATATATTAGTGACTATATTTATGGCCTCTAATTTTGGATTAATTTTGATTAAGCAGTTCCAGTATTTTGGCTCCTGCCTTAACTCTCCACATTCTCCGCAATTCCACTGAAAACATTTTTGCAGCATCCCAACCTCAGAGAGTGTCAAGACGGGACCTTATCCTGGAGGATCCTTTCAAGTGTCCATTACAGACCCACTTTACTGTGTGTGTAAGTATTGAGGTTGGAACATGTTTCTTGTTGTGTTCTGAAGCCTGTCTCCGTTCGCTACACAGACACATCTTTCATGTACATGATAGCTGGCCTCTGTATGCTGAAGCTGTACCAGAAACGCCACCCGGACATTAACGCCAGTGCCTACTCTGCTTATGCCAGCCTTGCCTTGGTCATATTCTTCTCCGTGTTGGGAGTGGTGAGTACAGCTTTTCACTGAGAAGCCCCTCTGGTTAAAGAGAAGAAAAGCCTGAATAATAATATTAGAATAAAGAGCACTATTGTTCCTTCTTATTGGGCAGGTATCCCCTATACAAACTGAAGGAAACCATCTATGTTTATTCAAGGGTTCTTACTGTTCGGAGCCCCATGGTGACAGAGTAGCATGTGGGTTATCGCTGCAATTCGTTATCAAAATGAGTTTTCATCCCCAGCTGGGTCATCATGGAATTGGCACCAATCAATGGGCAAGGACTTCCCACAGAGCAGAAAACTGGAGGGAGAAATCTCACCAGGCAGCTCCCAAACACCTCCTTGTAACATTGCAACGTTGGCAGAGGCTTGTGAGCAAGTTGTAGATTAGTGGTACCGAGGTGGGGTGGGATGTAAGGGTAAGTAAAAGAAGGAGCAAGCTAATAAGTGGGGAGAGTATCCTGAATAGTCTATCCTGCAATACGAAGTTAAGATCTGTTGGGTCCAGTTGAACCAAAAGTGCTTAATAAAGACAGCTCGACTGAAGAGCAAGTGTGCATTTTTGTTGGAATGTCTGGTTTACTCTTAGAAGAGTAGATACAAATATTCTTTCGTCAACTTGGACATAATCAGTTCGTTGTGGTGACACTGGCAATGATTCCTTGAGTTCTCATGGGACACATGTAACCATTGGGTGATGTTGGCCAATCATTGGAGCAGGCAAAAGAGAGTGGTTAAGTCTTCACGCTGTAGTATTCTACGCTTGTCACAAAATTACTTTTCCTCCAATGTAGTGTAGGATGCCTGTGTTGGGGGGGGTGGTCTTCCAAACACATTTGGAGGATGTTGAAGAATTGGAGCTAAAATCAGTTCAGGAAGATGGGAGGGACTGCATATTTGCTTTCAATGTCACATCAGCGCTTGCCACAGATCAAAGACGCTACAGCTTTAAGTGCTGCCACTATTAAATAACAACTTGCATTTATATAGCGCCTTTAACACAGTAAAACATTCCAAAGCGCTTCACAGGAGCCTAATCAGACAATATTTGACACCAAGCCAAAGAAGGAGACATTAGGACAGGTGACCAAAAGCTTGGTCAAAGAGGTCGGTTTCAAGGAGCATCTTAAAAGGAAGAGAGAGAGGTGGAGAGGTGGAAAGGTTTATGGAGAGCTTAGGGCCTAGACAGCTGAAGGCACGGCCGCCAATGGTGGGGCGAAGGAAATGGGGGATGCGTAAGAGGCCAGAGTTGGAAGAACACAGAGCTCTCTGAGGGTTTTCAGGAAGAAAGAGGTTTGCTCGTGCTAGTTTCAGTCTATCGCGGATGAACTGGAATTATGCTTTATACTTATGCTGGAAGATGCGCTTCCTGTTGAAATTAGCATCATGTCACTATCAGCAGAAATGCAGGGTCAGGCTCCCAGAAGATCAATCACTTCTCTAATAAGGGGAAATCCATTTAGAAGTGTCAACCTTGCCAGTTAATCTTTAACCTTCAGATGTGCCCAATTATGTCCTTTTCTCCATTTTTCCTCCTGAATAAATCATTACTTGGTCCTTTTTACACTGCAGAATTACAGTTGGCAGATGAATGCATCTCCCTCCATCAGCTCCACTCCAAACTATAAACGCCCTGACGTTCAGGGAACCAACAGGTTCGATAATCCACAAATGTGCTGTCAGCATTATGGCCGTCGGTTTCGATAAAATAAATATGAACATATGCTCATCGTCGCTGGGTCAAAATCCTGGAACTCCCTTCCTAACAGCACTGTGGGAGAACCTTCACCACACGGACTGCAGCGGTTCAAGAAGGCGGCTCACCACCACCTTCTCAAGGGCAATTAGGGATGGGCAATGAATGCTGGCCTCGCCAGCGACGTCCACATCCCATGAACGGATATAAAAAAAAATTTACTTTATTGAAACCAGCGGGTCTGTGTATCATACAGCGGAGCCCGGCAACACTACAGGCTCCAGCTTCTGTTACAGATTGTGTAACAGTGCACTGAAACGGGATCAAAAGAGCCAGCAAGTATAAAAGTGCCTTTCTCACAGTGCTAACTCTGCTCTACACCAGGTCTCCCAACCTAAGAGTCACAATGGCAAACGAAGTCACCCAGGTTCGAAGTGTGGAAGGGCCTTTGATTTAGATGGGCTTAACAGTAACCAAGTGGGGACAGGTTCCTGTTGGTTGGGGGAGAGGGGCAGAGGAAATGGAGTCACTCCTAGCTGCACATTTCAGTCAGAAATTAACAAGAAGGAAAATTCGAGAGATTCGGGTTTTTTTTTTGTGTGTAAGATAGTCTCTGACTATTTTTCTTTCTTGCGTCTTCCCTTGCAGGTCTTTGGGAAGGATTATATCGTATTCTGGGCAGTCTTCTCCTTTATTCACATCTTAGCGACGCTTTTGCTCAGTATACAACTCTACTACATGGGCCGCTGGAAACTTGGTAACTATCATCTCATTCGCACTGGGATTTTGCCAGGACAGGCTGGTGCGACCCTCTGGGGAAGCACATAGGGGTATAAGTTCACGCTGGGCGGCATTGCAGAAACAGGCGGTAGAAAATCGGCCGCCCATTTTACACTACAACCGATTTTCTTTTCTGCTGACTTCATTGGAAAGGAAATTCGGGTGTAGTGTAAAATGAACTGCTGGCTCGCAATTAGCTCGTTTTTGTGCTATTGCCTCAATCGAATTTAAACCCCCATATTCTTCCGACCAGCACAGCTCGGGTCAGGAATTCCGACGTGGTCGGGAATCACAGGCTCCAGCTGAGTCCGAGCGCTCTCGCCCGGAGCACTTTACTTGGAGACCACCGTTTCACCCACAAAACATTATTTTAGATAGAAAGAAATGCTTGCATTTATTCAACACCTTATCACATTGTCCAAACTTCTTAAACACACAAGGAACGACATCTTGAAGTGCAGTGACTGTTGTTAGATGGACAAATGCAGCAGCCGTTGCCCCCCCCCCTGAAATGTCTCCTAGAATGAACTGCCCAGATGATCTATATTTGATGGTGTTGGTTGAGGGAGGAATATTGGACAGGATATCAGGAGAACTCCTGCTCTTCTTCAAATAATTCTCTAGGATCTTTAACAGTCACTTGAACCACAGGAACAGGCAAACAGGACCTGATTTTAACATCCCATCCTAAGCATGACACCTCCTCAGTGCTGTACTAGAATTTCAGCCTGGATTGGTGTCTTGTTGTGGGGCTCAAACCCTTTGAACCAGAGGTGAGAATGCTACCAACTGAGTCAGACTGACAGAATATCACTAAATCTAGGAGGTTGTGAACTGTGGACATTGGACCTTTGGTAATCTCTGATTCCAATAACATTCAGCCCGGCTGAGCCCTCTGCAAGGATCAGGTGGAGCATTAAATGGACTTTATACGAGACATGTCTGGCTCACAGCATTAGCCATGATTAAGAGTGTGACAATCATAGATCAGTGCTCAGTAATGGCTCAGGAAATACCTCATAGCATTATCTAAGTAGCACTCAAAGGACAGCATGTGTTATACAAACATAACACGCACCAGATGGGTGAATTTCCTTGTGGCTTTCCCCACTCCGCTGAAGTAACTTCGGCAGAAACCCCATTTACGCACAGAAATGGGATTTCCACTGAACTTGGGGTGCCAGAGCGGGAGAAGCCGCGAGGAAATTCACCCCCGGAAGTATTGAGATTCCAAAACTCTCTTCCCTAAAACCTTCTCAAAACAAAACCTCTTCCACCATTTGGTCAGTCACCTCTGCTGGTTCTTCTATTGCTCAGTGTCTGTTTCACCACATTGGGGACATTTACTCCTATAGAGAAAAATTGTTGAGCTACAAAAGTTAACCAGGTGCTATGGGATGGCTGTAATTCCCTCAAGGATGTCACTATCATGGCCTGCATGACACAGCAGTAATTGATCATGTCCCGATGGTTATTCTCTATTTATGTGTCGTTGTGAAAGAAAATATTAAATATTGCATATTTACTTTTTCAGACACGGGGATATGCAGAAGGATAATTCATGTAATTTATACCGACCATATCAGACAGTGCAGTGGACCCACCTATATAGTAAGTGCCTCTTATGTGTTCTGTATTCACCGTTGCAGACAAGGGGATTTCTCTTTTTCCTTTCACTGAGTAACAAATGTACGGCTTTCAATTTTTAATGTACTTACACGTGCCTTTTTATTCACTGTCGTGTTCCTCCTGTTTTCCCTTTAGACATATATATCTACCTCTCGATAACATTCTGGGTGAGAATGTGACCAGGCTGGGCTGTGATGCCCACTGTGGTGGAATAGCCTGCTGACACACAGCCCCTTGGGTGAGGCACCCTTGGAGCTGTATCAATGCATTCAGGAGAGGGGGGGGAGGAAAATTGGGGTGGAAAGTGGGGGGGAAACAGAGCTGTAGACAAAAACGATGCTTTGCGTTCGACAAAGAGTAGATCACAATGTTGGGACAGCCCATCTAGCATTTTGAATGAAAAGTCTTGAAACTTCTCAACCGTACATCAGCCAGTGGGACACTTACTGCCCAAATACCAGTTGTTTACGGTCCTCTCTTGGCCGCCCTGCTGCCTTACTGCTGCTGACGTTTCAGTGCCATTCTTACGGAATATGATTGACGAATGCCAGCTGTTCCTGACTGACCAAGATCTAACAAAACCCATTGTACATACGATAGAGGAGGTTAAAGATGCTTTTACACTAGTGGGTAGGGCCACTGGCAGATGCACAGTTCTCCTACTGTCGACTCCACTGCTAAGTATCTGCAGGGAACTGATGACATTGTAGATCCATGGAAATGTGGGTAATACGAAGGTACTGTCAGATTAAGACCTCCTGTTTCTGCAAGGCAAACAATGAGCTCGCCCCATGCACTTGCACTGCTCTGGTAGTCAGTTCTACTCCAAAAACAGCCCCTCCAATTCCACTGCTCTAGAGCCCAATGACAAAGTAAAAAGGTAGAGTGGTGCACAGAGGTGACAGAAGCAAAAGGGAAAAGGTGAAGTTAATCACTATTACTGGTAGGAGGTGGATTTCACGTGTTCTGTAACACTGAGCCGCTCCAGTCATAAAGGATTCAATTCCCAGTTTCCGGCTCATCTTTATCCTGTTAAAAAAAATTATTTTCTGTTCTCAGGATCGGATGGTATTACTTATTATGGGGAATATCGTGAACTGGTCACTGTGAGTATTAGACTGCTCTGCCTCTTCTGATGCACGAACATCTTGCACATTGTTACCATGGAAATCACGGAACCCACAATATAATCTTTTTGGGGTTGAAGATATTAAGACTTAGCTTAACATTTTAATGAGAGTGTGGGCATCGGATTGAATCAGAGTGTTTTTGGGATGAAGCTAATATTAATTTGCCTTCTACACTTAGTGACTGTTTCGATGGAATCTATATCAGCTTATGTAGGAATGACTCCAGTTTGACATTTAATCCAAAGAAATGCATTATAGTAATTCAGGCGATGCTGCTGGGGAAGATATGGTAAACATGAACCATTGGTGTTCAGTGGTAAAAGAAAAAAATAAATTGCATTTATATGGCGCCTTTCATGACCTCAGGACGTCCCAAATCGCCTTACAGCCAATTAAGTACTTTTGAAGTGTAGTCACTATTGCAATGTAGGAAACGCGGCAGCTAATTTGCGCACAGCAAGATCCCACAAAGCAATGAAATAAATGAATAAAATTGTGCAGGCGATGAATCGTGTTCACTGACATCTGCATCTGAAATGTGAGTGTGAGGGGGGGAGGTCAGGGGAGGGAGGAAGTGTTTAGCCATCATGGTGTGGGACAGGCTTGATGGACCAGCTGGCCTTTTCCTGCCCACCAATTTCATATGTTGGTAAATCGTGCGGTGCTCTCCCCATCGCACCAACATCTGTGCTGGGAGCACTAAATTGTAAAATTTAGCCCATGCTGTTTTCTAAATGTGCGTGTGACAGCCAGTGGCAGAATATCAATGCTGCATCAACCTTTAGTCTTATCTTATTGACCAGCTGTCCAATTTGCAGATGTTGGCTCTTTTTTGCAATGTTTGATTGCGGTGATTACCGCGATATTTTTAAGTTGGAAGAGTTTACATGCAAACGCTGTGATATTTCACTTAAATCTGGAATCTTTTTAATCTCTGATGGTAGGAGGGAGTCTTGCACCTGAGGTTTTCTAAATGTTGGGTTCATAATCTCAAACTGATCAAGGTCGGGGAGATGCAGAGGGGAAACAAGTCGCTTTCCTGCAGCTGCTTAGATAGCACGGATGGCGGAGCAGCTCACCATGTTTGCTTAAGGGCGATTCGTGAATTGGGGACAGGGTAACTGAACTAGGGGGTGGATATTACTTTCAGAAAGAAAAAAGAAAGACTTGCATTTATATAGCGCCTTTCACGATCTCAGGAGGTCCCAAACCGTTTTACCGCCAATGAAGTACTTTTTTCAAGTGTAGTCACTGTTGTAATGTTGGAAACGCAACAGCCGATTTGCGCACAGCAAGATCCCACAAACAGCAATGTGATAACGACCAGATAATTTGATTTAGTGATGTTGGTTGAGGGATAAATATTGACCAGGACACCAGGGAGAACTTCCTGTTCTTTTTCAAAATAGTGCCATGGGATCTTTTACATCCACCTGAGAGGGCAGACCGGGCCTCGGTTTAACGTCTCATCCAGAAAGTGGCACCTCCGACAGTGTAGCACTCCCTCAGACATTGGAGAGTCAGCCTAGATTTTGTGCTCAAGTCTCTGGAAGAGGACTTGAACCCACGACTTTCTGACTTAGAGGTGGGAGTGCTACCAACTAAGCCACGGCTAACACCTAAGATGGAAGCATGAAAATAAAGAATTTTTCCAGGATAGAAGTTAATTTTTTTGAGCATCAACTACCAGTTTACTCTGTGTGTTAATGTAGCCACTTCCTGAGAGGTGATGATGCATTTGCTCCTTGATCATAGTTCCACTTTTGTTCTATCATGCCCTTCTCCTGAGTCTCAGACCTGTGCCAGTGCTGCTTTGTGAACCTGTGCCAGTGCTGCTCTGTGAACCTGTGCCAGTGCTGCTCTGTATACCTGTGCCAGTGCTACTCTGTATACCTGTGCCTGTGCTGCTCTGTATACCTGTGTCAGTGCTGCTCTGTTGACCTGTGCCAGTGCTGCTCTGTGAACCTGTGCCATTGCTGCTCTGTATACCTGTGCCAGTGCTGCTCTGTATACCTGTGCCTGTGCTGCTCTGTATACCTGTGTCAGTGCTGCTCTGTTGACCTGTGCCAGTGCTGCTCTGTGTACCTGTGCCAGTGCTGCTCTGTTGACCTGTGCCAGTGCTGCTCTGTTGACCTGTGCCAATGCTGCTCTGTTGACCTGTGCCAATGCTGCTTTGTGAACCTGTGCCAGTGCTGCTCTGTATACCTATGCCAGTGCTGCTCTGTATACCTGTGCCAGTGCTGCTCTGTATACCTGTGCCAATGCTACTCTGTATACCTGTGCCAGTGCTGCTCTGTATACCTGTGCCAGTGCTGCTCTGTATACCTGTGCCAGTGCTGCTCTGTTGACCTGTGCCATTGCTCTGTATACCTGTGCCAGTGCTGCTCTGTTGATTTATGCCAATGCTGCTCTGTTGACCTGTGCCAGTGCTACTCTGTTGACCTGTGCCAGTGCTGCTCTGTAGACCTGTACCAGTGCTGCTCTGTAGCCAGCCCCTGGAAGGCACAATGGAGGTTGACTTGTGGCCTCCGGACGGTATTCCTGCCTTCATGACTGGGAATCGGGAATGTGACTGTGTGAGGAAATCGTGTGAACTCTGTGGCTCTGGCTGTTGAATGTGTTGTGTCGCGGTGCCTGGTTTCATCACCGGCCTCGAGCTGAAACTGGTATGAGTTGTGCTGCGTTTTTTTTTCAGAGCTGCGTACGGACTGATTCTGAGACCCAAAGATTTTGCGTCCTACTTGCTGGCGATAGGAATCTGCAACTTGCTGCTGTATTTTGCTTTTTACATCATCATGAAGGTAGGACTATGGCAGATTGGATACCAGTTGGCTTATTGTTTGGTTCACCTTAAGCAGCGCTGGGGGATGGTCCGTCGTCTCATTATGTGTCCAGTGCCTGTACTGAATGCCTCTCGGTTAGATTGTCACAGTCTTCACTATATAAGAATTTAAATCTTAAACTCTGGTGGGGGAGTCCAGAACAAGGGGGCATAACCTTAAAATTAGAGCTAGGCCGTTCAGGGGTGAAGTCAGGAAGCATTTTTTCACAGAAAGGGTAGTGGAAATCTGGAACTCTCTCCCCTAAAAAGCTGTTGAGGCTGGGGGATCAATTGAAAATGCTAAAACTGAGATTGATAGATTTTTGTTAGGCAAGGGTATTAAGGGTTACGGAACCAAGGCGGGTAAATGGGGCTGAGATACAGATCAGCCATGATCTAATTGAATGGCAGAACAGGCTCGAGGGGCTGAATGGCCTGCTCCTGTTCCTATATAAGCAGCTCCACTTTTCAAATCAATTAGGTTAAAACAATTATACCCATGACTTGTTTTTATCCGTTTGTTTCCTTTAATATTTTGCTGATTTCTATTCTGAGTTCGTTTCTGTTGCAGGTTGACGCAGTGGGGGTAATTTTAACCTAACCCGTCTGGCGAGAAACTGAAGGAATCAGATCAGCCGCTAGTTTTACATCCTGCTCAGCGAAGTCAATGGGAAGTAAAATCATGCAGCCGATCCAATCCCGTCAGTTTGCCGCCGGGCGAGCGAGGTTAAAGTTACCCCCAGCCTGCTCGCTCTTGGAGCACTGCGCGCTATAGGTAGGCCGAAACTTTAGGCCTGCAACCCATGTGCCAAGTTTCTAATTTACCCCTGCTTCATCAAAGGGAGGCGTCAAGCAGAGGCCAGATGCCTCTCTCCGCAGAGAGCTGGGAAAATTCAGCGTGTGAAACACCCTGGGCTGCTCTTGTACACCATTCGGAGATCAAGAGTAGGATTGGCAGAGGCCTAGGGGCCTCATGGAATGGTGCATGGTCCAGTAAGATCTAAGGATGGGGGAGGAAGTATGTCCAAAATAGGGGTAATTTTCTACCTCAGCATGGACTTCAATGGAATGGAAAATTGGTGGCGTAACGGGTGTTCGATCCACCAGACAAAGTTGAAAATTACCCCCGTGTTTTACATATTAATCAAGTGTCTGTAAAATGTGTTTGGTGGAGGCTGTGGCACATCAGAAAACACCATTGTCAGTGTTTTTTTTAAATGGAATTGCGTTGGAATAAATTTCTTCGACGGTTCTATTTCTGAGCTATTGAACATTTTATACCCGTCTGCTGTTTTCTCTGTGTCCCTAGTTACGGAGCGGTGAGAGGATCAGACCCATCCCCCTGATCTGTATTATCTGCACAGCTGTAGTGTGGGGCTTTGCTCTCTCTTTCTTCTTTCAGGGTCTCAGCACGTGGCAGGTAAGCACATCCTCCATTGACCCAGTTGGTAGCGATTCAATGTGTGATTTTTCTTCAGTGCGCTGGAATCCTTCTTTCTTACATACATTGTCAAAACCTGCTTCTGACAGAAAGTCATCGACCTAAAAACATTAACACTACCTCCTCTCTCTTGAGTGTTTCCAGCATTTTCTGGTTTTATAGCTCATTATTTAGTGAGTCACCTAACTGAACATAGTATGGCCCATTATTTAGCAGCTCATCTGTCCGAACAATAGAACAAAATGGCCCATTATTTAGCAGGTCATCTATCTGCACGATGTGGCACATTATTTAGCAGCTCATCTGTCTGAACAATAGCACAATATGGCTCATTATTTAGCAGCTCATCTATCTGAACAATAGCACAATATGGCTCATTATTTAGCAGCTCATCTTTCTGAACAATAGCACAATATGGTTCATTATTTAGCAGATCATCTATCCGAACAAATGGCCTATCATTTAGCAACTCTAACTATCTACTTTCGCAAATCATTTAACATTCTGAATAAATATCTGCTTACCATTACCATTTCACAGAAAACTCCAGCCGAGTCCAGAGAGCACAACAGAGAATGCATCCTGCTCGACTTCTTTGACGATCATGACATTTGGCATTTTTTGTCCTCCATCGCGCTATTTGGCTCTTTCCTGGTGAGTAAATTGCACAACTGCCCAAACAGAGAAATTCCCAAACGCAGCCAAAAATGGACCCCAGCCCCGGGGCTGCGCAGCATTCGAAGCTTACTTAGTTCAACGAGCCCCACAGCCGTTTCTTTCCTTTTCTTTTTAAAACATTTTATTTTTTCCCTCTTTGCTGTATGCCCCAGGATGTCTCGGAGTGTTTCGCAACCAGTGCATTACTTTTGCAGTCACTGTTATACGACATTGACGGGCAGGAAAAGACCAGCTGGTCCACTAAGCCTGCCCCACACACCGTGATGGCCAGAGGTTCATGACTCAGCACTCCCGGTTGAGGCATGGTATGGGTTGGTTTCACAGTAAAGTCCTTCTGATCTTCCTCAACCCAGAACGGCGCTCTCTACTGGTCTGGTGTGATATTTTCCATTTCCCACACCATCCTGTCGCCTGTCTGAGTGAGATCGCCAATTAGTGCTGCAGTCAGGGGCGGTATCCGACTGAGACGGCCCAGCTCTGACCGTTTGTAACATTGCTAAATATTTCCTCTTTTCTGTGAAGTGTTTGGAATTGTACAATAAATTGACTGCTCCTCCGTTCCCAGTGGGGAACTGTGCTCAAAGAGAGTGCAGATCAGAGGCAGGGATACAGTAAAAAGAAAAAGAAGATTTGCATTTATATAACACCTTTCACAACCTCAGGACGTCCTAAAGCTCTTTACAGCCAATGAAGTATTTTTGAAGTATAGTCACTGTTGTAATGTAGGAAACACAGCAGCCAATTTTGTGCACAGCAAGGTCCCACAAACAGCATTGAGATAATGACTAGATCATCTGTTTCAGTGATGTTGGTTGAGGGATAAATTTTGGCCAGGACGAACTACCCTGCTCTTCTTCCAAATAGTTTCATTGGACCTTTCATATCCATTTGAGAGGACAGGCAGAACCTTGGTTTAACATCTCATCCAAAAGACTCCCTCAGTACTACACTGTAGTATCAGCCTAGATTTGGTGTTCAAGTCTCTGGAGTGGGACTTGACCTCATAACCTTCTAACTCAGAGGCAAGAGTGCTACCACTGAGCCACACTAGCACAGTTTCTGCAGCACTTGCTTTCCTGAAGCATGACCCCTGTGGGAGCGTGGGCGCAGTGAATTTAGCCCTGTACTTAGAATGTTTTGCCTTTAATTCCCCTTTTAATTAGTGCCTCTCACTTCCTTCTTCAGATCTTGCTGACCCTGGATGAAGATCTGGATCATGTGCAAAGAGACAAAATCTATGTCTTCTAATCCCTGTCGCAACAAATGTTCAGAAACACCGGCTGCACAGCAGACTTTCATTACCCGAGGCCTGTTCCTCTGGAGCGACAAGAGAAACTGGACTCGCAGTGCAAGAGAGCTTCAGATGCGATGGGGACCTCATGAGCCAGTTGCATTGCACTCGCCCTTAGGCTGCCAGCTCTTGCATTTAAAGCAACCTTTTTGTTGGAGGCCTTTGTGCCACTGCATCGGCCTTCAGCTTAAGACATTGTGCTGCTGAGATGACGAGAGACTGTTGGCTTCTCCTGCATTGATCAGTCCCTTACCCTACAAGACACGCCATTGTCGCTATCTCCTTGCCAACCTTACTTTTAAGAGGCGGCTCTTGTGTTTGAAGAAATCCATTTTAGCGCAAGTTTTGGAATAAAATCAGGTCTTATCGGCAGAAATGGAAACGGATATTCTTCAGTGGCAGAACTTTTGTCTGCACTTGTTTCATTTTGCCAGTTCTAACCGAAACTGTATTAACAGGGGGAAGAGTACGGGACTGAAAAAAGAAGACATCCCTGGCTTTAAAAGAAAAATTGTTTTCTGTGCTTTGTCACTCCATTGGTAACGGATGTTCCTGTGTTTGTGGGCGTCGGTGGTCCTGATGGTGGATTGGAACTACACCCTGCTCGCTGTGTTGGGTGCATCCGTCGTGTGGAAGATTGGCGGCCCCGTTCATCTTAGCTCAGTCACACTGAACTCGTGCTCACCCATCTGTGGGGCAGCATTGGCTTTAGAAGCTGTGGAGGAATTTGTGACCAGTATGTTGGTCTGGCAGTTTAGCTTAGGTATAGATGTGGGTTGGGGTGGGGAGAGAGGGGTGGGTAATTAGGGTCAGAAAAAGTAAATTCTCAAAAATAACTCTGCAAATTCATGAGCTCAGGCAGAGGTGATGAACGTTGTCTCTCTGTCGATTGTCACAAGTAAAATGGAATGTCTCAATCCAGCTCCTAGCACAAAAACTGATACCAGTTCCCGAATCTTGCCAAAAGGAATAATGAAACTATGATCTGTAATAAATGAAAACTTTTGCTGGTGGTGTTCTGCTGTGAAGGTTAAGTTTTGAAGTTGGGGTACACTGTAATGGGAACCCCGTGTTCATCTAGCATACACTGAGGGCATCCTTACATTATATCTAATGTGCGTGTGATCTGAGAATATTTGGTGCTTTCGCTGGGTGTAACATGAAAATATTCACTCACCCATCTTAATGTTATATTGTACTCTGGTTGGGAAATTTCCCCCAGAGGGTCAGTTCTCAGGCCAGTATGTTCTGCACTGTAAAATCCATCATGATTCGTACTGGGGCACAGCTTGCATTGTAGCAAGCACACTGTGGGTAAAGGTGTGGATCCATGATTTCTCATTGTGCACTCTTTAATGTCCTCAGATTAATTGCCACTGAGAGATTGAGTTACCCAAACCTGCCCAGGAGAAGCTGGTGCCCTCATCGATCAGTATGATTACATGCAGTGGATATGTTATGTGCATTCCACATGTTATAACTACAACACTTATCATCTGTGCGTCCATTTCTAAAGGCTTCTTTCTGTAGCTGCTAGATGCCCATAAAGCTCTGTAATGGCAGATATAGCTTCATAATGTGATGTGTATGGGTACATTTATAACTCACGGGGTCCATTTCTGTCAAGACAGCTTTCAAAGTGACTTAAATAGGGTACACACCGAGTTTTATCAGCTTAGTGATGATACCCACTTCAAATAGAGGCAACGGTGGTGATGACAATGCCGCTTTTAACGAGCTCACCCACTGGGAAATGTGACTGAGGGCTCCAGTACTGTTTTGATGTACATTTCCTTTTATTATTGCAATCGTTCTTCGGTTCTAAGCAGGGCTCGAGGTTTGGCACGAAATCCCACAAATTTCTACACTTACCAAGTGTCGTATAGTTTATTGCCCGAGGATGCAAGTTTGCATAAAATGCCCCCGAGACAGTGCAAACGCCAGGTTCTGTTTTCGGATCACTTGCTGCAACAAAATTGCTTGCTCTATTTATAGCACATTGTCATACATTACATTCATAATATAAGGAATATGTAGGTACAGAATGTCAGTGAATGAGCCCTACAAAGTTACTGTGTTGTTTATCAGAACAGGAAGAATAAAGTTAAACCCGTCGTCAATCAGATAGCCAGACTCTGCCTTTTTAAAAAAATGAATAGTAAATGCTGCTATAAATGGAATACTGCTGCATTAAATGCCTCGTCCTGCTGCGATTATAGATTGTAAAGTGCCTAAATGCTCGGCAATGAAAATTCTACCCTAGGTTGGCTCGAGGAATTAGACAGCAAAAATTTTTGGTAAGTTTATTTTTTTTTTAAAAGCTTCCTATTTGAGTTCAGTAAAATTTAAACACTTCCGTGCATTCTGGTATTTTATATTCCGTGGTATTTGCAGATACACATATTGAGGCTCTTGGAGAGTTCTACATTTCATTACGGAGAGTTGACAGAGCAAGCGTCTTTCCTTGATGGTTGGGGGAGGCTAGAGTTGGTGCGGAGGAGGGTGGGCCTATGGCTTACTGAGTATGGGTTAGATTTTGTCCGTATCTCTTGGGGTGCTGATGTGGGCATTGGGGGCTGGGGTGACTCCAGTCACCTGATAGTGCCAGCATTCCTTTGGCTGAGGAGAAGGGAAGCTGTGGGAAGTATTATTTTTGATGTTTACCATTGAAACAAGCTCAGGGCTGCGAGTATATTAGCACTATACAGTTGTAGGTGGGAAAACAGTTATTAATCTAGAGTTTGCTTTTAAACGGTTGAAATATGATTTACAAGGTGCAGTTGAGAAAAATCAAAGTACATGTTTCCAAGATGAGAGCAGTCATATTGCCCAGATTGAATGGCACCAACAGTTGGCCAGTTACTAAGCAATATTGGTGATGGTGAAAAGAATGTAAGCTTGTTCTTCCTTTAGTCTCTATGTATCAGAACAGCTTGTTGCTGTCCCGATCCCCTGCAGCAACCAATGATTGAATTTGTCCAAAGCGATAGTCTCGGTTTCTGCTATGGTAATGAAAGATTTTCCCTTCGGAGTTTACCATTAGGGCTGTGGTAGCGATCTCCATTTACGGTTGAAACAGCCAGATCCATCCGAAGACATATACTGTGCCAGTGAGGCAGTCTCCTGCTCATCCTAACCTATGGGGCTGACATTATCCACTTGCAAAAATGTACTGCTATGTCAGCATTGGAAATGTTCTCTTTAGAAGATTGAAAGGGATTGGAACACACGTATACAGTGCTGGAGACCTCCTAACACGCCCAGCACACTGACCTTTGTCAGACTCCACTCTATAATGCTTCACTGGTCGGTGAAGATCATCCCTTATCACCTTCGTGAGCTTTATCAGCGGCCAAATACTGTCGTCCATCAGTAAAGCTCGAACACAAACTACACGAGAGGTATTGTGGATATTTCCCAGCTTTAGACTACTTCTGACTTCAGAACCAATGGTAATTGTTGTACTGTCCCGCACCCTTTGAATTCCAATTTTGGAGACTACTGTTTACAGATTTAGATTCCATGGTGCAGCCAAATCTAATTCAAAAATAGAAGTCCTTTTTGACAAGGGGGGTGGGCATTCTCGAAATTAATAGGAAATAATGTCGCATCAAATGCTCACGGTTACGCCAGGTCAAGGACGTGTTCTGTTATGGAGACATCAGTTCAATTTAAGAACCAAAGATGCACAACCAATCTGAAGCAGCAATAATAGGTCAGCCTATTGGACTAAATCTGTATTATAGCCCTTTAGCTTTCTTGATGTGCTTATCGTGCTCCGTAGGATTCAGTTGTCTAACCAGACGATGGTAGTTTAGGGAACCCTAGGGTGAATTTGTGGATTATTACCAATGTTATCTGTTGTAACAGAGTGTCTGGCTAGTCGGGGAGGGCGGGGGGGAGGGGGAAGAGAACTGCATTAATGGAGTGATGTGAGGGAAGATACGAATTTGTGCCGACCTATAATATATTTGATTTCTGGGTGCTTTCCAAGTGGATTGCTCAATATTGAGACATTTGAAATCTTTTCTTAATGAGGCATTTTTTTAAAGATGTAGCTGCGCTCTGAATCAGAACCGTCAAACAATGTAGGTCGAACTCAGCCAAGGAGCCGTCCACATTGGTTTTAGGCTTCGATTTGTGTTAACTGTGCCAGTGATCTGGTGTGTGCACATCACCCAAAGACCCAGGACTGTCTTTACTCTTTGTCCTCAACATTCTCTTTGGGCTTTTTTTAAAAAAAAAACAAACGAAGCCTTGTGGAGCCAAAGGGTTGGAGGTTTCACTTTATGTTTACAAAACGCAAAGAATGATCTTGCCTTTGTTTGTGTAGCAGCTGTTCACAGTTTGGGGCCTTTATTAAAAATTGTCTGTTACGTTTACTGTTATTTAATTTTACTTCTTACTGTACAGCTTTGTTTCTGTAAAACATATATTGTTGTAACAAAAAACCGTTCAGATACAATAAAATCCAAAACCGACTTTGTGTCAATGAGACTATCTTTTTAGCTTTCCAACTTTTCACCCCTTGTCTGGAAACACTAACTGTTGCTGTTAAAGATCCATGAGCAGTGGCCACTTTCTGGTATCTCTCCCAAGTAGCTATTCTTCATGTGTGAAACTAGACAGTAAATATTGGCAGGCTATTTGATGTTGAAAGGAAATCACATCAGATCCCAAACCCAGCCTCGCCTGATATCTACAGATTCAAACCTTCCTGATTACTGGATAGTGATAAGCAGCAGTAACCCCAGATTGATTTTTTTTTTCCCCTTCCTCCTTAACTTAGGCTCCCTGATGCTGGGGAGGAGAGCAGTGTGAGAATGGCTCAGGCCACGATTGGGAACTTGGCACTTGGGGAATTATGCGTACAAGACTCCATGCTGTGGCACATTAGGTACATCAGTGGGAGCTACGCTGACGTGTGCTCGGTAATTATCTTTTTTGCTTTTAAAAGGGAAGTGATAAATATTTAAGAATGAAACATTTTAAATGGCATTGGGAAATAGGACTAAGTTCTTTCAGAGAGCTGACACAGGCATGATGCACCTGTAAAATTCTATGGGGTAGATTTTCTGCAACGGTCCCCAAAATCTCCATAACTTCGGCAGAAATTCCCTTTCGGCAGGAGATGGGGAGAACCCCTATAGAAAGGATTGCCGTATGATTATGTGCAAATTGCACACAGACAGAAATGCCCATTGCAGATTAAATACCTTGCAATGGCATTAATACAAATTGAGACTTTCAGGAATGTCAAAAGTCATGTTTAGTGCACATCCATTGCACAAAGTGTCCATCACATGAAATTTCCCAGGAAACAATCAAAAAAAATTTGCTTCACTGTCTCTCAGCACATCTCTTAGACACTTCTTTGCAAATTTTTTCAGCAGCCAAGTTCTTACCACTCCCTCCGGCTCATCATTAGCAACTCCATAGGAGAGCAGATGCTATAAATACTATTTATATCATAAATAAAAACGATTCATTCTCCATAGGGTAAGTGCATCACCCAATGTGGTACCAAGCAACACAGATCAGAGTTTCTAGCTTCCATTCCCAGGGTTTAATGTCGAGATAGCTGATCTCAGGTGGGTTAGCAGTAGAGGCAATATAATTGACCTCAGATTCTCTCATTAGAAAGGAGAAAAATCAGCAAAGGTCCCTATTCCTAAGTCACTATGCAGTGACCATCTCATTTTGTACTCGTGCAAACTGACGACAGGAATAATTCCACCTCCACAATATGTTTTTAAGCACTCCCAAGAGGCTTTTACAATTTTTATTTTTATGCAGGCTGCTTCTTTTGATATTATGGGGTAGATTTTCATCTTCACCAGTTGGGTGGTGATCTAGTGGAGCAGATCGCATGCCTTTTACAAACCCCCCACCCTTCTGATTTTAGATAAGGTCTATAAAGGACTGGCCATCCATCCCAGTAGGTTATCGACCAGGGGGTGATGACAAAAATCCAACCTTATGGGTTAATGTGACTGACATCGGACTACACAGGCCTCTAAACTGTGCAGTGAGATTTTTTCAGGGTGCTTAGTTATTGTAAATAGCAAAGTAGGGAAAAATTCACCATTCCTCATGTAAAGCCTTACACTCATTCGCCAGCATCTAGACTATAGTTTCAATGAAACAAACCTGATAATTAATAGTTACTATAAAGAGATATGAAGTAATGGTGATTGAAGAGAGAGGATATCATGATCTCGTCACCGCAAATTAAGATGATGATTTATATCAATCTCTACCCTGGCTGAGATAATCTAACAGCATAGTCCAGGGATTGAATCTTAGACTGTCTGCTTTAGTATGAAGAAAGAAAGAATGTGCCTTTATATAGCGCCTTTCATGACCGCAGGACGTCCCAAAGCGCTTTACAGCCAATGAAGTGCTTTTGAAGTGTAGTCACTGTTGTAATGCATTACACCAGGGAATTGCCTCTTTCCTCAAGCCAGGTCTAAAGCACAACAGTAAGGGAATTTTAAGAGCCTTGTATATATTACACATCCTTTCTAATTTGTTTAAAGTAGCCTTGCACCGGTGAAGAAATTCAATAGTAAAACTGTTTTTATGTGAGGATTTATAGGTAGTTATTCAAAGCTCTGAGCTACTGTAGGGATTTTGTGTAACCACATTCCCTCAATCTAAGGATTTCACTTTTTAAAAAATTTGTTCATGGGATTTGGGCGTCGCTGGCAAGGCCAGCATTTACTGCCCGTCCCTAATTGCCCTTGAGAAGGTGGTGGTGAGCCGCTTTCTTGAACCGCTGCAGTCCATGTGGTGAAGGTTCTTCCACAGTGCTGTTAGGAAGGGAGTTCCAGGATTTTGACCCAGCGACGACGAAGGAACGGCGATATATTTCCAAGTGGGGATGGTGTGTGACTTGAAGGGGAACATGCAGGTTAGTTCGTTAGCTTGCTGTTTAATTTATCCCAACTCTACTACAACAAAAAAGGCAGGAGGAGCCCTGGGCTAATTATTTTAGCCAAGGAGTTAACATTGTCAGCAATAGTTCCAACACAAAGTTTGTCATTTCACATCTTTTTTGGTTAACTCGTGCATTAGGTCACCAACAACAGTAATCAGCAGCTTGATGTCATCACTCCGTGACATGCGGTGGTCGCCGTTCCTTCGAAGGATGACGTCCACATCGTCACTTTCAAGTTGTTCCGCCACCTTGATGGAGTTCTGCCAGGGGACAATGTCATCCTTCATGCCGTGGATGAGTCGGACCGGGCACGAGATCGGGATGCTGCTTTGTAGCACACAGTGCTCTTCTGACTCCTTTATAAAGTCATACTTCACGGGGTAGAAGCCACTGGCGCTGTACTTGGACGGCATCTTGTACTGTCCCGTCTTCTCGGCTTCATTTCTCAACTGAAAATGAAAGAAGAAGAAAAACAACAGAAACTGGGCACGTGCATGAAGTGAGGAGCATTTATAATAAAACTCAAATTACAAGGGCGTGGTGACACATTCCATCTGGCTTCACGGTGCACAGTCCTGATCTCCATATTACAGTAGGGATGTAGAGGTATTGGAGAAGGTGCAAAAAAGATTCACAAGGACGATACCAGAACTGAGAGGATATCCTTATCAGGAAAAGGATGAACAGGGTGGGGCTCTTTTCTCTGGAAGAGAGAAGGCTGAGGGGTGACCTAATAGAGGTCGTTAGGGTAGACGTAGAGAAAATGTTTCCACTTGTGGTGGAGTCCAAAACTAGAGGTTATAAATATAAAATAGTCACTAATAAATCCAATAGGGAACTCAGGAGAAACTTCTTTACCCAGAGAGTGGTTAGAATGTGGAACACGCTACCACAAGGAGTAGTTGAGGCAAATAGCATAGATACATTTAAGGGGAAGTTAGATAATCACATTGGGGAGAAAGGAATAGAAGGGTATCCTGATAGGGTTAGATGAAGTAGGGAGGGAAGAGGCTCGTGTGGAGCATAAACCAGTTGGGCCGAATTGCCTGTTTCTGTGCTATAGTTTCGATGTAACTTTACGTGTGACAGCGCTGTGCGAAGGTGCGAATACTTAAATGCTACCTAAAGGGGAAGCAAAGCCTAGGGAGGGGCAAGTAACTTTAATTTGAAATATCTAGCCGATAGCATACTTTGATCAGTTAAGGTCCTGGCATCCATTGCTCTCAATACAGCAACTTTGGGGCAGCCTTGCAAACAGGACAGGAGACATTTGACATTTTCAGATAAACATGTTTATGCATTTGTTTTTTTTTAAATATAAAATGGGGCAGTACAGTACTTGGAATAAAAAGCACAACCATCTGGGGAATTGGAAGGAAATGTAATGTGGGATGGTCTTAACTCCCTGAAGATGGGACCACATTTTTTGTAACTAAAAGCAAAATTATAGTTACAATAAAAGTAGATAATGATGGGAAATATTAAAAGCTGCAAATGAAATTCAGCACCAGTACGTCATATTACATATACACCCTGTTATACCGAGACCAAAGCAGGAATGTCTCTGTACAGTTCAGTCCTGATAAATAAGCAGGTTGCCATAAGATGTTATACTTTGAACATTTATAATGTGAATAGTATACTGAAATTGCATGTTTACAGAAGGTGTCAAGGGAGTGAATGAGAAC
The DNA here is from genome assembly GCF_035084215.1 of Heptranchias perlo. Taxonomy (NCBI): domain Eukaryota; kingdom Metazoa; phylum Chordata; class Chondrichthyes; order Hexanchiformes; family Hexanchidae; genus Heptranchias; species Heptranchias perlo. The sequence continues at coordinate 8,722,318 of NC_090357.1, forward strand.
AGTACACTGACAACCTATACTTACAGCAAGTATGTAATTATCCAAAATAAAAACAGAAATTGCTGCAAATGCAGCGCCTTTAAAAGAGAAAATAAGACATGTTTTGGGCATGTACCCTTAATCAGAAATTCTAAACGTTCACCTGTCTTGTCTCTTTACTGATGCTGTGTATTTTCAGCATTTTTTGCCTTCATTTAAGATATGCAGTATTTGCATTTTTTCCCCCTTTTTTTAATTCGTGTTAAGTATTTAAATGTTTTTCGATTCTCTTACCTCGAGGGGGAGCTGTTTGAAAGCAGTTACAAAGTAATCAGCAGCTGTTGCTATGCCAACCACTCCAGCCACTTTCTCCGGCCTAGCAAGGGAAGCCAATAACATGAGCCATCCTCCCATACTGGAGCCAACAACTATCTGAAATATTGAGAGTAGAGGATGAAGGAAATAAGTGATTGAGGACAATGGTCAAGTGAAACGAACACTGAAAAAAAACATTGTACCCCCTACCCTGAGATGTTAAAGAATCAGTGGAAAAAAAGTAGTAATGGACGTTTTTTCCCCCCAAATACAATCTTTACATTTTGTATTAAATGTCAATGGGGGGGGGGGGGGGGGGGGGGGGAAGTGGAAATGAGATGTAAAAGATCAAACAATGCCACTAGCGTAGCACAGGCAACTCGGTACATGTATTTGTGTGACGCAGTGGGGTTGCCAACTCTGGTTGGATGTATTCCTGGAGGTATCATCACATGACCCTTCCACCTACAACCACCCCGTTCCCACCATTGGCCGCTCGACACACCATCCTCAGGGCACATCATCGTCCCACACCAATTGGAAAGTGAACAGACTTTTTGTTAGCCGATTGGATGATTCATGAATGTCAGTCAAACAGCCTTTTTTTCCCCATCTCCCAATATTTTCATGTAAGGAGTCTTACAACACCAGGTTATAGTCCATAAGCTGTTGGACTATAACCTGGTGTTGTAAGACTCCTTACATTTGTCCACCCCAGTCCATCACCGGCATCTCCACATCATCAATATTTTCATAACTAATAACTGAAAGTGGATAAAGAATTTTTTTTTTAAATCCATTATTTAAATGCGCCAACAATGTTTCTCCAGAGTTGCTGGAAGCAGTGTCCAGGAGATGAATCTTTAATTCCTGGAGACTCCAAGACAATGGAGAAGTGCCGCAGCCGTCCCCACACCCGCTCCGGCGTCCCCACACCCGCTCCGGCGTCCCCACACCCGCTCCGGCGTCCCCACACCCGCTCCGGCGTCCCCACACCCGCTCCGGCGTCCCCACACCCGCTCCGGCGTCCCCACACCCGCTCCGGCGTCCCCACACCCGCTCCGGCGTCCCCACACCCGCTCCGGCGTCCCCACACCCGCTCCGGCGTCCCCACACCCGCTCCGGCGTCCCCACACCCGCTCCGGCGTGCCACCGCCATCCCCACACCCGCTCCGGCGTTCTGCAGCTAACTCTGTACAATACTAGTATACTGGAGCAAGCTCTGTATCATTAATGTTCATAAAGTTGTGAATTATTCTATTATACTTCGGGGAAGCTTCAGAAAAAAAAAAAATCTCACTTTCAGCTTTACCCAAGTATTAGCCAGTTCTCTGCAAAAAAATTACCTGCGTTAACTGTGTGAGCCTGTAACCTGGATGTGCATTGAGATGACTGTATCTCATTGACGTGAGATCATCTAACAGTGCTGGACGCCAAGTGTGATAAACCTTCTGACCTCAGAACTGGGCTAAGTGTTAATTGAAACTAACATTTTATTCCAGCAATTCCCTGCCCTCCCAGGGAGTCATCCTTTCACATTTTCATCTCAGGGGCTGCCTACTGACACAGCTGTGCACTCTTGTGATAACATTTTATTTTCAGGTTGAGGTGGGCTGGATGTGGCTCCACCAGAACTCCCGTGACATCCTGTGTCGTTCTGGAGCGCAGTAGCACCGAGATAACCAGCCTACACATGGGAAGGCCATTTTTAGATCACAAATGTGCCTGTACCGATATTATCAGAGTTTGTAATCTACAAATGGCCTTCCCATGTGTCAGGCTGATTATCACAGTGTTCACACTTTTTAACAGTTTGCCCGTATTGGATAAAAATGTTCTGGTCTTCCAATTCTCCAACCCACCCACCCGCCCATTCTCCTGAAAGCCTTGTTGAGTACAGTTCCACGGGTGTTGGCTGCCCTCCGGTACATCACCCAAGTGGCCATTCTACCTGCGAGAGCCCAAATAGTAAGTGTTGTCTGGCTATTCGACAGTGGAGGGCGTCACAGCCGAGCCTGATCCAGTCCCCGCCTGACATCTGCACAAGTGCACTCTCCGGGAGAGAACACTGAATAGTGATCAGGAGTAGGAACCAGTGATGATTTCTCCCCACTCTAGCCCAAGGGTACTGAGGTCAATTGTAGCAGCCCAGTGCTGCCCCAGCTGATATTAGTTAACTAAGCTAGCTAAAGGGATATGGGAAAAAGCGGGAACAGGGTACTGAGTTAGACGATCAGCCATGATCATTTTGAATGGCGGAGCAGGCCCGAAGGGCCGAATGGCCTACTCTTGCTCCTATTTTCTATGTTTCTATGTAACTCAGCACCAATTAGGAACAACCTGGGATCTTCTGCTCTGAATATACCACACTGGGCAAAAGTTTCTGCCACAAAAACCATTGGAGATCGCCAGCAAATAAGTTTGAAATGTTTTATTTTCGCCCAAAACAAACTGCCAAATCCTCAGGTAAGCATCACAAGCACATTATTCATAGCCTTTCCCCAGAGTATTCTTTCAAAAAGCAACGACAGCTGTTTCAAGAGGGATATTAAATTGGCTGGTTCAATGTTATTTTTGTCGCTGGCCTGTCCCATTTGAGTAGCACAACGACATTTCAACATAGCGGTTGCATATTTCTTGCACATGAGAATTTTTCACTGTGCAAATTAAAGAACAACATTGCAGTGAAACCTTAGAGCCTCTTGTTCAGAAACACAGCTCCCAAGTTCTGGCTATCAATTCACAGGGGCTGCAATATCCCTTTAAGAGTTACAGATAGCGTGCCTGCCCTGTAAATATTAGAATCATAGAAAGGTTACAGCTCAGAAGGAAGCCATTCGGCCCATCGAGTCCATGTTGGCTCTATGCAAGAGCAATTCAGCTAGTCCCACTCCCCTGCCCTACCCCCGTAGCCCTGCAAATTTTTTCCTTTCAAGTACTTATCCAGTTCCCTTTTGAAGGCCATGATTGAATCTGTCTCCACCAGCCCCTCAGGCAGTGCATTCCAGATCCTAACCATTCGCTGCGTAAAAAAGTTTTTCCTCATGTCACCTTTTGGTTCTTTTGCCAATCACCTTAAATCTACGTCCTCTGGTTCTTGACCCTTCCGCCAAGGGGAACAGTTTCTCTCTGTCTAGGCCGTTCATGATTTTAAATACCTCTAACAAATCTCCTCTGTTCCAAGGAGAACAACCCCAGCTTCTCCAGTCTATCCACATAACTAAATACACAGGTAAAGAGATTTTCCCTCTAATTTTATTCATATAATTTCTCAAATTGCATTCCAGCCCATTCAGGATTATATTTCTACCAAAAGGGCGGCCTGCTATTAACATGCTTAAACCCATCCCATCTCGACTGGGCTGTCAGTGAGGGGTCAAGGGGCAGGGGGGGTGGGGGAGGTGAAGCTTCCTGATAGCATGTCTCTGTCAGAGACCAGGGAACGCAACCTGCCACCCTCCTGGCTCCAGAATGTTGGATTGCAGGGAGGAGAGGGAATGCTTAAAATCTCTATCCAAGGAAAATCTCTCTGTCTCCATATTTCATTGTGGATGTCTAAAAGAGGGTAGAAAACAGAGAGGGGTTTAAAAAAATGTAATCAGTGTACACTAAAAAACATTTATGTTTTGAATGCTTAAAAAAATTTTGTTTTCTGATATCTCAGGAGTCTCTGACTCTGAGCAGCACAAACCAGGAAATTCAGGTGTGACCTTCAGATCGTGGCAGGGGTGCTATTAATCGGCCACAGTGCCCCAAGTTAGGAAATGAGCCAGAGTTCACGCTCCCAATTGCATCGACTGAACTCTGCCGTACAGTGTAGCTGATTGGGCATCGAGTGAGGGCAGGACCAGGCTTGGCTGTGATGGCCCAGTGGTTGAATAGCCAGCCAAGGTTCACACATGAATGACGACTATCATTTTCATATGGATCAGACGGTGTAACTGAACTGGTGCAGAGTGAACTAAAATAGAAAGCAAGAATACTTTTTTAAACAATCTTTCAGGTGACACCCACGCTACGACAACTATTGGAAGCTTATGCATGAGAACTCTCTGATTTTTCCTCATGACAATGAGGCATTTTGTCTCTAGCCAAGGTTAACTGTGGGCATCATTCTGGGTCCTATGAAGTGGCACAGTGCATTGGTAATCCAATATTCTGCACTCCCATGCCACCCTAAGCAGGAGTCCTCAATTTGACAATCAATCAAGCACATATCCAGATCAAAGCATCAACAACCAAGGGATTGGGAGCTTGCATGATGGGCTATGTGGTACTGAGTCACAGGGATCAGCAAAATCCAAGGTTCAATCCTTAAACTGTGTTGAGTTAACAGAAATCAGCTGAGGTGTCAGTAGGGATGCTACATTTGGCCTCAGTGTCCCTGCCGGAACATGTGTGTAACCGGTATCAGGCCCAGCTGTCAAACAACTTGCATTTATATAGCGCCTTTAACATAGTAAAACGTCCCAAGGTGCTTCTCAGCAGCGTTATTGGGCAAGATTTGACACTGAGCCATGTAAGGAGCTATTAGGACAGGTGACCAAAAGCTTGGTCAAACAGGTAAGTTTTAAGGAGCGTCTTAAAAGGAGGAGAAAGAGAGAGGCAGAGAGGTTTAGGGAGGGAATTCCAGAGCTTAGGGCCTAGACGGCTGAAGGCACAGCCGCCAATGTGGGGCGATGGAAATGGGGGATGCGCAAGAAGCCAGAATTGTAGCAACGCAGAGGGTCTGAGGAGATTACAGAGATAGGGAGGAGGTGAGGCCATGGAGGGATTTGAATACAAGGATGAGAATGTTAACACTATACAGTTGAATGCCAATGCTCACTATTCAGGCTCACAGCTGAAGAAAGGGGCTTTAGCGAGGCATTGGAGAGCTGTCAGTGCCCATGGAACTGTACCCCACCATGAATGGCCTTCTTCCGGGGGGGGGGGGGGACAGGAGGGAAGACAAAGTGGGGGGGGGGGGGAAACGAACAAATAATTGTTATTTCACAATTAATGTAGGGAAAAAGAAGTCAAATTCAACTTGGTAAATGAACAAAGATAATAATGCAGCTATAACACACGGGTTTCCACTGCTAACCTGAGGTCCTGCGGTGAGACTGTCCAAGACTGTTAGCACATCATTCTTCCAATCTCCCAACAAGCAATCCACGGCATTTCCTTCTGAACTGCCACAGCCTGTATAATCAAACCTAGACAAAGAAGCACAGACTCTGCCAGATGACTGATTGCCTGATAAAAAAAAATTCTGCCAAACTAAACTCTTATTTTAGACGAAATTCCACACAGACACGATCCTGTATCATGACCCTCGGAACCTCTGCATTTTAAACTAAAAGTATTAACTTTCCATCATTAAAATATGCAAAGTTACTACAGTGCAGCTGTGGTAAGATAACATGTTTCATCAGAGATGGAATTATATTAAGGTTAGAGCCTGTGGGTGGCCTGACTGTAAAATATTGGACTTCCAATGCAGAGGGGAGGGCACTGGAATCTAGCCTAGTCCTGTCTTTTTATCTTCATCAGGCAAATCTTTGGACAGACCACAAGTCTGTTCCCAGTCCTCCTGGCAATGCCCATTGTCACAACTTGTGAAACTAATACTGGATTGTTTTTAATCTTAGCTAGATAGATAAATCAATCTCCACCCCCGTTTTTTCCAAATCAGCCGAGATCAAAGGGTGCATCTTTATATGCTTAAAATGTTCAGTCATATCTTTGTATTTTAAGTAATTCACTGTTGGATTTGTAAGCGTGCTAAAGAGCTGTGGAATTCCAGATCTAAGATGGTCTCTGCTCACTTTACTAAAATCTAAAATGGCTGCTCAGAGACCCTTCGTCTGTCGTACAGTCACAGAACTCTCTCATCCACGTGTGAATTCGATTACGTGCTTTAAATTGTTGTGGACAATTAATGTTATGATTCCCAGGATCCGCAGACACTGAAGTGTTGAACTAGCTAAAGCTGCAGACAATGTGTTCATTATGATCTTCTTTAATGATATATGTGGTACAAGCTTAAGGAAATAAAAGTACAGAAATCTACAACCTTGTCACATATGAAAACAGTATTGTTACGTTGATCATGATTAATTGATAGTCCTTTCTTCAAAGCAACTAAGGGTATATTTAAAAAAAAAGAGAATCTTTCCAGGTTCAGCAATTCTGCTTGGATTTCTGGTGTTTGCCAAGACGCAAAGGGGGTAAAATTAAATTTTGGTGGGTGGCAAAATGGGCAGTAGTGGATCGGCTGCCTGTATTACACCCTTCATCCCCTAATTTTCCTTTCTATTGAAGTCAACAGAAAGGAAAATCAAACCGGCTGTACAACGGGCAACCAATTCCCCACCACCACTACCTCTTTTGCACCCCCACTGAAGTTTAATTTTACCTCGAACTCCATAAATATTTTATTGTAAGACATCATGATAGTTCATGAGGAAACTGTCGCATTACATATAACACGAAGGAAGACCTGAAAGAATCTATTGGAAAAAGTATCCGCTAAAATATTTTTAACTGAAGAAAATGTGAAAATTGTAAATTAACCCCTTGTGGACTGTTCCCTGATTTTTAAAAAAATATACATTTATTGCACTGTATAATATTTTTGGCATTGTAAATTATTTATTTGCAAATAAATTTGATTAGTTGCCGTAGCCTGTAGTAAGTATTTTGAAAGACTGAAGATGTAGCAGGAATCTTTGCAATCGGGGTTAATTCTTAGACCTGCACTACGTTAATTCTGCTAAGCAGAAAGCAAAAGTCAGAGATTTCGGTCTGTAATGGATGCAGTCCACTCATGGAAATTGTTGACGAGTCATTTGAGCGCCAAGGCAGTGCTTGTAAAAAAAAAACGGAACCGCAACGCTCTCTGAAATCGGCCACTATGAGGAGCGAGAGAGAGTGGCCCAGAGTGACTCACCGTCTGATCTTGCCTCCCTTTGTGTGGGAAAGTGCCTGATCTCCACCAGCTGCCTCTCCTCGGTTAAGATTGGAAATGCACCACGCAGAGAACCACGAGTGAGTCTCGCCACTCAGTGAAGCTGCAATGCTTTGCAGCATCATTCAGCCCGAAAGGCTGTCAAACTATTTCTTTACATGTGACGGCCCTCAGACTATCAATTCTGTCAGGTTTTATCAATTAAACATATGAGTTAAGTGCATGTGGGACTTTTGCATGATTATTGAGCATATATTTGTTTGTTCCCATGGAAACTGTAGCAAAGCATACAGTTCACAATGGGAAACATACAGATGTAGATGAGTCTGGTTTTAATAAAGCACCCAGATGTTATTTTTTAAAATGTGAAGTCCTTTTTTAAGCACACACACACTACAGATATTGAAAGCATCAGCTTGGTTTGTAGCTCGAGTACAATAATGGGGTCAAATCCCTGACTTAATAAAAAAAACTTGTGGTCATGTTTTTTCCCCATAATTTGCCATCCCTGCACATTACACGTTACAAAGTCTGGATATTCGCATGATTGTGGGTGACCCTGCCAAGATGAGACAGGCTGGATGGACCAGCTTGTCTTTCTCTGTCCTTTTTCATATACAAGAAAGCTAGCAGTTCATTAATTAGAGAGACAAACAGGCAACCTCCTATTTTTCTTGAAAACAGGAATTTCATTCTCTTCAAAGGCTCTAGTATCTCTCAGAAGTTGTTACATGATGAACACTAAAGATTCACTGGTGGAGCAGTGCAAAGGGTGGCCTCTCATACCCATTACCAGCACTAGTTAGTCCCCCAGGTCTGTCTTCATGAAGCTGTACACTCTCAGATGTTTCAAGCCTCATAAATTTCTTTGGCCAGACTTTGAGCATTACAAGTACAATTTAAAAAGCATTCCTCCTGTGAAATACTCCCTTTGGTAACAGTCCCACAGCTCTAGGCATAGGGCATGGTATAAATTTTATAACCCTTCATCAGTGTTGAATGTAAATTCTGCTGCCAAATACTTACGGTGATATTTAAATATGAAATGTCATAGCCTTAACCACACTTCCTAGCAACCCATTCCAGCCGTTGATCACCCTCTATGTAATGCAATGTCGGCCTTGGCTCAGTGATAGCACTCTCATCTCTGAGTGAGAAGGTTGTAAGGACCAAGCCCCATTCCAGAGACTTAAGCACAATCTCGGCTGACACTTCAGTGCTATACTGTTGGAGGCGCTGTCTTTCAGATGAGACGTTAAACCGAGACCCAGTCCGTACCCCCTCAGGTGGGCATAAATGATCTCATGGCACTCTTCAAAGAAAAGCAGGGGAGTTGTCTTGGTCTCCTTGGCCAACATGTATCCCTTGACCAACATCATCAATTGCAGATCATTATCTCGTTTTTTTGGGATCTTGCTGTGCACAAGTTGGCATTTGCCAACATTACAACAGTGATTATACTTCAAAAGTTCTTCACTGGCTGCGAAGCGCTTTGAAGTGTCCTGAGGCCTTGGAAGGTGCTACATAAATGCAAGTTCTTTCTTTCGCTATGGTATCACCAGTGGAACAGGCCATCAAGCACAATGGATGCCAGGAGTAGGTTGTAGGATCTCAAAACGTTGAATGTTGTGGGGGGGGGGGGGGGGGGGGAGGAGATTGTGTGTGCAATGTGCAGTGAAATTATAAACATGTGCTTAATAAAGGAGCTATTTAAAATGTTAATAATTACCTGATATTAAATCTAATTCATAGAATAAATGTCACTTTAAAAGTTCATGTGCTTATCAGGATATTTACAGAGGAAATATATTTTCTGAGTGCTTAGTAATGCATTCAACAGAGCTGATTTAGTCCAGCGGCCAAACATTTTGAGCAATAAGAGTGAAAAGCAGCTGACCAGATCTCCAACAACTTATATCAAAAACAAATATAAATTTAAATGGGGAACATTTTGTAGATTAAGTCAGCAGGACATTATGTGGAGTGTCTGTTTTAGAAACATAGCAAATAGGAGCAAGAGTAGGCCATTCAGCCCTTTGGGCCTGCTCCGCCATTCAAAATGATCATGGCTGATCGTCTAACTCTGTACCCTGTTCCCGCTTTTCCCCCATATCCCTTGATCCCTTTAGCATTAAGAAACATATCTATCTCCTTCTTGAATACATCTAATGACTTGGCCTCCACTGCCTTCTGTGGTAGAGAATTCCACAGGTTCACCACCCTCTGAGTGAAGAAATTTCTCCTCATCTCGGTTCTAAATGGCGTACCCCTTATCCTGAGACTGTGACCCTTAGTTCTGGACTCCCCAGCCACCGGGAACATCCTCCCTGCATCCTTACTATTCTGTTTTATTTACATAATTGGTCAATTTGATTAGTGGAGTTCGTTGGCTGCAGGAACATCTAAACGTCAATGTTTGAGCTGAGCAAGCATGATAACTGAGAGGGATACAACCAACTGCAACAATGATTTCACCACACTAGACTATATCAAGCCATTTACTTTCTTCCTTGCTTTATGTTTCCAACAATTAAATATTTTGGCAATCTATCTTGTTATTCATTCATCTCTGAGGCCTCTTCCTGTCTCATAACCAGATATAAAATTGCAGCACCGAGGGAAGTCACTCAGCCCATCTCACCGTGCTGGAGATTATGCAGACGTGCACTCCTGTGTGTGTGGATCTAGCACCCGAGAGGAGACGCTGGGACAAGAAGGGTGTGACCAGTTATATAAATCACTTTGAAAGCTAAAATTTGAGATACGACTTTTCATTTTCTCTAGTAACTGTAAATAAATTATCTAAATGTAAATAAATGATCTAAAGGTTCAGTGATATCACAGCACAATTCATGCTCCAATAATTCAGGTAAACAGCAATTTTGGCAGCTTACGTCCTCAATGAATGGGGATGAAGTGGGAGCTGCTCTAGGTGGCTAATAATCCCATGTATTTTCTTATAATCAGTTCACTATAAAGATCAGAAAGTAAGTACAGATAAGGGTGGCCATTCAGCCCACCTATTTCATCCATGCCTCTCCCAGGAGATTACGTGGCTGCCGGGCTGGGAGGGGGGGGGGGGTGATGGGGGAGTGGGGGCCTAGGAAATGTCTAGTCATGATGCTCCAGCTATCACGAGTGCATGCCAGACTTCATTGACCAGTCCCACTTCATCGTATCTACCTGCCTCTTGAATGATTGCACAGTTTTTGCCTTCACTAAGCTACCCAGAAGCCCATTCCAAGTAGCGACCTTTGTTTAAAAACAGTTCATAAATTTGAGACGGTACCTGACAAAGGAGCGCTCTGCGGAACGACAGAACTCCTCCAAAGCCAATGCTTTCTCTCCATTCATAGTGGACCTGAATCCTGACAGGAACACAACTCCAGGGTTCTGCGCAGAAATTCTGTGATAGGCCAAACGAGGCAAGGGCAGCCTTGTGAGGAACTGAACGGAAGACATTGCTCTGTAACACGAAGAAACAAAACAGTAGAAGTCATTCGCTGCTGAAACTAGAGACATATTACTAACAAACCCAGCGCAACGTACAAGACAACAGTCTGAAGTCATTCATTTTTTTTTTGCCCTATTTCCACTATAGCCCAAAGTAGCTGACGTCCCTTTACATTCTAAAACAAAGGTAGTTCTAATATCTTCAAAACAAAAAGCATTCACTGGCTGTAAAGCACTTTGGAACATCCTGAGGTCATGAATGCAAGTTCATTTTTTCTTTACTATGTCCTGAAATTTGCACTATTTACGTAACAAGGCGAATTTTAAGTCAACTCTGAAACAACTTTACATGTGCAAGATTATAACTTTATGCAACTGTGTGTGCATTAGCTTATTGGTACTTGGCCAGACAGATGCCACTGTTGCCAGATGTTTTCATTCAGTGCTGGTGGCACAGCTGCCTCCGAAGGAGTCTCGGGATACCATCATCTCAGGAGGTCCTAGGCTCCTCCTATAGCAGCATCGTCTGCCTCATTTACATCATATCTGTCGCTATAGTCAGGGATGTCACTAGCAGTAGCGCTGTAATGTAACAGGGGCAGTAGGGAACGAGAAGTTCACCTCAAAACCATTCCTTTTGTTCCTTGCATGCAGACATTGGCACAATACAGAGTTTAAACTGATATATAGAATGGTTCTATATACAGAACGATGTCCTTTGATAATGGATGGTACCATGGGATCAGAACCTAAGCCCCATTATTCCCTTCCCTCTACACTCCAGTAGCATGAAGACAAGTACCATTCTTAGTAACAACTGCAGTCAAATCTAAGCCAACAGTATCAATTCTGTAGTTCTGTTTTCTTTTGCATGCTCATCAAGGTAAGGTTATACTGCCAGCAAGTTATGGGGAATGGGACACTTTCAATTTCAGACATCTAGCGTCAGCACCAAACGCTCCCAGGTCAGGTACAGCACAGCCAGAAACAGAGCCAAGCTCCTTTTAATATGCCCCAACAATGTACTTTAACCCTATCCTTAGAAGGGCATCCCCTACTGCACCAGGAGATTCTCATCCCTTTAGACTGGACTGGATTCAGACACAGATCGCAGAGGTGAAAGGCCAGCACTAACCCATTGCACCACCTAGTCCCCCAATTCCAAGCTATTTGATATAATAAATGAATTAACTTGCAAATCTTACCTGTGTTAAAATGTTTTTTTTTAATTTAAGTGATCTGTTACTGTACTCAGCCAGTTTCAAAATTCCAGAACAGTATGTAGCAAAGGAGCCAAACTAGTTCAACAGCATTCCATGGATCAGCAGACAAAATCAGACAAATGCGATGAACTGGAATTTTAAAAATTCAGAATCAGAAAGTGACTGTGGTATAACCCAGTTTTTTTTATTTGAGAATATAATAGAGTGAGAGTGATAAAACGTCAAAATCAGGTTCCTGCTCCTCAGATATCTGCATCACAAGCACAACAGCTTCAAGCAGGAGACTCTACAGCATTAATGAGTAACCAGCATTTTAAAAATTAACTCATGAAGACCAGTGATTTGCAATTGGCACAGAAATGGATGGAATTGTGAAACAATGATCCCCAAAACACTGGTAAAACTCAGGAATCACATGCAATAAAAACTCAGTAAGTCAAATTCTGTTACCATAAACCAGTGACTCTGCTCATGAGGTAAATTAAATAATCTCGTTAAGGCAAACATTAATCTTCATAACTCATGATTTGCATGGCTTGTCATCCTCATAATGGGACAAAAACAGTATTCTACAATTATCCATCCAGCTTCATCTGTATAAGTTATACTGGGCATAGGATTTCCTAATATTCAATTGCAGATCTTCATTTGAATAAACCTGTAGAAAAGATGTCACAGCCTGTTACTGTTGCTATGTGAATGTCAGTGTTAGCTCTAGCTATGTGGGCAATCGATGGTAAAGACACTGGTTAGATTCCACATGAAAACAGTCGATAGAACAATTTTTAAAAAAAAAAAATCTAACCCTCTGGGCAGGAAATGGGCTAGAGTAAATAGTAATTACTAGAGTAAAATCGGGAGGGGTGTAAAACAGGCAGCGACTGGAACCCTCCCATTTCCCACCGGACAGGTTAGATTAAAATTACCCAAGAGTCAATGTAATAGTAATCATTTGGCACTGTATGTCACAAGCAGATTTTACATAGAACGTACAGCACAGAAACTTGCCCAACTAGTCTATCCCAGTGTTTACACTCCACAAAAGCCTCCTCCCTCCCCTCTTCATCTAACCCTAGCAGCATATCCTTCTACTCCTTTCTCCCTCATTTGTTTAATCTAGCTTCCCCTTAAGTGCATCCTTTCTTGCATTCTTTGTAGCCATGACAGTGTGTTGCAACTTGGGCCTTGCCCCTTCATCTAAATTTCTCAATAACAAAATGATAACTATATGCCGAACTACTAGTGCAAAAATCACTTTTTTTTAAAAAAAGGTGCTTTTTAAAAAAAAATGATGCTCCTGTACTTCAGGATGCCTGAGAACATAGAAAATAGGAGCAAGAGTAGGCCATTCGGCCCTTCAGGCCTACTCCGCCATTGAACAACATCCAAGAAGCATTTACATTGGATATTAATGCTATAAACCATTGCTTTTCAAGTTGGGGGGGTCACGATGAGGTTATCGGGCGGACAGAATGACACATGGGTTTTATCCCTCAAATCCCCAGATTAATGGTGCATGGTGCCCAAGCATCATTGACCAATGAGCTCACACAATGTCAGCGCCCCCTAGCTTTGTGCATGATGTTAAGTGTTTGATAATTGTGAATGGAGCATTTTTTGAGGAGTAAAGTTGCAGATGTTGGGAAGGGAACAAGTGGAGCTGGGCAAAAGGAAAATACAATCCTTCCTACTTGGACTTGGGGTTCACATTCTGACAAAAATCTTCGACTGCAATGTATTGTTTCTTAGAGGGGGGGGCACACATGGGACATGAATCTGAGTGGGATGGGGCAGCAAAAAGAGTTGGGGAACCTCTGCTATAAATTACAATTTTGTTGGACATTGAAGGACCAAAGACTGGAGAGTGATTTCTAGTTCCTAATCCAATATGGGCAGGTAAACAATTCATTTCCTGAAAATTTTATTATAGCTGAGGGAGGGGAAAGAGCCACAACTAACCTTTGCCCTATCTGTGCCTGTGAGTACAGGAAAAGGAAAGAATATTAGTTTCTTCCTTTTTAGAAATGTGCACATTGACATTTAGCGCAGGCCTGCTGGCCCCTGGGGAGCCTCACTCATTAGGAATGACACTCAAGTCATTTTGGTTTGAAAATGTAAACTACTTTAATCTACTGAAGTTTTTTTACATCGAGTTTGCTCCACTCCTCGCTCGAAGGCCCCGGCTCCTGCTGTTTACAGTTACGCAGATGCCACCCTCCCACCGGCGCCTTGACATTTCCATATGGAAGTCTGGACAGTGAATCTCAAGCAAGCTGTTTTACCATGGGAGGCGTCACAACCAGATCCAACACGGTCTTCACCCAATGTCCAGACACACATTTTACAGCTGGACTGGTTGGATAACTATCAGGAGCAGGAACATTACATACATAGAATTCACAGCACAGAAACAGGCCATTCACCCCCACAGGTTCATGCTGGTGTTTATGCTCCACATGAGCCTCCTCATCTGACCCTATCAGCATATCCTTCTAATCCTTTCTCCCTCATCCCTCCCTGGCCCAAGGGTGAGCATAAATATTATGCCCACTATTTCTGGTCTGTCTGAGATCAGTAAACTCAACTCAGAGCAGAGATTGGGGCTTGTTGGGGTCCTCTTGGTTTGTGCAGCTCAGCACCACATAAGGGGAAGAATGTCTCTGGTCTTTTTGATTATAGATCACGCTTCAAAAATTGCACCTCCCGTGTGTTTAAATTGGGTCTTCACTCTTTTGTGATCAATAAATCTCTCTCCCGGTTGACAGCCTTGACTCAACCCCTATCTCTCTCTTATTGGAAATCAGGCTGTTTCCTTTCCCCAGGCCCTGGAGGCTCGAACCCCGGCCGCTCCCTCCCTCCCACACCGCTCCCTCCCTCCCTCCCTCCCTCCATCCCTCCCCGCTCCCTCCATCCATCCCACACCGCTCCCTCCCTCCCGCTCCCTCCCTCCCGCTCCCTCCCTCCCGCTCCCTCCCTCCCTCACCCCTCCATCCATCCCACACCGCTCCCTCCATCCCTCCCACACCGCTCCCTCCATCCCTCCCTCCATCCCTCCCACACCGCTCCCTCCCTCCCTCCATCCATCCCACACCGCTCCCTCCCTCCCTCCCTCCCTCCCTCCCTCCATCCCACACCGCTCCCTCCCTCCATCCCACACCGCTCCCTCCCTCCCTCCATCCCACACCGCTCCCTCCCTCCCTCCATCCCACACCGCTCCCTCCCTCCCTCCATCCCACACCGCTCCCTCCCTCCCTCCATCCCACACCGCTCCCTCCCTCCCTCCATCCCACACCGCTCCCTCCCTCCCTCCATCCCACACCGCTCCCTCCCTCCCTCCATCCCACACCGCTCCCTCCCTCCATCCCACACCGCTCCCTCCCTCCATCCCACACCGCTCCCTCCCTCCCTCCATCCCTCCATCCCACACCGCTCCCTCCCTCCATCCCACACCGCTCCCTCCCTCCATCCCACACCGCTCCCTCCCTCCATCCCACACCGCTCCCTCCCTCCATCCCACACCGCTCCCTCCCTCCATCCCACACCGCTCCCTCCCTCCATCCCACACCGCTCCCTCCCTCCATCCCACACCGCTCCCTCCCTCCCTCCATCCCACACCGCTCCCTCCCTCCATCCCACACCGCTCCCTCCCTCCCTCCATCCCTCACCGCTCCCTCCCTCCATCCCACACCGCTCCCTCCCTCCCTCCCTCACCGCAGGCAGCCGCAGCTCCCGCTCCGCCGTCCCAGTGCCAGCCTGCGGCTGTCGGGAGAGGGACCGGGACCCGGCCCGGGACCAGAAGGAAACCAGAACCTTCACCTACCCTAATTTAGCTGAGCAACAGCTACGGCCAGTCAACAGGGACAAAACACAAGGGACGTCCTTCTCCTTATTTTTTCTCTGGTTCCCTTTCTCGCGATTTCTTTTTGTTTCTTACTTAATTCTCTCTTTTCCTTCCTTTCTTTCTTTCTTTCTTTCTTTTTGTTTTGTTTCCCTTCCGTTGTTCATTCATTTCACAGCTACACTCGATAGAGTGGGTCACTCATTGATCTTTTTGGCTGTATCGATCCTTTATTAGGGCGTTCCTCTGTTTAATCTATTTATTTATTCAGCTATTCATTCTCTGTTTATTTCTGTTCATTATTTGTTGTTGGTAATGCATTAAGGCGCTCATTTGTTTATTGAGCCTTTTAAAATCAATTGACAATTTCAATTAAATACTGAAATCATTTGAACAAGGCATTGAATTAAGCTATTCATTTACTAGTATGTTAATTCATTCACCCTTTTGCCTAATATTAGCATATTTAATGAATAATAGTAAATTGCATGTGGTATTGCCCCCATTCGGTTAATGAATATAAAGAAAAGAAAGACTTGCATTTATACAACATCTTTTATGACCTCAGGACGTCCCAAAGCGTCAATGGAGGACTTTTGAAGTGCATTCACTGTTGTAATGTAGAAAATGTGGCAGCCAATTTTCAGCATAGCAATGTCCCCCAAACAGCAATGTGATAATGACCAGATAATCTGTTTTAGTGGTGTGAGAAATAAATGTTGGCCAGGCCACCAGGGAAAACTCTCCTGCTCTTCTTCAAAATTGTGCCATTGAATTTTTCACATCCACCTGAGAGGGCAGACGGGGCCTCGGTTTAACGTTTTATCCAAAAAACAGCACCTCCAACAGTGCAGCACTCCCTCAGCCAGAAACCTGCTCTACAGAGACATCTAGTAGTCTGAGTCTGCAACTACATTGAGATGGTTGACATAGCAAAATTGAATGTGACATGTTGACGTAGCAATTCACAATGATAAATGTTGACAGAAAAGAATGAACAAAAATTGTGACAACTGGACGTAAGGTTTGTGGACAGGAAGTGTGTGTCCTATGTAAAATTGTTGATGTATAGATTATAATAAAGGAAAGTGGTGATTATTAATGGTATTTAACATGATCTTGCTGAGATCTTACCTTTCTCCCAGTTAATTTGTTGCACATGTTATCCTTTGTTGGTTCTGAAACAATCGGTATTTTATTTTAGCATGTAATTGATTTGTTCTGTGGTGATTCTCTTATTTAATTAACTCCTCAAGGCACTTTAAAAAAAATCAGTAGAGGTTTGCTTCTAATTAAGGTGAAGATGAATAAAACAGGATTGAATGCTGTTGTAACAATAACCTGGTTATGGCAGGGACATACAATACTATAAGAAAAATAATATTTGTATTTGTGTGGTGTCTTATCAGGTGCAAATATCAGAAGGTGTTTCACACAATTAATTGTGGAGGCAAACACAGCTGCTATTTTCCACCAGCAACAAAATGCTATGGAATCTTTTAACATCCACTCAAATCACCAGGCGGAACCTCAGTTTAATATTTAACTGAAAGACAGCACCGTTAAAAATATAGCACTCCCTCATCATAGAGCTAGTGCCTGCCTATTTATAGTATGGAGTTTGAACCCACAACCTTCTGCGTCAAGCTAACATGTACTAGATTAGTATACGCTGCATTAGTAAATGATGCATTGGATTGTTTTGAATACAAAATATTTTTTCAAATCTTTTGAGCTGGCGAATAATTTCACTCCGGGTTCTGGGGAAATATTGTTCCATTTCTCAATCCTGAAAGGCATTTATTGCTAAGCCTAAATGTTACCAAAACATTCAACAGCAAAATAAATTACACAGCACAAACTAGATTTCAAAAACTGCACATTGTACACTGATTCTTTAATGTATTTCCAGAATTGTTTATTTCTTTAAATTAAGGAATTTAATACATGGATAATACATAAAAAGTTGGGGCTGGTTTCGTTAGATCAAAGTAGATTAACAAGCAATTTTAAAGAGTTGTTTATAATTATGAAAGGAAAGATAGAAACAGATTGTTCCCAGTAATTGAGAGGGTTTAGAACAAAGGGACATAGATATAAGAGTAAATGTAAGAGATTTAGGACAGACAGGAGGAGATTTTTTTACACAGAGGGCTGTGAAATGCACTGTTAAAATTAGTGACTGAAGCTGACACCATGGGGTAAATTTTAACCCCCAAGAATGGGTCGGTGAGAGGTTAAAATAACAGCTCTTTAGAGCACGACTACATCCAAGCTCAAAGGAACCCACTTCTGAGTTTAACCCAGGCAGATTTGTGTGCATGTGCACAGCAGGCACCAGGAAGTCCCGCCCCCACTTAAAGCTGGCGGGCCAATACTTAAAAGGGCAATGTACCTCATTGAGATACGTAATATTTTGTGTATTGGAACATTAAAATGAATTTAACCTTACCTGTTCAGGTATCCCATCACTTCCCATTCATTTCATATTAGGGCTCATGGGATTGGGGGTAATATATTAGCATGGATTGGTTAATGGACAGAAAACAGAGATTAGGAATAAATGGGTCGTTTTCAGGTTGGCAGGTTGTAACTAGTGGAGTGCCACAAGGATCAGTGCTTGGGCCTCAGCTGTTTACAATATAGATCAATGACTTAGATGAAGGGCCCGAGTGTAATGTATTCATGTTTGCTGATGACACAAAGCTAGGTGGGAGAATAAGCTGTGAGGAGGACACAAAGAGGCTGCAAAGGGATATAGGCAGGTCAAGTGAGTGGGCGAGAAGGTGGCAGATGGAGTATAATGTGGGAAAATGTGAAATTATCCACTTTGGTAGGAAGAATAGAAAAGCAGAATATTTTCTAAAAGGTGAGAGACTAAGATATGTTGGTAGTCAGAGGGATTTGCGTGTCCTTGTACACGAATCACAGAAAGTTAACATGCAGGTACAGCAAGCAATTAGGAAGGCAAATGGTATGTTAGACTTTATTGCAAGGGGGTTGGAGTATAAGAGTAAGGAAGTCTTGCTGCAATTATATAGGGCTCTGGTGAGACCATACCTGGAGTACTGTGTATAGTTTTGGTCTCCTTATCTAAGGAAGGATATACTTACCTTAGAGGGGGTGCAACAAAGGTTCACTAGATTGATTCCTGGGATGAGAGGGTTTTCCTATGAGGAGAGATTGAGTAGAATGGACTTACATTCTCTGGAATTTAGAAGAATGAGAGGTGATCTCATTGAAATGTATAAAATTCTTAGAGGGCTTGACAGGGTAGATGCTGAAAGATTGTTTCCCCTGGCTGAAGAATCTAGAACTAGAGGTCATAGTCTCAGGATAAGGAGGTGGCCATTTAGGACCGAGATGAGGAAATATTTCTTCACTCAGAGGGTTGTGAATCTTTGGAATTCTCTACCCCAGAGGGCTGTGGATGCTCAGTCGTTGAGTATATTCAAGACTGAGATCGATGGATATTTGGACACTAAGAGGATCAAGGAATATGGGGATCAGGCAGGAAAGTGGAGTTAAGGTAGAAGATCAGCCATGATCTGATTGAATGGCGGATGAGGCTCAAGGGGCCTTACGGCCTACTCCTGCTCCTATTTCTTATATTCTTATGTGAAACCAGGCGGGAAGGGCCGGATCCATGAGGTGAGTGGGCCCGGAGGAGCAGGAGTGCTTCATCCAGGCCCAATAAGCTCACCTGGCCGACAGGAACTCCACGATCGGCCGACCCCCCCCAGCCAATGATGGACCCTGCCCCCCGATGCTATCCCACCCCCCCGCACTGTTGTCGTCGCTGGCTGACCCCCCACCCACCCACCCCCCCGATGTCGTCCACGTCCCGCCCCTCCGATTTTTTCCAAGCCCAATGATCTCTCCCACCCTCTCCCACCCCACTCTCTGATTTGCAGCTCCTTTCACTGCCAACAGGCAGCCAGCCTGTCAATCTGACCGCCTGGCACTTTGGAAACCTGGAAGCTCAAGTATGCATCTTCAGTTGAGTTGCGATCATAGATTGCGACGCACTCAATTCGCTTCCGGGTTCCCCACGCGAATATCTGCGGACGTTATAGGGTACCCGGCTCCGAACTAAAATCATGCCCAATAGGTAGTTGAAGGAAAAGAGAAAGAAATCAAATGGGCTTAGGACTGATCCTCATGTGGAGGACAAACACCAACACAGACTGGTTGGGCCGAATGGCCTGTTTTGATATTCTAATTTCTATGTAATTTTATATCATTTCTTCCAAGAGACAGTATTTTTTAGAATTCTGCTTACAGAACATCAGCTCTTTTGTTGGCCAATTTTGTAAAAGGTTGTGGGTTCAAACCCCACTCCAGAAACTTGAGCACATAATCAGGCAGTTCTGTGCAGTACTGAGGGAGTGCTGCACTGTCGGAGGTGCCGTCTTTCGGATAAGATGTTAAACTGAGGCCCTGTCTGCCCTCTCGGGTGGATGTAAAAGATCATATGGCACTATTGGAAATGGAGCAGGGGAGTTCTCCCTGATATCCTGGCAATATTTATCGCAAACCAACACCTAAAACTCGATCTGGTCATTTATTTCATTGCTGTTTGTGGGAGCTTGCTATGCGCAGATTAGCTGCTGCTTTTTCTACAACAGGGGCTATTCTTCAAAAGTACTTCACTGGCTGTAAAGCGCTGTGGGACTGAGGTTGTGAGAGGCACTATATAAATGCAAGTCTTCCTTTCTTTAGAAGAAAACTGTAAAGAAATCTCTTTAAACATGGTGCAGCTTCCTCCTTATGAATTTCCATTGTCATTTGTGTACGTTTGAAGGTCCATTGTGTTAAAGCACAATGTTGTGTCCAGTCCTAATTGGAAATATAATCTCATTATAACTGAATCAGTTCTAATATGAAAGTAACTTTTTCACCCAAAGGGCAATAGTGTTCGGGAATAAGTGAGCAGGGAAGGCCATAGGAGTGGAGAGTATAAATGGATTCAAAGACAATTACTGGAGAAAGAAAAGATGGGAGAGAATGAGGGTAGATGGGGTTGATCCATGAAAAAGGGGCAGGTTTCTTGCACCTAAAGCCTTCTCGTGGTCCTAAGATTTCTTCCGCACCTGAATGTTGGAAATAAATGTCTTGGTTGCCTGGGAAGGAGCTATTTTTCAGGTGTCGCCCTTCGATGCTGTCAGTGTATTTCAGGAATGCAGGTACAACCCAAGGATCCTTCACTGGGAAACATTCCAGTGAGGATGATGCAGTGAACCGTACAGTGATGAAGCGCAGGGCAAGTTTGACATTACGGATGTCTGACAACTTGAGGGCTGCTCACCCTAGATAGAAATGCAATTAACTTTTCCAAATATGCACGCTTTCAAATTCTTCTGACCATGGTCATAGAAACATTGTCAGGATTCGGCTTTATTCACAGCCTGATGAAAATGTACTTCAGGGGGCAAAAATGCATGGAATTTTGAGAGAAAGGATGGCTCATGTTGAAAAGGGCTCGTTTACAACAGCTCTGTAAAAGAGAGCAACGAAAGAGTTTGCAGTCTATTGTAGTTTAACCTTAGCTTTGTGAATTCTAAAAAGTTTTTCTTTCAATAGATATATAAGGCGACTATTTTGACATGATCTGGAATATAATCTGATAATAACATTAAACAATAATTGTGTAGTTTATTTATCTTCCAGCACTTAACTGGATTTGTGCTCACTAACATTCCCCCTCCATGCTCCCCCGATGGCTTAGTGGATATATCTGCATCATCTGGTGTAGTACTGAACCACATGGAGCACAAAGGCTCCCAGCTTCTAACCCCAGTCTATGCCGAGTTAGCTGATTTCAGTTGGGGTAGCATTTGGGTGCTACAGTTACCCCCAGGAGAAAAAATATCCAGTGTTCTCCTTCCTAGTTGCTATCCAGTGACTCCTGCTGGAAAATGTCCACGTGTGGATATCAGACAGGGTCATGATTGGGTTTGGCTGTGATGGCTTCCATGCTAAAATAGTCTGTCAACATTCACCATCCAGGCTCTTGGACAAGGTTGTCATACTGCAGCAAGTGTCAACGCCTTAGGAGATGAGGGGAGAAAATAGGAAACAAAAACAATTCCATTTCCAAATCTATCTGTTTTCATAGCTTGTGTTCGTACATGGAACTATCTCTCTGTAACCTCTTCCAGCCCTACAACCCTCCAAGACCTCTGCGCTCCTCCAATTCTGGCCTTTTGCGCATCTCCGATTTTAATTACTCCACCATTGGCAGCGGTGCCTTCAACTACCAAGGCCCTAAGTTCTGGAATTCCTCCCCCTAAACCTCTCCGCCTCTCTACCTCTCTCTCCTCCTTTAATACGCTCCTTAAAGTCTACTTCTTTCACCAAGCTTTTGGTCATCTGTCCTAATATCTCGTTATGTGGCTTGGTGTCAAATTTTGTTTGATGACGCTCCTGTGAAGGGCTTGGGACGTTTTACTATGTTAAAGACATGGTATAAATGCAAGTTGTTGTTGACAACCAGAGGGCATCAACCTAGTTCTTTTTCGCAGTTTAAAGGTACTTCTAAAGACACTTCAACATGTTTGCAAATAGGGAAGGGTATGATGATGTGACTGGTGTTGTACTGGTGAGACTCATGGTGTAATGGTGTGATTGATGGTGTGATGGTGTAATGGTGTGACTGGTGGTGTAATGGTGTGACTGGTGGTGTAATGATATAACTCGGTGGTGTAATAATGTGACTGGTGGTATAATGATGTAACTGATGGTGTAATAATGTGACTGGTGGTACAATTATATGACTGGTGGTGTAATGATATGACTCGGTGGTGTAATAATGTGACTGGTGGTGTAATATGACTCAGTGGCGTAATGATGTGACTGGGGTACAATGATGTAACATCACACCCAAGTTGAGGAAATTCAGCAAACATTTTACAGGAATAAAATTCCAGTGAATTCCGACTACAGAGGGAGAAGTTTAAAGAAATGCTTCAGCATAAAGGTCCGACAGCATGCTTATCCTAAAGTAGCTCTAACTTCAACTTTCAGTACACCCGCTTTCCGGAGCTCTGTGTGTTAGCTTGGCTCGGTTGGTGTTACTCTTGCCGTGAGGGCTTTGGGTTCAAGCCCCACACTTGGAGATAAGCTAGGCTAATGCTCCAGTGCAGAGCTGAGGGAGTACTGCATTGCCAGAAGTGCCATCCTTCAAATGAGATGTTAAACCAAAGCCCTGTTTGTCTTACCAGTGGATGTTAAAGCTGTAACTGGAAGATAGTAAGGTTGGTATTCGGGAAGGATGAGATTTGAAGGGTATGCTCACCTGAAACCATCTGTGGTTTTAGAGATTTTGAGCCCTTATTTTGTGTTATGAAAACTTCCGTAGTATCTGCTCCATAAACCACTTTACATCCCAAATGAGATGGGCCTGTACGTTAGGTTAGATGGGAACTCTCTTAACTCTGAAAGTGGTAATTACTGCAATGGCACTGATAACAGGATACTTTGTGTGTATTGAGGATGAGACAACCTCTTTTTAGGGTATTTACTTCTACTTTTCTTCTCTTGAGTCTCTGCACGTCACACACTGCTGCGGGGAGAGAGGGAGGACCAGTGGGTGGCTAGCTTGCAGGTTCCACCAATGCAGTTCTGAAGCCAGCTGCTAGGGAGTTTGGGAGACGGGTCTAGGATGAATGGCTCCCCTTTGATTTTTCAACCCTCCCTTTGAGGAACAAATGACCTTACCTACACCGGGCATCTTCCCACAGCGCCATGCCCGAGAGTCACAGGTATGAAAAGTAACATGCTGTGTTGCAGCCACTTATGGCATCAGGCCACTCACCTACAGAGTTCCAATTCTATCAACAGCCTCAGAGGCTAATGAGAGTCACAATCCATGAGACCGTTAATAAATCAAAAAATAAATCAAACTAACATAATCGAATATTTACCACAGCAGTTATAACAACAAAATCACGGCTTCCCAATCATCAGCCCTCCACTTCGGAATAACCTCTCAGGATTCGAGAGTTCACTCAATAAATAGGCAAACTGTTCACCATGGCACAGACAGAAGTAAAACAGTTGAACGTGTTCACCCAACAGGTGATAGAATTTTGGAATAAGTTACCAGAGAAGTCCAGTGAAGCAGGCAGTATAAATGGATTCAAAAGGCAATTAGGTAGATTTCTGGAGAGAGCAGAATTGAGGGATTGTGGTTAGACAGTTCGATGAAAAAGGAACACATTTTCTGGGCATAACTGCCTTTTCCTGATTCCAAAAATGTTCACATTCTAGGTATCCCAGGCTAGCATCTTACACTAATTGGGGAGTGTATACCATGAGTGGAATGATCCGAAACTCACGAGAAATATGATCATGAGTGAACTATTGTCAACGGATTGTCAACAAAATGGGATATGAATAATATTCCATGACTTCTTCATAATGTATTCTTTATACAGTAAAAATAAATTAATTATAAGCATAAAACTATAACCCATTGTGCTTTGTGGATTGGTTCCAGTGATGTCAGAGTGACCTGTGTTTTTTAGTAACATAGTAACATTAGGGATTAGGAACAAGAGTAGGCCATTCAGTCCTTCGGGCCTGCTCCGCATTCAATTAGATCATGGCTGATCTGCACCTCAACTCCATTTTCCTGTCTTTGCTCCCAATCACTTGATACCCTTAACTAACAAAAATCCATCTATCTCAGTCTCGAAAGCTCCAGTTGTCCTGCGTCCACAGCCTTTTGTGGGAGGGAGTTCAAAAATTTCTACTACCCTTTGTGTGCAAAAGTGCTTCCTGATTTTGCTCCTGAATGGCCTAACTCTAATTTTAAGATTCCCCTTGTTTTTGATTTCCCCATCAGAGGAAATAGTTTCTCCATATCTACCCTATCAAATCCTTTTAACATTTTAAACACCTCGATCAGATCACCCCTTAATTTCCTATACTCAAGGGAATACAAACCAAGTTTAAGCAATCTGTTCTCATAATTTAGCCCTCAGTGTCATTCTGGTGATTCTGAGCTGCACCCCCTCCATGGCCAATATATCCTTCCTGAGGTATGGTGTCCAAAACTGAACACAGTACTCCCAATGGGGTCTGACCAAGGCACTATAGAGCAGCACTTTTCCGGAAATTCTGTTCATTCCGAGGCAATTCCAGAGCAACCAAATGTGTTTTGAAGGAAAAGGTATATCCGGCTATGAGAATTTGATATAATAATGTCATCCCCAGGAAATATCTAAACTTATTATGGAGAAGGCATCATTGTGAACAGAGCAGTTTGGTTCCAAAGTAAGATATTGGGATTGATTAATACTGAATACTCTGTGTAATGAAACATGGCATATAGGAGTCATATCACCCTGTTTATAAAGTACAGTCAGATTTATGCCTCATATCTATATAAAAAGCCGAATAAAGATTCTCAATGAGGTTCATTCTCACCAGTTGTATGTGAGAAAATAATTTGCACCGCAGAATTGAGAGGAAAATTCATGCTATGTAAAGAAAGAACTTGCATTTATATAGTGCCATTCAAATTCTCAAGCTGTCCAAAAGCACTTTACACAATGAATTGCTTTTGAAGTGTAGTCACTGTTGTTCTGTCGGCGTACATGGCAGCCAAGTTATGCATAGCAAGGTTTCACAAACAGCTGTGATAAATGACCAGCTAGCCTGCTGTGGTGGTGTTGGTTGAGGGATAAATATTGGCCAGGACACCAGGAAAAGTCCTCTGTGTTTCTTCAAATAGTGCCGTGGGATCTTTTATTTCCACCTTAACAGACAGATGACACCTCAGTTTAACGTCTCGCCCAAAAGACGGCATCTTCAACAATGCAGCACTCGCTCAGTACAGCACTGAAGTGTCAACCTAGATTATGAGCTCAAGTCATAGAGTGGGGTTTGAACCCACAACCTCCCGACTCAGAGGTGAGAGTGCAATCTAAAGGCAGAAATGGAGAATGAAATTTAAAATTTTTGGATGATTTAACTGAAGTCTTTAATTTATAGCTCATGACAGAGAAAGAATCCTGATCACTTATGAGAGACGGGATATGAAGCAAAGGTGGGAAAACGCAGTTGAGGTGCAGTTCAACCATGATCTAATTGAAGTGAAGCAGGCCTGAGGGGCTGTATGGTCTACTCCTGATCCTAATGTTCCTATGTTACTAGATATCTGTAAACAGATATTTGCATTTTAATGGTGTTGGGCAGTTACTATAGGAGTAGGTTTCCCAGGGGATTGGTTCAATCGCTGATAGGGCTTGGGAACAACTTGAAGGGATAATGTTTCCATTTGCTTTAAAGGCGATTAAAGATGCTGATTGAAGGTTGCTGGGATTACAAATAAGGCATGATGACTGTTACACTAATCAAGCACCTTTCTGTACTATTAATGTTACTCAACACTGGATAGAATAGCCACTTGTCATTCCAAAACCATGGGAGCAACCATGCTGCCTCCAACACTTGAAGTGGGGTTGGAAACACATCAACTGCCAGCAACCTAAAAAACAAAATAAAAACTGTTAATATAATAATGTATTGTGGCCTCTACACTGATCAGTTGGTAAAGAAGTACTTCCAGAGAATGGAGCTAAAATCATTTAAAATTTTGTTCTACAATATCAGATAAATGATCCATACTTGGTTTTGATTTGTTTTCCAGTCATGACACAAATCAATCTACTCCAAGGAACACTCTTTCATTAGCAAGTTCATATCATTTGTTCTGGGGTTGGTCCATCCACGACAGCGCTGGATAACTTCATTTAGTCAGAGAATTCCACTGAATCGTTACTGATCTGATTTAGCCAGGGTGACCCCGTGGCTGCTTCCAGGTCGGTTTCCTTCCTGACCTCTATTCCAATCTTCAGTGCTCGGTTTACGGGAACTTTGTCTCCAAGATGGTCAACGTGACCAATGAGAACACGTAGGCAACGATTAATGACAACTTTAATCTTCTCAAGTCCATTTCTCGTTGTTACATCTGTGTTACGGACAAAGTCGAACCATCTAACTCCCAAAAGTCGCCTCTGACAGTACATATGAAATGCTTCCAGTCACTTGATATCTTACTTAAGCAGACCTGCATCCTTCCGATACTAAATTTGAAAGGAGATTGTTTAATCCAGGCTTGGCTCCCACTAACAATAGCTGCTCTCTTGACCTCTCTTTCATTTAGACCGTTCATTAAGTACACTTATGGATATTCGCAGAAACCCTCCTGGAGAAACCATCTGAAGACCTATTAAAGAAACAAGTATTTTAGAGATGGTTTATTTGGTCGCATTTTCTTTCTGTTGCCTCATCTCACCAGTTCTCTCCCTGCTGTTTCGTTTCAATTCAGGAGCTCAGTGTTTGACACTCTCAGCAGCTTTAACCCACTCTGTCTTGGTACACAAAATATTGGAAACAGTTCAATCCCATATTATGTTTGTAAATAGAAATAAAAAGATTTTCTTGATAGAATATACTGCGGACATAATCTGCTGGAAGGCAGCTCTCCATAAACCTGCACCGACGATGTCACAAGAGTAAAACCTCTTCAGGGTCACCATTAACCATCCAGATGTGAAGTTGGCCCCTATACTGACAGCCGTTGGCACATCAACTGACCCAAGCTGGAACAAAACTCACGCATAGCACTGAAGCTGTATATCACAAGCAGCAACAGATACTAGACAATGATTTCAAGTCTGTAATCTCAGAGTTCAGAAGGCAGTCATAAACCACTGAAAGTTTGGCTCTTGTGGGTAATTACTTCATCTGAACCTCTCGATCAGAATCGTGGCTTGATACACTCCCATGTAACCATTGCTCTGTAATTTATATAACACCTGCCATTTTCTACAATTCAATTTAAAAAGCTATTCCTGTACCACTACCATAGGAATAGAAGTAGGCCATTCAGCCCCTCGAGCCTGCTCCACCATTCAATTAAATCATGGCTGATTTGTACCTGTCTCTTTCAGTCACATAATATCATACCTACTGTTTTAACCTCTTTTCCAAAAATGTGACCAAAAATCCATTTTCTTTAAAGAATCATCATGGTGGACTCTACAGGTAAACAGGCTTCATTTAACAGATGGCTGGGTCAGTGTTCAAGGCTTTAACGCAGTGATGTTGCAGTAGAGGGTTGAAGGTTACAGCTCCACTACACTTCAACTATTGCTGAATTAGAAATTGCCCACCAGGAATCTGAATTGAGCCTGGCCAAACTCATTTCACGTAGGACCCTTACAGCCAACAGGCTGAGGAGATCTTTGTACCTTCGGTATGGGCTGGATTTGAACCCTGATTCCAGTGGTGAAAGGTGTCTAAACCACTGCGTCACTCACTATCTCCCTCCCATGCTGATGTGCTGATTAAATTCACAAATAGTACCAAAATAAACATAGAAAACTTTATTATTAAAATATTTTGAGATGCGTGGGAGTATGTTCTAGGCTATAACAGATTTTTTTTTAAAGTTCAGACTATAGAAATATTTAAGCATCATGAATTATTAAATATAAGCCCTTGGAGTATGTTACACCTTATGCTATGCTTCCGGTCATCTTCCGCAGTATTGGAATGTTGCTGGCTTTAGACAACAACAACTTGCATTTATATAGCGCCTTTAACCCAGGAAAAGGTCCCAAGATGCTTCACAGGAGAGTAATCGGACGATAATTGGCACCTAGCCAAAGAAGGAGACATTAGGACCAAAAGCTTGATCAAAGAGGTAGATTTTAAGGAGCATCTTAAAGGAGGAAAGAGATGTGGAGAGGCTGAGAGGTCATTTGAGGGAATTCCAGAGCTTAGGGCCTAGGCGGCTGAAGGCACGGCCGCCGATGATGGAGTGAAGGAAATGGGGCATGCACAAAAGGCTAGAGACACTGAGCTCTTCCTCACTTAGCTGCACTCCATAGTATTAACCATCCATCCTACATTAATGAACACACAAATGTGGATCCAACAATATGCCACCAGGTCACGGACAGCAGTTTAATTAAAATTAACGTGGGGAACTGGTCCCTTGCAGTTGGACCCTGGCTCTACACATAAACAGCAAGCTCCATCAGATTTTTAATCTGAAAATTACAAAAAGTGAGACTTGGGTTCATCCATATTCAAAATATCGCCCAGATCATCACTTCTCTAAAGGTTACATGAGCAAGTTCCCCCCTTCACCTTAGAAATACACACCTGCTTTTCATAGTGGAACTCGTCCCCATCTAATCCTCTTCACCCAGTTCACAGAGGCACTCTTCCATCCCAGGCGGTACCTTGCCTTAACACTTCACAGCGATATTCTCACTCCCTGATGGTCTTCTCGTTGCCGATCCTGGCTGCAGCTCATGCCCGCTGCGACTGCTTCATTCTGGAGTAAAGTCCGCGTTGTGGGCTGGATTCCCTGATTTATCGTGAGAGCAGGAACTCCCACCTCGCAAGACACAGCACAGAGTCCGCTCCTGGAGTGAAGCAGGTATGAGTCTCAGTCACCTGGAGCTAACAATGAGATAAGCATCAGGAAGCAGAGCATCAGCCATCTCCCAGGGCAATAAAACACCATCACAGAGACTTCGACTGAAGCAATATTAGTGCAACTCTTCCCAGTTTGTTTTACTTCAAGTCCTCATTTTTTTAAATATTTATTTCAGGAATGGTCATTAAATTGAAAAATTCCTGCAACAAAAAAATTCTAAAGACATTTGTTTTGGGCTTTGAAGTTTTTCAATTAAAAATTAATAAAATATGAAACATTACTTATTAAATTTGTTTGTCTTGGCTGAATGATTCGAGGCCCACTTTATATCAGATCATGATGTGGAGATGCCGGTGATGGACTGGGGTTGACAATTGTAAACAATTTTACAACACCAAGTTATAGTCCAGCAATTTTATTTTAAATTCACAAGCTTTCGGAGGCTTCCTCCTTCGTCAGGTGAACGATGTGAAAATGAAATCCTCGAAATGAAATCGCATTTATAATTCACAGAACAATGCTTGGTGAGTACAGACAGTTTTTTCAACTGCCCGTTGCCAAGGCAATCAGTGTGCAGACAGACAGGTGTTACCTGCCAGGTCTCACAGAATATACAAATCACCAAAAAAAAACAACAAACAAAAAAAAACAGAAATAGAGAGGTAGAAACATAGAAAAGACAGCAACTGACCCGTTATATTAAAAACAGATAACATTTGTTCGCTGGTGGGGTAACGTGTAGCGTGACATGAACCCAAGATCCCGGTTGAGGCCGTCCTCATGGGTGCGGAACTTGGCTATCAATTTCTGCTCGACGATTTTGCGTTGTCGTGTGTCTCGAAGGCCGCCTTGGAGTACGCTTACCCGAAGGTCGGTGGATGAATGTCCATGACTGATCAGATCAGAAACTGATTAGGCAGACTTTCTTGAATGCTGATCCCTTAATGCTTCCTCTCATAAAATACCATAAGACCACTCTTTTTAACTTCCTATTTTATGGGTGTAGTTTTGGGGTAAACTTTTCTATTCTTCTGGATTTTTAATCTGATTCTTTTTCATGTAACTAACCCATGGCTTAGCTCCTTGCAGCCGAGAACACCTCCAGGCAGCCACTGTATTGTATCGGGCCACTAGAAATTACTCCTGGCTTCCCAAGAATGAACCCTCCTCTGACGACCTCCCCCCCCCCACCACCCTCTGATGACCCCCTCCCTCCTCCTTGGAGAGGCTTCACATCATCCATTTGATTCCTTGCTCAACCTGGCTCAGATTGGGATTCAAACCTGCACCTGTTGCTGCACCATAGCACTGATATGCTTCCCTCAATCAGCTTTCCTAAACACACATCCAACTCCAGTTGGAGATTTTGTACAAAGGCGGACAAGATCAACTCATAATTAAAATGTAAGGAGTCGTACAACACCAGGTTATAGTCCAACAGCTTTATTTGAAATCACAAGCTTTCGGAGCTTTGCTCCTTCGTCAGGTGAGGAAGGAGGAAAGCTCCGAAAGCTTGTGATTTCAAATAAAGCTGTTGGACTATAACCTGGTGTTGTGCGTCTCCTTACATTTGTCCACCCCAGTCCATCACCGGCATCTCCACATCATAATTAAAATGCAATTGCATTTTTTTATCATCTATCTTCAAACCTAATGAAGAATGTTTACTGATTTTTTTCCAGAAACTCATTCACTTTGTTAGTCTGCACTGATTTTTTTTTTTGGGAGATTACAAAATATGAACATATTTGAACAAAAGTGCAATGTTGTAGTGATATGGAATTAATTACTCAAGCTTTGTATCTCCTGCAACTACAGAATTGTCCTTTTTTGCTGTATTCTATGACCAAACTGATAAATCATTGTAGGATAATGCCTTCTATGTTTTATTTCTAACAAAATCACAAATAAAGAAAGTGTTCACAATTTCATTACAAATAGCACAAAATCTTAAACAGTAACCTGTTAAGTTTTTTTAAAACAAGAACATCACCACAGTCCTCAAAGGTTAAATAGTTGAGTTGTGCTGATAGATTGCAGTTCCTAGTTTCACTGATGCGCTGTACAATTAAATACTGAAACACAAATTCTCCCTCATGATTCCTCAAGCGGGGAGTTCCTTCACATAACTGGACCATGCGGGTGAGGTGCTTCTGCTGAACGAGGCAGAGAAAAATTGGAAGAGCAAATTAACCTTTGCTGCTCTGATTGATTGAAGATTCCTGCTGACTGACTGACAAAGAGCTGCACTGGCAGGGGAGACACACGACAACGCAAAATCGTCGAGCAGAAATTGATAGCCAAGTTCCGCACCCATGAGGACGGCCTCAACCGGGATCTTGGGTTCATGTCACGCTACACGTTACCCCACCAGCGAACAAATGTTATCTGTTTTTAATATAACGGGTCAGTTGCTGTCTTTTCTATGTTTCTACCTCTCTTTCTCTGTTTTTTTTTGTTTGTTGTTTTTTTTGGTGATTTGTATATTCTGAGACCTGGCAGGTAACACCTGTCTGTCTGCACACTGATTGCCTTGGCAACGGGCAGTTGAAAAAACTGTCTGTACTCACCAAGCATTGTTCTGTGAATTATAAATGCGATTTCATTTCGAGGATTTCATTTTCACATCGTTCACCTGACGAAGGAGGAAGCCTCCGAAAGCTTGTGAATTTAAAATAAAATTGCTGGACTATAACTTGGTGTTGTAAAATTGTTTACAATTGTCAACCCCAGTCCATCACCGGCATCTCCACATTATTACAACATCAACTTGCATTCTCACAGTGCCCCTCGCGAGCAGGAAGACATGTCAAAGCGTTTTACATTGAGGAGGGGGGAAAACAAAGCAAAATACGAGCAGGACATAAAAAAGGAAAAATGTAGAGGATTAGGGTGGGGAGTGCGAAAAAAGGGTCCAAGTGGAAAGTTTTGAGAAGGCTTTTGAAAGCAGAGGGAACTGGACAGGGAGGTCCAGAGGACAGGAACATACTGGCTGATCAAGAGGCTACCAGGGGTGCAGCAGGTGTGGCGGGAGATAAGAACTAAACAAGAATTAAAGGAGTATAGGTTACGTGCAGGGATATAAGGACGAGATCACTGAGATAGAGTAGGGCAAGACCGTGGATGGATTTGAAAGCAAGGATGAAAATTTTGAAGTCAATAGGTTAGAGCATAGGTAATCAGCCGAGCTTGGAGAGATGTGGGCAATGGGAGTGTGGGACTTACCCACTTTCTTGGTCACTGACATTTGATACGGGGAAACCATGGGAAGACAATAATTTGGAAATAGGGATAAACAGGAGTCAGCCTTGGCTCCACGGTAGCACTCTTGCCTCTGAGTGGGAAGGTTATGCATTCAAGCTCCACTCGAGATTGATGCTGCAGTAGAATACTGAGGGAGTGCTGTACTGTGGGAGGTGCCGTCTTTCAGATGAGACATTAAACCATGGTCCTGCCTGCCATCTCAGGCAGATACAAAAGATTCTGTAACACTATTTGAAGAGATGATGTGGAGATGCCGGTGATGGACTGGGGTTGACAAATGTAAAGAATCTTACAACACCAGGTTATAGTCCAACTGTTTTATTTGAAAATCACAAGCTTTCGGAGGCTTTCTCCTTCGTCAGGTGAGCGAGTGTGGGATTCCATGGAAGGTTACCGCATTTATATTCAGAGAACAATACCTGGTGATTACAGATAATCTTTCCAACTGCCTGTCAAGGCAATCAAAGTGTTCAGACAGAGTGATGTTACCTACAGGACCACCGAATACACAAACGGCCAGAACACAAAACAGAGAGAGAAAGGGAGAGAAACATCCGAAAGGAAGAGAAAGACAGAGAATGACCCGTTGTGTTAAAAACAGATAACTTTTTTTCGCTGGTGGGGTTACGTGTAGCGTGACATGAACCCAAGATCCCGGTTGAGGCCTTCCTCATGGGTGTGGAACTTGGCTATCAATTTCTGTTCGACGATTTTGCGTTGTCGTGTGTCTCGAAGGCTGCCTTGGAGAACGCTTACCCGAAGATCGGTGGCTGAATGTCCTTGACTGCTGAAGTGTTCCCCGACTGGGAGGGAACCCTCCTGTCTGGCGATTGTTGCGCGGTGTCCGTTCATCCGTTGTCGCAGTGTCTGCATGGTCTCGCCAATGTACCATGCTCCGGGGCATCCTTTCCTGCAACGTATGAGGTAGACAATGTTGGCCGAGTCACAGGAGTATGAACCATGTACCTGGTGGGTGGTGTCCTCTCGTGTGATGGTGGTGTCTGTGTCGATGATCTGGCATGTCTTGCAGAGGTTGCCGTGGCAGGGTTGTGTGGTGTCGTGGACGCTGTTCTCCTGAAAGCTGGGTAATTTTCTGCGAACGATGGTCTGTTTGAGGTTGGGTGGCTGTTTGAAGGCGAGTAGTGGAGGTGTGGGGATGGCCTTAGCGAAGTGTTCGACGTTATCGATGACATGCTGAAGGCTGCGGAGAACATGGCGTAGTTTCTCCGCTCCGGGGAAGTACTGGACGACGAAGGGTACTCTGTTGGTTGCGTCCCGTGTTAGTCTTCTGAGGAGGTCTATGCGATTTTTCGCTGTGGCCCGTCGGAACTATCGATCGACGAGTCGAGCGTCATATCCCGTTCTTACGAGGGCGTCTTTCAGCGTCTGTAGGTGTCCATCGCGTTCCTCCTCGTCTGAGCAGATCCTGTGTATTCGCAGGGCCTGTCCATAGGGGATGGCCTCTTTGACGTGGTTAGGGTGGGAGCTGGAAAAGTGGAGCATCGTGAGGTTGTCCGTGGGCTTGCGTACACCAACTGCCCGTTGTCAAGGCAATCAAAGTGTTCAGACAGAGTGATGTTACCTACAGGACCACCGAATACACAAACGGCCAGAACACAAAACAGAGAGAGAGAGGGAGAGAAACATCCGAAAGGAAGAGAAAGACAGAGAATGACCCGTTGTGTTAAAAACAGATAACTTTTTTTCGCTGGTGGGGTTACGTGTAGCGTGACATGAACCCAAGATCCCGGTTGAGGCCGTCCTCATGGGTGTGGAACTTGGCTATCAATTTTTGTTCAACGATTTTGCGTTGTCGTGTGTCTCGAAGGCCGCCTTGGAGAACGTACCACCCGCCAGGTACATGGTTCATACTCCTGTGACTCGGCCAACGTTGCAGGAAAGGATGCCCCGGAGCATGGTACATTGGCGAGACCATGCAGACACTGCGACAACGGATGAACGGACACCGCGCAACAATCGTCAGACAGGAGGGTTCCCTCCCAGTCGGGGAACACTTCAGCAATCAAGGACATTCAGCCACCGATCTTCGGGTAAGCGTTCTCCAAGGCGGCCTTCGAGACACATGACAACACAAAATCGTGGAACAGAAATTGATAGCCAAGTTCCGCACCCATGAGGACGGCCTCAACCGGGATCTTAGGTTCATGTCACGCTACACATAACCCCACCAGCGAAAAAAAGTTATCTGTTTTTAACACAACGGGTCATTCTCTGTCTTTCTCTTCCTTTCGGATGTTTCTCTCCCTCTCTCTCTCTGTTTTGTGTTCTGGCCGTTTGTGTATTCGGTGGTCCTGTAGGTACATCACTCTGTCTGAACACTTTGATTGCCTTGACAACAGGCAGTTGGAAAGATTATCTGTAATCACTAAGTATTGTTCTCTGACTATAAATGCGGTAACCTTCCATGGAATCCCACACTCGCTCACCTGACGAAGGAGAAAGCCTCCGAAAGCTTGTGATTTTCAAATAAAACAGTTGGACTATAACCTGGTGTTGTAAGATTCCTTATATTTGAAGAGAAACAGAGCGTCCTCCTGGTGACCTGGCCAATATTTATTCCTTAAAAAAAACAGATTAATGGGAATATAGGAAAAGGAGTATGCCATTCAGCCCCTTCAGCCTGTTCTGCCATTCTATTAGATCATGGCAGATCTGGTCACTTATCTCATTGTTGTTTGTGGGTCCTTTATGTGTGGAAGTTGCCTGCTGTGTTTCCCTAAATTGCAAGTGACTACACTTCAAAAGTACTTAATTGGCTGTGAAGTGCTTTGGGGTGTTATGAAAGGTACGATATAATTACATGTTCTTTTTCTTTCTAAACATATAATCATTTGATGCGATTGCTAGACTATTCCTGATGGGGCTCGTCTAAGAATATTGAATGAAATCAGAAACTGTGACATTATTCAGGGTATTGCATTTAAATCTTATTATGACAAACATGCTTTTTTTAATCTCTAATTTTCTCCCTTCCTCTCCTGCAGGAGAAAGCAACCTACTTGATCAACGCCTCTGCCACTGGACTCAGTATCCACACCCTCCTCCACTGTCGGTGGACTCTGGCTGCAGTATGTGCTGGCTACAGGAAGCACTGCAACAACTCACCAAGTTTACTGTGACAGCACCTCCCAGCCCTGCAGCCTCCACCACCAAGAAGAATAGGAATGCCATCACCTCCAAGTTCCCCTCCAAATCACACATCGTCCTGACTTGGATATATATTCCTGTTCCTTCATCAAAATAAAAGTTCTGAAATTCCCTACCTAATAACCCTGGGGAAGGGAAGGATTGCTCACTGTACCTGACCACTAGAAGGTGCCGCGACCTGCCCAGGTATGATGTCTCCTTGAATTTTCTCTCCCTCCTCCTGGAAGAAATTGTAACAATCATTTGGTGTCTGCCTATTCAACTTTCTTGGATCATAAATCAAACCTGCATCTGCCCCTACTCCACGGAGCTGAGATGCTGCCTTCAATCAGCTCTCTTAACCATGCACCTAACGTCAGGTATTTTCACAGCAAGTCAGACAAGACCAACCCATAATTAAAATGCAATGGGGAAGATTCCCATGTGTGCTAATTATAGTGAGGTTATGAATATTCTTTATTTATAAGTTGTGGTTGCAGTTAGTATTAAGCCTCAGTAATTAAGCACAACCTGTCCTTTTCCAGTATCCATGTGTGGACCTCCAGCAGTGATCAATCTCTGAGGAAGGGCAGATGGATAAAAATCAACCAGCTGCTGGAACAGTGCTTCTGTCAAGTGATGTCAGGGTTGAGCTAAGCGGCAACATCCCCCCCTGCCCCCCGCCATGATTTAGATGTCAACCGTGGCTCAGTGGTAGCACTCTCACTTCTGAGTCAGAAGATCGTGGGATCGTCCCACTCCAGGGACTTGAGCACTAGATCTGGGCTGACACTTCAGTACAGTACTGAGAGAGTGCTGCACTGTTAGAGGTGCCGTCTTTCAGATGAGAAGTTAAAGTGAGGCCCTGTCTGCCCTCTGAGAAGGATGTAAAAGATCCCACGGCACTATTTCGAAAAAGAGCAGGGCATTCTCCCTGGTGTCCTGGCCAATATTTGTCCCTCAACCAACATTAAAACAGATTATCTGTTCATTATCTCATTGCTGTTTGTGGGACCTTGCTGTGCACAAATTGGCTGCCATGTTTCCTACAGTACAACAGTGACTACACTTCAAAAGTACTTCATTGGCTGTAAAGCACGTTGGGACGTCCTGAGGTTGTGAAAGGTGCTATATAAATGCAAGCACTTTCTATTGACACTGTGAAAATTCACATACCAAAAATAGCCAGGTTTTTTTTCACTCATGGGATGTGGGCGTCACTGGCAAGGCCGGAGGATTGTCACCATCCATGGAATTGTACCCACACCACAACTCACTGCCTGCAGAAGGGGAGAGAATCATGAGGAAGATGGGATGAAGAAAACAATATTGTAGACATGGAATAACTTGTTTTGCTCATTGCTTTGCACTGGTCCAGTTTGGGCTGCTGAGGTCCGACCTCTGCAATGATGTGGTGCTAGGGATCTTTATGACATAACTTATTCTCCTAGGCAATTGTTTCAGTAATAAGATTCAACTTTTACAATGGAAAACCTCTTTTCCCATCAAACTTCTCAGATAAATTGATAGATGCTGTCATTACAATCCAATAGCAGTGTTATGTGGCGGATTGGTCAGCAGGTGTCAGTATCCCATAAACTACCTACCCATTCCTATACAATGAGGATGAGCAGCCAAATTATATTAGCTGGGAGGAACGGGAGAAAAAGAGAGGAAACTTTTTTAAAAAAAAACACATTACACAGGAAACTAAAATAAGTAAGACACGCTATCTCAATATTATTCCTTTAGCAAAATTTGTTTAAAAAAGCCTTTGTTGTCAAACTTTAACAAATTGACTGACATGTTCAGGTATTTTATGTCACAACTTCCTACTGAATCTTACCGGGGCGAAATCACACAGCCAGCCGCACTGGTGATTGCAGTTAAGTCTATTAGAAAACAACCTTTTACACACACACACACACACACATATCTTCTTTCAATCGTGCAATTATAGAAAAATCTATCATTTGAATACTCTGGAAAAGTTGCTACCATTAATAACAAACTCTTTTTCCAAAAGGGTGTATTTTTTCGGCTGGCCATAAATGGACTAAGATGACGCTCTGGTTAAAACGCGCTAGCTTTGAAATCAACATATGTTTGGAATGTGGGGAATGTGTCAATTTTAATGAACCTGCCTCTTTCTTATTGTCTCTCTGCGCCTTTCACCAAATAAGGACCCTGCCCCAATACTGGTTGCCCATGTAAGGCGTTGCTTCCCTTTTCTTGATCAACTGACGTCATGGTGATAAGGAGATCTTTTTAGGCGGAGTTCCAGCCTAAAACTCCACACTTTCTGGTCAGCAGCGGATTCAGCAGCATCTGGCTCGCCTGTGCAGTTGTGGAAAAGTAAGTGAAAAAAAACATTTAACCAACTCGCTCGTTCAATGAAAAAAAAAACCTCTTTATTTCTCAATTGTAATTCATATTTTATCGTTGAATTTAATTTTACACAACTTATATAAGGAATGGTTTCTTTAATATAAATTTAACTATTGGTTTTTAACAAGTGGGGGGAAAAAAAACGGATCTACTCTTAATCCAGGTGGGATGAGTGTGAATTGCACACTTACAATAAGTAACACCATCAGATTGAATTATGTACTCATGTAATTCGCTTTCCTGGTTACAAATTATAGCGTAAATGTATCAATTTAACATTATCCCGCAGCTGGAATTTTTAAACATTTATTGAAGCTTAAGTAGAACTTTTAAGTGGACATTTCTGCAGACGCCGGTCTGTTAGGTACCTGGTGTGTGTCTAACTCTATTTCTGTGTAACCTGCAATGTCCCGGGTTCTTCGCCGCCCTGTTACTGTGCAACTAGTGTGCGTGTGTGTTTGAGCTCTTGGGTGTGGCTCACTCTGGATCCAGTGTGGCTTTTGCAAGAATGAAGCATTTTAATTTCGCTTCAGTTTTATTTTCTTTGCTTTTTTTTTTGAAACGAACATTTTAAAAAAAAAATGTAAATCTGTAATTCTCGAAAGATCAAGATAGAAACTAGTTATAGACCCGTGTTGTAAATTTGTACCATCACGGGGCGTTTATGATAATCCAGGAAAACCGTGAATGACTTGGGTAAAGTAATAGCAGAGAGAGAGAGAGAAATAGAGTACAACCCAGAGGAATGAAAGTTTAATTTGGATTAAATCCCTTTTCATTCTAGATGCAGTTTATTGACTTATTTGCTCCTCCAGTAATATAGAATCTCCCTTCGATTTCCTTTCCCCTTCTCATGCTCAGTATATCGGCCATTGTTTTTGTTTAGACCCGAGCCCTCTGATCTTCACTCTGGGGCGGTCTTATCCCCTGAATTACTGATTAACTCCGAGAGCAGGGAGCCATTATGTCAAAAGTACCAACTATTTGCAGTGGGCGGTGTATCAAGTTAAAACACATTTAATCTGGTAAATTCATTATACGAGTGTTTAAGTGAGAATGTAAAACCAATACATTCATAACACCCAGCTAAGGTTCAGTGACTGTTTCAACCCTCCATAGGATCCGGCTTGTCTGGACCTTAGCCATCTGTATCCTGACTCTCGCTCACCCATCACTTGTGCCCTCACTGACCTGCATTGGCTCCCTGTCTCCCATGACACATTTTAAGTCCTCTTCCTTATTCAATCTCCTCCAGCCTTGTACATCCTCCTCCTCCTCCTCGACCCTCTAATTGACCTTTTGTGCATCCTTTATGCTCTGCTATGCCAGGAGAGTCTTGGGCTCTGTTCTCTGGAACTCCCTCCTTTAAACTTTTTTTTAAAAAAAACTTCTCAAACCCCACCTTTATGGCCAAGCTGTTGGTCACACTCACATCTCCTAACTCTCCCAGCATCCATTCCTTTATCTGTTTTATTTTCTCTTCATTTTCTATGTTAAAGGTTCTATGCAAATGAAAGTTGTTGATGGTAAAATTAAACTGACTTGGCTCCAGATTTTTGCTGAAGTTTGAGAACTTTTATTTCTCAGTGTGGTTGTGAAGTTTGATGAAGTTGACAGGTCAGGTAATACCTTCTAGACTGGTTGACCTCATAAATAAGAGGGGAAATTGTAGGTTTTACACTGTGACCCTTTTTTTTCTTGTGTTGGCTGCAGAGTTCACAGCAGCTGATAATGCATGAACAGATTTAAAACCTATCAGATGATGCTAAAATGTTCATGCTGTGAAATAATCTGATTTTGGCCTGCATACCTTTCTATTCAGCTCTGTCTCTCCCACGGCCATGCATTTCATCCTGAGCATGCTGGGAGTACCAGCTTGCAACCCACTTCAGTGTGGGATCCAGGTTTTTCTTTGAGACTCTGGTGAGTTGCTGGTCTCTGCCCTGTTGCTAGGGGGAGGTGCTGAGTAGAGCCCGGACTCTCCCACAGGAGAGGGAGAATAATCACCATGCATATCTGTTGCACCCTCTAGAGGCTGACATCAGCAGCATGGCGGAAGTCTGAGAGCAAATCATTACACGGCTAAAGCACACGAGTAGAGATTAGTGAATAACAGGGAGGGAACAAATTTGAGAATCATATCCTCAAAACCAACTTTTTGGTCAATGTAAAGAATCTTACAACACCAGGTTATAGTCCAAAAATTGTTGGACTATAACCTGGTGTTGTAAGATTCTTTACATTTGTCAACCCCAGTCCATCACCGGCATCTCCACATCACAACTTTTTGGTCACCTGACCTAATATCTCCTTGTGTGGCCCAGTGCCAAATTTTGTTTGATTGCTCTTGTGAAGTGCTTTTGGAATGTTTTTTACTACATTAAAGGTGCTATATAAATGCAAGTTGTTGAGAGTAAACTTAATGAGGGGGGGAAAACTTTCTGCTTCCATGGAAACCCAAAGTAGGTCAGAGTGTCGATCCTCTGCATGCCATGTATGAGTGGAAATTGGATTTGAAAAGCTTTGATCCCACGATACTCAACTGTTAAGGGTTGGTGCTACTTGGAACAGATTTAATGGTTGATCAGTTTATTGCTATGGAGTATCAGCATAGAATAAATTGACTTCTGGGCACTGCCAGATAAGAGGTTTTAAACTGTACTCTACACAATGCTCTTTGTTATGTTATCAAAATGACTTCATACTAGTCTAACATTTAGCTGTACTGAGGGTCAAGCAGCAAATCTAGAGACACAACAAGCCTTATCATAAAACTATGATCAAAGTGTGAGGTTGAAGGCCATAATATTTACAATGCTGTTCAACAAATGTTCTAAAATTAAAACACTAATCTAGCATTTTAGATAGGAAATAAGACTATGCAATACCAGCAAAACAACCCAAGTACACACTTCCCCAATGCCATTCAGATCAGGAAGCTCCAAGGTCAATCCATGGCCTGCCATGAGGTAACAGATTTCCAACAGGATGAGGGCTGGGATGCTGCAATTGACCTCTGCTTGCCCCCCCCCCCACCAAGCCAGAAACACAGAATCAATTTTGGATTGTTATCCAGTGACTACTACTGGAAAATTAATGTGAACATATAAAAAGGGTGGAAAGGGCCCATCCAGACATGTTGCAACCCAGCACACTATTTAACCACCCCCTAACCATGTCATCTTCTGGAAGAGGCAAAATGCTGGGAAATTCCCAAGGATAATCAAACAAAGCCCCAGCAGATCATGGTAGCCTGTAACTCCTCACATTCACAACTAACTGGCAACTTACCCTCTATAAATGCAAATGCTGCTTTTCAATCAAGAACTTGTGAAGTTCCCTGTTAAATGACCGTAGCAAATCTATACTCACCGCAAGTTCAGGTACTCTGTTCCAGGGGGTGATGACTGTGAAAAGAAATACTTCCTGGCATCTAATGTAACTCTTTGCCTACATATCATGTGCATGCCTTCCAGTCTTGCCATCCCTAAATATCTCAACTATCCTGAGTCCATTCCCTTCTATCATTTTAAAATCTTCAAGATTGGGCTCAGCTTTGATTTCCCCCCTCCTTTAGAACTACTTCTTTGATCAAACCTGTTCTAATATCTCCTTATGTGGCCCGGTGCCAAAATTTGTCTGATAACGCTCCTGTGAAGTGCCTTGGGACATTTTTTACTACGTCCCAAAGGCGCTATATAAGTGCAAGTTGTTGTTTGCTGACGCTCACTATTTAGGCTTCTATATGAAGAATAGTTGTGATACCAGTGGGTGCCCTGTGTTTGTGGAACTGTACCCCAGCATGAGGCAGGACCCACTGGAAACTTCTGCTATTTATGCTGCTTATCAGTGGGTTCTGCTGGCTTCCCACCAGAGAATCCTGGAATAATTTCCAGGCCTTTGTTTGACTGCCTCTTCCATTGGGCA
This sequence comes from Heptranchias perlo, assembly GCF_035084215.1. Taxonomy (NCBI): domain Eukaryota; kingdom Metazoa; phylum Chordata; class Chondrichthyes; order Hexanchiformes; family Hexanchidae; genus Heptranchias; species Heptranchias perlo. The sequence continues at coordinate 8,764,266 of NC_090357.1, forward strand.
GTCATTTATCAATTAATGTTGGAGGAGGGAGAAGTGAAGAGCTGGTTACTGTAGTAGGATATATAATTTTATTTTTATATCTTTAAATGTGGTCTTGTGTTAACATTGCCATTGGTGCCCATCGATGAGGGGCAGCTTTACGATAGAGTACACAAAGCATCAAACCATCCTTTGCCTTTCATACCTTCCTGAAGCACCTAGTACTGGCAGATGAAGGATAATATTTACCTGGGCCCTAGTTCAGCTACTTGCTCCTAGGCCTGACACAAGTGGTCTTGCAACACCAGGTTATAGTCCAACAGTTTTATTTGAAAATCACAAGCTTTCGGAGGCTTTCTCCTTCGTCAGGTGAGTCACCTGACGAAGGAGAAAGCCTCCGAAAGCTTGTGATTTTCAAATAAAACTGTTGGACTATAACCTGGTGTTGTAAGATTCCTTATATTTGTCCACCCCAGTCCATCACTGGCATCTCCACATCCATTACTATACCTCAAGGGAGCATCTCTGGCCAGTTGTCAGGCAAAGTTTATTTTCTCAAAAGCAAGAAACTGTGGCTGCTGGAAATCTGAAATAAAAACAGAAAATACTCGGTAGCATCTGTGGAGAGAGAAACAGTTGGCGTTTCAGGTCGATGACCTTTCATCAGAACAATCTGAACTTGGGGCAGTGTTTCCAGATGTTAATGTCTTATTGTGAATCTCTTGACAAGCCCTCACCCAATTTGGTCTCTGCTTGGTGAGATCAGGAATTCAACATTGGTTTGAATCCATGTTTTAATACACTGCTTGTATTATGATGTGGCTGACTAAGACTGGGAAATGACAAGATGGCTTGCATCTTAAAGGGGCTTTTTCATCCCATTGGCTAATCCTTGTCCCTGGAATAGGCAAAAATATCCTACAATCAGCCACATTGGTCTCTTGTGGAAAGTTTATGCTGTAATTGAAGTTTAGCAGCCTTTTAAATGAAAAGACTTGTTTGCTATTGTGACACAGGATTACCTGTGTATACATACTTAATATGGGACATGGGTATAAATTATTCCCATTAAGGTATAATGCTGACCTTTTTCAGCTGTTTAAATTTGATCAGAAGGCTATTATTGTCAGTGAAAATGGAAGGGTTTTCCACCCAGAAGCTGGAAATGATGGTCTTCCAATTGTGACTGTAGTTGCCTACACTAGATGTTGTGCTCAAGATGTTACTCCTTTTATGGAGTAGGGCACAGCAGTGTAAACACGCATCATTGATGTAATTCAGGGCTCTGTTCCTTTGGATTTAAAAAAAAATTGCAATTGTTAACACTGAATTCCATTTCCAGTGCCTGTGTACACAGTCTGTAGAAATAATCGTCTTGATGGGTGAAAGTGTTTTTTCTTGCTTGATACATTATGTTCTTTTGAATTTGGTCCCTGTGTCCCTGGCTGATGGAAATGAATCAAACCTTTAGAAGACTAGTCTACTCAATTTTTAAATGCAAAAAACAACTTTGAATCACCTAAATAGTTTGAATTAAGCAATCTAAATAACACAGTAAGTGGGAGTTTAGTGCTAAAGCAACTGAATTATCAGATCCATTTGAATTAAGGCTGTATACATGTTTGGGTAGCCAATGTATGAAGTGTTACAAAGGATTTGTATTTAGTGGCCAACTGCTCAAAAAATTAATAAGATTTCTTCCCCCTCAAGTCTTTGTTCAGTTGATTTTATTTCTTTATAATTTTCAAATACTGTACAATTGTTTTTTTTCTCAATCTTTTTTTCATACAAATGCAAGTGACTCTGGCTTTCATTTTAGATGGGAATTGTGGTCAAAATCTGCACAGGATGCTGCTGCAGCAACTAGAAGGGAAATTTGGAATTTAATTGACGTATCTCAGCAAATGTGCATCTAACATCAGTGAAACAAACCCATAGACTTTATCAGACCTTGCATTCCTCATCTGGTACTATAGGAATAGTGGGGTGAAATGTTTTTTGTTTATAAAAGTCATGTCCATCATACTTCAGAACTTACATTTTATGTAAGTCACCAACCTATTGTACAATTTTTTTAATAAAGTACAGAAAGAGAAAGAAAGCCAGTCATTTCCTGCAGTTTTTTGCTAACCTGGCTTCTCCCAAAAGAGAGGAACCAAGCAGCTTCAATCTAGAGACATTTCCAACAGCAAGATCAATTAGCTTCTGATTGGCCTCAGGATGTACCTGTTTATAGTCAACTTCCCTACATTGGCCTTAACCTGGCCTGTTATCTAAAGCACAGATCACAAAATAAGTACAGGTGAGGACGATCATTCAGCCCATTTTAATTCCTCCATCTTAACGTCTCCCCTTTGTAACATCTAGTTGCTTAAATTATTCCAGGGATTTTGCCTCCATTACCCTAAAGTTTATTCCACACAATGTTTGCTCTTTGTGTGAAGAAGAATTTCCTGAATATCAGTCCTCAAAAGTACCTCTTGTTTGTTTGAACCTGTGGCCCATTGTTCTACTCCTGCAGTTCAATTTTAAAGTAATATTCCAAGTAAACTTTTTCCATATCCTTAACTATTGTGTACCTCTATAAAGATCACCTTTCCAGGCCCAGATCTTTCCTCATAAAACAGACCACTGACACTGTGTGGATCAGCCTTGTGACTCTTCTCTGCACTGCCTCAAGCTGTTGAATATCTCTTGTTTCTTGCTGACCAGAACTGGATGCAGTATTCAAGGTGTGGTCTGACCAGAGCACTATATAGTTTGATCATTACCACCCCTGATTTGTCGTCTTCTGTTCTGTTGGCTGTATAGTTAACTTATAGTTAATATTAGCTTTGGTGATTGATAAACATCACAATGTGTTCTCTGCTCCCAGACCACCTGTGAGCAAAGCATCAGAGGAGTACAACAGAATGGAAGTTTGACCAGGACATACTAGGGTTTTTATTTCAGTAAAGATCACACCCTACAGGTCTACAAAACAGTAGTAGAGTACAGTGTAATAGAAAATTTGTGGATCAGGTTAACAAATCTTTTGCATCTGAGTTGTATTTATCTTGTGTAGACTAGACCTACCAAGCAGTGAATATTTTCACTTAAAGTGTAACCTATTTTGATCATCACTGAGAAGCACAGCCTTATTGGATAAACCTTCCTCCAGTCACTAATGCAAAACAAGAAGGTCGGCATATTAAATGAGGAAACTAGCTTTATATTGATGACTGCTTTTTCACTCACTTTACTGACTGGAGGAAAATATCTCCATATATTTAAGTTGGATTGCAATGTATATAACTCTTGGTAATCACCAGTGTTCATGCCTAACATTTCCCTGATGTGCCCCCCACCCCCTGTTCTAGTACTGTACTTGTCTTGGAAATTCAGTTCTTAAAAGTTGGAACATTGAAAATTCCTGTAGTGAGCATTAAGAATGGGGATCAAAGGGAACCAAACGTTAATCATTTGTAAGAGTTTAAACATTAATAGCTGAAGTCATTCTATAAATATGGCCACATTGGCATATTATAAATACAGCCACACAGACTGTTTATATGTACAGTACAACACAGCAAAGATCTTCTCTAGGAAGAGTACTTGTCAGGATGGGGCCATTTTAGTAATTCATCAAGTTTCTGGCTTCCACAGCTTATCCCCATTGGTAGTACACTCACCACCTTTTTAAATCAGAAGGTTGGGGGTACAAGTCCCACTCGAGCACGTGTAAAGGATCCCATGGCACTTTTTTTTGAAGAGGAGCAGAGTCCTCTGGGTCTTTCAACCAACACCACCAAAACAGATTTTATCTCATTGCTGTTTGTTGGACTTGCTGTGTGCCAATTGGCTACTGCGTTTGCCTACAGAACAATAGTAACTACACTTTAAAAGTACTTAATTGGCTGTGAAACACTTTGGGACATCCTGAGCGTGTGAAAGGTACTATGTGAATGCAAGTCTTTCTTTCACATGACATAGAATTAATTTCTGATGCTTTAAATACAAATCTTGCCCTTACAGGCAACACTTTTTTGACAATGAGATTGCTTTTGTTAGGTTTTGACTGAAAATTTGCACAAAATCTGCATGTAGTGTCAAATTTTGACTGATAACAGACCTTTTACTATGTTAAAGGTGCTATATAAATGCAAAATTGTGTGTGTGCATTGTACTTAGTTCAGTTAAGTTTAATAATTGTTCCTTAACTGTTCCAACTCTGCTTCTGCCACAGGATTACTTAACTGATAAACATGTCCAACCAGGGACCCGCTTTTGGACTTAGTAGGGACGTTCGGAGAAGGATCGAGCAGAAGTATGAACCTGATCTGGAGGAGCGGCTAGTGGAGTGGATCATTGCTCAGTGTGGGGCAAAAGTGGGCCGACCTGAGCCAGGGAGATCGGGTTTCCAACTTTGGCTTAAGGATGGCACGGTGAGTACTCAATTAAAGGAATGGGCTTACAGATCATTAGAGGACCAATTGGTCTGAGTTTGAGGCTGTAGAGGACACTGAAAGCAATCTCTTCCCATGTAATATATTTTCATGACCAAGGCTGTCTTTTTGAACCTTGCCTGGTCCCATGGTTTGGTTCCATTTTTCAATGAAAATGAAATGCTATAGAGTATTCAGTATGTTTTATAATTTCTCTGGTAATGTAGTAAAGGAAACTGGAATAAACCATCTGATTATGCCCCTTAGGGGATCCACTAGAGTTGATAGATCTTTCACTAGTTTCAAATTGACACTTCCCCTTTGCTGCTTGGGGAATTTTGAATGTAAACCCACATGCTAAACTGCATAATCCACACTCTATCAAACTTACCTTGTAACAGGGTATAGTCCTCCTTTATTGGTAATAAGTAGTAAGTTTGTCATGTGTTTAGTCTTTAACACCCATCAATCATAATTGTGGATTTCCTAGTGGTATTTTTGTGCTGCATGTATTTGTTAATCTCTTCTGTAATAAACCAGTTAATCAGCACCTCTGTGCAGTGATGTCTGTGTGTCACTTTGCTAGTAGCTATTGAAAATGACACAACTGATAACTTTTGAAATGGCTGCTTGCTGTAGCTGCCCTGGGAGTGATTCACTGTCCCATCAATCACTCCCAGGGCAGGTACAGCACTAGTTAGATACAGAGTAAAGCTCCTTCTACACTGTCTGATCAAATACTCCCAGGGCAGGTACAGTGCTTGAGCCTCAGCAATTTACAATCTATATCAATGACTTGGATGAGAGGACTGAGTAATGTATCCATGTTTGCTGACAATACAAAGCTAGTTGGGAAAGTAAGCTATGAGTAAGGCACAAAGGGATATAGTCAGGTTAAGAATTGGGCAAGAAGGTGGCAGATGAATTATAATGTGGGGAAATGTGAATTTATCCATTTTGGTAGGAAGAATAGAAAAGCAGAATTTTTTTTAAAAGTGAGACTAGTAAATGTTGGTATTCAGAGGGATTTGGGTGTCCTTGTACACATCACAAAGTTAACCTGCAGATACAGCAAGCAATTAGGAAAGCAAATGGTATGGTAGGGGGTTGGAGTATGAGTAAGTCTTGCTGCAATTATGCAGGGCTTTGGTGAGACCACACCTGGAGTGCTGTGTACAGATTTGGTCTCCTTATCTAAGGAAGGATATACTTGCCTTAGAGGGTGTAACAAAGGATCACTGGATTGATTCCTGGGAAAAGAGTTCTCCTATGAAGAGAGATTGAGTAGAAAGGGCCTATACTCTCTGGAGTTTAGAATGAGAGGTGATTTCATTGAAACGTATAAGATTCTGAGAGGGCTTGACAGGGTAGCGGCTGTTTCTCCTGACGGGAGTCTTAAACTAGGGGTCACAGTCTCAGGATAAGGGGTCGGCCATTTAGGACCGAGATGAGAATTTCTTCACTGAGGGTTGTGAATCTTTGGAATTCTCTACTCCAGAGGGCTGTGGATGCTCACCCATTGAGTATATTCAAGACTGAGATCGATGGATATTTGGACACTAAGGGAATCAATGGATATGGGGATAGGGTAGGAAAGTGGAGTTGAGGTAGAAGATCAGCCACTGTCTTAAAGGGCGGAGCAGGCTCGAGAGGCCGTATGGCCTACTCCTGCTCCTATTTCTTATGTTTGCTATTTCCTATCTGACCTCTGCAGTTTGTGATCTGCCCCCACTATCAGGTGTGACCCAGCCCCAACCCAACTCCTACTGAAGCTGAAATACTTCAGACCATATATGCAATTATCATTCAGCCCAAATGGCCTCCCTAAGCATAGAGTACATAATTGGCAAACTACTCGAGTGCACACTGCAAATCAGGTCATGCAAATATTACTACTATAAAGGAAATTACATAATCATATACTACAATATTTAATCTTTTGTATGTCTTTCTGGACTCAAACTATGTCTAGCTCTTGTGTTAGTCATAATAAACATGTAGGCAACTAATCTAAAGATTCCCACCATTGACAAGAATATATGGGATTAGATCCTCTATGCGATGGAATTTGAATTTGGGGTCTGGCACTCCATAATTTCCTTGCACCCATTCCAGTGGAATGGAGGGTTCCATGTAACTTGAGCAGACTGTTTGTATTTGCTATCACTGTGCACTTGTTATGATTTGGCATTACAACATCAGTGAAGTACTTCTTCTACTGCAGGTACTGAGCCAACTGATCAACAGTCTCTACTCAGATGACAAGAAGCCCATCAAGAAGATTCAGGACACTGATAAGGCTTTTAAACAAATGGAACAGGTGTCACAGTTTCTGATAGCAGCTGAGGGATATGGAGTCAACAAAACAGACATCTTCCAGACTGTGGATTTGTGGGAAGGTATGTGTCTATTAACGGAGCTCCAGTGAAGTCAGGGCTTCCATTTTATTTTTGTGGCTATCTTAGTGACAGTGTAGAAGTTTTTCACAGCCAAATATCCTAATTGACACCATGTGCTGGCGTCTGCAATGTTTTTCTGGGTATCAACAACGGCAGTCCTGACTGAAGCCAAATTCAGACATAACTGTTTACAGTACATTCTCACCTTATCTACATCTCTCTTCCATTTTAAGTGATAACAATGGGGACATTTATAAGTGGCCTGATCCTGTTGACACTCAATGCCTAGGCCTACACACGAATAATGACCCGTTGTGTTGTGATGAGCAGACAGGGTCCTGATTCCCAGCATGGAGTCAATGTCCTTGGGAGAGTAGGAAGGAATTTGGGGGGGGGGAAATTCAGGGAAGAAAAAATGCTGCACAAAGTTGAGTACCTGGGCTGAACAACCTATATTTGAATCAACAAATATAGAAAATAATTAATATAAAGAAGGGGAAAAATCAGGCAGCAGTGATATCCCAAATTAGTGACAGTACACAAATCTCATTGTGGAAAATGTAGAACTCTTGACATTATTTTCTTTGTTTGCTGTTGCAATGCACATGGATCCCACAGTGTAGGACATATGCCACATGCTACAATAACAGACAGTGAAGGCACTTAACATACTTTTTCTTTTACAGCAAAGGATATGTCTGCTGTCCAGAGAACACTCATGGCCTTGGGAAGTATTGCAATAACAAGGGATGATGGACATTACCATGGTGATCCAAACTGGTTCCACAGGTGAGTAGGACAAGCGTCCATACAATAGTCAACCAGTACAGGCATGTTGCCTTGACAGCTGTAACCCACATAAATGACTGGTTGAGAGAACCAATATTTGACTAACTGCTTGAAGTGCATTCTCCATGAGTGTGGAAGTAGTGGAGCTTGTGGGATTTGTGACCAACTATATCCCTCCTGAATTATGATGGGACTTTGAATGGAATAAATGACACCACTGCATCTTGATGTCTGCTTTAATCGAGATGAGGCATTTTGAGAAGTGTTGCAGTGAAAATCTTTTGATTGAATGGCTTGGTAAATTATTCCATAAATGCTACACGACGGGTTCACAGATTGCCCAAATAAACACTTGCATGCGCTGTTTGCACCACAAAGCAGGGAGCAGGTTACCAGTTTTTTTCACGTAAACTAAAGCTTGTACCATACAGACCCCCTTTCTCCCCCATCCCCCCACCTTGTAGCACATAAATCTATTTCACATTTTAAAAGCAAACTTTCACTTTGCCTCTCTGGAATGCTGACACTTCCACATCACTGCATTAATCTGCTAAAAATATTCCAGAAGTCTAATTTAATTCATTAGGGGTCACTGGTCACCTTCAAATTAATTTTTTTATTCACACCAGTTACTGACTGGGAAACTTTAATATATTCCAGGATATCAACCAGGCCTGTTACAAAATGTTCCTTGCAAGTGCAAACTTGTAGATTGACATAAGACAATTACAGTTTTTTAATAAATAATATGGTTTGACATATCACTTGTATTGTGTATTCTTTGTCACATGCATTTCTGATTGCTGCCAGGAACAGAGGCCTGTCTTGGGTTTAAAAATAAGATTTAAAAACTAGCCCAGGGACAACTAAAAAGTGTGTGTGTGTGTGTATATATAGACTGCATTCCATGGACTCACAGTGTGGCTTTTGTACACTGTGTAGAGGAGTCAGCCAGAACTGTGTTCAGCCTAATTAATCCAACAATACTAACACAGGGCCACAATTAATCTTGTCCCCCTCATTAGTGTGCCACCCAGGAATTTACAGCCTTTCCAGCATATCCAGTCTGACACTCTTTGCCATTTTATGAAAACAATGTAAAAATGACTGAACTCTAAATTGTTATTTTTCCATTTTTTGGAAGATTTTTAAATGGCATAAATCTTTAATGGAAGGTCCCTATGTGAGTGATCCAACACACCAGTCTTACTCAAAAGTGAATTGGAAAGGAAACATTTGCAGGGCTATGGGGAAAAAGCAGAGGAGTGGGACTAATTGGATAGCTTGCTCAAAAGAGCAGGCATGATGGGCCAAATGGCCTCCATCTGTGCTGTATGATTCTGATGCCTTAGCACAATTCTAAATTGTGTTGGAAAAATTCTATCTCTTACACCATGATGCTAATCTATGACAATAGACTGGCTGTACAACTAACTTACTGTTTCTCATCCACTGCAGGAAAGCACAAGAGAACAAGCGTGACTTCACAAATGAGCAACTGAGCCAAGGGAAGAACATCATCGGCCTACAGATGGGAAGCAACCAGGGAGCATCGCAGGCCGGGACGGTCAGCTACGGACGACCCAGGCAGATCCTCTAAGAACAAAAAAAAAATTTATTGAACTCTAAAGCATGATTTTACCATTTCAAAGTCAACAGAAAAAGTCTAAACAGCTCATAACTCTAACAAAATCTTCAACGAAGTCAACTGTTTGTGTGATAGACAGGTAGTGGTTATTTATTATTTGGCAGTTTAAAAAGAGAAATGTTTTTAAAAGTCTTACAATGCTTTGTTTTTATTCCCCTCTGATAGGGGCTATAATTTGGAATGATTGCAAGACAAAATGTACGTAACATTTCCTCCAGTACCTGGATCTTTCCATCACAAAATTATTCCTTTCATTAAAGATTACTGCTTTTAAGAATATATACTCAATGATGGCTGCTAAGGACTGCATGTCACGTTGCTAACTTGTAATTTCGACCATCTTTGTGGAATTGTGCAGGTGTATTACAGCATGTTGGCAAGGCTTAGTGTTCGTATGGCTTAACCAGTCTGCTTGACATTGCTTTTAGTGTTTTTAACTTTTTTGTCACTGTCAATCTACCTAGTTAGTGTACATTTAGAAAAATAAATATGAAAGTAGTCAAATCATTTGAAAGACAACTTTGGAATAATTGAGCAGAGCATTGTTTTTTTTTAAAAAGACCACTATACAGAATTGAATGCTTTGTGTTGAACAAAGGAATTCTCCAGGAATTCAAAGGGAACATGTGAAATGAATATTGTCATTCCAATGACATTCCTTTTTTTTATTAAAACTTATTTTGCTGCTCACCTTGTGTTGCATTACCTTCACAAAATTCACTCTCCTGTTATATACACGGCACTGACGCTGTGGGGGAGAGGGCTGCACTAAATGACGTCTGATTCTGGAATAGGATACTTTAAAATGAACAACTGGTGTTTCTGAAGGAAAATGCAAAATAGGTTTTTGGAATCTTAGCTGTCAGAATATCTTATCCCTTTTTTTAAATGAAGACATTGATCAAAGACTAATCTGACTCCGTTTACTTGCTGGTAAACTTGGATTTCCAAAGCATTATCCAAAATTTACCATCAGAAGTAAATTTTTTTTTTTAGAAATAACGTGCACAAGAAGATTAACTAAAATAATCATTTGCAACGCTGCAACTCTGATGCTAAGCAACGACTGTCTCTATGCTGAGAGCCAATAATTGGCTATGGTTAATGGGGTTAATCCATAATATTTTTAGCAAGTTGTCTTATGGGAAGTACTCATCTGTGATCAGCTTAAGCTCAAGTTTCTGAAACACATGTACAAAAATGTTCCTGCTGAGAATTACTGCTTTGTTTTGAGTATGTTGTACATTAATTTTTGTAAAAACAAGATCATCTGAATAGTTTTAGTCCTACATTTTGTACATTCATTTTTGTTTTTGTCAGTTGAAACCATAACAACTTAAATAAATTTGAGATGGAGAGCGGTCAGCATCTTGTGGAGCTGTGACTCAGTCAGTGTCTTGCTATATACAAGTGTTGTTTCCTTTCTTAAATTTATTCTTGGGATGGGGGCAAGGCTGCATATATTGACCATCCCTCCAGTGGAGTGTGTAGAAGTACTTATGGCATTAGGGAGAGCCACTTAGCACCAATGCCAGCTAATAGCAGCATCATTAAAGAAAGAACTTGCATTTCACAACCTCAGGACTTCCAAAAACATTTTACAGTTAATGAAGTATTTTTGCAATATAGTCATTGTTGTAATGTAGAAAATGCAGCAGCCAATTTGTGCACAGCAAGATCCCACATAGTAATGAGATAATCACCAGATCGTTTGTGATGTTGGTTGAGGGATAAATAGCAGCCAGGAGAACTGTTCTGCTCTTTGAAATAGTGCCATGGAATCTTTTACCTGACAGGGCAAATGGTGCTTTGTTTTAATGGCTTATCTGAAAGACGACACCTCTGACCGTGTAGCACTCCCTCAGTACTGCAAAGTGTCAGCCTAGATTATGTTCTCAAGTCTCTACAGTGGGACTCCAATCCACAGGCAAGATTGCTACCACTGAGCTAAGGCTAACACTAAGACTGCATCAAAGAAAAGTCATTAAGAAACTCCTTTTCTAAAATCCATTCACATAAACAGATTTGTCTAAGTTTGTAAGCTTGCAAGTTGGTACAGTAGTGAGGAAACTGCATTTACCTGCTACTATGGGAAGTGGAGAGCAGCCTTGACATGGAAGAAAGGACAATATTTGAATATCCAAGGAGCAAGGTGATTGTGTACCATCTTGTTCAGTCCTCATAATGCCAGCAGGAGGAGGCAGTGAGAAAGCTGTGCACCTATTCCTCATAGGAAAGGAGTGAAAGGCAGCAGGCGACCACACAGCGTTGCTTTTGACTGACATTAGCTGGATATGATGATTAGTACGAGACATTCCTGCCCAAATACACTCCCACGTGCAGATAAGGCTCTGGCGAAGGCAGTTTATCTTCTCAACTGGGAGTCTTGCATTTGAACTTCTCCAGTTGAATGCACCATAGGAAGAGGGACGCTGTGAGTAATTACTTTTGCATCATGTGTTAGGAATGGAATACCTTTCCTTTTCAGGTCCCGGTGTCAGCATCAAGCACTCTCAGATTAGGTATAGAATATCCAGGTACAAAGTGAAACTCCATCCACAGTGCTCCAACAGTTTAATGTGTCCCTAACCTCAGGAATATTTTCTGTTGCACACTTGTGTGGCATTTGCAAATTCAATACCAACCGTCAATCAAGTGAGATTGCCAATTAGCGTCAGATAAGGAACAATTGTGAGTTGAGGGCTGCGTAGAGACTGTCCAAACTCATTACACTCATTACAACTAACGGATATTCTGATCCAGTTGGCCTGAGCTATCAGTCCTCAAAAATTCTTTACCCCACCCTGCATTACCTGTTTACCTACAGTTTCTTGTAGAAATGTTTACTCATATAATGCATGACACCCATCCACCCTTAGAAAGCACAGTCATGACTTTAATATAATCATATAGCACTATTATAGTAAAAAAAAATTCAATGCATTGTCTTCCAGATAATTTCTGGTGTTTTAGCTTTTTACTGATGGAACAAATTATTTTGAAAAAATAATCAATAGAAATGCTCAATTGAACATTCGGCTTGTCTCAGTTGGTAGAACATTCACTTTTTGATTTGAGCCCCATACCTGGTTTTGAGTTGATTGGTTAAACATGGTCAGAGCTGCTATTCTGCAGATGAAATGTTAAGTTGAGGTTCAGGTGGATATTCCCCTGGCGATTGAGAGATCAGCAAGTTCACCCAGTGTTATGGCCAACAGTCTTTCCTCAACCAGTATCATAAATAAAACATTAACTAGCCATTCAGTTTATTGCTGATTACAGGATCCTGCTGTACATAAAATCTGTTCCATATTTGCCTATATAATAACCTCTGCACTTTAATTTATTGTTTAGTACTTTCAGATGTTTGAGACACAAGACAGTGATAAATAGATATGTAAATTAACAATGCATACAAAAACATTCTTAACCCAGAAGTTAAAAATGTTCAAAACTTGTCTTACCTGTATTTATTTGCTTAATAATAATTGTAGTAATTAAAGGTGGGGCTGGGATAGCTGTTTCATCAACTTTACCTCAAGGGATGCAAAACACATGCCTGCAGAATAGCAGAACCTTGATTAGCCCATTGATGGTTTTACTTTGTATAGACGCAATCTGCCATCAACCAAGACAAGACACTGTAATGAGAGATCAGGGTCTAAATATACTGGGGATATTTAGTGCAGCTGCTGTACTTATAGTGGTGGCAATTCCACTGAAAATGTTCTGGATAAATCCAATGTCCTTTGCAGATACTCCTTTGCTCCATTTGCGTTCCACTTTCAAACTCTCTACCCATTTATACCGTGTATGTGATACAAGACTGAGATCAAGACGGTCACAAGCATAGCTGGAAAACTCATCCCCCCCGGATTCTGGTTTCAAAACTGCAAAAGTAGATTTTGGAAATTTGAGTTGGTTACACTAGTATTGTTAATGGAAAAAACCCAGGTCCACTGTGAACAAAACCAGCAAGATTGAAGAGCGTAAAAGAGAAGGAAAGACAGAGCGAGGTAAGCAGCTCTATAGTTTTCAGTTCTTAGAAAGAATGAGATAGAATAGGAGACAATGTGATGAGTCTTGATTTCGACACAGCGAGGAAGTGGGGAAGAGTGTGTAGGAATTTGAACTTAGAAGGTACAAAAAAGGAAAGTTAAGGGGAATACTGACCATGAAGGTCATGATAAAATGGAAACAGGAAAGATTGCAGCAGAGAGAGAAGTTGGAGGGTAGAAGTAAGAAAGTGATGAACTATCAGACTACAAGAACCTCCCCAGATATGGAAGTAGTAATCAAGGCTTGGAAAAATTTAGGGGGGGTAATTTTAGCCCAGAGCCAGAAAGAGGATGGGGGGGGGGGGTGTTGGGGGGTTCGAATTGCAGACAGGAAGCCTGGAAGTATGGGTTTCCTGGATGTCCTTATGATTTTGACGTAAGAACGTCTTTTTTTATTACGGTTTCTCGCCCGACAGGCCGGCCTGATTGACAGGCTGGTCTCAGTCGGACAGGAGAAGAGCAAGGAAAAGGTAAGTGTTCAGGTAAGATTGGATGGGTGGGAGTGGGGGGAGGGATGGGGGCATCAGCAGCATAGGAGCATCGGCAAGCATAGGGGCACAGGGTCAGCAGAGGGGAGTTAGGCACAGGGGGGTCAGTTATCAGGGGTGAGTCATCAGGGGGAGTTAGTCATCGGGGATCTGTCATCGGGAGGGGATCAGGGGCCAGATACCAAGGAGCAGGGTCGGGATCGGGGATCATTGCAGAGGTTGTGATTGTTGGGGGGGGGGAATCGGGAATCGCGATCGTTTGTGGGGGGGGGTGGGGGTCGCTGCAGATAGGCATGTTGGGCCTGGGGGAAGCACTCCTGCTCCTCCGGGCCCACAAGCTGTGCTATAAAGGCACTTGCCTGCAGTTTCAGGCCTTCTCTCCTCCTCTCACGCAACGTGAAGGAGAAGGTCCGGGAATCACGGCCCCCAGTGGCTAAAATCACAAAACCTGAAAAAATGGAGGCCCACAGCATCCTTGAAAGGATTTAGTGACCAACCCACCTCCTGAGACCGGGTTGGTTTCCCGCCCCTCATCCTGCCTCCTGTGAAAATGGGTGGGTTGGGGGCGGGTTTGAAATTGTTGCAATTTTTAATGCCCCCTCCCTGCCCCCAACCCACCTGTTTTTCCTGGCTAAAATCATGCCCTTGGACTTTATTGAGATAAAGCCTGAGAAAATTAAAACTGTTACAGCACATGCAAATTACAGCAGAACACATTGGACCCAATGCAACAACCACACTATTACACAATCCATTCCGGGGGGCATAATTCAGAAATATAACAGAGTTGCAACCATACTGCAATCAGGGATCAGGCAAATCAGAAAGGAATTATCGGTTTCCGTTCTAGCTCATGATAGATATATAGTAGTTTTAATAATATCAAGGAATGGATGTCAGCCAATTTAAAGAACTATTCTGGTCACAAACTGCAGTATAACCGGGGGTATTAGGGTCATGGTCAAACCCTAGATTCCACAATCAAAGGAGAAGGAAAAATTATTTCTGCTTATGAGCAGAACCACTCTCAACCATGGAGCAGGCAGGCTGCTGGAACACCCACACTACTTGAGTAATTACGAAAGGCAAATACTGGTACGAAGCCCAGGCCAATGATGGATGTTCAATTTTTATTCTGGCTGGACTTTAGACTGGTATGAGCTCATAAACTGAAGATATGGAAACAAGGCGTCTGCAGAGGGAAGAGATTTCAGTGTCCAAATAACTCTTATTCCATATGTATGTAGAGCACTTTTCCAATATTTAGTTCTGAGCATGAATTCGTTCTCGTCATTTCATCTATTCTGGGTTAAGCGAATCCTAAAGTGACTGCTTTTCACTTACTGAGAGAACAACCATTGATTTCTGCAGAAAAATCATTTCCTGGCCTTGTCCCCAATCACGATGTCACACTACTGGTTGAACTGACAGGAAAACATAAGAGTTCTGTGTTTTTCTCACATTTATTTTTCTGTCCCACAATGCAGGATAAGAAGGTAAAGAAAGACTTGCATTTATACAGTGCCTTCTCATAGCTCAGAAACATTTCAAAGCACTTTGCATACAGCGAATTACCACGGGAGTGCAGCAACTATTGTGTGGGCAAATGTACGATAGTCAGTAACCTATTAACCACACCCCCAACCCATTCAAATCAGTAATAAAAAAATCAATCTATTTCAAAAGCTTTCCTGGATTAATATTTGTAATTTGCATTTGTATTTTTGCCAGCAGTTACAATATACCACAGAAACAAAAGGTCATTAATAATCTCTCCAACAAAGCAACATATTTTTCCTCTATAGATAAGATGAGAAATTGGATTACTGCTAGGAATTAAACTTTGGATGAATGCTTTATGTGTTAAATAGAAGTAGTTGGATTTTCCACTTTAAATTAGGAGGGAAGGCCCACTATCTAAACCCCCCCACAACCAAATCATCCTGATGCCTTAGTTGGCCACAGTGCCTGTGTCAGCTTGGGTTAGTGGTATTACTCTTGCCTCCAAGTCAACAACAATAATTTGCATTTATATAGCGCCTTTAATGTAGTAAAACATCCCAAGGTGCTTTACAGGAGCGTTATCTGAGGTAGGTCAAAGAGGTAGGTTTTAAGGAGCATCTTAAAGGAGGAGACAGAGGTGGAGAGGTTTAGGGAGGGATTTCCAGTGCTTAGGGCCTAGGCATCTGAAGGCACGGCCGCCAATGGTGGGGCGAAGGAAGTTGGGGATGCTCAAGGAGCCAGAATTGCAGGAGCGCAGAGTTCTCTGAGGGATGTGGGGCTGGAGGAGGTTACAGAGAAAGGGTGGGGCGATGGAGGGATTTGAACACAAGGATGAGAATCTTAAATCAGAAGGTTGTGGGGTCAGGTCTCACTCCACGACTTGAGCACATAACCTATGCCACACCTTCAGGACGGAAGGAGTAGTGTACTACCAGAGGTGCTGGCTGAGATATCAAACTGAGGCCTTCTCTGCCTGCTGAGGTGGATGTAAAAGATCCCATGGCACTCTTTGAAGAACAGCAGTTCACCTGATGTTCTGGCTGATAATCCTCCCTCGACCAACATCACAGGTCACTTATCTCATTTGCTGAGTGGGACCTTGCTTTCGATAAGGTGGTTGCTGTATTTGCTTACAAAACACCAGTGACTGCACGTCAACAGTAATCCATTGGCTGTGAGGCACTTTGGGATGTCCTGAGGATGTGAAAGACACTATACAAATATAAATTCTTCCTTTAGTTTTGAGCTGAGCCACCCTGACCAGGAAAGTCTCAGCTACAATCCCCAGTTTTTAAAATTCTCATCCTTGCTTTCTCTGTAACCTCCTCCAGCCCTACAACCCTCCGAGGTCTCTGCGCTCCTCCAATTCTGGCCTCTTGCTATTCCTCGATTTTAAATCGCTCCACCATTGGCGGCCGTGCCTTCAGCTGTCTGGGCCCTAAGCTCTGGAATTCCTTCCCTAAATCTCTCTGCCTCTCTCCCCTCCTTTAAGACACTCCTTAAAACCTACCTCTTTGACCAAGCTTCTGGTCACCTAATATCTCATGTGGCTCGGTGTCAAATTTTGTTTGATAACACTCTTGTGAAGCGTCTTGGGACATTTTACTACGTTAGAAACGCTATATAAATGCAAGTTGTTGTTGTTGTTGTGCTGATTAAGCTGATCTCTGCCAGGTCAGCAATAAGGGTCTTACAATTGGCCTCAGTACCCTCGGGCTAGGAGGAGAAAAATCGGCCAGAGTTCCTGCTCGTGACTGCGAATGGTGTGAGAAAATAATTGGACTCAGCTGTGATGACCTCATGGGTGAATAGCCAGCTGATGCTCATTATCTAAGTTCATACGTTCAGAAAGGCCACTCGGACTGGGCATAAGAAGGCACCTGGCCACCTGTGGAACCGTGCCCCAGCCAAGGCTGAGGTGGAAAAAAAAACCACCCTCAACAGAGACTGATCTGCAATGACTGCTTGGATATAGGAAATGGGGTGTGAACTGGTTAAAGGCTCAGATGAGAATGGGCAAGGTTCAGGCAAGTCAAACAAAAGTTAACAGAGGTCTGTGATTAAACCAACAATGAACAAAGAAGGTGAGCATATTTGGTAAAGAGGAGGGGCTGGTCACACCAGTATTTTGCACCTAAAGAGAAACTGAACTGTTTAAACAATATGTGGTTAGTTTTGTTAAGCAAAAAAGAACATTAACTGAAATACAAAGCCTTCCTATCTTCTGTAGTTTCTATCATTTATTAGGACAGATATTAGGACAGGTGACCAGAAGCTTGGTCAAAGAGGTACATTTTAAGGACCGTCTTAAAGGAGGAAATAGAGGTAGCAAGGTGGAGACGTTGAGGGAGGGAATTCCAGAGCTTAGAGCCTAGGCAGCTGAAGGCACTGCTGTCAATGGTGGAGCGATTAAAATCGAGGAGGGGCAAGAGGCCATAATTGGAGGAGCGCAGAGATCACGGAGGTTTGGAGGAGGTTACAGAGATAGGGAGGTGCGAGGCCATGGAGGGATTTGAAAGCAAGCATGAGACTTTACTGGTCAGGATGTCTCAGCTCAAAACTAAAAGGAAGAACTTGTATTTATATTGTGTTATTATTTATTTACTGAGTTTCGAGAGGCCTTTTAAAAAAATTCCTAGGCTCCCCAATGGATGAGATGATATATGCGCTACTCAGTGTAGAACTGAGGCATACAGGCCATGAAGATCCAAACTGGCCTCGGTAATCTTGGGCTTGAAAGGAATTGGGGGAAGAAACTAGCTCAGGTTCCTGCTCCTGATCACTGATTCTGTGACCGCCCCCCCACCCCCCAGTCTTCTTCAAAGGACATGTGAAGACGTCATGGGTATGGAGACATGACTAGGCTTCACTGTGAACAGCCAACCAACACCGTCTAGGCTCATGCAAGAAGAGTGGCCAGTACTGGACAGCTGGCTGAACCCATTGGAACTGAACCCAGCAAGGATTCATGTTCCAAAAAGAATCAGAACCTTCAGGAGAGGGGAGAAAATTGAGGGAGCTTGAGGGAAAGATAAAGCTCTCCCCATCCCATGTAAATACATTAAGAAAAGTGATTTCTGATAAAAAATACTAGATAGTTACAGCTCAAAAATAATGCTGTTCTTCATTTTCAACAGATGCATGTACTGGTCTAGTAAGAAATATCAACAATGTTTGCCCATAAGTAAAGTGCAGCCATTAACCAAACCAATGGGAACTTTTGTCTTCATGGGACACATAGTACCACAGAGCCTTGAGGACCCTGAAATTCCTGGGTTTGGAGAGGGCATAAGCATTTATGTCTTGGGGGGGGGGGGGGGGGCAAGAATATGGATTCTGCTGGGATTGTGACCCATTTGGACAGGACGTATAAATTCTGGTTGGGGTGGGCAAATCTTATATCTCAAGTTGCTGATACTAATGGATCTTGGTGTTCCAATTTAGAATTTATCCACCAATAAGGAAACACCACTAAAAACAACCCTGTCCAAACCTCCAGGTCCTCAAAATTCAGAGGACAAATCAGCAAATAAGAAATAGAAGCAAAATAGGTGTGAGATACCTGGGCTTCAAAGATTGGATTGCCAGGGCTAGGGGACTGCAGTTTGGACATTCCTGACTTAGTACTTTTGTAGAAAGGTTCAATGGGCTTTCATATAATCCTTGCGCTGCCTGAAGATCCTGGGAATTTCTGTCTGTTTGGACAAGCCATTGTCAAGAGATTCTTGAAGGTTGTGTTTACCAGTGCAGTTTTGGTACATGAAGCACATGTAACAAGATGAAAACTTAAAAGGAATATTATAGTTGTGATTGCTTCTATAGAAATTGTGAAATACCCTTCACTTTACAGCAGATGGTTGGTCTCTTTCTAAGGGTAGGCAAATGTTCCGTACTGACTGGAAGCAGGCTCATATTTATGACTCAGCCGGTGTTGAGTTCCCCCATCATAGTTTTCCTATTAGGGGAGAGAAAAGCTGTTGCTAGAAGCTTTCATTCAGGGAAGGCTGGAAAGCCCCAATGTTCTGTACTGAGAAGTTCATAGCTCATAGTCAATGTTTTATTGTTCATTTATCATTAATCGTTGATCATTGTCAGCTTGGCTCAGTTGGTAGCACTCTCGTCTGAGTCAGGTGGTCATGAACTTCAAGCCCCATTGTAGACTTGAGCATATAATCTAGGCTGACACATTATCAGAGG
Organism: Heptranchias perlo; assembly: GCF_035084215.1. Classification (NCBI taxonomy): domain Eukaryota; kingdom Metazoa; phylum Chordata; class Chondrichthyes; order Hexanchiformes; family Hexanchidae; genus Heptranchias; species Heptranchias perlo. The sequence goes on from NC_090357.1 coordinate 8,783,751, forward strand.
TGCTATCTTTTGGATTGGATGCTATACCACGGCCCTGCCCGCCTGCTCTCTCAGGTGGGTGCAAATGCACCACATGGCACTATTCAAAGACGAGTAGGGAGTTCTGTCAGTGTGTTGGCCAACATTCTTCCCTCAATCAACACCACCAAAAATAGATGAGCTATCTGGCCATTCATTCAATTGTTGTTTGTGGGATCTTGCCTTGTGCAAAGTGCCTGCTGCATTTGCTTACATAATAACACTGACTGCACTTCCAAAAGTAATTCATTGGTTTTTAGATGCTTTGGGACATCCTGAGGATGGGATAAGGTGATTTATAAATACAAGTCTTTCTTTAATTATATTTAGATTTCTGCATTTTTCTTTAGAAGATAACCTCATCTCCAGGGGGAAATTCTGATCCCCCCTCCTCCTATTTTTATTGCTTCAACTTTAATTTTTTCTATCCAATATAACTTGTACCATTTTTAACAAATTAAGTTTTAAACCCGCCCCTCCCCAAAATAGTTTTGATTGGCTCAAAACCGGCTCCAATACCTGATTTTTCAGCCAAGACCCAAGTCACCGTTTCAATCTTCATGATTTTCCTGCATCAAATAGAAGATAACAGAAAATGTTGGAAGTTCGGACGGTCCATTAATGTCTGAAAATGGAGATTAATGTTTCATATCTGATGCAGTGTCTACCCAAAATGTTCATCTGCCTTTTTTCTCTTCAGATGTTGGTTACTTCCTGCATTTTCTGGTTTTACTTCAGATTTTCAGCATTTGCAATTTTCTGCTTTACCAAATAACCACTCAGTTATTCCGTTGGCCATGAGATCGCTATCTGACGTGAACACATTGACAACACAGCAACGGTTAACTATCAACTGAAACATCATAAAAATGATAGTCTAATGCCCAATGGAGATATATATATTGGAACCAGTTCCAGTGGAAGTGGCTGTTCTCCTGGTTCTCTCTGCTTACAATATGGTGTGGATTAGACATCTGCAGTAACAGTACAACAATGGTACACATGCAGCATTACAGCATTTTACCTGTGTTACTGGTGGCGTTTTCCACTCAGAGGCAAGTAACAAGACCACTCGGTGAGGTGGTGATCCTTGCCTTTGGAGACGTGCATTTCTTTGTCCTGGATGGTGTCGAGCTTCTTGAGTGTTGTTGCAGCTGCGCTCATCCAGGCAAGTAGACTGTATTCCATCACACTCCTGACTTGTGCCTTGTAGGTGGTGGAGAAGCTTTGGGGAGTCAGGAGGCAAGCCACTCGCCACAGAATACCCAGCATCTGACCTGCTCTAGTAGCCACTGCGTTTACGTGGCTGGTCCAGTTGTTTCTGGTCAATGATGTTGATGGTGGGGGACTCGGCGATGGGAATGCCGTTGAATGTCAAGGAGAGGTGGTTAGACTCTCTTGTTGAAGATGGTTATTGCCTGGTACTTGTGTGGCACAAATGTTACTTGCCACTTATCAGCCCAAACCTACTAATAAAGTATTCCACTTCATTAACATTATGTCCTGCCTCTGAAGGCAATGCTGTAATATAAATGGGCTGTAGATACAGGTTTACAGGGGATACATTAGCTCAAATCACTGTTAGAGTCTGTGAGCAAAGCTGGTGACAAGGCAGTTTATTGGAGTCCTCTTAGGGACTCTGAAGAATGGAAAACCACATACTTGAATTGTTTTCAAAACACACATTTTACATTTTTATTTTAAACTGAAACTTTTAGCCCTGCATAAAGATCACACAAACTGCGCCAGTTTTGCTTCAATAAACTTTATTGCCTTTAGTTTCTGTCACAGTATCATGGCTAGTACCTTATAATCTGGTCGCAACATCACAGAACCAAAGGGATAAAACTTTGCTTCTTTCTGAAACTCAATTTTCAAAACAAAAAAGCATGAAGTTCTTACAGCAAAATAATTGCTTTTACATCTGAATATCTTGCTGCACCTCCAAGTAGCACAAGCAAAGATGTAATCATTCTTAGAGACAGATATATATATATATATATATATAAACTGGAGCCAAATTTTAGAGTTGGTACCTCTTTTTTGTTGATCTACTGAAGCTTTTATTGAAAACTAAAAACAAAAATTAGCATAGTATTCAATTTATTAAAGTTATGGGTGTTTCTCCCCCTTGCCCCATCCCAAAAAAAATTCAATGTTAACCTGACATTTAAAAAAAAACCTGGCTACAAATCAACAAGTAGCTGATGGAGCAGCAGTAAGCTCGCTCGCTGCCTGGCACTCCAGTCCGCATGCCACAGTTATGATGAGTTCTGCTGGCTCTCACTCTGGACACTGGGCAGTGTTCCTGCGAGAGCTGATGGAGGCTGCATTCGTCTTGTCAGACAGCTTGTCTTGGCTGAGAGTGGAGGACCGTTGGTGACGGCCAATGAAAATGCAATGGTCTTCGTCATCTCTGCCCCGACCCAAGAGACGTTTACAGGTCAGTATCATTACAGAAAGTATTTCGAAGGAACAACAACATAAAGGAGACAAAAAAGTGTCTTGTTTCTCCAGTACAGCTATCACTTCCCTTGAGTACGTTAATGTTTAGTACCTTTAGCACTGAGACAACACTGTAGAGGAGTACATTGCATAGAACTTTGAAAATTAACCTTTGTAGATTGGTCAATAAATACATTTCTTAAATTTAAATCACTCTTAGAACCTTGGTGTGTGTAGTACCTACAATATCAAACTCTTGACTTTTTGTCGAATTATGACTGCGTACCATATTAAGTGATATATATACAGCTTACATGCTGCTAGTTCAATGACCCACAGTAAATAGTGGTCAGTGTTTGATAAAACAGTACCAAAACGTTGGCCATAAATGGTATTATGTCTAAAAGGAATGAATGTTTCGCTAGTTGAGTTGTTCCCCGTCCGACAATTACAATTTTAGTATTTTTACGGTTTTGAGTATTAAGCACTCTGGGTCAGGTGATACAACAGCACTATTCAATGTCTAAAATGGTCTGAGTATAGTAAAGCCTACTCTCTAGCTTGCTTTGTAGCATATGCAGTGAAGTTCATTGTTACTTTGAGGCTGCTGGGGAGGAAATCCCACCATACCCAATGAAAAACAAACGCACGCCACGCATAAACCTATCCCTCTCTCAGCGAGAACTTCAAAGGCTAAAAGTGATTCAGTTACCTTCTCTCCATCACCTTCCTCCCAAAATGTACATTAGCAGCTACATGAAGACAGGAGAAAAATAACTAGGGCATGTTATATGAAAAATTTCAGCTCAACCTCAAGAAAATGGCCTACAAACCCACAAAAGCTTCAGATCCACGTTAAGGTACATTATGTAGATTTCTTGCTGTCTTCGTACTGGCTCTGAAATGAGATTAACCTCACTCTCCATCCTGCTTTCATGAAACTCTAGGTGACAGTATGGTCAAATAAAACCAGGGACTTTTGAGCAGCTTGGATGCTCACATGTTTGACAAGAAGAAATACTGGTCCAAAAGAGAGAAGGCTTAGATAGACTTCCTATAGCCTTTGTTTGAAAATAGAAAAGCCAAATATACATATACAAAGGCAGGCTACAGGCCATTTTCCTTAAGTTTCAACCTGAGAGATGTGATACAAGTGCCTATAATGTCTAATTTACACTCCTTTCTCCCTACTATGATCTAGCCAGGTTCTCCTGAAAGGCCAGATGATCAGTGGTGGCCCATCCCATCACTGCTGGTGCCACTCTTTCTCCATCCCAAGCAATGCTGATTATCAGTAGAACGGGCAAGTTGTAGAGTTCAGTTGTGCACTGATCACATGAAATTGATGACAAAGTGCTCTTCCCACTCCTGGGTTGTCAGGGTTTATCTCCCACTTTCATAATGGCAATATAGATCCACTCAACCATTGACATACCCATGGAGACCATATCATGGTAATGACTAGCAGTAATCAGGTAGGACTGGCAACTCCCAGCAATTCAATCCCTGGACAAATATTGATCTAGGCAAAAAAATAAAATCAGAAGCACAGAAAGGCCCCCAAGCAGTAATTCCTGGACACAACAAGAGAATACTGGACAGTTTGCAACCCTACGCCAAGAATTCTGAAAGAAACAAATACCAGGAAGAGCAGTAAATCAGAATATCACAATTGGCTCAGCTGTAAAATCAGACACCTGATATACACATTTCTATTCAGTAATAGTTTAACAAGTTCTAGGTATCCAGCTATTTACTAACATTATTTTCCTCTAGCTTTAACATGGAGTTAGCCTGGACCAAAATAGTTTGAACACCTAATCATAGAAAGTTACAGCACAGAAGGAGGCCGTTCGGCCCATTGTGTTCACGCCGGCTGAAAAAGAGCTATCCAGCTTAATCCCACTTTCCAGCACTTGGTCCGTAACCCCGTAGGTTACGGCACTTCAAGTGCACTTCCAAGTACTTTTTAAATGAGTTGAAGATTTCTGCCTCCCTTCCAGGCAGTGAGTTCCAGACCCCCACCACCCTCTGGGTGAAAACATTTCTTCTCAGCTCCCCCTAATCTTTCTACCATTACTATAAATCTATGTCCCCTGGTTACTGACCCCTCTGCTAAGGGAAATAGGTCTTCCCCATCCACTCTATCTGGTCCCGTCATAATTTTATATACCTCAATTAAATCTCCCCTCAGCCTCCTTTGTTCCAAAGGAAACAACCCCAGCCTATCCAATCATTTCTCATAGCTAAAATTCTCCAGCCTGGCAACATCCTCGTAAATCTCCTCTGTACCCTCTCTAGTGCAATCACATCTTTCCCGTAATGTGGTGACCAGAACTGTACACTATACTCAAGCTGTGGCCTAACCAATGTTTTATACAGTTCTGACATAACCTCTCTGCTCTTATATTCTATGCCTCGGCTAATAAAGGAAAGTATCCCGTATGCTTTTTTGATCACCTTATCTACTTGTCCTGCTACCTTCAGGGATCTGTGGACATGTACTCCAAGGTCCCTTTTTTCCCCTACACCTCTCAGTATCCTCCCATTTATTGTGTACTCCCTTGCTTTGTTTTCCCTCCCCAAATACATTACCTCACACTTCTCTGGATTGAATTCCATTTGCCACTTTTCTGCCCACCTGACCAGTCTATTGATATCTTCCTGCAGTCTAAAAGCTTTGCTCCTCACTATCAACCACACGACCAATTTTTGTATCATCGGCAAACTTCTTGATCAAGCCCCCTACATTCAAGTCCAAATCATTAATATATACTACAAAAAGCAAGGGACCCAGTACCGAGCCTTGCGGAACCCCACTGGAAGCAGCCTTCCAGTCACAAAAACACCCGTCAACCATTACTCTTTGCTTCCTGCCACTGAGACAATTTTGGATCTAACTTGCCACTTTCCCTTGGACCCCATGGGCTTTTACTTTTTGGACCAGTCTGCCATGTGGGACCTTGTCAAAAGCCTTGCTAAAATCCATGTACACTACATCAAACGAGTTACCCTCCTCAAAAATGTTTTTTTGATGAACCAACTAAACCAGAAAGAATGATTGCTCTGCGTTTGTAGCAGTTTCAATCAGCACTGGAAGAGAAAGACAGTTTAACATTTTGGGGATAACTCTTACATTTTAATATGTTTAAAATAAATGGGTTAAACTGCACTAAACCTGCGCACAGAGGAATTTTACACAAACATATTAACCGGATTATTTGACAAACTCAAATGGTTAGATGCTGATTGACTTGCTGTACATCTCCTCGGTTTCCTGTTTCTGTTTCAGATTTCCAGCATTCATGACTTTTCTCACTACTAATGCAGCTCTCTGAATTAAAAAAAAGTCTTTTGATTTTTTGTAAGGATGACTTGCAGTACATGGAGAAATCTACACAGGGTGCCAGATCATCTGATAATCACATGATATCATTTAAAAAATTAATTTAATATTCTCAATTAAGTTATATGCAAAGCTGATAAAAGTACAGTAAAAGTCAATGTTTCAACTCCACCAGTCTATAAAGTAAAGCCTTATTTTAGATACCATTTTGGTAAAAGTCCTCTAAGTTTCACCAGTACATACTTTAGAGGGGATTGCATGCAGAAATGTGCGATTGATTTATATGCAATATTTTATGGCAAAAAGAAAAGATAACTCTAACCATTGATAATCACCTGGCCACAGTCTGATTCAATGGAGTGAGCTAGTCGGTGAGCTCTTCTTCCCTTCCCCTGAAAGAGCACCTTACTGCCATTTGTTTGCCCGCTATCTATTGATAGCAGGCAGGGAAGGGAGCTGTATTAAAGTGCAGCCCGGAGATCTGCACTTGGCACCTTCTGGTTCAGAGCACGGTTGGCCTCCCACCCCATTCCCCCGGACATTTTAAAAAAGTGTTCATTCACCCAAAATGTTTTTTTTCCACTTCCTTCTTTTCTCACACTTATTTTCTGACCCCTTCCTCCACTTCTCAATTTTTCTGATCACCCTGACCCATGCACCCACTACACAGCTGATATCAGGCTTCTACTAACTAAACTGGCCACTAGGCGTTCAACAGCTGCTTGGTACTAACTCTCTCCTCTATTCCCTCCCTCCTCACCTGACGTCTGGTTGGCATATCCCAATAGTAATATGGCTGAGGTAGGTAACTCAAGCAGGGGAGGAGGGACTGTGGGTGGGAACTCCAGTCCCAGCATTGTGGGACTATATGCTGGTGCTCCAATGCCCCACATCCCATCAAACCATTAGGCTGCCTGAATGATGATTGGTTCGTAAGATACCAGCAAATCACCCATTGCATTTTTCTCTTAACACAACGTTTTGCAAAATCAGCTCTACAAAAACAACTATTCCACCATTCAAAGACACGACAAAACAAAGGTGTGGGTTTCAACTCAAAATATGGTGAAGGCAAATTCCTGGTACCATCCCAATATACATAATAGCATAATCCAGTTATATATGTCTGACTCATTGTATGGAACAGCACTGCACTGTATATACAGTGCACTGAACATCCTTCTCTCCAATAAGAAGGCCTCGCTCCCTCTTCTGCTAGTCATGGAGTAGTTTAATTTTCTCTGGGTATTACACTGGTTAACACATTTGTCTAAATTTCCTTTGTGCAGCATTTTAATATGTTTAAAATAAATGGGTTAACAACTGCACTAAACCTGCGCACAGAGGATTTTTACACAAACATATTAACCGGTGCGTTATCAGAGAAAAGTAAACTCATGAAAAGTAACTTAGATCAAAAGCTTCGGATGATTAATGATCTTCATTCACTGATGTCATAGAACAAGATGATTTAAATAATTGAAGGTTTCCATTAAACCCCCCCCCCAAAAAAAACCCCACACTTGGATATATTGTCCATCTTCTGTAAAATAACAGGCATAAATCTACAGGTTTTACAGCATGTTGCAAGTCCTTTTGGTTATTCTCTCCCCGTTCACAAAGTCTCCAGCAACCCTGATTGACAAAGCAATGATTACAGATTTCAAGAAAATCAGCAATAAAAATGTGGACCCTGTAACATGGCCTTCACTGTCTGTGTCTCTATGCAGCACCAGCTGCTATTGTAATCGGAATATTTGATATATCCAGATAGGCTAAAATGATGCATGTTGAGTCTGCTCGGCCCTGCATGTTAGAGTCATGGAAATCAACGCAATGCTTGTAAGAAAAAGAATCACAAAACTGACCGTTTTCTTCTCAAGTTAGAAAATGTATCCCACAATGTATGGAGAAAAAGATAAGCCGAAAATTTAAGTGCATCAATTAAATTATTAAAATAACATCCTCCCTGTTCAGCCTAAAAATTCCACAGCCAGTCAGTCAGATCTAGTCAAAGTTGTACAGATCAGAGAGGAAGAAGCTGCTACACTGCAATCTGTGCCAATATGAAAAGCTCAAACGCCTAACATTTTTCCTCCCTTTTTTTTTGAACAGTTACTTGACTCCATTAATCTCTCTACTGCACTTTCTACATCATTCACCTCAATCCAAAAGTGTGCAAAGCACTTTGACACATTTTAACGACATGATAAAAGGCTGTATAAAATGATTCTTTTCTTTCTTTGACGTCATTGGGGGGGGGGGGGGGGGTTCATCGACTTTAAAACCTGATCAGGAATCTAAAAGGAGACTTCAGTAGACAATGATGCCCCTTTAAAGAGAGAATCATCACCATATTAGGAGGGGATGGAATACTCATCACAACAGAACCAAAAAGCTTTCCTAATAACTTTACAGAGGTGACAATACTGCTTTAATACATCCCCCCCTCCCCCAGTACATTTCTATACAGCCAAAAACCATTTACTGTGATTTATTAATTTATTTTGCACAGTCCAATGCAGTTTTTCCACCGATAAAACTGTGAAACACTGATGCGCTTATCAGAGTTTAAATCAATCAGTGTTACTGCCAATCAGAAGAATCCATCCGGGAAACAAGGGAATGTTCTGACAACCACCAATTATACATTCATAAAGGCACACTAGAAAAGTTTAACTATTGCCTCTTCAAAGGTCCTTTTACCAGAGTGAACTTTTCAGCAGCACTTTTGAGGTACTTCAATCAATTTTCGCTGCTTTCTTTCTTATAGTTCTACAGTGTCGGATGGCTCATTAAGAACACACAGAGAGATGTGCCCCAGCCATCCTTATAAAGTAACCCAAACTCTGATAGAAGCTATTGCATTGTCTAATTATTTGGAATATGTCTCAGACAGTTTTTTTTTTCTTTTGGAAACGAGACAAAAACAATTGCAGTAGAATCTGCTTAACATGACCATTCTGAGGAACTCAGTGCTATGTCCAACTATCTTAGTGACCCCACCAACCAAAGGAGCCATTTTGTACCCCAAAACATTTTGTATTGCAGTTACATGCTGACCCGAGCAGCATAAATGTACAGTGGCGTTGGTGCTGTCAGTGAGTTCAATCTTAAGTACAAGCACAAAACTTAAGAGGACTTAAGAGCCACATTTCACTTACATGAGCCTGAATTCAAGTGATCCGGAGTTGGAACTCAGCTAGATTTTCCCATTCCTTAGTTGCGACGGTGCTGGGGCTAATTATAGTGCCCGTTACCAGCTGAGATCAGCTAACTCGATACAAACCAGGGACTGAACCGGCGACCATCGTGTTGTGGCTCAGTTCCGCATGAGATGATGCATTTACCAACTGGGCAGTGGAACATTGCATGTAACCTTATGTATAACAAGTGTGTATATTTAATATAAACTGTCCAATATCACACTGTCAGAACAAAGACAGGATTTTTCAAAAAAAGTTCTAAGTTCTACTGTGGCACAAACATCTACAGGGGGCTTACACTTAAACATCAGGACAAGGTCTTTCAAACTATAAATTCATACACTAACCCACTGTGTAGCTTAAAAACGTCCACAGATGGGGAAGTGAATATGACTCCAGCTACTCGCCTGTGGGTGTGTCTGATCCTGTTCTCACCCGATCTCCGCACACATGTGCCTTCTAGCACTGGGTACTGGATAATAATCAGGAGCAGGAACTCTGGATGATCTCTTCCCTCGCCCTAGCCTAACAGTGTTGAAGCCAATTGCAGCTCTTCTAAAGCCCCTCATCTTAAAGGCAAATGAAAGGAAACCAAATAGCAGGAAAAGAACTCGATAGCAGTGGCAAATGCTACAATAAGGTCTGGACAGTAAACATTCTCCATTGACCTTATGGATGGACAGGTAGATTGTGACCCAGGTAGCTGCCGAGAGAAAGAAAGAAAAAAAAGGAGAGAGGCACGCATGCACGCACGCAGAGTGTGTGCAGTGTAAAGATCTGGTGATGACCAGTTACAATTCTGCAACTGATATTCCTGGTGGTTCAGGACTGCAAACATGTAATGTCCCTCGGGAGGACAATATTGCCTAGCAGGCCGAGTTGATATGGCGGTTGCCTATCCACTCTGCTTATACAGGGCAGTTCTGCCCACGTTGCCATTGCCCAATTACTAACACACTAAAGATTTTACGCTGTTTAATTTTCTTCTGCGCGAGTACGATCACAATGAATTTAACGAACATTACGTCATTTCATTGTCAAAGGAGAAAAGCAAAGAAGAGTTCTCGCTGTTCCTGTGTCCCACTCGATGGTTTGGGATCGAATGACTTCCGGGTTGCCTAGACTCAGTTACTGTTATGGTTACATTTTGCATCTCATACTTGGAGCTCAGATCTTTCTCGTCTCCCATTTTACCCAGATTGGCTTCCTCGACGTTCAATATCTGTTGATCCCCTGCCTCATCCGTGTCCACATTTTGTAGTGGGATTAATTCAGATGCATGCTTATCAGTTTCCATTTCACGCAAGGTTTGATAAGGTCCATGGGTAGAGGTGTTACACAGCAAGCTGAACTCAAACTCTTTCCTGGAGTAGAAAATAACTTCCAGGGTGTAATAAATAGACCAGAAGATTGTAAAACAGCCCAGTAGCAGCAGCATCTGAGGAGAGAAACAGACTTTGTATTTAATAATTTCTTATTTTCCTTCTTCCCCTCCCGTAGTTTTTTATCTCGGTCATTTTTATTTGGTATTTTCCACAAGGCCGAGACTTCTGCTGGGTACAGTTCCATAAGCAGGGATTGCCCATTGGACCTTCCCTACATGGCCATTCCTCATGTCTGCGGTTGGGCAAGGAGACGGGGAGTGTCAGGAGGCTACTCAACTAGATGGGGGGAGAAAAATCACTGGCAGGGTTAGATAGATGGCTGAAGGAAAGAGGATAAAGGGTTATGAGAACAAGGTATGCACATGGGATTAGGAATACTGCTTATGTGGGGGATAATCACCAACATGGATTGATTGAGCTGAATGGCCCGTTTCCTTCTTGTAATCGCTTATATAATTCCAGGCAAGACTGATCCTGACTTCACCCAAAGTCCACACTCATGCACTTTCCAGCTGTGATCACTGGATAAGGATCAGGGGCAGGAACTGTGGATACTTTTGTCACTTCCATAGACCAGGGACACTGAGGCCAATTGTAGCTCTCTTACAAAAACTCTGGCTGAGATTTCTTTGTTAGATGAGGTTTTATTCCTTATGATTCCCTGCAGATTAATCATTAGGAAGCATCAGTGAGAGGTGTGGTGAACACAATGCTCACCTCTTCTTTGGTTAACAAGCTCTGTTAATCTAACAGAGAGCAGCGATCAATCAACCTCTCCTCATTAAAGTATAAGCAGAACATTTTGGAAATGAACAGTGGGTTAATCGGCATCAGAACGAGAGAGATAGGTCCGTGTTTCAGGTGTAATCAGATCGGTTCTGATATATGGTCCTCTCTGAAACATTAACCTAACTTTCTCTTTCAGATCCTGACTGACCAGTGATGCGTTTCCAGCATCTTCTGTTTTTATTTAGGATTCTCAGAATTTATAGTTTCATTTTTAACTCTTTACTCATAATCATGAAGACCAAATACATGCAGAGTTCTATTCTGGTGGAGATGTGATATGCAAGGACAAAACTGCTGAGATGTGCCGCTGAGAAATGGTACCTTATCTCTGCTTACTGTCTCCGGCTATTCCTGTCTAGGGAATCAGCACAAAGCAGATTCCATCGCTTAACTGTACTGCTCAAAGCTGCTCCTCCAGCCCTACAAACCCCCTGCAAATTCTCCATTCCTTTGACTCTGGCCACGTGTAACCTCCTCCCCTCCCACCACCACCCTTGCCCCATTAATGGCAGCTGTACTTCAGTTGCCTAGGTCCGACTCTGGAATTCCTTCCCTAAACCCCTCCTCCTCTCCAACACGCTCTCCTTCTTTAAGAAGTGCTTTTGACCATGCTTTTAGTCACCTCTCCTAATATCTCCTTTGGCTGAACACCCACTATTTGATTCCGCCTCTCTGAAGTGCCCTTGGGACATTTTTCTACATTAAAGTCGCAAGTTGTTGTTGAAGCACTGTGCCCCTGTCTCTCAGGATCTACCTCCCATCTCCCCGACTTGGTCATTCCTTCTATCCCCTTCTCCATGTCATCTCATATCTGCCAATGCTCAGTAAACATTTCAATCACTGGAAGATTGTTCTATTCAAGAAGGGGAGTAGGGAAATACCGGGGAACTACAGGCCAGTGAGCCTAACATCAGTGGTAGGAAAATTATTGGAAAAAATTCTGAAGGACAAAATTAGTCTCCACTTGGAGAAGCAAGGATTAATCAGGGATAGTCAACATGGCTTTGTCAAGGGAAGATCATGTCTGACTAATTTGATTGAATTTTTTGAGGGGGTGACTAGGCGTGTGGATGAGGGTAACGCAGTGGATGTGGTATACATGGATTTCAGTAAGGCCTTCGATAAAGTCCCCCACAGGAGACTGGTCAAGAAGGTACGAGCCCATGGAATCCAGGGTGCCTTGGCACTTTGGATACAAAACTGGCTTAGTGGCAGAAGGCAGAGGGTGATGGTCGAAGGTTGTTTTTGTGACTGGAAGCCTGTGGCCAGTGGGGTACCACAGGGATCGGTGCTGGGTCCCTTGCTGTTTGTGGTCTACATTAATGACTTGGATATGAATGTAAAAGGTATGATCAGTAAGTTCACTGATGATACAAAAATTGGTAGGGTGGTAAATAGCGAGGAGGATAGCCTCAGTCTGCAGGACGATATAGATGGGTTGGTCAGATGGGCGGAACAGTGGCAAATGGAATTTAACCCGGAAAAGTGCGAGGTGATGCACTTTGGAGGGACTAACAAGGCAAGGGAATACACAATGAATGGGAGGACCCTAGGCAAGACAGAGGGTCAGAGGGATCTTGGTGTGCAAGTTCACAGATCCCTGAAGGCGGCGGAACAGGTAGATAAGGTGGTAAAGAAGGCATATGGGATACTTGCCTTTATTAGCCGAGGCATAGAATATAAGAGCAAGGAGGTTATGATGGAGCTGTATAAAACACTGGTTAGGCCACAGCTGGAGTACTGTGTGCAGTTCTGGTCGCCACACTACAGGAAGGATGTGATCGCTTTGGAGAGGGTGCAGAGGAGATTCACCAGGATGTTACCAGGGCTGGAGCGCTTCAGCTATGAAGAGAGACTGGGAAGATTGGGTTTGTTTTCCTTGGAGCAGAGGAGGCTGAGGGGGGACATGATTGAGGTGTACAAAATTATGAGGGGCACAGATAGGATGGATACTAAGGAGCTTTTTCCCTTCGTTGAGGGTTCTATAACAAGGGGACATAGATTCAAGGTAAAAGGCGGGAGGTTTAGAGGGGATTTGAGAAAGAACTTTTTCACCCAGAGGGTGGTTGGAGTCTGGAACTCACTGCCTGAAAGGGTTGTGGAGGCAGGAACCCTCACAACATTCAAGAAGCATTTGGATGAGCACTTGAAATGCCATAGCATACAAGGCTACGGACCAAATGCTGGAATATGGGATTAGAGTAGACAGGGCTTGATGGCCGGCGTGGACACGATGGGCCGAAGGGCCTCTATCCGTGCTGTATAACTCTATGACTCTATGACTCTAAAACTACACATAGTGCCACTGAAGTTACTCTGTAAGAATGATGATAAAGCTCCAATGACCCACAAACACATTGGTAACAGGCTACCTGTGTCAGCATGACCTACAATTGAAATGTGTACCCTGTCAATGAGCTTAAATAGAAAGTCCTACACACGGACTGTGGTCGTGTTGTGGATTGGACATTGAATTCGCCTCCATGCCCACAACAGAAAATCTGGACCATTTCTGAAAGATCAAGGGTCAACTTCTGAATGGGGTCGTGACCTGGAAGTGCAACCTGTGATCACAGGGAGCGTCTTAACTGCTAAGTAATGGAGTCGCCATCAACAGAAATGATTGGTTAGTTATCGTGGACAGTTCTCCCATTAAAAACTGGTCTGCGGTGTAACACGTTATTCAAGTGATGCTCGGCTGTAAAACGCCATCCAAAGATCATTACTGCAACAGAGTCATCATCAGCAACCCAGCACTCTGGCTGATGTGCCCCATCTGGGACCATTTTTAACGTGAAAACTGACTCCAAAGTAACTGGAGAAGCAGAACGGAAGCAACACATGGAGAAAAATTGCACTATTAGGTGATAAGATTCCTCCAGCTGCACAACATTCATAACTGATCCTATTAGTGAGTAACCTCCTGAAATCTGGCATTTTGTAAATAGGACAGCAATTTCCTTTAATAACAGTTGAATAATGCACATCCATGCCATCTGTTCATTTAAATATTTGTAGATGCTTAATGGAATCTGTACTGCGATAAATTTTACCTTCAGTGTATTTGATGTCATATAATTCCATTCCTGATCTGAGATCTCTAATCCAGGGGGGCAAGGTAACGAGAAACTGTCATTCAGGAATTTTCCACTCATAGCTTCTTCAACAAGCCTTCGCAAAGTAAAGGAAACACAGTTAAAGATAACAAGCTACTCAACTATTAAATCTTTTGGGGCTAGCAGTGATGTGTATCAGGACTTTCCTAAGAAATGAGCTCCTGGTGGTAGCAGAATGGTTTTTGTCTCCCTCAGGAGTTAGTCCTAGAGGGTGGAAGGAAGGTGTACAAGGATGCACAGTCTATTGGATCGACGAGCATCGATTAGTCTTTTCTTGCCCTTTTCTCCAATCAAAGACACGACGTCATGTACGCCGACGAAATTCAGCTCTACCTTGCCACCACTTCTCTCCACCCCTCCACTGCCTCAGTGCTGTCAGGCTGCTTGTCTGACATCCGAAATTTCCTCCAATTAAACACTGGGAAGACCGAAGCCATCATCTTCAACCCCCGCCAAAAACTCCGTTCACTAGCCTCCGATTCCATCCTCCTCCCTGGTCACTGTCTCAGGCTGAATCAGGCTGCTCGCCACCACAGCATCCTATCTGACCCTGAGCTGAGCTTCCTACCCCATATCCTCTCCATCACAAAGACCGCCTATTTCCACCTCCATAACATCTCATGTCTCTGCCCTTTCTCAGCCCATCTGCTGCTGAAACCCTCATCTACGCTTTTATTACCTCCAAACTCGACTATTCCAATGCTCTCATGGCCAGCCTCCCATTTTCTGCCCTCCATAAACTTGAGCTCATCCAAAACTCTGCCGCCTGCATGCTAACTTACACCAAGCCCCGTTCACCCATCACCCCTGTTCTCGTTGACTCCTGGTCCACCAATGCCTCGATTTTAAATTTCTCACCCTCGTGTTCAAATCCTTCCATAGCCTCACCCCTCCCTATCCCCGTAAGCTCCTCCAGCCCTACAACCCTCTGAGAACTCTGTGTTCCTTCAACTCTGGCCTTGTGTGCATCCCCCAACTTCCTTTGCCCCACCATTGGCGGCTATGCTTGCAGCCGTCCAGGCCCTAAGCTCTGGAATTCCCTTCCTAAACCTCTCCGCCTCTCTCTCGTCCTTTAACTCACTTCTTAAAACACACCTCTTTGACCAAGCCTTTGGTCATCTGTCCTAATGTCTCCTTCTTTGGCTCGGTGTCAATTTTTGTCTGTTAATGCTCCTGTGAAGCGCCTTGGGACCTTTTACTATGTTAAAAGCGCCATATAAATGCAAGTTGTTACGTATATTCGTACTTGAATTCATCTCATAGTAGTCAGATGTGGACTCTACCTGCAGCGACCAACAAGACTTGCTGATCTCAGTTGTATCTTTGAGAAGGGGGAAAGACAAAACTTGAGAAGAGCATCATCTCAGGTCTCTTACACAGCTGCCATTGCCTGGCTCAAGAATACATCTGATAAAGAAGCTAGCTCAAAGCTGTCCTCCTCCCCCAACTTCAGTGAGTGAAGCGAAGAGCTTGGGGAGGAAAATAAAAACTATGTGAACATAAGCAAAGTGGTTTACCTCTGTCGTTGCTTGACATCTTCAAATGACCAGGAAGAGCCGTATAGTGTGAGCTGCCATTGCTTGAGGGCGCCACTCTTCCGCTGAGGATTCTCACCTGAGCAGAGAGAGATGATGAGGACTGGGAAACCTTTTTTTTTATATAAACAGTCGGGAGAAAAAAATGCAACTACTTCTGCTCAAACAGCACATTTTAGTAACAATCAGAACTTGAAGACTCACTTCAGCTATTGAACGTTGAGGTATTCATCACAAACAGTAGCTGGAGAGTTCAAGATTTTATTGAAGGAAAACGATTAGGAAAGCCGTTGGTCAGTTTTGATCAATGGTCTTTTGATGAGTTTACTGATCTCAGTCTGGGTGGTGGTAGGGGCACTACAATTGGCCTCAGTGCCCCTGCATGATCTCTGCGTTCCTCCAATTCCGGCCTCTTGTGCATCCCTGATTTCCTTCGCCCCTCCATTGGCGGCCGTGCCTTCAGCTGTCTAGCCCCTAATCTCTGGAATTCCGTCCCTAAACCTCTCCACCTCTCTCTCCTCCATTAGGGGACGTTCCTTAAAACCTACCTCTTTGACCAAGTTTTTGGTCACCTGTCCTAATATCTCCTTATGTGAGTTGGTATCAATTTTTTTCTGATTATGCTCCTGTGAAGCGCCTTGGGACATTTTACTACTTTAAAGATGCTTTTTAATTCAAATTGTCATCGTTGTTGTGATAGGAAGGAACAGGGTGAATGTGGCCAGGATTCTTGCTCCTGATTGTGATCCAGTGGCCCTGCTGGAAAGTTTGCATTGCTTACATTGTCTAGTGAAATCTCAGGAACAGGTTAGGGCATGATGCCCACCACAGCGGAATAGCCCACCAACACTCACCGTCTATGCTCATACTTGAGAAATGGACATTTAGGCAAGGTACTCGGGGGGTGGACCGCCACCGAAAGAACTGTATACCGGCAGCAGCCGACAGCTCCGAGAGAGGAAGGGGAGAAAATTGGGGAATTCTTCAGACGCTGCAGCAGCAAAGTGCTGGGCCTTCAAGTGGTGAGTGAGACAAGTTTGTACCCGTGTGATCACACGTGGCAAGTGCCTGACCTCAACGTGCTGTCAGCGTGAATTGTGAAGCAGCAACCAGATGTTTCCCCAATTGGGCAGTGCAGATGTTGCTCCTCCCCCACCAGCCCGAACAGGATCATCAAAGCCTATGAGTTGGTTGGAATGGCACTGGGAGATTACGCGAAGAAGGGGAACAAGGAGAGACAAAAATATCCCTTTACGGAGGTTTTCCACTGACTTATAAGGGTACAGAATCAAATCCTTTTAATTGCTTATTTTTAGACCACCATTTGTAGTAACGGATGAGATACGGCCTCTGAGATATGCATAAAACCGTTTAAAAATGTTGAGGTCAACGGGAATGAATTCCTTAAAGCTTTCAGATTTATGGGATCAAATTATTCAGAATAAAACACTTGTCAAATAAATAGTACAGTTAATCTAATACTGATAACCTGAATTGCTTGTAATTTAGATGAAGTTGGAATGAAAAAATAAATCAAGTTTGTGGCTGATTCTTGCGTTTGGTTTTCTGTTCACCTGATAGTAATTAGAGTCAGTTCAGCTCCATCCGTATCACTCTTGCCTGAGTCACGAGATTGTGGGTTCAAGCCCCACTCTAGGCTGAGTGCAGCAGTGCTGCTCTGTCAGAGGTGCAGTTTTTCAGATGATACATCAAACCGAGGCTCCATCTGCCAGATCAGGTGGCCGTAAAACATCCCAAGAAGAACAGGGAGTTCTCCCAATGTCCTGTTCAACATTTCTCCCTCTACCACCACTAAAAAGATATTAATTGGTCATTAATCTCATTTGCTGTTTGTGGGACCCTGCTGTATGCAAACTGACTGCCATTCTTGCTTGCATGGCAACAGTGACTGCACTTCAAAAGTCATTCACTACTATCAAAGTGCTTTGGGATGTCATGATGAGACACCATATAAAGGCAAATTCTTTCTTAGAAAGGGAGAAAAAGTGAGCATAAAGGAGCATAATGGCGCAGAGACCACGAAAGCAGGTTAATTAATGAAGTGTCACGTTGGCAATGAGCTGAGAACCCGCTTTTTGCGGATAAAAGCTCATCCGTGAAAGAGAAAAAAAAATCAAAACTGAACTCTAGATAACTGAGATGCAAAAGGGTGTAGTTCAGGATGGGAAAATGTAGGCTGTGCCAGATAACAAACAAAAGAAAATAAAACCCTGAGCAGTGGCCAATTATAAGTCCATGCCTACAGAATAGGACCATTCCAGTGTGTCAAGTTTCCCCAATGGAAATGACAGATGGAAGGAGGCCGAGACAGAGAGATTTCTAAGCTCAGACAAAAGTCGGACAGTGTAAGACAGAGCTAATGAACAACAGATAAATGTATAACACTCCAAAGAAAGTTTAACAGGGGCAGCAGAAAGGAAACTCTGTTCTTCTCTAAGCCTGCACTCGGCTGTCATCTGTGAAAGTGGTTACAGTGATACAGCACATTGGTGCACCAATGCACTGGGATGCATGCTTGTATAGTGATTACCCAAACCAAAAAAAAATAATCATGTGCCGTCATCCTTACTTCTCATTTATCAACCCAGAGATGACAAATGTTATTGATAAAACAGACCTTATTTGGCTAGAGGCTCCTGATGGCTCAGTGGGTAATGCAATGCCAGATGCGTCAGAACAGGAAGGTCTCAGTTTTGACTCCCAATCTGTGTTGAGTTAGAATCCATTCTGCCAGGTTTCCACTTCCTAGTCTCATTCCCCCACCCGACGCCTCCATTCTGACATTACTTTTGGAAGCAGGACTGGTGCGATGCTGTGCTCCCCTGGAATTCCTGCCAGTCCCTCCCGGCGGTAAGTATGTCTGCATGAAGAAAGCCCATAAGTGGATCTTACATTGCCGTATCCCAACGGCAATCAATCCAAGAGAGATTGATTGCTGTCAGGTGAGTGACAGAAGAATCCTGGATGAGATGGAGTAAATAAGGAGAAACTGTTTCCACTGGCAGGAGGTTCAGTAACGAGAGGACACAGATTTAAGATAATTGGCAAAAGAACCAGAGGGGAGATGAGGAATTTTTGTTTTTTTAAACGCTGTGAGTTATGATTTGGAATGCCCTGCCTGAAAGGGTGGTGGAAGCAGATTCAATAGTAACTTTCAAAAGGGAATTGGATAAATACTTGAAGGAAAGAAAGGGCCATGGGGAAAGAGCAGGGGAATGGGACTAATTGGATAGCTCTTTCAAAGAGCCAGCGCAGGCAGCTTGGGCCGAATGGCCTCCTTCTGTGCTGTACGATTCTATGAGGCAGCTTCCCCGTTAAAGAGACCAGCCTGCGTCCACTGCCCCTCCCTGACTGAGCAGGGAAGTGTTGATCCAAATCCCTGCTGGCTCCGTGGATCATCCATCCCAGTGACACTGTTGTTGGTGTTAGTGCCCTTATTATTTATGAGTCCCCAGGATTTGGGACGGGGACAAATAGATGCGCAGACGTCCCGTTCTGTCATCGTTCCAGTGGAGATTCTGGAATTGCTGGGCCATTGTTTCCAGGAAAGCAGGAGAGAAAATTAAGAAAAATAAAATGGAACTCACTCCGTACGGGGTGCCACCTATACATTTCCAACAACCTCTTGAATAGAAGTTTGTATATGTTGTCATAGAATGTTAAAGTACAGGCGGCCATTCGGCCCATCATGCCTGTGGCAGCTCTTTGAAAGAGCTATCCAATTAGTCCCACTCCCTCCCCATAGCCCTGCAAAGTTGTGCAAAACTTACTTTCACTTGGGAGCCCCAAATCAGAATCTGAAACACAGCCTATCAACTCTGCATTTAGTAACTTTATCTCCTGTCGCACTATGAGGAGCCTGGTTACCTAAATCACGAATGACCATCTTGTAGATGCCTTCCGCCCTCTCGCCCCAGCATCGCACAGTAGAATACATCCAGTCGGTGAAGCCAGAAGCATCCCTGTACGGGGGAAGACAACAGATTGTATAGTTAGTCAGTGATTATCCTCTAACCTGCTCATTTAATGGATTATCTGTGGACTCCCTCTGCAGGACTGTTCCCATTTCAGGGATGCCAGTTTGTTGAATGTGTTGAGGCTGCCATTAACCTGCTCTGTTGAACAGACTAGGTTTTTTAAAATTCGTTCATGGGATGTGGGCGTCGCTGGCAAGGCCAGCATTTATTGCCCATCCCTAATTGCCCTTGAGAAGGTGGTGGTGAGCCGCCTTCTTGAACCACTGCGGTCCGTGTGGTGAAGGTTCTCCCACAGTGCTGTTAAGTAGGGAGTTCCAGGATTTTGACCCAGCGATGATGAAGGAACGGCGATATATTTACAAGTCGGGATGGTGTGTGACTTGGAGGGGAACGTGCAGGTGGTGTTGTTCCCATGTGCCTGCTGCCCTTGTCCTTCTAGGTGGTAGAGGTCTCGGGTTTGGGAAGTGCTGTCGAAGAAGCCTTGGCGAGTTGCTGCAGTGCATCCTGTGGATGGTACACACTGCAGCCACGGTGCGCCGGTAGTGAAGGGAGTGAATGTTTAGGGTGCTGGATGGGGTGCCAATCAAGCGGGATGCTTTATCCTGGATGGTGTCGAGCTTCTTGGGTGTTGTTGCAGCTGTACTCATCCAGGCAAATGGAGAATTTTAGATCAATTTACAATTCAAGTCTTCTGAATAGGATCACAAGTCAGCCCTGGCAACACTGTCCTTTACAGATAATATCGCATGGTTCAATATATTTCTCGATTTCCACTCCCTCTCCCCAATTAAGCCAGGTTCTTCCCCTCTCAGGTCTATGACTGCGGCTGAGGGAGCAGACACTCTGGTTCTGCCTGCCAGGAGGTACAGAGTTGTCCAGGTTTCTCCAACTCTCCTTCCAACCCTGTTAGGCCTCACTTTAAAACTCACTCCAACCCATGATACTCATGGGGGAAATCAATGACACAAGGTCACATTTTGCCCCTCAACCTTACAACATTCAGTAATGGACTGAGTTTTTAAGCAAATGTTTGTACGGAAAAACAGATGCAAAAAAAAATGAAAGCTGATGACAGTCAGAATTCAAAGGGCCATTTTACTCAACTTTATCCCCAGAAACATTGCATCCCCATTAGATCTCTATACACAATATCAGATATTCAGAAGGTTCTGCTGGGTTGATTTCAAAGCTTATTTCTTTGAATAGAACGTCTCCTTAAGTACTTCAGACTGGGTTAAGGCCAACATTAAATAACCGTTTTGGAGTGGAAACCAAAATACTGAGTGTTCCATTGCAAGAATAATCATCTGGCTTTCAAATTCATTCCTGTTGGATGGAATATTTTTGCTTGGATGTCAGATTACACACAGTAACATTATGTATCGTGTCCTTCATGGTACATCAATAAAAAAGTTATAAAATATTTACTACAAGCAAAGAGCTAACATTGGAAAGCCAAACATTAACATTATTAGAATGTGTGCACACAAGTTGAGAGGAACAGTGTAAACTGTATTCTTAGGAGTGTTCAGGGGGCAGGAGAGCAAGTTTTATTTAAAAAACAAAACTGTTCTTTGTAAGACAAATAGGCTGCTGAAAAGGGAGTGAGAAAAAGATATGAGACATGTCTCAACATCGAGACATTCTTTGTGGGTTCTGTAAACTTTATGGGTAAACTTGAAATTCACATATATTTGCTATTTCTTAACCATCATTTCTATTCTCAAATTGTCTTCAGAATGACTTAGTTAGTCATAGTTTGCTGACTGGGAATTTAACCAGTGAGTGACCATCATTCTGTTTTAAAAAAAAAGAATGTGACTTGTGAAAAGTTTCTCCCCTTCCCCCACTTTGTTCTTCACCTTCCCAAAAAGTGGCAATTCCTGCTGGGCTACAATCTGGTACTTCACCCAAGAGACCATTCTTCATGTTCGACCTAAGATATTTGACCTTGGAAGGCAATCAACCAGAGCGCAGTCATATTCTCACCTAATAGGAGACTCGCTGCATAAAATATTCTCATCTCCCCTCTTGTTCTTTTGCCAATTATCTTAAAGTTGTGTTCCCAAGGCTACCCACCCTCTTGCCAGTGGAAACAGTTTCTCCTTATTTACTCTATCAAAACCCCTCATAATTTTGAACACCTCTATTAAATCTCCCCTCAACCTTCTCTGCTCTGAGGAGAACAATCCCAGCTTTTCTAGTCTATCCACATAACTGAAGTCCCTCATCCCTTGGTAAATCTCCTCTGCACACTCTCCAAGGCCTTGACATCCTTCCTAAATACTCCAGCTGAGACCTAACCAGTGATTTATAAAAGGCTTTTTTTCGTCTGATTACACTCCTGTGAAGCACTTTAGGGTGTTTTACTATGCTAAAGGCGCTGTATAAATGCAAGTTGTTGTTTAGCGTAACTTCCTTGCTTTTGTACTCTAGGCCTCTATTTATAAAGCCAAAGATCCCATATGCTTTTTTAAAAAAACAAAAATTGCAAACACTGGAAATGCACAGAATTACAACACAGAAACAGGCCATTCGGCCCAACCAGTCCATGTAGGTATTTATCCTACACACAAGCAGTAGACCTAATCTCATGTGCCCACCCTGTTTCTATACCCCTTTACGCCCCCCTTCCCTTCAACTACCCATCCAGCCTATTCTTAAATGTTGACATGGTCTCTGCTTCAATCACTAACTCCAGTAGTGCATTCCACAGCCTCATAACCTTCTGGGTAAAAACATTTCTCCTGCTCTTTGCCCTAAATCTCTCACATTTAATCTTATATCAATGTCATCTCGTTCTAAACACAGCAGGTCAGGCAGCATCTGAAAGAGTGAACATTTCAGGCACTGCATATCACCCGCTAAAGTTAAAGCGTGGTTTTGTTCCTTGGTGGTAACCATGGTAATTGTAGGGACGAGGCTCAGTCCCCGTTGATAGGGAGATCAGTGAGGCTAGTAACAATCTCAGTCCCTCCGATTCCACATGCAGGCAATGACTATCACTCAGGTCATTCAACACAAACCACACCGGTCAACAAAACAGCTTTCAAATCTTTACATCATGATACAACATCTGCAATTTTTACACACTAATCATTGTCTGAAATTGCAGGATACTGTCATTGTGACTACAGGAAGCCTTCTCTGTGTGGTGTCTCCGGGCGCCACACAAAATAGGTTTTATAGCACGGAGTGTGTTATTGAGAAAGCTCTTCATATGGTTTCTCCATTAGTGAAGGAACCATAAACAGCTTGAATTATATCAAAGCTAGGAGACCTCAAGGGTAGGGTTATGGCAGAACACCAACACAGCAAGAACACAGTGGCCATTAAGCGTCCCACAGCAGTGTGTTTGATGGTCTGTTAGTGTTTCACACCGTGTTTTATATAAGCTATTTGCAGAGTTGTCAGCAATTTATTCCCACTCCTGAAATTCCTCAGATCCCATCAGCAGCGTTGAGTGACCAGGTCTTGTACACCACAGGGTTCCGTAGTAGGTCGAGGGTTACCTCAATATGCTCTGAGCATTTTATAACCTAATAATTCTGACTGACTGAACATAGTTAAATGAATTAGTGGCACAGCAGATTGGTGTACCAGACATACCATTGTTTGTGCCCGCAATTTTCCACCCTCCCCCCAAATTCCTCCTGATCTTGCTGGTCTTATCATGGGAAGGTGAGTACGTTCCTGATGTTCCCTCCAGTCAAGGAGAGCAGGATAGTCAAGCGAGTCTCAGTGGGTTCCTCTTGTGTAAATCCCAAAGGCCAGCAGTGTTGGCTTTAGTTTGTCTGGCTGCATGCAACATTCTTCACTGGTGGGAAGGAACATTACAGCCCACAATTTCACGAGGGAACATCAGGAACGTACTCACCTTCCCATGCCGATAAGATCAGCAAAATCAGGAGGAATTTGTGGGGAGGGTGGAAAATTGCAGGCGCAAACAATGGTATGTCTGGTACACCAATCTGCTGTGCCACTAATTCATTTAACTATGTTCAGTCAGTCAGAATTATTAGGTTATAAAATGCTCAGAGTATATTGAGGTAACCCTCGACCTACCGCGGAACCCTGTGGTGTACAAGACCTGGTCACTCAACGCTGCTGATTGGATCTGAGGAATTTCAGAAGTGGGAATAAATTGCTGATGACTCTGCAAATAGCTTATATAAAACACGGTGTGAAACACTAACAGACCATTAAACACATTGCTGTGGGGCACTTAGTGGTGGAGATAATGGTGGTAGTGGCTTGGGAATCCTTACGTCATATACAACTGTAGTTTGACTTCAATTATTTTTTTTGATTATTCATTCTTCTCTTCTCAGTATTTTCTCCACAAGTGTGCCACAGTTTCCTTAAATTTCTTTACATTAATCTCACTTTCACAGATTTTGTTCTGGTTATGTTACTTTTCTTTCTGCAACATAGAGTGGTCTCGTTTCCCCTCTCCTCAGACCTCCCGACTTGCCCTTTTCCCAACCCACTGGTTCCTTCCAATTCTCATTCCCAGTGTCCCACTCCTCTGATTTTCGCCCTTGTTGAAAAGAATGTAAATTCAGATTAAGAGAAGTATATTATCAATCTCGTGGATGGTTTTAGTTGAACTGCTGGCTGGGGTTTTCCTTCTCTTGTGTGCCCCAGCTTGCCATTCCCCCTCCCGACCCCATTCACTTTATTGGAAGGCTGGCGAATTCAGAAGTGGAAAACCAAGGCCCACATTTAATCTCCCTCAGGGATTTCACTTTGGTCTCTTCTCCCCAACAGTTCTGTTGGAGATATGGGACGCACACCTCCTGACCATTCCTAGAATTGCAGAGAACCTCACAGCTGAATTGGATAAAGATGCTTTCTTTCACTGCTAGGGAGCCTGAGTAAATTCCCCTGGGTGGTCAGTGTCACTGTATGGGAGAGGAGAGCAGAAGGAAACAAGTGAAACTTCAGTAGTGGTTCTGAGGAGGGGAGCTGCAGGCATCGACAGGGAAATGGATTGGTCCACTCAATTGGGGCATGCAACAACAACAACTCGCATTTATATAGTGCCTTTAACATAGCAAAATGTCCCGAGGCGCTTCACAGGAGCGATTTTCAAACAAAATTTGGCACCGAGGCACATAAGGAAATATGAAGGTGACTAAAAGCTTGGTCAAAGAGGTAGGTTTTAAGGAGCATCTTAAAGGAGGAGAGAGAGCTGGAGAGGCGGAGCGGTTCAGGGAGGGAATTCCAGAGCTTAGGGCCTAGGCAGCTGAAGGCACGGCCGACAATGATGGAGCGATTAAAATCGGGGATGCACAAGAGGCAAGAACTGGAGGAGCGCAGAGATCTCGGGGGGTTGTAGGCCTGGAGGAGGTTGCAGAGATAGGGAGGGGTGAGGCCGTGGAGGGATTTGAAAACAAGAATGAAAATAGAATAGATGTAATCTAGAATACATCTAATTTTTTCAATGGATTTTGCTGGTTTCAGTTCTAGAGTTCAGATGAGGGCTGCTGATCAAGAAGTTGAAGAGTACCTGTAGGTACCAGAAATTATTGGTTTGTTCATTTAAATTGTTAATGGTGTCATGCACTTTAGCTGTGAGCTGATGGGAAGGTGTGAATTGTATTTATCACTTCACTTGCAAGTGGTATGTAGCAAAAGTGTGAAATATTTTTCATCCATGAACCATCTCCAGTCTTTTGCAAAAGAATGATTCTTCCTTTAATTCAGCCTGGGAAAGGCAGTGATGGAGAATTCAATGGTAACTAGCTCTGATGCCTGTTAAGTTAAAAACAGAGTAATAAAAAAATACTGTACTTCTGCCGATGTGTGTTGATTGAGCAGAAGGAAGGTTTATTTCTAACTCATTAGTTGTGGGAGATATTTGATTTTACAAAACGCCAGGATGACAAAATTACCAAATTCACTTTGAATTTAAATTTAAAAGGGCTATTATATTTCCTCAGAAGTGTTTCTTATGAAGGGTAATTAACCCTTTGCAGACTTTTCTTATTGTATTCATTTTTAAAATTTCATTCAATGATTTGCCAAATATTTTGAGCTTCATATCTCTATGTAATTGCAAAACAGATATATTAATTAAGAGTAATGTTGTCTGAATTTAATATCCACTATTCTGAAGTGATAGCACTGAGTAACATGAGGCTACATTTAATCCAATAAACAACAATAACTTGCATTTATATAGCACATTTAAGGTAGTATAACGTTCCAGGCTCTTCACAGGAGTGTTTTCAAACAAAATTTGACATCAAGCTATGTAAGGAGATATTAGGACAGGGTGACTAAAAGCTTGGTCAAAGAGGTAGGTTTTAAGGAGCGTCCTAAAGGAATAGAGCTCTGTTTACTGAAAGTAGAGCAATTATTAACAGTCGGGTCACACAACTCTGTGAATTGCCGATTATTGATAAAATTACAGTTTCTGGAATGTGTGGCCTGCATGGGAGACTGCTGTTCATTCACTGAGAGTGGAAAACAATTGTATCAAAACCAGAAATTGTAACAGTGATACCGTAATCATCTATCAATATCTGGGGAAAGTAAGAGTGATAGATAGAGAGATAAACAGAGATAGGGAGAGAGAGAGATAAACAGATAGGGAGAGAGAGCGATAAACAGAGATAGGGAGAGAGAGCGATAAACAGAGATAGGGAGAGAGAGATATAAACAGAGATAGGGAGAGAGAGAGATAAACAGAGATAGGGAGAGAGAGCGATAAACAGAGATAGGGAGAGAGAGAGATAAACAGAGATAGGGAGAGAGAGCGATAAACAGAGATAGGGAGAGAGAGAGATAAACAGAGATAGGGAGAGAGAGCGATAAACAGAGATAGGGAGAGAGAGAGATAAACAGAGATAGGGAGAGAGAGAGATAAACAGAGATAGGGAGAGAGAGCGATAAACAGAGATAGGGAGAGAGAGAGATAAACAGAGATAGGGAGAGAGAGATATAAACAGAGATAGGGAGAGAGAGCGATAAACAGAGATAGGGGGAGAGAGAGATAAACAGAGATAGGGAGAGAGAGCGATAAACAGAGATAGGGAGAGAGAGAGATAAACAGAGATAGGGAGAGAGAGAGATAAACAGAGATAGGGAGAGAGAGCGATAAACAGAGATAGGGAGAGAGAGCGATAAACAGAGATAAGGAGAGAGAGCGATAAACAGAGATAGGGAGAGAGAGCGATAAACAGAGATAGGGAGAGAGAGAGATAAACAGAGATAGGGAGAGAGAGAGATAAACAGAGATAGGGAGAGAGAGAGATAAACAGAGATAGGGAGAGAGAGATATAAACAGAGATAGGGAGAGAGAGCGATAAACAGAGATAGGGAGAGAGAGCGATAAACAGAGATAAGGAGAGAGAGCGATAAACAGAGATAGGGAGAGAGAGAGATAAACAGAGATAGGGAGAGAGAGCGATAAACAGAGATAGGGAGAGAGAGAGATAAACAGAGATAGGGAGAGAGAGAGATAAACAGAGATAGGGAGAGAGAGAGATAAACAGAGATAGGGAGAGAGAGATATAAACAGAGATAGGGAGAGAGAGAGATAAACAGAGATAGGGAGAGAGAGATATAAACAGAGATAGGGACAGAGAGAGATAAACAGAGATAGGGAGAGAGAGATATAAACAGAGATAGGGAGAGAGAGAGATAAACAGAGATAGGGAGAGAGAGAGATAAACAGAGATAGGGAGAGAGAGATAAACAGAGATAGGGAGAGAGATAAACAGATAGATGTAGAGTTTTAGTGCCTGTTTCAAGAATTGTAAGTCACTGTAACAGCTGTCCTCTGTAAGCAGGCTGCTTTAGCCATGTGGGAAATATTAAACAGAGGTCTTATAACTGATGAGTTGCGCAGTCAGCAGGCTGCTGGTCTGACTTGGGGGCTTGTGGTGAACGGCTGACTGTGTTGAGACACCGAATGCTTTTGCTCTTTGCAGTTGATGACAGTTTGAAGTGGCTGATAGTCTAATGTGGAGAGTGTGCTGATATCTATACCCATTGGACAAAACCCAAAGTATTCTATACTTTATTGGGAACATTCTGTATAATCCCACTGAACCGCTCTCTTTCTGTATGTACTCTCATCACTAGTGCAGTCTGGCTGTGCAAGATGTAGACTCCAGCTCCCAGGATTTTCAGCAAAGATGTAAACTGACTCATACAGTAATTGAGCGATTCAGCAATTTATAGTTTATTGCACTATAAACATAATTAACTTTCGTTGTGTTTAGATTTAAGAAGCAAAGTCACTGTGATATCCAAAGCGTCCCCATGTAGTGGATTTTACTCAGTTTACAGTGCAGGGCAGATTGTGTCTTCAAGATTATAAAGGGTGATGGTAAGGTAAATAGTGATACATGGTTTCCACTAGTCACTGAGACAGTAACCAGAGGCACAAACTTAAGATATTCATAAAGATCAAAGAAGAGGTTAGAAAAAAAACTTGCTACACAGAGGTGGTTAAAATGTGGAATTTTCTATCACAAACTGTTATTGAAGGAGAGTCAATCAATTCATTTAAAGGCATTAGTTTCTTCAAAAAGAGGAATATTAAAAAGGTATTGGGAGCAAGCAGGAGAATGGGGGAAAATTACCGGCATAGATTTACTGAGCTAAATGGCCCTTTTCTGTGCTGTAACATTCTAGGACATTCCGATTCCATGACAACAAACAACTACACAAGTGCGTCACTGGCCTGCACAGTCTGGTTGAACACTCAGCCCGCCTGTAGCCGAAAAAGTACAGGTCAGTGCCACCAGAGGCAGCCTTACACCATGAGAAGACTCCCCATATAGTACACAGGGTAATCATCTATTTCTCTCGAGACAAGGCTACATATAATGGGGGTGGGGGGGAGCTTTCTACTTTGGCATGGGCGTAAAATTGGTGGTATCAGATTGGCTGCCTGTTATAAACTTTTCATTGACTTCAATTGAAGGGAAGACTGGCTGGGGTTTAAAATGGGCGGCCAATCTGAAATCATCAGCTTAACCCCCCGACAACTGAAGTTGAAGTTTATTTAATAATTGTGGTATGAGTCATAAGAACATAAGAAATCGCAGGAGTAGGCCACATGGCCCCTCCAGCCTGCTCCGCCATTCAATCAGATCATGGCTGATCTTCAACCTCAACTCCACTTTCCCGCCCGATCCCCATATCCTTTGATTCCCCTAGAGTCCAGAGATCTGTCTATCTCAGCCTTGAATATATTCACGACTCAGCATCCACAGCTCTCTGGGGTAGATAACTCCAAAGTTTCACAACCCCGAGTGAAGAAATTCCTCCTCATCTCAGTCTTAAATGGCCGATCCCTTATCCTGAGACTATGCCCCCTAGTTCTAGCATCACCAGCCATGGGAAACAACCCCTGAGCATCTACCCTGTCAAGCCCCCTTATAATCTTATATGTTTCAATTAGATCACCTCTCATTCTTCTAAACTCCAGAGAGTATTGGTCCATTCTACACAACCTCGCCTCATAGGACAACCGTCTCATCCCAGGAATTAATCTAGTGAACCTTCGCTGCACCGCCTCTAAGACAAGTATATCCTTCCTTACATAAGGAGACCAAAACTGTACACAGTACTCCAGGTGAGGTCTCACCAAAGCCCTCTACAATTGTAGTAAGACTTCTTACTTTTGTACTCCAACCCCCTTGCAATAAAGGCCAACATGCCATTTGCCTTCCTAATTGCTTGCTGTACCTGCTTGCTAACTTTTTGTTTCTTGTACGAGGACACCCAAGTCTCTCTGAACACCAACATTTAATAGTTTCTCACCATTTAAAAAATATTCTGTTTTTCTATTCTTCCTACCAAAGTGAATAACCTCACATTTCCCCACATTATACACCATCTGCCACCTTCTTGCCCACTTACTTAACCTGTCTATATCCCTTTGCAGACTCTGTGTCCTCCTCACAGCTTATTTTCCCACCTAGCTTTGCACTGTCAGCAAACTTGGATATATTACACTCGGTCCCTTCATCTGAGTCAGCCACAAAGAGTATATAGCCCTTCACCCTTTGTCTCCCAGAACCTTCTGTGTCTTGCCTTTCTCCTCCCCTTGGTGGGAAGAGACTCTGCCTCACAACTTCTCGGCCTCTCATTTTAATTGATGGCATGCAACCCATGGTCTCCGCGGTCGGGGCCATTAGCTGGTCAGAGCGGGCACATTGCATCTGTAAGGTCACATCAGAGGCGCCCATCCTGATCTGCCTGGTGGAAGGAGGAGCAGCAGCTCCACTAGGAGGATCCCAGGGTCCATCCCAGGCCAAAGACATAAGAGGCCTGAAAAAGCTTTGGTTCAAATGAAGGTGATGGATGCCCTGCAGGATTGAGTACCTTACTTCTGGCAAGCTCCGGGGCCTTAGCAGGACTCATGGCAGCTGTAAGCTGGCAAGAGCGCTGCTGAGGCTTTTAAACGTCGCAACGGGTGGAATTCCTGGGAACTCCCCTTCACCCTCCCACTTGTCGAAGGGAGAGCAGGGAGTAAATCCGCCCATGGCTCTCCCCACCGAAAAACTGCAGAACAAAAAACACAGTGTGCAATCCCTATGGAACTGGGTACCATCCCATTTTCCGGCCCTCTTGGGGCGATCGCACCCCAGTTTCACCCACGGCCTGACTGGAATTTCAGACCCCAGCTCTTTAGATGGTGTCAGCAAGACACACTCTTGCCTCTGTGTCAGAAGGTTGTGGGTCCAAGGCCCGCTCCAGAGACTTGAGCACAAAATCTAGGCTGACAATTCAGAGCAGTACTGAGGGAGTGCTGCACTGTCAGAAGTGCCGTCTTTCGCATGTGAGGTTAATCTGAGGCCCCATCTGCCCACTCAGGTAGATGTAAAAGATCCCATAGCACTATTCAAGGAAGAACAGGGGACTATTCCCTGGTATCCTGGCCAATATTTATCCATCAACCATCATCACTAAAACAGATTATCTGGTCATTATCACATTGCTGTTTGTGGGACCTTGCTGTGCGCAAATTGGCTGCCGCATTTCCTACACTACAACAGTGACTACACTTTTAAAGTACTTCACTGACAGTAAAGCACTTTGGGACGTCCTGAGGGCATGAAGATGCTATATAAATGCAAGTCTTTCTTTCAGTACCTCGAGATGGAGCAGCTCTGTCTCATTTACCTTACAGTCTTGTATGGAGTTGGGAGTGCCGCCATGAACAGCAGCATTAGAAGCAGGGACCAGAAAACAGCCCTCTGTCACCAAACTACAGCTCATTGGTTAGTGTCTCCATGGTCAGGATGACTATTGCAAGCACACGTTGAATATGGTTTGATCCAGTTCAGAGAAGGTTCACTCGACTGATTCCTGGGATGAGGGGGTTATCTTATGAGGAAAGGTTGGACAAGTTGGGCCTGTATACATTGGAGTTTAGAAGAATGAGAGGTGATCTTATTGAAACATATAAGATCCTGAGGGGACTTCAAGGGGTAGATGCTGAGAGGATGTTTCCCCTTGTGGGAGAGACTAGAACTAGGGGACACAGTTTAAAAATAAGGGGTCTCACATTTAAGATAGAGATGAGGAGAAATTTTTTCTCTCAAAGGCTCATGAGTCTGTGGAACTCCCTTCCCCAGAGAGCGGTGGAGGCAGGGTCACTGAATATTTTTAAGGCTGAGTTAGATAGATTTCTGATTAACAAGGGAGTCAAAGGTTATAGTAGGTAGACGGGAAAGTAGGGTTTAGGTCACAATCAGATCAGCCATGATCTTATCAAATGGCACAGCAGGCTCGAGCGGCCGAATGGCCTATTCCTGCTCTTAATTCGTATGTTCGTATGATCCCTTTTGGTGATACTGGAGATGGTAGCGTAGTGGGTGTGGTGCTGGATTAACAATCAGAGGTCATGAGCTCAAATTCCACCTCAGAAACCGAATTTGATAAATCTGGTATATTGGCGGCTAGCGCCAGAAGGTGACCACGAAAGCTGCCTGATTGCTGTAAAAACCCAAATGTCCTTTAGGGAAGGGAAACGTGCAACTCTAATACATGCTATGTGGTTGACTCTTGAATCCCTCTGAAGTGGCCCGGCAAACCACTCAGGTCAGGGCAACTGGTGATGAGCAAATGTGGCCACATCCTGAGAACAAGTATAATGGGAAAAAAAAGGTGCAGTGCTTGATGTCATATAGACCAGAGCCCCTGGTCTGTGCTAAGTTGCTTGATCTCAGCAGGAATGGTACTACAATTGTTTTCAGTGCCTATTGGATAAGATAGGAGAGGGGGAAATAAAAAAACTCAAGTCTCCGGCTCCTAATTATTCCCCAATGACCCTTGGGGGAAAAGTTCCCATGGCTGGATGTTGGGTGAGGACGGGTTGAGCCCAGCTATGATGCACTCCATGGTTGAATAGTCCGGTGACCCTACGATGCGCTCCATTGTTGAATAGCCCGGTGACCTTATGATGCACTCCATGGTTGAACAGCCTGTTGACACTACGATGCACTCCATGGTTGGATAGTCTATTGACAGTGATGCTCTCCATGGTTGAATAGCCAACTGACACTCACTGTCTGGGTGCACATGAGTGCCTGCTCAAATTAGGTATCAGAGAGATGTTGGGGCCTGTAGAACAGTAGGAGTCAGTTCTTTCAGGAGAGAGAGAAAACAAAAAGGTCGGGTTTTGACGTGTGCAATCTTGTTGGCAGCGAAGCGACTAATCACACTTGAATAAAAACATGCAGAAAGCACAAGGTAATTGAGAACAGGACCAATTACTGCTGTGAAATGAAAGCATTTGAACCAGGAGGTAAAGAGGCCGAGAGCCCAATTTCCAAGCGGAAATGAAGGCCAGCTGCTGCTACATTGTGTTTGAAACCAGCTAATTACGGTAACACAAGAATTAATGGACAACAGTTCGCTGACAGCAGACAGAATGTTCTGTCTGGAACAATCACCACTCTCTACTGACTGACACAAAGCATGAATTAATCGGACCACAAACATGCAACTTGTATGGGCCCGGTAAAAGCTGTATTCCTGCAGGAGTTTTCCCTGTTGTATTTTTGCACTGGTGTTTCTCACACTCATCAGCAAAGGACAACACCTAGGTATTTCCTACATTACCACAATGGCTACACTTCAAAAGTACTTCATTGCCTGTAAAGCGTTTTAGGACGTCCTGAGATCGTGAAAGCCGTTATATGAACGCAAGCCTTTTTTTTGTTTTATCCACCTCTCAAATGCTTCTTTTAAAGCTGCCCCTCAACTCCCACCCAAATTACATTCAACTGCTTCACGCGCCATTCCCTGATGAGTGACCTCTGTCACAGTGCCAATCTAGTCCAGGTAAAGAGAACTGTCCCTTGGAAAAGTGAATGGGAGGGACATGGGAAGGGAATAGGCAGAGGCTCACCTCCCAAATGCCACGTCTCCGAGCACATGGCACGTGGGGGGGACAGGATGCCGAGACCCATGTGCTGCCACAGAGCAGCACGGCCTGTTGGCACACTAACTGCACCACCACTGCAGCCAGTATCAGTCCACACCTTCAGCTGAACGTAAAAAAAAATTAGAGCACTCTTTACCGAAAGTTTCTTAGGATACCTTCACGTAAAAGGGGAGCGAAAATCTCCCACACCGTGAAATCCCTTTTCCACATATCTCCAAATACCAGTGAGTGTCCCGACTGTGTTTCTGGAACATAAAGTTGAAGTAACTGGAGAGCTTCTCAGAGATTTTCTGATAATTTAAAGATGCAATCTGGTGCAGCCGTCTTTTATCAGGTGTCTCGACTTCCCTTCAACTGTGCAAGCCAGGAAAGCATTTTAATTTAGCTCTCCATCCGGAGAGAGGAAGCAGCGGTCAGCCACAGTGTGAAACGAGTCATTTGTGCTGCCAACTTCACCTAGGACATCCACATTTAGTCATAGCCTTGATATATCTTCAAATAGGTGCACGGGAAATATTAGGAACAGGATGAGGCCATTTGGCCTGATATGCCTGCCTCTTTTTGTCTGACATCAATCAGCCAATATCCTTTCTCATCATATCCCTAATCTTTTTTTCCCCTCCAGAAACAAATTTACTTGTCCTCTTGAACCCATTTACAGTTTTTGAATCAGTTATTCCATTACACTTTGTGCGAAACTGTGCAGCTCAAATCTCCCACTTACTCTTTTTAAAAATTGTGACAACATAATCAGGGCGAGTAATTTGTCAATGAGACATGGCACAGCAAATCCTGCAAATTTGAACACTCATCACAACTACTATGATTTTGCATTAAAAAGTCCCAGTTTTTGAGCAAGAACAAATCACTTGCCCTAAATCGGTAACTAGCGCTGTAAATTTAAGATCGACACGAAAAGAACTTCTTTTAAACGCAGACGTTTAATAGGACATGGAATGCTATTACTAGTAACAGTGGTGGGAGTAACAACAACTTGCATTTATATCACGCCTTTAACGTAGTAAAACATCTCAAGGGGCTTCACAGGAGCGTTATCAAACAAAAACTGACCCCGAGCCACATGGAGTCATTAGGCCAGGTGACCATAAGTTTGGTCAAAGAGGTAGGTTTTCAGGAGCGACTTAAAGGGGGAAGAGAGGTGGAGAGGTTTATGGAGGGAATTCCAGCGCTGGCAGCTGAAGGCAGAATTTGTGTTGAAGGGATTAAAGGGTTGGGATGCAAAAGGAGGTGGGAGAGGGAGAGCGCGTGCAAAGCAGGTTTTCACTTCGCATTTGCCTTGATTTAAAAAAAAAAATTGTTCATATACTCTTTGATTCGGAAGCACGGAGTTCTGCTGCAAAGTACAAATGCAGGTTTGTGTACAATAAAAGGATTCTTGGTAATATTTACCAGCGTCAAAGGAGAACGGTTTTAAAAAACACATAAGAACATTTCCTCTAAAAGACCGGCCCGACTGGCTGCCACATATAGCAACAGTTCCTTTCCCTCAACATGACAAAATCTTTTAAAACCAACAGTTCTCAGTACATTCAGCAGCTGGAAGACCAAAAATAGACAAAATGTTGCCTGATTAAATACTGAACAGAAACAGTCTGATTATCACAAGATCGATGTCAAAACTAATCCCCCAAAAATGAAAAACAACCCAGAAGGTCCTCTTTTCAACCAATGTTTGGCGTTACCAGTTAATTAAGACGGGTCTCATCTTAGGACTCAGAGTTTAAAGATTGTATTTCAGAGCTTTGAACCAAAATGTTTTCTCCCAGTGATGAGAGGCAGACGGTGCACGTTATAAACCCATGTTAGAGGTGTGTGGATTGTGTGTGTGTGTGTGGGCCTGCGTACGCGTGCCAATGAGGTAATATTACCTCATGGGAGAAAGGTAAGACACCAGACAACCTCTCCTCCAATCTAAACATCCAGTCAGCCAATTCAATAAAATAATTTTAGTCAAAACAGCATCAACAAAGAACATCAAAGAACAAACTGACCCCATACTAATGAAAAACCTACTAATCTTTCACCCTGGGCCAATGCAACCTCAAAAGTTCAAATGAACCCTTTCACCAACACAGATTTTTCAAGGTTTAAAACAATATTGTGACCAGATGACATTAATAAATATTTTAATTGGGACTAATGGTCCTTCAGCGATATTAAGAAATAATTCTAGTCGTAGACATAGATACATATATTCTTCATCCCCAAACTCCAAAGTTCAACGATGTCATCTGGGAAACAGATGCCAACTTTTGGTGAGGGAAAAAATCAATTTTGGCGAGGGAAAAAAATCAGCTCCTGCAACCCAGTTGGCAGATATCTAGGAATTGTGCATCAGACTGCATGAATAGATGTAGAAGGGAGGGGAGAATTTGTTACATAAATGGGGAGGAGAGGGGCTGCCAGGCAATCAGCGCTGGTGCCCGCAATCTCAAGATGAGTGCACAATACAGCTGACGTAGGTGTAACCTCATTCCGTTCTTAATATGGATTCATTCTTGTAAACAATTTTACAACACCAAGTTATAGTCCAACGATTTTATTTTTAATCCCACAAGCTTTCGGGGGCTTTCCCCTTCCACACTGCCTGAGGAAGGGGAAAGCCCCCGAAAGCTTGTGGGATTAAAAATAAAATCGTTGGACTATAACTTGGTGTTGTAAAATTGTTTACAATTGTTAACCCCAGTCCATCACCGGCATCTCCACATCATGGATTCATTCTGGACTGGTTGGTAATTCCCCAAGTCAGACCAATTTTTAATCTGGTGTGAATGTCTTGGTCCATATACAAACAATGGGCTGCAAAACTTTATGCAGTAAAGGCTCTGCTGGTTAACATTAGAACATAAGAAATAGGAGCATGAGTAGGCCATCTGGCCCCTCGAGCCTGCTCGGCCATTCAACAAGAACATGGTTGATCTTTTACCTCAATGCCATTTTCCTGCACCATCCCCATATCCCTTGATGCCTTTAATATTGAGAAATCTATTGATCTCTCTTTTGAATGTACTCAATGACTGAGCCTCCACAGCCCTCTGGGGTAGAGAATTCCAAAGATTCACCACCCTCTGGGTGAAGAAATTTCTCCTTATCTCAGGTCTAAATGACCTACCCCTTATTCTGAGACTGTAACCCCTGGTTCTAGACTCCCCAGCCAGGGGAAACATCCTCCCTGCATCTACCCTGTCGAGTCCTATAAGAATTTTGCATGTTTCAATTAGATCACCTCTCATTCTTCGAAACTTTAGAGAGATACAGGCCTAGTCTTCTCAAGCTCTCCTCGTACGACAATCCCGCTATCCCAGGAATCAGTCTGGTGAATCTTCGTTGCACTCCCTCTATGGCAAGTATATCCTTTCTTAGGTAAGGAGACCAAAATTGTACATAATACTCCAAGTACGGTCTCACCAAGGCCCTATATAATTGCAGTAAGACATCTTTACTCCTGTACTCAAATCGTCTTGAAATAAAGGCCAACATACCATTTGCTTTCCTAATTGCTTGCTACATCTGCATGTTAGCTTTCAGTGACGCATGTGCAAGGACACCCAGGTCCTTTGAACATCAACATTTCCCAATCTCTCACCATTTAAAAAATACTCTGCATTTCTGTTTTTCCTACCGAAGTGGATAACTTCACATTTTTCCATATTATATTCCATCTGCCATGTTCTTGCCCACTCACTTAGCCTGTCGCTATCCCCTTGAAGTCTCTTTGCATCCTCCTCACAACTCACATTCCCACCTAGTTTTGTGTCATCAGCAAACTTGGAGAAGGTGTTGTACACAAAACTAAATTAAACCATTATGGCAGCAATTGTACAACTGTGTCAAAATAGAAACAATATTCCATTTAGTGTTGTAGGGACTGAGCACCATGGGCTCTCTCAGTTACTCCCTCCGATCCCTCAGTGGAGATGGGCAACCTTTTCATTCCTGCATACTAATCCAAAGCTGTCAGTTATTAAATGGGTAGCTAATTCGACAGCACCTCCCAAACCCACAACCTCCATCATCTAGAAGGACAAAGGCAGCAGGTGCACGGGTATGCCATCACCTTGCAAGTTCCCCTCCACACACCATCCTAACTTGGACATATATCGCCATCCCTTCATCGTCGCTGGGTCAAAATCCTGGAACTCTCTACCTAACAGCACAGTGGCAGCACCTTCACCACACGGACTGAAGCGGTTCAAGATGAAGGCTCACCACTACCTTCTCAAGGACAACTAGGGATGGGCAATAAATGCTGGTCTTGCTGGCGACGCCCATATTCCCAGAATGAATTTTAAAAAAATTACTCTTAATGATTGATTGTTAGCCAAGTAACATTCGTGTGGGAAACAGAAATGTCATCCTGAGGCAATGGGGAACTCTCTTCTGAGACTGAGGTTTAAGGCACAATTCTGTGGCAGAGAAAAGAAATCCTCTGTTCGTTACTCTGTTAAGAGTGCTCCTGACCACAGTGATGTCTTTCACCTTGATGAGCACAAAGAAAAGTTTAAAAGTAATGTTTAAAATAAAATAAGCCAACCAGCTTAATTATTTTATTTCAGGGAATTCCTATTCCACACCTGGCTGACAGATGGGGAGTTCGAAGCAGGATACAGGCATTGCTCTCGGATTTCTTTCAGACTCCCTGACATTCAACACTACGCTGCAGCCAACGCCAATTAACAGACTCACTTCTTTCCCTTCCCCAAATGTGACGGCCTCACAGTCAAATAGTCATTACCATTTTTTGGGGTGCTCTGGAGTCTTTTGTTACCATTTGGAGTCACCAAACCCCACTTTAAATTTATGATAAACAAAAAGTTATGAGCTCAGAATGCAGCATGTGGCCAATGGCTTAAAAAAAATTCCCACTTAACACATCAGTGGGGTTCATTCCTTCCGAGATCCTTGACATCAGTGGGGCTTTTCTTCATCACCCATCGCTCACCAATGTGCTGCTGAGTCTTTTGTTGAGGGTACCAGACTCTTCCCTTTGCCCCAGTACTCTCCCTTTGCCAATCCTCCACTCTGGGCCTTGTACCTCCTGTGTCCAAGACGGTGATCTCCTCCCAGACTACCGATATTGGCTGGGCACTAGGAGATGTACTTCAGTGATCATGTGGAGATTCCCTATCCAATTTATCCTCAACACCGAGCCACTCGACCATTCCCACCGTACCCTTTTCCTACATGGTACCTCGCCATACTGGTATTCTGCTGCCAGCCCCTTGTAGCCATAAGCATTTTCCTCCGCCATTTCCGGAAAGGTACTTGGAAAGTCTCCCTCCACCGGCCCACTTACGTGTCCAAGATGCGTTTTGCTCCGATGAGTGAAGACATCCCACTGGGGCAGTACAGTGTAAGCTCCAGGGCACCTCGAGACGGATGTGCTATGGTCACTGTTACTGCCACATGTTCCAGAATCTTCATACCGGACAAGTTCAAGTCATCAGCAGTTACTGTGGAAACAAAATACATTTTTGTAAGTCGAAGCTGCAGAATTTGAGCAAAGAGTCAATTCAGTTTATATGGGATTTGAAAAGAGGCAATAAAATTGCCCACAATTGGGAACTAAATAGCCAGTCTCACTCAGAGAGGTTACAAAAATATCAGAGTACCGAAATTGTGAGTCTCCACTCCGGGTGTGAAGCATCGCTCACCCAGTTGGAGAATATGGAGGCGGTGGTCAGCTTGCTTGATTTATGTTACCCTCAATTTTTCCAAGAGCAGAATCTTGCAATTTTGGGTGTTCAAATTGGAAGTTTCACAGTGGTAGAGTATTTGCGGAGTGAGCCTTTGGCTTATTGGTAGCATTCCCACCTCCGAGTCAGAAGGTGAAGGGTTCGAGCCCCACTCCAGACAGCTCCGGTGAGCGGAGACTAGAATACAGTCTCTAAACACTGGGATGACATCCAGCGAGGCACTTGCGTCCGGATGGAATGACCACTGGCTCGGAAGGGTTAGGCTCAAGCCCCACTCCAGACAGCCCCAGGTGAACGGAGACCGGAGTTTCGGCTCTGAATACTGGGTAGACATCCAGCGGGGTGGAGGGTAGTTGCGTCCGATGGGTGAGGGTGACCCCCCACTTCCCCAACGTAAAGGGTAGGTGGGACTCTTTAGCCGTGGTTGCAGCCCACCTAGGAGAAGATGCTTCGAACATCGAAACTGTGAGGCAGGCAACGGGAAACTACCTCAGCTACTCTTCCCCAGTAAGTCGCAAAAGAATCACGAGTGAAATTTGAGTTAGGACCTGCCCTAGGGACGGACAGACAGTATGTGATGAAAGCAGGATCTAGTTTAACTTTGATGCCCCCCCTCCGCCCCAGCCATAGTAAAATATCTTATCAACACTGGCTGCATAGGTTCGAACATGAAGATTGGACACTTGTTTGGACACAGAGAAACTATTTCCGCTGGTTGGGGATTTTAGGAGTAGGGGACACAGTCTAAAAATTAGAACCAGACCTTTCAGGAGCGAGATTAGAAAACATTTCTACACACAAAGGGTGGTAGAAGTTTGGAACTCTCTTCCGCAAACGGCAATTGATACTAGCTCAATTGCTAAATTTAAATCTGAGATAGATAGCTTTTTGGCAACCAAAGGTATTAAGGGATATGGGCCAAAGGCAGGTATATGGAGTTAGATCACAGATCAGCCATGATCTTATCAAATGGCGGAGCAGGCACGAGGGGCTGAATGGCCTACTCCTGTTCCTATGTTCCTATTTTTGAGGTACCAGAGTGCACTTGGAACAGGATGAGCCAGTTCTTCAGGGGAAGGGGTTGGTATAACTTTAAAAAAAAATTTTTACAAAATGGTTAGACCAGCGGGGTTGATGTATGAATGGTTTGTACCATCGTGTGATGGGATGAGGATATTTTGTACCTTGGAGTTGTCCTTTGGATAAGACATTAAACAGAGACCTTGTTTGGCTGTTCTAAAAGGATAGATGGCAATGTTAATATTCTAGAAGGATGAGCTCAAATGGGCTGGAGGGTCTTCCTCATTCAACCCAATTTAAAGTAAAACTACTTAAAAAATTTAGGGTGGAAGGGTTTGAGCTCTCAGTCTTCCACCGAAAGAGGCAGGGAAGGGAAATGGACAACCAAATCATGTGGGTGACTCTCAACAGGTCCCAGTGACAGCTAACAAAACACTGGCAGAGACTTGGTTGCCAGAGATCTGTTGGGCATGGATATGATAACCAACAGGATATGGAGAGGGAAGAAAATCTAAAAAAGTGAAGGGGGTAGAATTTGACTTTGTGCGATAGTGTAAAACGGGTGATGGCAAATCCGCTATCTGTTTTCCATCTCTACTGACTTTTATTGACTTTGGAAATGAAAGTCGGGAGAGTTGTAAAACAGGCTGCCGATTCGCTATCATCCGTTTTACATTATCACACAAAGTCAAAATCTACCCCAAGGAGTTTTAAGATTTTATATATATATATATATATATATATATACACACACACACATACACACACTTTATGATTTGTTTGTGATGTGAAAAATGCATTTCTAAGATTGTCACATACTGCTCAGTTTGGAGAGAGACTGCAAAGCTGGCAGAGGCTGGCTGTCTGCACTCAGGACAAAGCAACATTTTTTAACCATATCTGGTAGCTCTTCTGTAAAGATCTGCTGGGGTCCAGGAGACCTTTAAATCTAATTTACTCCAGAATGTTTGCACAGTAAATTAGGATCCAATTCATTTTTTTGTTAAAATGTAAACCATGTGTATAAGACCACCATCATTCATCAGACACGCCCATGTGTTTAACGTACTATTTGAAACATGGCGAGATCAGCTGCCCAAAGCTCTGGTAAATGTTCCTTGATGCTTTGAATTACTGGTTTTAATGCTAGCCCACAGGCTGCACAATGGTTGTTCAAGGGAGCTCTTCTCTGCCAAAACCTACTGCTTTACACAATTGGTACTTTAGTGTTTTAACTGTTCCTGCAAGGCCCATTAAGCTGTTGACAAGGTTTGGGGCTTTGGAATGGTAACTGGACCGTACCAATGTGTATGAGTTCTCAACTTTCCTACATAGTGAGTGTGTGTCACTGTGAGAGTGAAGGCCACATATAGGATAAAACAGGAAGCCACAGGGAGGAACTTACTTGGCACTGCATCATGCAGTAGTCTATTGCACTCACAATTCCTCCAGATAAAGTTCCCCTATCTCAGCTGTGCCAGTGGGAGAGAGGACACTGAGCACATCCAGGGATTTCTGCACAGAAAGGGAGATACAAATATTGGGAGCAGAATTGCTCTGGGATATTTTGCACATCCCCAGGTAGCTGGCTATGGAGCAGCATTGGTGGAGGCCTAAGAACAGGCCTCCAGCTTGTTCTCTCTTCTAGTGCATGAAGGAGGAAAAACATTTTAAGCACCACTGGTACAGCACTGCATGACCATGACAGTGACACAGCGGGTCTAATACCAGCCTCAACCGACCTTCAGGCCCAACTATCTCAAACGGACATCTTTTGCTGCTCATTTAAGACGCTCTTTAAAACCTACCTCTCTGACCCTGCCTTTGGTCACCTGACCTAATGTCTCCTTTCTTGGCTCAGTGTCAATTTTTGTTTGTTTACACTCCTGTTAAGTGCCTTGGGATGCTTTACTACATTAAAGGCACTATATGAATGCAAGTTGTTGTTGCTTCCTGTTTTAATGGCGGCAGGCTTGGGGTCGGGCGACTAACCTGCTCTCGAGAGGCGGGTCAGTTATTTAAATATGTTAATGAGGCTGCGAGCCTCAAATTTTAACAGACTTATACATTTAACGGCTGTGGAACGGGGTTCCCAGGGCGCAGGAAACCCGGCAGCTGAAGGAAGTTGAGACCGGCTGGATCCAACAGGGAAATGCTTTTCCAGCACAATTTGTGGGCCTGAAGGAGCAGGGGTGCCTCCCCCCAGCCCCTCAACCTAACCCGCCGCAATCGATTTCCCCTGACCTGCGATCTCTTCAACCCCCTCCCACCCCACGATTTACCCCCTGCGATTTCCTCCCGACCCAAAATCTCTTCAACCCTACCCCCGCAATTTCCCCCCGACCTGCGATCTCTTCAACCCCCTCCCAACCCGCGATCTCCCCGACCCACAATCTCTTCAATCTCCCCGACCCGCAATCGCCCCAAGGTCTCCACCAACCCCATCCCCCGGGATCGCCCCCTGACCCACAAAATCTTCAACCCCTCCCGCGATCTCTCTCTCTCTCTCTCTCTCCCCCCACCACGATCTCTTCAACCTTCATGTAGAGCGATCTCTCCATCCCTCCCTCCTCTCCGCACTGGTCTGGCTGCGGCCTTGTACTGCAGGCCTTCCCGTCCGACAGCGAGCCAGCCTCTCAATCTGTCTGGCTGCCGGCCGGGAATCGGAGAAAAAAAATTCACCTGCGGATCGATTGTCGCGGTGACTCCAAGACTTAGAACCATAGAAAAGATTCAGCACAGAAGGGGGCCATTCGGCCCATCGTGTCCGCGCCGACTCGAAGAACAACCAGGTGCCCATTCTAATCCCACCTTCCAGCACCCGGTCCGTAGCCCTGCAGCTTACAGCACTTTTGGTGCAGGTCCAGGTACTTTTTAAAAGAGTTGAGGGTCCCTGCCTCTACCACCAATTCGGGCAGCGAATTCCATACACCCACCGCCCTCTGGGTAAAAAAGTTTTTCCTCATGTCCCCTCTAATCGTTCCGCCAATCAGCTTAAATCTATGTCCTCTAGCTCTTGAACTCTCCGCTAGGGGAAACAGGTACTTTCTGTCTACTCTATCTGGGCCCCTCATAATTTTGTACACCTCAATCAAGTCTCCCCTCGGCCTCATCTGCTCCAAGGAAAACAACCCCAGCCTATCCAATCTCTCCTCGTAGCTGCAATTTTCAAGCCCTGGCAACATTCTTGTAAATCTTCTCTGGATTCTCCCCAGAGCAATTACGTCCTTCCTGTAATGTGGTGACCAGGACTGCGCACAATACTCCAGCTGTGGCCTTACCAGCGTTTTATACAGTTCCATCATTACATCCCTGCTTTTGTATTCTATACCTCGGCTAATAACGGAGAGCATTCTGTATGCCTTTTTCACAACCTTCAGGGACCTGTGCACATGCAATCCAAGGTCTCTCATGTCCTCTACCCCTCTCAATATATTCCCGTTTACTGCGTGTTCCCTTTTACTGTTTGCCCTCCCTAAGTGCATTACCTCACACTTATCTGGGTTGAACTCCATTTGCCACTTTTCCGCCCACTCCACCAACCCATTGATATCTTCTGGGAGTCTACAGCTGTCCTCTTCACTATCAACTACACGGCCAATTTTTGTGTCGTCTGCAAATTTGCCAATCATGTCCCCTACATTCAAGACTTGAGCACATAATCTAAGCTCACACCTCAGTGCAGTAGCGAGGGAGTGCTGCATTGTCAGAGGTGCCGCCTTTTGGATGAGATGCTAAACCGCAGCCTTGTCCATACTCTCAGGATGATGTAAAAAATCCCACTGCGCTATTCAAAAAAGAGCAGGGGAGTTCTCCTGGAGTCCTAGCCAACATTTATCCCTCAATCAATACCTCTGAAAACAGATTAACTGGTCACTTATCTCATCGTTCGTGGGACCTTGCTGCGTAACTCTGGGACGTCCTGAGAATGTGAAGTGTGCTTTATAAATGCAATTGCACTCTTTCTTTCGGCCACTTGGGCAAGGTAGCGGGAGGACTCTCGTAATCCGTGAGTCTGCATCTCGGTGCCTTCGAGAGAGGCGGGAGGAAAGGAAAGGAAAGATCCTTCTGGGAACATCCCAGAAAAGTGCAGCAAAGCAGCAGCGGCTGAGGAAATAAGAGAGGCTGCCAGCGGCCAAAACAAACAGTCACTG
This sequence comes from Heptranchias perlo, assembly GCF_035084215.1. Taxonomy (NCBI): domain Eukaryota; kingdom Metazoa; phylum Chordata; class Chondrichthyes; order Hexanchiformes; family Hexanchidae; genus Heptranchias; species Heptranchias perlo. The sequence continues at coordinate 8,827,897 of NC_090357.1, forward strand.
CTAAATTTAAGGAAAACAAAAATCATCTCTGCTGAGTCCATCCACCATTTTATTTGTGCTGTTCTCATTATATGAAGAAAAGCTGGTGTAATGCTCAGTGTAAAAAAACACAGTTCTTAGCTTCTTTTTATTCCTGATAAAACAATGAGCTGGCAATCTTCTGCTGAGCATATTGAAAAAGGATCTGATAAGGCAGGTCTTTTTTTTTTTGAGTGCTCTCCGACAGCCAGCCGACAGATACAGCGCCTCTGTCCACATTTTACTGACATTTGTGTTTGCAGCAGTAACATTACCTTAAATGGTCAAAGAGCAGAGAGTAACCTGGCTCTGGACCAGCATCAGGACTGAAGCAGCTTCTTGTTTAATTTAATGTTTGCATCACATTTCCTCAGAGATAAATTTTCAGTATAAACGTCACTTTCAGCCACATTAAGCCAAAAGTGATAAATAATGTTTAGATATTAAAACCGCTGGACATGCATGACATCATTGGCCTGGCCACTGTAACCATCTGAAGGCAAGCTGGCCTGTTTCCTCCTCTTTCAAGAAATATGACAATACCTTTCCCTCGCAGAATACTATAGCTCAGTTCTCCTGATCACTAGCCAGTGACTTCTGCTATAAAGTGCCGTGTGTGGGTATCAGGTAAGGACAGGGCTGGACTTGGTTGTGATGCCCTCCTCAGTTGAATATTCTGCTGGCATTCACAAGGATACCCTCCTCTACACAGGCTCCTGTGGCCGAGAGTGGAGGTGGGACACTCCCAGCAGCATCTCTCTCCAGGAACTTCACCAGCAAGGGGCTGGAACTGCCTCCCTTTCCACCAAAGGGAACACTCTTCCACTGAGCTCCACTCAACCTAGCAACTCGAGTGAGTATTAACGGACATTATCACGCCTGAACAAAACGCTTCATCTCCCCAAATAAATTTGATATTGCTGGAGGGGATTATTCAGATTTCAGAATCATTGGCCCTAAATGCAGCCACTCACAGAATCAACAGGTTCCCAAAAACACAAAGCAACACCCTAGACTGCCACGGATTGGATTGGATCAATGCAAAGTCCTCTGAAGTAGCTCAAATGCTCCCACCCATTCCAGACTACTAGTGATTGGGTGGTCAACCAGCCTCTGAGACCACCAGACGGTCAAGCCCTAGACTTTCTGGGGAGATAGATACACATCTAGTACAAGGCTACCAGATTAGAACTAATTGGGCACATACTGCCCCACCCAATAATACATTAAAAAAAGTACCAATGTGCGTGTGGACTGGTACAGATCAACCGGAGCTGTGCAGCAAAATTCAGACTGTATGAGAGTTTGAAATTCCTCGCCAGTTACACCAAGAACATACACATCATCAGACTCCCTGGGCCTCAGCATATTTACTGCACTGGTTTTTTTTCAGCCCTTTCATCTCCATCAGCCCAGTGCTCCCAGCAGGCAGATTCACAAGCCATGACTGGGTCCCTTTGTCTTAAACACAGAACCATCTGGCTGCGATGCCAGTGACTTTCTAAAGCTAAAATAAAAACAGAAAATGCTGGAAATACTCAGCAAGTCAGGCAGCATCTGTGGAGGAAGAAACAGAGTTAACGTTTCAGGTCGATTAACCTTCGTCAGAACTGGCAGAAGTTGATGATTTAACAGTTTTTAAGCAAGTACAGAGCCAAGTGAAAGGTGGGTGGGGGAGGAAACGGTTCACCAATCCACTCGTGGCAACAACACTTTCCTGTTGAAATAATGATCTGATTGTAGTCACTTCTCTTTTCGGTTGTGAAACCAAGTCCTGTTGCAATTAGTTAACGCGTCGAAATATTAAATTCAAATTGGAAATTTAAAAAAGAGTGAGAAATACAAGACAATAAAACATTCGCCAATCTTTTTGTTGGCGAATGGTTTTTCTTTGGTGTATTTCATGAGATGTTAATTCGAGATCCCGTCTGCTTGTTCAGGTGAATGTGAAAGATCCCATGGCATTATTTGAAGAGCAGGGAGTTCTCCCAGTGTCCCAGCTAACACCTATCCTACAATCAACGTCTCCAAAAACAGATTAACTGCTGATTTATCTTAATGCTGTTTGCGGGAGCTTGCTGTGTGCAAATTGGCTGCAAAACGGAAGTGACGATATTTTAAAAGCAATTTATCGATTGTGAGCAATTTGGGGCGTGCTGAGTACATGAAATGTGGGCATAAACGCAAGTTTGTTGTTTCTTTCTTCTTTCTGGCAGCTCACGTTATAGAACACAAGACTCCTTGCTGGAAGTCCCATGTACAAATCCCGGCCACCACCATCATTTAAACTCAACTACCCCTCGTTGGGCAAGCTTTTCCGGGTTTTAGCCAGGCCGACGAAAGGGACCCTCCATTATGTGCACGGCGGGTCAGGCAGCACATGGCCTGCCTCCTGTAGGCCAAGGAAAGCATGATGATGGCTCGGAAGTAAATTGTGATCCTGTCCATTCACCTGGTGGGAGCTGAGAGGTGGCCAGTAGCAACAGGAACTTTTTAAAAAAGAATTAAAAAAGGGGAAGAATGGGAAAAATATATATAATGAAAGTACTTTCCAAAGTGGCCTGTTTTTTTTTAGCATCTTTAAAAAATAACATCATTCATTTAACTTTACCTAAACTGACCTCAAGACTGATTTGGAAGGGACGCAGGAACATTTGGAGGAACTGCAGATTAGATTTCACTGGATAAATGCTCCTTGTGCCGTAGTGCCGTGCTGCACTGACCAGGAAAATTTCAGGTTTAACACCTGGGTCAGTTCAGAATCAGTGACTGCTGATGGGCAAATTCCAGGAAATTTCTTGTGATAAACAAATCACAGAATCATAGAAAGTTACGGCACAGAAGGAGGCCATTCGGCCCACCGTGTCCGTGCCGGCCGAAAAAGAGCTATCCAGCTTAATCCTATTTTCCAGCACTTGGTCTGTAGCCCTGTGGGTTACTGCACTTCAGGTGCACATCCAAGTACTTTTTAAATGAGTTGAGGGTATCTGCCTCTACCACCCTTTCAGGCAGTGAGTTCAAGACCCCCACCACCCTCTGGGTGAAAAAATTTCTCCTCAGGTCCTCTCTAATCCTTCTACCAATCACTTTAAATCTATGCCCCCTGGTCACTGACCCCTCCGCTAAGGGAAATTGGCCCTTTCCTATCCACTCAAATCTTCACCAAGTTCTGTCTGATTCTTGAATTGGACCCTGTTGTTATTCCCAGTCTCATTAGATTCAGAGCTGCAAGGATAGAAGAGGTGACAGAGTCCCAAAAACAGTAGAATCTTCTTGTCCATCCAAACTATTCTGTACAACAGAATTCTACAGCAACAGAGCATTCGTTACAACCAGGGAGAAAGGAAAAGAAGGAAATGGTCAGTGTCCCTGATCACTACTCTCTGCTGGAAAGTACATGTCTGGATGCCAGATGGGAATATGACTGGGGTCAGCTACGAAATGCCTCACCCTCTCCCGGCTTTTAGATGCTTGCTGTCAGGCCTCACACACAAAGAACAGCCATAGAGGTGAAGTACTGGTCACAAGGAAATGTACCCCAACAAGAAGTCATTCATTTCAGGAGAGTTAGGTAGAAAAGCAGAGCTAGATACAAAGAGAAAGAAAGATGAGGGGGTGCGTGGTGGGAAGTGGCGGGTGGGATAAAGAGAGAGGGCGACTATATGTTTAGTTCCGAGAGATGAGCAAAGCAAACTAAAGCTCAAGAGAGCTGAATTCTGGAATCAGTCCTGCGACATTTATCACCATCTTCTTTATGTTGTGCAGTGGAGTTGGCTTCAATCTGCTTGAAGCTGTAAATTGAAAAGCAACAATTTGGGTTGGTTCCTGCACTTAAACGGAATGACCTGCTCCAGCCCACAGACAAGGAAAGTGAGGAGAAAAGGCAGCAATATAGTTTTTACGACAATCAGGTAGGTTTGCATGGTCATTTTTGGGTGCCAGTCAACAAACGACCAGACATACTGAATTTAATGTCACAATGGGAGGATTTGAACTCATGACTTCTGGTTTGCTAGTTCAGTCCCAATGACAGTAGAAGGATTTTTTTTGCTCAGCCTACCTATTCTACACTGCTTTAAAAGAAAAATCAGCACTCAGAGGGTTAATTACAGCATTTGTCTGAGGTTTTACGAATGGACAAACAGATGGGATGAATCCAAGCTGCGCTGGATACTTTTTACTCTTACTGCCAAACATTTTTCAGATGGGATGAAATGACCCAAAGGCAAAACAGAAAGGGAGAAGCATTAACTGCTCGAATACCGAAGAGACTTTGCAGGAGCTTTGTGAGGAACGTTACCTTCGCAGTTATTCCCAGATTATCCTTTGCTTTGAGCATAGGTGAAGGTCGACAGAGACCCAAAAAATGATTTATTTTGTCTTCAGCTTTCTCCCTTACTCCTGCTCTTCTGGAGGTGGGTATATGTCCACCAGCCCTCCGGGACCCCATTCTTGTGGCCAATCTTCATGGATGAGCCTGAACAGTAAGAGCTTGAGGGCTATTTTACCACGGGGCGTCACAGCTGAGCCCAATCGTGTTCCCACCTGGTCTCACCACATGCCCTTCCAGCTGTGAATGTTGGATAATGATCAAAAGGAACAGCTCTAACCAATCTCTTTCCTCTTCCTTAGACCAGGAACACAGAGACATCACTTCTAATGCCACCCAAAAGGAGAATGATTAATTCAGCACAGGCCAGGGGCCTTCCTGGTTTGAAGGACTCAAGTGTCACACCAAACAACTCATTTACCATTGGGACCTCCAATATTTCTATACAACAGTGAACAAGATGTCACTTTATACTAGAAACTGCAACCAGACCACCAGTATTGATGGCATTAGGGCCTGAATACATTGGTTCTTCCTTTGACTGCAGTAATATAATTGCAGCCTGGGATTTTCTGCAGTAACTCCTCTACTGTTGACAGTAATTTTACATTTAAACTCGCTATCCCCTAGTACAGATGATTTAGAATCTTCAAAAACTGTGTACAATCACCACTGCACAAGCAACCAGGGACCTTGGCAGCGAGACCCACTTCCAGTTTCCAGCATCAACCAAGCCACTAATTTACTTTTCTGTGAAGCTGTATATTAACAAAACTGCATTAGATGCCAAGAGCTTGTGGCACAAAGGAACGTACAGCAGGTTCTCTCATGCAATCAAACTTTGCAAGCACCAGCAGGTACACACATGCTGAACGCCACACTTTCCATTATGTCACCAGCCATGTCTGCAGGCCTTAGCACACCTACCTGCCTCTGCAGGCTCTGGGTCCACAGTTGCACAGCTATGCTGGATGCTGCAAAGACTGCCGCAACGTAGAAATGGCTCTGCTAGTAGCAATCAAGTCACCATCACCCTCAATATTTATGCCTCGGGCTCATTTTAGACCAGCACTGCAATGTGCTGCCCAGAGATGTATCAAACAGGTGACCGATGCATTGGTCAGCACGTCCACCCCCTTTCCCACTGCATAAGGAGGCAGTAGCTTGTGTGGCAGAATGTGCAGGTGAGGGGGACAAGTGGTGGTGGCAGAGAGGGAGCAGGAAACTGAGGCCCAGATTACCACTTGGCGGCTACTGTTGACCTATTGTACTTTGAGTAAAATTGGGTGACCACATCATGTTCCGGTTGTTCTTCAGCGTGAAAGAAGGTGAAAGAGCTGACTCGCAGGCTGCGGAGTCAGGTGTCACTGGCAGGTAAGTGTGCCAAAGCTTGCGGATATGGTCCCGTTTTCCCATCACCCCTGTGCTCACTGACCTACCTTGGCTCTCGGTCCGGGGACACCTCGATTTTAAAATTCTCATCCTCGTTTTCAAATCCCTCCATGGCCTCACCCCTCCCTATCTCTGTAACCTCCTCCAGCCCTACAACCCTCCGAGATCTCTGCGCTCCTCCAATTCTTGCCACTTATGCATCCCCGATTTTAATCGCTCCACCATTGGCGGCCGTGCCTTCAGCTGCCCGGGCCCTAAGAATTCCCTCCCTAAACCTCTCTACATCTCTCTCCTCCTTTAAGATGCTCCTTAAAACCTATCTCTTTGACTAAGCTTTTGGTCACCTGTCCTAATATCTCCTTATGTGGTTCAGTGTCAATTTTGTTTGATAATCGCTCCTGTGAAGAGCCTTGGGACATTTCACTACGTTAAAGACACTGTATAAATGCAAGTTGTTGGTGGTGGTGGTGGCACAACGGGCAAGTGTAGGCAAGTGCAGGTCTGGGGACTGAACTCCCCGGCATGCCTACTTTCAGCCCTTGGACCACTTCAACCATGAAATACAATGTTTGAGGTGCAACAAAACTAACCTCCGCTCGTTATTCTGGCTTGACCCCCTCCATAGCTCACATTTACAGCCTTGTGGCTTCGCGCGCTCCTGTGAAAGTTGGGATCGGAAGAGCTCCCTTTTATGCGCCTTCTCTTGTGATTCTGTTTTGCTGCCCTGCAAATGCTTCATTTATACTCAGCTATTCAGTGACTTGGTACAATAATTGGCTTTTTTTTTGCAGGATGTTTAAACAGAATTACCTATGGTTATGAATAATTAAAAAATTATTCCAGAAAAAGGAAGGAAGAACTAGAATTTATAAAGGGCCTCATCATATCCTCAGAACATCACAAAATGTTTCACAACTAATTCATTACTTTTGAAGTGCAGTCACTGTTGATATGTAGTTGATAAGTGAGACAGCTAATTTGCACATTAGTCCAAAAATACATATTTAAATTAAAACGCATTGAGAAAAGACGTTAAAAATGCCCCTCCAAGGGCTCCACTGTAAATTTACTGAGAGGTAAACTATTTAAATTTATTGATAGGTAACTGCCCACACAATTACATAAAATAAATCTGCTCACTTCTGCAGCAAGGGGATTAAAAAAATGAGTATGAAAAAGGATGACCACAAAGAACAACACATTTCTCAGAGGCTAAGAGTATACGAATTTTTGGCTGCGTTTGTGCACCACATCCAACAGGACAATAATTCAGCTTTATGGAGAGAGAGAGATGGCGACAGCGAGAGAGAGAGAGAGAGAGAGATGGAGACAGCCAGAGAGAGAGAGATGGAGACAGCGCGAGAGACAGAGAGAGATGGAGACAGCGAGAGAGAGAGAGAGAGATGGAGACAGCGAGAGAGAGAGAGAGAGATGGAGACAGCGAGAGAGAGAGAGAGAAAGATGGAGACAGCGAGAGAGAGAGAGAGAGAGATGGAGACAGCGAGAGAGAGAGAGAGAGAGATGGAGACAGCGAGAGAGAGAGAGAGAGAGATGGAGACAGCGAGAGAGAGAGAGAGAGAGATGGAGACAGCGAGAGAGAGAGAGAGAGATGGAGACAGCGAGAGAGAGAGATGGAGACAGCGAGAGAGAGAGAGAGAGAGAGAGATGGAGACAGCGAGAGAGAGAGAGAGAGAGAGAGATGGAGACAGCGAGAGAGAGAGAGAGAGAGAGAGATGGAGACAGCGAGAGAGAGAGAGAGAGAGAGAGATGGAGACAGCGAGAGAGAGAGAGAGAGAGAGAGAGAGAGAGATGGAGACAGCGAGAGAGAGAGAGAGATGGAGACAGCGAGAGAGAGAGAGAGAGAGAGAGAGAGAGATGGAGACAGCGAGAGAGAGAGAGAGAGAGAGAGAGAGAGATGGAGACAGCGAGAGAGAGAGAGAGAGAGAGATGGAGACAGCGAGAGAGAGAGAGAGAGAGAGAGATGGAGACAGCGAGAGACAGCGAGAGAGATGGAGACAGCGAGAGACAGCGAGAGAGAGAGAGAGAGATGGAGACAGCGAGAGAGAGAGAGAGAGAGAGAGAGAGAGATGGAGACAGCGAGAGAGAGAGAGAGAGAGAGAGAGAGAGAGATAGAGACAGCGAGAGAGATGGAGACAGCGAGAGACAGCGAGAGAGAGAGAGATGGAGACAGCGAGAGAGAGAGAGAGAGAGAGAGAGAGAGATGGAGACAGCGAGAGAGAGAGAGAGAGAGAGAGAGATGGAGACAGCGAGAGAGAGAGATGGAGACAGCGAGAGAGAGAGAGAGAGATGGAGACAGCGAGAGAGAGAGAGAGAGAGAGATGGAGACAGCGAGAGAGAGAGAGAGAGAGAGAGAGATGGAGACAGCGACAGCGAGAGAGAGAGAGAGAGATGGAGACAGCCAGAGAGAGAGAGAGAGAGAGATGGAGACAGCGCGAGAGACAGAGAGAGATGGAGACAGTGAGAGACAGAGAGAGAGATGGAGACAGCGAGAGAGAGAGAGAGAGAGATGGAGACAGCGAGAGAGAGAGAGAGAAAGATGGAGACAGCGAGAGAGAGAGAGAGAGAGAGATGGAGACAGCGAGAGAGAGAGAGAGATGGAGACAGCGAGAGAGATGGAGACAGCAAGAGAGAGAGAGAGAGAGAGATGGAGACAGCGAGAGAGAGAGAGAGAGATGGAGACAGCGAGAGAGAGAGATGGAGACAGCGAGAGAGAGAGAGAGAGAGATGGAGACAGCGAGAGAGAGAGAGAGAGAGAGATGGAGACAGCGAGAGAGAGAGAGAGAGAGAGAGAGATGGAGACAGCGAGAGAGAGAGAGAGAGAGAGAGAGAGAGATGGAGACAGCGAGAGAGAGAGAGAGAGAGAGAGAGAGAGATGGAGACAGCGAGAGAGAGAGAGAGAGAGAGAGAGAGAGAGATGGAGACAGCGAGAGAGAGAGAGAGAGAGAGAGAGATGGAGACAGCGAGAGAGAGAGAGAGAGATGGAGACAGCGAGAGAGAGAGAGAGAGAGAGAGAGATGGAGACAGCGAGAGACAGCGAGACAGATGGAGACAGCGAGAGACAGCGAGAGAGAGAGAGATGGAGACAGCGAGAGAGAGAGAGAGAGAGAGAGAGAGATGGAGACAGCGAGAGAGAGAGATGGAGACAGCGAGAGAGAGAGATGGAGACAGCGAGAGAGAGAGATGGAGACAGCGAGAGAGAGAGATGGAGACAGCGAGAGAGAGAGATGGAGACAGCGAGAGAGAGAGATGGAGACAGCGAGAGAGAGAGAGAGATGGAGACAGCGAGAGAGAGAGAGAGATGGAGACAGCGAGAGAGAGAGAGAGATGGAGACAGCGAGAGAGAGAGAGAGATGGAGACAGCGAGAGAGAGAGAGAGATGGAGACAGCGAGAGAGAGAGATGGAGACAGCGAGAGAGAGAGAGAGATGGAGACAGCGAGAGAGAGAGAGCGATGGAGACAGCGAGAGAGAGAGAGAGATGGAGACAGCGAGAGAGAGAGAGAGAGACAGCGAGAGAGAGAGAGAGAGAGAGATGGAGACAGCGAGAGAGAGAGAGAGAGATGGAGACAGCGAGAGAGAGAGAGAGATGGAGACAGCGAGAGAGAGAGAGAGATGGAGACAGCAAGAGAGAGAGAGAGATGGAGACAGCAAGAGAGAGAGAGAGATGGAGACAGCGAGAGAGAGAGAAAGATGGAGACAGCGAGAGAGAGAGATGGAGACAGCAAGAGAGAGAGAGAGAGAGATGGAGACAGCAAGAGAGAGAGAGAGAGAGATGGAGACAACAAGAGAGAGAGAGAGATGGAGACAGCGAGAGAGAGATGGAGACAGCGAGAGAGAGATGGAGACAGCGAGAGAGAGATGGAGACAGCGAGAGAGAGATGGAGACAGCGAGAGAGAGATGGAGACAGCGAGAGAGAGATGGAGACAGCGAGAGAGAGATGGAGACAGCGAGAGAGAGATGGAGACAGCGAGAGAGAGAGAGAGATGGAGACAGCGAGAGAGAGAGAGAGATGGAGACAGCGAGAGAGAGAGAGAGATGGAGACAGCGAGAGAGAGAGAGAGATGGAGACAGCGAGAGAGAGAGAGAGATGGAGACAGCGAGAGAGAGAGAGAGATGGAGACAGCGAGAGAGAGAGAGAGATGGAGACAGCGAGAGGGATGGAGACAGCGAGAGAGAGGGAGACAGCGAGAGAGAGGGAGACAGCGAGAGAGAGGGAGACAGCGAGAGAGAGGGAGACAGCGAGAGAGAGGGAGACAGCGAGAGAGAGGGAGACAGCGAGAGAGAGGGAGACAGCGAGAGAGAGGGAGACAGCGAGAGAGAGGGAGACAGCGAGAGAGAGGGAGACAGCGAGAGAGAGGGAGACAGCGAGAGAGAGGGAGACAGCGAGAGAGAGGGAGACAGCGAGAGAGAGGGAGACAGCGAGAGAGAGGGAGACAGCGAGAGAGAGGGAGACAGCGAGAGAGAGGGAGACAGCGAGAGAGAGGGAGACAGCGAGAGAGAGGGAGACAGCGAGAGAGAGGGAGACAGCGAGAGAGAGGGAGACAGCGAGAGAGAGGGAGACAGCGAGAGAGAGGGAGACAGCGAGAGAGAGGGAGACAGCGAGAGAGAGGGAGACAGCGAGAGAGAGGGAGACAGCGAGAGAGATGGAGACAGCGAGAGAGATGGAGACAGCGAGAGAGATGGAGACAGCGAGAGAGATGGAGACAGCGAGAGCGAGGGAGACAGCGAGAGCGAGGGAGACAGCGAGAGCGAGGGAGACAGCGAGAGCGAGGGAGACAGCGAGAGAGATGGAGACAGCGAGAGAGATGGAGACAGCGAGAGAGAGAGATGGAGACAGCGAGAGAGAGAGATGGAGACAGCGAGAGAGAGAGATGGAGACAGCGAGAGAGAGAGATGGAGACAGCGAGAGAGAGAGATGGAGACAGCGAGAGAGAGAGATGGAGACAGCGAGAGAGAGAGATGGAGACAGCGAGAGAGAGAGATGGAGACAGCGAGAGAGAGATGGAGACAGCGAGAGAGAGAGATGGAGACAGCGAGAGAGAGAGAGAGATGGAGACAGCGAGAGAGAGAGAGAGATGGAGACAGCGAGAGAGAGAGAGAGATGGAGACAGCGAGAGAGAGAGAGAGATGGAGACAGCGAGAGAGAGAGAGAGATGGAGACAGCGAGAGAGAGAGAGATGGAGACAGCGAGAGAGAGAGAGAGATGGAGACAGCGAGAGAGAGAGAGCGATGGAGACAGCGAGAGAGAGAGAGAGATGGAGACAGCGAGAGAGAGAGAGAGAGACAGCGAGAGAGAGAGAGAGAGAGAGATGGAGACAGCGAGAGAGAGAGAGAGAGATGGAGACAGCGAGAGAGAGAGAGAGATGGAGACAGCGAGAGAGAGAGAGAGATGGAGACAGCAAGAGAGAGAGAGAGATGGAGACAGCAAGAGAGAGAGAGAGATGGAGACAGCGAGAGAGAGAGAAAGATGGAGACAGCGAGAGAGAGAGATGGAGACAGCAAGAGAGAGAGAGAGAGATGGAGACAACAAGAGAGAGAGAGAGATGGAGACAGCAAGAGAGAGAGAGAGATGGAGACAGCAAGAGAGAGAGAGGGATGGAGACAGCAAGAGAGAGAGAGGGATGGAGACAGCAAGAGAGAGAGAGGGATGGAGACAGCAAGAGAGAGAGATGGAGACAGCAAGAGAGAGAGAGATGGAGACAGCAAGAGAGAGAGAGAGATGGAGACAGCAAGAGAGAGAGATGGAGAGAGCGAGAGAGAGATGGAGAGCAAGCACACACGCGGAAAGAGACAGAGAGTGAAAGTGCGTGTGGGAACAAGACTGTGGGGGAGACTTTAACAGGAGGTCGGTTGGTGTGTGTGAGAGATTCTGTGGGGAAACTGTAATGGGAAGGTGGGATTGGTGTGCGGGAGAGGGACTGTGTGGGGGATTGTAACGGGAGAGTGGGATTGGTGCGCGGGAGGCCCGAAGCACGTGGCTCACCCAGAGGTTCAGAAGGAAGCAAGTCCTGGCCGATTTTAGCTGCCGGGCCTCATTTTAATATTCGAAATTGGTCTCCCACTCGGGGCCAGTGGGAACGGGGTCACTGCTGCTCCTCCTGGACCCCAAAGAATCTTCCTGAAGAATAAAATAATCCTACCTGGGCCTCTTCCAGTCAGTCTGCTGCATCCTGCCCAGGTTTCTCTGGTGGGTTTGACACTGCGTTGCCCACACACCATTCCTGCCAGGTATGTGTGGCAGGGGTGGGGGTTAAAATTGACAGAGGGCGAGTGCGAGACAGAGAGTGAACGTGTGTGTGAGAAAGAGAGAAAGTCAGATGAGCAGAATGTGAGAGTGCAAGAATGTGTGGGGGTGTGTGTCAGAAAGGGAAAGTGTGTGGGAGAAATACTCAGTCAGATGGTGAGTATGCCTGTGTGTGAGACAGAGAAACACTCAGACAGAAAGAAAGAGATACGCCATCTGCTATTTGTTAAATCCACTTTGTAAATATAATTTCTGGGTTTAGAAGTCCGTACATTTGAAAATATTTGAAGATGCAGACAGAGAGAATGCCAGAGGTGTTAAATAGTGCCTGATGTTAAACCGAAAACATGTGCTTCAATTTCTAAGGTTTCTTAGGCATTGTTAGAAAAACGCTGATGGCTGGCCCCAGTGACGACAGAATGATGGACTAACATCTATGATTCAGACCCTGTAAACTACAACAATCTTTCAACCAAAGAAATTTCTCAGCAAAAGTTATCCAAAGAATGCAGACTGGAGCAGGAAGGATTTGTTCGAAGTATTCTCAGACATCAGATGATGTTGATAAAGGACAGTTTATTATATGCACACTATTTAAAATCTTGAAATTCAACTCTGCTGCCATCGAGTTTGCTTCCGTCTGTATGACGGGTTGGGGAGGGGGTACAGGAGAGGACCAGGGTAACTGCTCTACCTGATGTCTTGTCTCTTTAACCCACCCCAGAAATCAGTCACTCCAAAAAGTAGGACAATTAACCGTCTGCCTGACGACTGACTCGATTCATCCGTATCGGAGCGAACTGATCTCAGTGATGTTGCTTTGGGGCAGGAGAAGGAATCATCCTTCCTTAGCTCAGGGCACTGAGGCAAACTCTACCACCCCAGCACAAAAATCAAATGTTGAACAGGACTCAATCAAAACGGATAGCACATCTTAAAATAAATTAATGAACTTCCATTTATATAGCACCTTTCACCACCTCAGGATGTCTCAAAGTGCTTTACAGCCAATGACGTACTTTTGAAGTGTTGTAATGTTGTAAATGTGGCAGCCAATTTGCGCACAGCAAGATCCCACAAACAGCAATGTGATACTGACCAGATAATCTGTTTTTTTTAAAGTGATGTTGGTTGAGGAATAAATATTGGCCAGGACACCTGGAGAACTCCCCTGCTCTTCTTCAAATAGTGCCATGGGATCTTTTACGTTCACCTGAGAGGGCAGACGGGGCCTCGGTTTAATGTCTCATGCAAAGGACTGCACCTCCGATAGCGCAGCACTCCCTCAGTGTCAGCCTAGATTATGTGCTCAAGTGTCTGGAATGGAGTTTGAACCTACAACCTTCTGACTCAAAGACAAGAGTGCTACCAATGAGCCAAGGCTGACACTTTGATCATTTAAAAAGATCATCTAATTGTAGCAAATTAAAATAGGACACTAAAGTGGCAATAAGAACTTGCAGTTATATAGCACCTTTAATGTAAAACACACCCCAAGGCATTGCACAAATGGGTGCCAAGAAAATAGCACCAAGGCAGGAAGGAAGAAGTGAGGAAAGCCAGATTAAAAAGCTTGGTTTCTGAGACGGTTTTTAAAAGGTTGAGAGAGAAATGGGGAGGCAGAGGGCTCTGGAGAGGGACTTCCAGAGAATAAGCACTGAGCTGGCTAAAGGTTCTGCCTCTGTAGGTGGACAAAGGGAGGGGGAATGGATAAAAGGCTAGAGTTGGAGGACAGATGGAAGGGGATGAGAGTAAAAGCAGGAAAAGGTCGCAGAGCCAGGGTGAGGCGAGGACGTGGGGGGACTCAAAGAAGAGGGCAAGGATTTGAATTTGGAGACGTTGGGAGGATTGGAAGTAAGTGTAGATCGGCAGGGACAATCGTCATGGACCTGTGAGATTTGAATGCTCGACAGGATATGGACGGCTGCATTTTTGAATCAGTTGGAGTTGATGGAATGAAGGAGACCAGCAAGGAGGACTTTGAAGAAATCGAGCCTAGAGATAAGGGTTTCAGTGGCAGTGCAGGTGAGGTAGAGATGGAGGCAGGCAGTATTGCAGAGATGAAAGTAAGTAGCTTGACCAGAGTCACAGTGATCAATTTCTTACCATTCAAACTACCCATTTAACCACAGAGACTCCCTACATACCATTCCATGAAATCTCCAGCTTGTTGGGGTGTAAGGGGATGAGCTTCTCCTCTTTCTGAAGAGGGCTGGCATAAGAGCTGAGGAACGGAACAGACTCCCAGACCTGGATTGAAAGATATACACACCTTTAAAATAACCAGTTGATCTCCAGATAGGTGTATAAATAATCTCAAAACCTATGTCGTAGTTCAGCAGAAAAGCAACTTTATACAAAAACATAATGAAAACATACACCACAATTTGAGGGAGGGAAACTCACTCCAAATGCCACAGATCCTGTAAGAAGTTAGACAGTGTGGCACACACACACAAAGTTTTTTTTATTTAGATAGTTGTAAATTGCCTGTGTTCCACCTTAATTTCCAATCCTTTTGGGGGGCAATCTGCCCATTTTCAGCCAGAGCCTGATCGTAATTTCAAGCCCCAGCTCTTCAGATGAGTTTCAGTACCTCCACAGAGGCAGCAGATCCATCTCATTTACCTTATGGTGTTGCCTTGAATTGGGGGTGCCGTCACATACAGTGGCATTAGATCAGAAAGCAGCCCTCAGTCACCAAACTGCAGCTCACTGGACGGAAACACTGACAGACCATGAGCAGGACGACTACTGCAAGCACACTCTTGACTGTTTTTGAGAAGAGACTACGATACAATCCCTTTTACTTACGTCGGAGATGATAGTGTAGTGGGCACAGTACTGAATGAAGCACCTAGGGGTCCCGTGTCCAGATCCCACTGGAGCACGTTGTGAAATGAAAAGGGTGGTAGAAGTTTGGAACTCTCTTCCGCAAACGGCAATTGATACTAGCTCAGTTGCTAAATTTAAATCTGAGATAGACAGCTTTTTGGCAACCAAAGGTATTAAGGGATATGGGCCAACGGCAGGTATATGGAGTTATATCACAGATCGGCCATAATCTTATCAAATGGCGGAGCAGGCACGAGGGGCTGAATGGCCTACTCCTGTTCCTATGTTTCCTATGAATAAATCTGAGAATTTGTGGACCGACTCCAGAAAAAAAAAAGTGACCATGAAAGCTCGCGGATTGCTGTAAAAATCCAAATGGTTCACTAATGGCATTCAGGGAAGGGAACCTACCTAGTCTGGCTTCCAGTCCCACACTTACTGATTGACTCTTAATGCCCTCTGAAGTGCCTTAGCTGGCCACTCAGCTGTAAAAACAATTACTCACTACCACCTTCTCAGGGAACTAAATGCAGCCTTGCCAGCACCAGCCACATCCAGAGAACAAATGTAAAAAGCTACCAAATTATTTTTAGGGTGATTTTTTTTTCCCCCCCCACCTGCTCCTGGAACCTGCAGGTTCCTGGATTCTCTCCCTTTGCGTTGTGACTCTTGGTGCTAGTTTCCCTGCAGTAACATCAGTGGTTAAAGAATGTCCCAGGAAAAGCAAAACCAGCTTTGTAGACTACAAAATGTGACTTCTGTGAGTGACAACCAAGTGTTACAGTGAGGCCTCCAGGAATTCAGGGAGGCACAGTATATGCCAGCTGCAATGAGATAACAGCCCAATTCATGAGTCCATGAACAAGGGGGCATAAATATAAGATAGCCACTAACAGATCAAGTAAAGAATTTAGGAGGAATCTCTTTACACAGATGGTGGTAAGAGTGTGCAACTCACTGCCACATGGAGTGGTTAAAGCAGATAGCATTGATGCATTTAAGGGGAGGCTTGATGCATACATGAGGGAAAAGGGAATAGAGGGATATGAGGGCAGGGTGGGAAGAGGTAATTAGTGGGGGAGAAGGCTCGTGTGGAGTACACATACCCACATAGACCAGTTGGACTGAATGACCTGTGCTGTAGATTCAATGCAGTTCTATGTAATTATACGTAATATGACTCTGAATGGCCTACTCCTGTTCCTATGTTCTTAAAAGGGGCAACACAGTAGACAGGGCTCCCTCCTAAGATGGGAACAATTTCAACAGGCAAGTGCACCCTCACACTCCTCATTAAATGAGGAAAGATTGAGAGAGGCCCATCTCTAAGCAAGGCTTAGCATCAGACAGGATGGTCATTTCCAAAAAAATACGTGTATGTGTAGTTGTTCTCTGTAGCAACTCACACGGTGCTGTATGGTGATTCAATCTGGAGTAATTTCCAGCTGATGGACTGCTGATCTCCATCAGGCACAGCACAGAGGATATTAAACCAGAGCCTGTATTACAAGCGCAAGAGACCGGTAACTCACAGGAGAATTACCGTCACAGGAAATTTTGCTCCCCCCACCCCACTTCTCTCCCTAGATCCGTACAGATACAAATTTATAGCCTCAAAGCAAAGTGGAGAAACAAACTTCAGTGCCTGGCTAAACACAAGCAGTGCCACCCAGAACAGATGCAGCAAATGGGGAGGTTCCTTTGCAGGGGGCATTTTCTCAGGCTTCCATGATTCGCCAATGTTTAAACAGGAAGTCTAATATCTAGGACTTCTGTTCCAGAAAAACAGCTTCAAAAAAATTTTTTTTTTAAATGAAATATTGTTTAAACAGTTTGTGTTGATTACAGAGTCAGGAAACTGGCTCCAAGACGTTACTGAACACAGCAGCATACGGAAGCCAAACTATCACCAGCGATAAAGCCATTAAATCCAGGATGTGCCAAGGATTAATTTACATTAACCAGGAGTCACTGGATGACGATCAACAGCAGGAACACTGGCTGGTTTTTCTCCTCCCAAAGCCCATTTGATACCATCTACTGGGAATTACTTGATCACCACAACTACATACCTTTGCAGCATTAACCAGCCGCCAGGCATTAAGCAGCCCGAAACCATGCTGGTGACTATGGCTGAATCCAGCTCCGTTCACTTGCCATCCAGCGCTGCGGTCATCAAACTAAAGAAAAAAAGATAATAAAGGCCATGTCAGGACAAGTGGATTTAGAGCAGTTTTTTTCCCCATAACAGCTCCAACCACGTCCCTCCCTCCACATTTGCAGTGTCAAATCCCATTATACACTGTGGCTCAGCGAGTAGCCCACTTACCTCTGAGCCAGAAGGTTGTGGGTTCAAGTCCCACTCCAGGGACTTGAACACAAAATCTAGGTTGACACTCTAGTGCAGCACTGAGTGAGTGCTGCACTGTCGGAGGTGTCGTCTTTCGCATGAGACCGTAAACAGAGGCCCCGTCTGCCCTCTACAAGTGGACGTAAAAGATCCTATGGCACTGCTTTGAAGAAGAACTGGGGAGCTCTCCCTGGTGTCCTGGCCAATATTTATCCCTCAACCAATATCACTGGAACAGATTATCTGATCAGTATCACATTAAATTATGTGTGTAAATTAGTTGCCGCATTTCCTACATTACAACAGTGACTACGCCTCATTGGCTGTAAAGCGCTTTGGGACGTCCTGAAGTCATGAATGGCACAATATAAATGCAACTCCTTCTTTCTTTCTATTGAATTTTACTAAAGCAGAAACGGCTAGTCCAACATACGTTGAAAATGTTTGTACTGACACACACCCAATCAGTCTTGATGCTGGTTTATTTTCTATTATTAATGATAAAATCTAAAGGGGAAGCTGCGAGGCCATAACCTGCAGCAATGGAGTTTCCTCAAATTGTTATGAGATAAGCCACAAATTCCCCTAGAATCAAGTTTCCTTTGGATTTCCCCCTATAATTTCCAGTAAATGTTGCTTATTTGGAGTTCCCGAGAACAGATTCAGGAACCAAGGAACAATTTTTAAAAAAATCATTGGTTTAAGGAGTTTAGCTGGAAGAATCTTGGGGGGGGGGGGGGAATATAACAGCAGAATGTTTATATATATGTATGTATAGAGAGAGAGAGAGAGAGAGAGAGAGAGAAAAGAATAAAGTCTTGTAATAAAGTCATTCACAATAAAAATATGATGAAACGGGGGGAAAGAGAGAGAGAAAAAACAAAGAGTCACAGTCTCTTCTGTGGCATCTTATCAAATGCTTACTCAAGAAATCCATATACATGCACCCCACTGCCTTTACCTGTACATTCTGTGATTTCCTGAAATTTCAGTTATGTTAGTAAAGCACAAACTGCCCTTTATGAATCCGTGCTGACTGTCCCTGATTAGCCCAAGTTTACTAACTTTATCCTGTGTAACGGTGCCGTGGAATCCACGATATAAACGGGGCAGAACGTGTGGCACCCAGGGCCTCTAGAAGTTCAACTTCAGGCTGCGAGCCTGTGGCCTGTGGAGCGGGACTTGGAACCCGCCACCTTCTCACTCAGGGTCGAGAGTGCTACTGCCGAGCAAAGGCCAACACCCAAGGAGTGCGGAGGCTGCACAGCTGAGATCAGTTAACTCAGCACAGGCTCAGGGACCGAACTTGGCCCCTTTTGGTCTGTATGGCTCAGTGTGTTACATTTACCAGCTGAGCCATGGTCTTTTCAGCAGGAAATACTGACAGGCTTCAACCGGGAGAGGGGTGGGAGAGGGGGGAACGATAGTGTTTTTTAAAAAAATAACTAAGGCAGAACTGTATATTCACAACTGAGATCGATGGATATTTGGACACTAAGGGAATCAAGGGATATGGGGATCGGGCGGGAAAGTGGAGTTGAGGTAGAAGGTCAGCCATGATCTTATTGAATGGCGGAGCAGGCTCCTATTTCTTATGTTCTTACGTAGAACAGAGCATGAACGTTTGCAAGATGACAATGTCAGTTTTACTCTGTTCTCACCCGTGTAGATGTGAAGACGATGATGTACTGAACATCCCTCCAGGTCAGGCACGGGCGAACCTGAAGCATCAGCGCGACCATTCCTGCAGCAAGTGGCGCGGCGGCTGAGGTCCCAGTGTGACCCTCCGTGCAGCCGGTCCCCTCTTGCATATCCCAGTCAGAGGTCACCTGAATAGTGACAGCAACAACAAAATAAAAGCAGGGAAGAAAGGATTAATTAACAGTGCACTTGGGAGAGACTTGGGTCAGCTTGAACTGGGATATCATGAAGCGTGATGAAGCACACACCGCCATTTATCATTGTACACATAGCAAACTGGACACGCCAAGTTAGTTCAGACAAACAGGAATTTAGATCATTAGAAGTTGCTGATTTTAATCCACTTGGGAGAAAGTGAAAGGAGCTAAAGAATAAGTGGCCCAGTAGTTGGTGGCTGATTGTCCTACAGATCTCTGTAGTTTGTATCCCAGTCTCAACTCAAAGAAATACTTGCATTTACTTATCACATCATCGTAATGACTCAGGCACTTCACCCTTTCCAGAGACTTGAGCACATTATCTAGGTTGACGCTCCAGTGCAGTACTGAGGAAATGCTGCACTGGCGGAGGTGCCGTCTTTTGGATGTAAAACTGATGCCCCGTCTGCCCTCTCAGGTGGACATATAAGATCCCATGACACTATTCGAAGAAAAGCAGGGGAGTTCTCCTCGGTGTCCTGGCCAACATTTATCCCTAAACCAACACCGCCTCGATGGATTATCTGGTCATTTATCTCATTGCAGTTTGTGGGATCTTGCAGTGCACAATTTGGCTGCTCCCCCATTTCACCAAGAGTCCCAACTTACCACAGATTTTTTATAAAATCAACCCCATGTCTCCAGAGTGAATTAGGCAAAAATCAGTGAATCAATAGCCAGTGTGCGAAATGAGAGAGCAGCCAAATTGTGCACAGTAAGGTCCCACAGACAGCACTGAGATAAATGACCAGACAATCTGTTTTTATTTAAGTGATGTTGGTTGAGAATTAAAATATTGGCGAGGGCATCAGGGGAACCCCCTGCCCTCCTTCGAGCACTGCCTCAGTACTGCACTAGAGTGTCAGCCTTGATTTTGTGCTCAAGTCTCTGGAGTGGGACTTGAGCCCACAACCTTCTGTCTCAGAGGAGTGAGTGGTCCCACTGAGCCAAAGCTGACACTAGCATTACGGATTTGACAAGCGATAGATGCCATGGTTTTTAATTTTCTACAGTTAGAAGTTATCCTCTTCCCCTTGGACACACAGGCCTTGAAACAACACTGTGCTAATATTAGTACATAGACACTTAACGCTTTTGTATAAAATTCCTTTCTATAAAATTTGTTCATTGGCTATTGTTTATTGGAAGCACTACCCATTTAAACAAACCTTTGTTAAACAAGCTGACAAAATTTTTTCATGTGATTTGTTTGTATATAAATATTTGCACAGTATAATTTCAAAGGCACAGCTTTAATCCTGTCCTGAGGTGGAGGGGGGGGGGGGGTGGGGAGAGGGTGGGAACGGAGGTGGGGCAAGATTGCACCCATATGTTCAAATTTAAGTGTTAAAAAGTTTCCTTTGCTGGCACCTAGTATTGTTTATCTAGTTCTCCAGACTTTTTTTATCCTCTCTTTTCCACTGGATTATGGCACCAGTTATTTCAGGGTCCCTGTTACTGTTAGTAGCGAAGTAAATTCACAGATTTACTGCTGGTGACAACTGATTACAATCTGGCAGATGCCAAATCCAACCCAGTCTGGTCCAGTG
Source organism: Heptranchias perlo (assembly GCF_035084215.1). Lineage (NCBI taxonomy): Eukaryota > Metazoa > Chordata > Chondrichthyes > Hexanchiformes > Hexanchidae > Heptranchias > Heptranchias perlo. The sequence continues at coordinate 8,848,534 of NC_090357.1, forward strand.
GGGCATTTCCACTTCCCACACCAGCCACTCTTGTGCCCCAAGACAGGAATGCCAAGTTCATGCTAACTATCAGCAACTCTGTGCTGTGGACCAATGTCCACTGGCAACTGGGTTGCATCTGTACAAATTCCTAGGATCCTTACCAGAGGAGAGCGAAGACTTTAATCCTGCCAAGTTTAGAGGGGATCAAATCCAGAAGTGAAGAGACTCTAACGCAGTGCCATCTCATTCTTTAATTTCCTTTTTTAACTCATAAAACACAATCTAATATCTAGTCCTAAGAGTCTGCAAGTTTCCGCTCATAAAGGAATCCTCGCTTTAACCCCTTTGTATTAATGTGCTCCACATCTTCTTTAGATTCAGTACAGTGTGACCTTTTGAAGTCACTAATTACATTGAATTGCTGGCAAACAGGAACTAGTTTTTAAAACGAGCGTTTTACTGTCCACAGCTCTCAGTCTTCATATTCCTCCCTCCTTCAGTGCTTGTGCCAGAGGTCTTGACTTTGTGATTGCTTTCATTAACCGTCACAACTGGGTTAAAAAAAACACCAAAAGCTGGCATTTCAACAGGTAACCAGATTAAAGAGCATTCTTTATGGCAGTGATAATATATCATTTTGGAAAGGCAAGGATTATTAAATCATGAGAGTTAGGAAATAAATTACAGTTGATAACAAAGGATCTGTGTTCCATGGCTCAAAGTTTAAGATAATAATCTTACTGAGGCCTTCATTTCTTTCCCTCTTCTCAACCACCGCCCCCCCCCCAGCCACTATTTGACGTGATTAAGAAGCCTTCGATAAATTGTACTGAATCCATGCGCCAGTCAACAACAGACTACAGAGATTATAAACTCATGTTGCATACACGCCATCACTTGAATTATATATCTTGGTTCAACTGTGCAATGATAAATTATCAATCACTCTTGGTTTTCTGAGATCAAAGGGGCAGAAGAATAATAACTCCAAAGGGAATCTCTGCTCGCTCGTTCTTCCTGTTATATCAATGTGAACACGCGAAGGCTCTGTGAGTTGGGCTCAATCTTGCCTATAAAAGTTTTGTGTAACAGACACGCTTCCAAGTTCAGCGTTATAAAGTGAAGCACTGGCCCCGATATTTACGGGGAGGTGGGGAGGGAGCCGGGGCGCGTGTCAGTGGCCGGGAAACCCGGAAATACTGGGAAGGTGGAGGTCCTGCCCAACGCAACGGCAGCACTCTGAGGCTGACCGGCTGCCGGGCAGGAAAGTCAGCAGTTGAAGTCCGCAGCCAGGGACCGCTGGGGATGGACCCCGGGGCAATCAAGGCATGGTGGAGTTGGTGGGGGGGGGGGGCTCAGAGCGGCAGCGAGGGGGGAGGGTGGGATTGCGGTGGGGTCTGAAGATCCCAAGCCCTGGGAAACCCGGCCCACCACCGTTAAATTCAAATGGCTCCCAAAATCTGAGGTACAGAGCATCATTTAAACATTATAATCACTGACCCCGTCTCTCCAGAGCGCGTTACTTGGACGCCCCAAACCCACCGTGGTGAAACTGGAAGTCGGCCCGTTCGTGGTGGGTTGGGGTCGGGTTCACATTTTTACCGATTTAACCCCCCCTCGACCCACTGACCCTTCCCGCCAGTCATGGAGTGGTTAAAGCTCCCCCCATTGTGTCTTGTTATTTTATGAACCGAGGAATTTCAGGTTAAATGTTGTAATCTAGTGGAATCTGCTATGTTGATCTTTTGCTACTGTTTTAAACTTTTACCTGTTAATAAAACCGATTTGTAGATTGAGTCACAAAGTTGGACAATGATTATCTTTGCAGTTATTTGAAGACTAGGAGAGCTTGTGTCATTTCCCGTGAGCAAATTAGTAATAAGGGTACTTTATTTAATCCTGGGCAACCTGATATTATGTGTACAAGGCCACAATTTGGTTTGTAGGGAATAAGGGTCCTTGGTGCTAAGCACGAGAGAAATATCTGGCACAGACGAAAATATAGTGTGCCACAACAAACACCCATTATGTGTATTGCACTATAGGTCAATGGGGTTGCTCATTGTGTTTTCAGAACATATTGCTTGCAAGACTTTTTGAATGACTTTCGTGGACTTCCAATGCAATACCCTTTTTGGATGATCAGAATGGTAGTACACCAAAGTTGGGTAGTTGGCAGTGTTCTTATGCCAAAAGAGGTCTTTCATATCATTGATAAGAATATTGAGGTATTACCTATCTTCCTCCCAAGTATATCCCTTAATGAGTCAGCCATCAGAGATGATGAAAATGTCTCTTCCCCCCGCAAATTTGCAGACTTGCATACGTTAATATTTTGAAGGGAGACTGCCCAGCCCCAGTCAACGCAAACTTTGACCTAATTAATTTCTGATTACAGGCAGTGGCACCAACAAAGGCAGCTGGCCAACTCTGAATGAAAACGTGGAGAGATCAGGACAGTTTTGTGTATTGGCCACTCCCTAACAGAGACAGACAAAGGGACTCCTTCAAAGGCACTGCTATCTGAAAACATTTTCAATTCACACTGTCTACCTCAAGTTATAAATATATAATGTAGAAATTCCCCAATATTGGCCACTATCCCAATACAGAGAAAATTCATCCTAGGAATTCTCATACCAAAAGCACTGATAATTATTTAAAACCAGCTGTTTCTTTAAAGTGGAATCTTGGGCAGCGTCAATTGTGTAATTGATAAACTAGAATTTTCCGGCACTCGAGTTAGAAAATACTCAACCAATATAACTTAACATACATTTTCCACAGGAATTACAAATAAATTGTAACTCAACTATCAAGTCAAAATTTCAAACATGTTTTCACAATAACATTGTAATAAGATTTTAGCTAGAACTACTTTACTGTTTATGAAACCCTATATTGGCTCTTCTGGTAATGTGATCTCTCTTACAGTAAAGGATTGTGAATTCTGCGACTCCCCAGGGCCGTATTACATGGAGAGCAGTAAAATCACCCATCATTACATTAACATGAGGGACCAGCAACAAGGCTTTATTTTGCGCACAAGAGAAGTTGCCTCCAATCTTTACCTTCCCTGCAATGTTATACTCATTCCACTGGCTCAATCTTTATTCTAAAATGACAAGCGGATAGTGTTAGAAGTGATTTTAAACAAGAAGAAAGGCCTGACATAGAAATACCATGGTAAATTGATCTGTTTTTTCGGGGTACGTTGCTCTGTCCATGAACCCGCCATTTGTAAATGTGTTTACAGATTTCAAAACTAATGCAGAGGGGAAAGTACCAAATTTATTTTTTTGAAGCATTAAGTTTTATTTTAATGAAAAATCTTATATAAATGCTTGCTGGGTTTGTGTGTCAATGTGCTGGGCCATGGAGTGACATGAAGTAGGTTTGCTTCTGCCATTCCTTACGTGGGAAGTTTATCTCTGATGGACTGTGGTTGCAGAGTGTAGTTGGTGGGGAGGTGGGGGGGGTGGAGACAGAGGAGTACAGAGCAGAGCTAGATTAAAATCGAGGTGGAGTCAGTCTGAAGCATCTCCTAGTGACACCCACAGAGCACCACTGGCAGAGGGCAGGAGGTGTAAACTGGGGAGGGGAGCGGACCAAAGCTGGAGAAGATGATTACAAATAAACTGCCCATGACAAAATGAAAAAAAAGGGCACCTGGGAATCAGTGAACACTTCAATGTGCCATTATGTGCCATTATCACTGCCAACAATTAGTCATGATGTGGAGATGCCGGTGATGGACTGGGGTTGACAATTGTAAACAATTTTACAACACCAAGTTATAGTCCAGCAATTTTATTTTAAATTCACAAGCTTTCGGAGGCTTCCTCCTTCCTCAGGTGAACGTTCAACTGAGGAAGGAGGAAGCCTCCGAAAGCTTCTGAATTTAAAATAAAATTGCTGGACTATAACTTGGTGTTGTAAAATTGTTTACAACAATTAGTCAATGTGGTGATATACGTAGCCAGAACAATGGAATGGAGGTCTATAGAGATTATGTTGAGGATGTACAATGTACTGGTCAGACCACACTTGGTGTACAGTTCTCGTCACCATGCTACTAAAGGGATAGTCAAGTGCCGAGAAGGTGCAGAGAAGAATAATTCCAAATGTAAGGGGGATGGGCTGAGAGGAAGGTTAAGGAATTTTGACAACCTGATGAGACGATGGTTCAGAGAGGACCTTGTTGTAGGGCATAAAATATCAAATGCAAAGGATGATAAATGTTTGGAATAATTTGGCAGGGTATTAGAGATGCATACATTAGGGGCACTCAAAGTGCAGTTGGGTGCCAGGCTGGGAGAGTTAGAGTAACAGGGTCAATCATCAGAGGGTCAAACTCTCATCCTAGACTTTTATGTTCTGGAGGTGCACATACATAAATCTTTGAAGGTTACAGAACAAGTTGAGAAGGGTGTTAAAAAAGCATATGGGATCCTAAGCTTTATTAATAGAGGCACAGAAAAGCAAGGAAGTTATGCTAGACCTTTATAAAACACTGGTTAGGCTTCAGCTGGAGTATTGTGTTTAATTCAATGCACCACACTTTAGGAAGGATGTCAAGGCCTTGGAGAGGGTGCAGAAGAGATTTACTCGAATGGTATCAGAGATGAAGGACTTCAGTTATGTGGAGAGACTCGAGAAGCTGGGGATGTTCTCCTTGGAAGAGAGAAGGGTAAAGGGAGATTTGATGGAGGTGTTCAAAATCATGACAGAGTAATAAGGTGAAACTGTTTCCAGTGACAGAAGGGCTGGTAACCAGAGGACACAGGTTTAAGGTGATCGGTAAAAGAGCCAGAATCAACATAAGAAAAATTTTTTTTTACGCAGCGAGTTGTAATGATCTGGAATGCACTGCCTGAAAGGGCGGTGGGAACAAATTCAATAGTAACTTTCAAAAAGGAATTGGATAAACACTTGAAGGGAAAAAATTTACAGGGTTATGGGGAAAGAGCAGGGGAATGAGACTAATTGGATAGCTCTTTCAAAGAGCCGGCATAGGCACGATGGGCCGAATGGCCTCCTGTGCTGTACCTACTATGTCAAACCTGGACAACGGAATGAGCTGTGCCGCTTCCGGCAAACATTTAAATTGCAACACGGGACTCACGCCCAACTCCTACTGCCGCCATTTTCCAAAGAGGTTCCCTATTGGAGGAAAGAAGTAGCTCAAGAAAGCATTTTAAAAGTTATTGAGGAGATGTCAATGTTTATAGATCCAGGGCGGATGTACTGACGGCTGCCAACATCATTAGGATCAGATGACAGTCATTTATTAGTCAAGGCAGCAAGCTAATGTACACTGAGGGATGGAGAGAAGAACACAAAATGTAAATAACCCCGTCCTCCTCCTACCACCAATTTGTACAAGCACATGACAAAGACTTTTAAACAGTGTTGCGACTGTATTAAATGCTGATAGAGAAACTAGCCAATAAAGCAACACTGAATTAGACCATAAAACCCAGGTCTTCCAACCTCTTTTCATCAACACCACTTTTTTTGGCTGATTAAAGTTACTAAAGCCTCAAAAGATAATTGACATGGGACAGGGATAAACCTACACTTTTCAAATTTGTGACTTTGCCAACTATGTGAGCCAATAATGTTATTGCACCATGATAGAATCCTGTTTGAGTCACAATCCAGATGTAAAGGTCAGATATTTTACATTAAGGGCCTGTGACATTCCCTTATGATGTAAGTGACCATAAAATGGTTGTCAGCTCCTCAGCTCTGTGCAATCCTTCAGCCAAGATTTAATGATCTTCAAATTATTTGATAAGCATCTTGGATCGTCAGTTACCTGATTTCTTGCAGCGTTCAAACACAAAAAGGTAAATTTTAACCCCCAAGAACGGGTAGGTTGGGGGCGGGTGGAAGGTTAAAATATCAGATTTTTGGAGCGGGGCCGCATCCCGGTTCCAACTCGCCCACTTCTGGGTTTAACCCAGGCAGGTTTGTGTACGTATGCACAGCAGATACCAGGAAATCCCGCTCCCAGTTAAAGCCAATGGGCCGATACTTAAAAGGGCAATGTACCTCACTGAGATACTTGAGGTACTTAATATTTTGTGTATTGTAACATTAAAATGAATTTAACCGTACCTGTTCAGATTTCCCGTCGCTTCCAAATCTCATCAGGTGAAAGGGAAGGGCCAGATCCACGAGGCGAGTGCCTTAATTGCACTGCTTGTGGGTCTGGAGGTGCAGGAGTGCTTCATCCAGGCCCAACAAGCTCACCTGATGGGCAGGAACCCCGCGATAGGCCGACTCCCACCACCACACCCTCCACCGCCCGTGATGGACCCCCCGCCCCGATCCCGATCTCCATTGCTGGATGACGCCGCTGCCCCGCCACCCTGCCTTAATGTCTTCCACGTCCTGCCCCTCCGATTTTTTCCAAGCCCGATGATCTCTCGCTCTCTCTCCCTCCCCTATCTGATTTGCGGTTCCTTTCACTGCTGACAGGCAGCCAGCCTGTCAATCTGGCTGCCTGGTGCTTGGGAAACTCGGAAGCTCAAATACTTCGCTTCAATTGAGTTACGATCGCAGATTGCGACACACTCAATTCGCTTCTGGGTTCCCCACGCAAATACCTGCGGACGCGTGGGGTACCCGGCTTGGAGTAAAAGTCATCCCCAAAGAGTTGGACAGCGAGATGGTCAACACAATGCCATTCTGTACAGAACATCAGCTCACTTTAAAGGTGGACAAAAAACTAAAATATATAAATGCAAACTCTCAAGTTAGGGAGGCGAGAAACAAAATGGTGCTTCTGAAGTCCTAGCAACCATGAAAACCAACTCCCAGCCTCCCATCCGGTTCCCACCCTCTGGACTAGGCATTCCTGCTGGCACTGAATGGACATTACGCCCAGTTCGTATTGTGGATTGAGTGACATCGTTAGCCTGTTCTTGCCAATGATTTTCCCACATTGGTTTCCTGTCTCAGTATTAATGGAGAATGTTCCCAAATGCTTGTTAAAAACAGTGGCCAGGAAAGCTCTCCCTTGATGAATAACTAATCACATTTAAAGCATTGAGCACTGCCGTGGTCTTTGACATTAAGAGAGGCCATTACCTTAGGCATTAATACTTCATGAGAAATGCCATTCAGGATTTAAGATGGTGCACTGATAATTTATGATGGCAGTATAAAGAATCAATCTCTAACAATTTATGTCCTATTATTCAGTCGAGCAATAACTAATCACTGGTTGAGATGTTAGTTTTATGACTGAGGGCAGTTTGTCGTCATAAAAATCTTGCTGCACTTGATCCTTCCACAATGCATCATTTCACTGTCAACTTTGAGCTCATTTTCTAAATGTTAAATGAACATTTTTATCCCCACTTCAGGCCTCCTTGCACCACCAACTAGCCAGAGGGTTGGAGACAGCCTGCTCCCAGGCCTCTCTCTGTACTACTATTGATCTTGCTAGTAATATGTTTGAGCAGCCTACATATGTTGGCATTTCTGTCCTAAATATGTCTTCCTTCAGATACTTACGTATCTCTGTGTTGAAATCAAAACTCATTGTTGTCTCCTACTCTAAGTCTTCCCCATACCTCTTGGTCCTCCCTTACTCCTACAATCTACAGGTTTTCAAAACCCAAACTTGATATCATTTAACTACTGTTTCTGGATTTACCCCATCTCACTTACTCTTTGCAACCGTGGTGGTGTCCTGTACCATAGACCTTGGCCGTTTGTTTAGGTGTCTCAATAAAAAGCGCAGAATTTATCCCATTGGACAAAATCAGCACTACTGGCCCATTTTATCACAGAAGGTGAATCATATAATTTGGGCAGTGATTGCAAAAACCAAACTAAATTTCAAAGCTTTCATACACAGATCAATAAATCAGGAATTTTGCTTAGTTTTGCTCCAAAGTGGTGTTATCAGGACCCATCAGAAACCCATCTTTAAAGTACAAGTGAGTTTAGTCCTAGAAACTCAAGGGAAGCATTTTCACAAACCTTGTTTAAGGAAAATGGTCAGTCTGATTAAGGCAGCACCAGAGAAGTTGCATGGCTGTTTCTCGACCTCACCCATGGCTTATTTGGACCCTACAAACTCTCCACAACTGAAGCAACTTCACTGTGGACAGGTTTGTTCCTGGATGCAATTATTATTATTTTTAAAATTCCAATCAATAAGAACAGTGAGAGAATCAAACCTCAGGAGGGTCACAGCAAAAGCACTCAAACCCAACCAAAGGCTGCATTTCTTACTTCCAACAATATTCAATTCTACCACACTGCTCACAAAGTCCCATTCCTTTTAAACTGATCTTTGTTACTATTTTATACTACAACAACAACAACTTGCATTTATATAGCGCCTTTAACATAGTAAAACGTCCCGAGGGCGCTTCACAGGAGCGTAAACGGACAAGAATTTGACACCGAGCTACAAAAAGATATTTACCCAAAGCTTGGTCAAAAAGGTAGGTTTTAAGGAACATATGAAAGGAGGAGAGAGAGTTGGAGAGGTTTAGGGGGTGGAAATTCCAGAACTTAGGGCCTAGGCAGCTGAAGGCACGGCCACCAATGGTGGGGGTAAAGAAAATAAGGGATGCGCAAGAGGTGTGAATGTATTAATTTGAAAAGATTACTTTTCATAGAAAACTGTGATCATTCCACCAACCCCCCCACCCCGGCTCAATTGGTAAAGTGCACCACCTGGTGTCCTGTTGAGCTTTACCAAAGAGGGTCCAGGTTCAATCTCTAGTCAGTGCTGAGTTCACTGATCGCAATCAAAGCAGCAGTAGAGGTGATTCAATTAGGCTCAGTGCCCCTGGGCTTGGGCCACGACGTCCTGTTCCTGACCGCTATCCCCCCCGCTGGGAAAACGCTCATTTGTGCATATTGGGCAAGGACAGCTTTGGGCTCAACCGCGATGCTTCCGAGGTTGAACAGGCCGGAGACGTTCACCGTCTGCGGTCACACATTAAGCTTGGTCACTTGGACAGGGTGTCAGGACTTTGCCAACATCCTTGGAAATGCACCCCAGCAAGTGTCAGAAGGAGGGGGGGGGGGGGGGGGGAGGCAAAGAGGAAATAGGATAAAAAGTGGGTGGGTGGGGGGAATGTAAAAGAACTCCGACTTTTGGATGAGACGTAAATACCGTGGCCCCGTCTGCCCTCTCAGGTGGACGTAAAAGATCCCATGGCACTATTCGAAGAGGAGCAAGGGAGAGCAGTGTCCTGGCCAATATTCATCACTCGACCCACATCACTAAAAAAACAGATGATCTGGTCATCATCTCATTGTTGTGCACAAATTAGCTGCTGTGTTTCCTACATTACAACAGTGACCGCACTTCAAAAGATATTTCAGTCGCTGTAAAGCGCTTTGGCACGTCCCGAGCTCGTGAAAAGCGCTATATAAATGCGTTCTTTCTTTCTGGGTGACTTTAATAGCACATGTCCAAATGATGCTTTCAGCAGCAGGAACCTGTAGCCAGCCAAAGGGAGAGCATTCATTCAAACAGAAAGGTTGTACTGAAAGTACAGATTAACAATGCATGTGTTTGACTTTTCTGGGCTCTAGTTCAGTCAGCATACTTTGTCAGGCTGGAAGTTTTTTCTTAACTATAGACACTTTATGGCCTAGGCTATCCCTTTATATAACACTGAAACTGAAGGGAGGAGGAGGAAGGAAGGAAGAGATAATGCAGATGAAAACAGCACAGAATATTTTATACCACACCAGGTCTGGGAGGTGTAGCAATATTTTTTTATCTCTCTGCACTGGTGTGGTAATAAAAACAAATTGGTTTCAAAACTTTTTTTTTCCTTAAGAAGATGCGATATAAATAGAATAGGTTGCAGCCAGAACAGATGGAAGCCTCTGCCCTTGGGAGACTGACCCTAATTCACCCACGTTTTCATTCTCTGTACATGCAGTAGGGAAGCTGAACATGAATTGATGTTGACGCAGCTACATCATTACTACACAAGGAGCACGGTTGAGGCTTAACGGCAATTTGCCTGCAGCATTTCCTAAAGGAACCCCACCCTTCAGTATCCTCAAACAACAATATTGCTTTAATTGGAGTTTGCTTCTTTATTCCCATTCCCCATCCAATTACTAGTGAAAAAGACTCCTAACGGGAAGATCGACAAGCAAATTTTTCCGAGTGGCCATGTGTTCTTGAGATTTTGACTTGTCATTTACTTGTGAGGAAGCAGTCCCAACTCTTAATTCCTGCAGGAACCCTGATATTTACCAGCACTCTGCACTTTAGAAACATTTGTTCAAGTTCTCAATATTTTTATTCCCAAACAACACATGACAGAGAAACCAGGACAGTTTGAATTACAGACTTCTGAATATCTTACACAAACTACTACAGTATTTGGAAAAACTATATTAAGTAATCCTTAGCAGCAAAAAGTGAAACAAATGCAGACTCTTCAAGGACATCAAAGTGCAGAGGAAGTGCTTGCCCTGTAATTTCCTGTTTACTGCATTTAAACTTCTCAAAATATGTAATGCAGGAAATCTAAGAATTCGACCAATACTGAGGAGCTGAGCATAAAAGATAAAATGACAAGTGCCTCGATGGGATGTTCTCAACGAAATAGAACAGGTGATGATGACAATGATGTGGGAGTACTGGGCATGACCAGAATAAATTTCAACAGACAGAATAAAGTGGAAAAGTTTGTCACTTTGCCTTTTAAACAGAGCAATGAAAAATAATCAGTGAATCATCATCAAACAAATCTGTCCAAAATTACAAGGAATTTTTTTTAGGTCATTCATGTGCTGAAGATGAGAAATAGGCCTTACCCCAGCCCTTACAGTAAAGTGCAGCCACCCACATCTTGTCCCGTATGTTCATCTCCCCTGTCCTTGCTGACCTATATTGGCTCCCAGATCCCCAACGCATCAAATACAAAATCCTCATCGTTCTCTTCATATCCCTCCGTGGCCTAGCTCCACCCTATCACTACAATCTCGTCCGGTCTCAAATCCCTTTCTGTCACGTCCAGCCTCCTCCCCCCGCCCCCTCCCTTTGTCCCACCAGAACCTTCAGCTACCTCAGTCCTTTTCCCTGTAACTCCCTTCCCAAACCCCTCTGCCTTTCCTCAACTTTAAAAGCCTTCTCCAAACCTTATTTGTGACAAGCGCTCGGTCACATAGCCTAACCTCTCCCTCCATGGCTCGGTGTCCGTATCCTCATCTAATCCAATTTTTAAAAATTTTCTCCTGTCTCTCTCCCCCCCCCCGGCCCCATAAACTTGGGGCATTTTCTACGTTAATGGTGCTGTACAAGTGCACGCCGTCGTTGCTTATTCAGTATATTTTAGTGTGTTTCACTTCCTGAGGTAACCCCTCTAATCCTGCACTCGTGTACACGACTTCCAGTTCACTGCAAAAAGACAATAGTGACCAGAGGTATTTTCTCACAGCAGCTTTACAACTGTCATCTAGTATTTATCCACTTCCTGGCATCACATAGATATTTATTGCCAGGTCCACAGCAATCAGTGCAACCACCATGGACCTAATGCTGCTCTTCAGCGTGCCACATTTCACATGCAATTGCTATAAACAGGAAGTCCGCTCATTGTTAAATGGATAATTATGACCGCAGGAAACAGCACCTCAATGACTTCTTAGACGCCATCCATTAGGGATGAGGAGTTCCAATAATGTCTTCTGACAACCGCATGCACAGGGACCAGCTCACATAAACAAAAGCCCCATGACAAATATAATAGTTCAATTCAATTTAAAGTGTCGGGGGTGTGCAAAAGCATCAGGATTTTCCACATTCTATGTTATCTTGGGTGTGACCCCATTAAGTTGGTATTAATGTAACCAGAGAGCCCTGAATTAACACCATGGGATACCGACGCACAAATACTTAATGTGGTTTGTCTGAAATTCCTCTCTCCACTATTTTGCCTTTGTTAAAATGGCAGCCAGAGGAACGTCAGACAAACAGGCTAGGTGCTCACAAACTAGTGCCCTAATTTCAAGGTTTAGATTTATTTCTGTTCCAATTTATCCCTTCCTCTTCTAAAAGTCTGACTTGTGCTAGGATCCACAGCTCCAGGCGTGGAGTTTGCCCTCCTGAAATTTGTCCAAATGACTATTCTGATCCTGGACGGCAAATGTTGGCAGGTTATTCGACCATCTCATGAACAGTGGCACCATTCAGAGAGATTTTAGAACCATTAAATTTGAATGGCCTTTTCCTTTCAATTGTAATTTTACATTGTTCTTGTTTTTACTATTTTCTGACAGTGTGAACTGTGTAAAAATCCAGGAGTTAAAATCCCCCAAAATAAATCTGTTTTCAGATACAAGGGAATGACTATCACGTAGATCAGTGATTTTCAATTTTTTTCCTCTGCGGGTGACCTCAAGCAAATGTTAACACAATTCCTGGAACCCCCGCAAATATTAACACACGCCCAGGGACCCCCTGCAAATATTAACACATGCCCAGGGACCCCCTGCAAATATTAACACACACCCGGGGACCCCCTGCAAATATTAACACACACCCGGGGACCCCCTGCAAATATTAACACACACCCGGGGACCCCCTGCAAATATTAACACACACCCGGGGACCCCCTGCAAATATTAACACACACCCGGGGACCCCCTGCAAATATTAACACACACCCAGGGACCCCCTGCAAATATTAACACACGCCCAGGGACCCCCTGCAAATATTAACACACACCCAGGGACCCCCTGCAAATATTAACACACACCCTGCAAATATTAACACACACCCGAGGACCCCCTGCAAATATTAACACACCCGGGGATCCCCTGCAAATATTAACACACACCTAGCGACCCTGTACAGATATTAACACACACCTGGAGGACCCCGTACAGATATTAACACACACCTGGAGACCCCCTACAGATAGTAACACACACCTGGAGACCCCTGCAGAAATTAACACACTCCTGAGGACACCCTGCAAATATTAGCACACACCCGGGGACCCTCTGCAAATATTAACACACACCTGGAGACCCCCTACAGATATTAACACACTCCTGGGGACACCCTGCAAATATTAGCACACTCCTGGGGACCCCATAAAATTCTGACAATCTCCTGGGGACCTTCTGTCCTAATTCTTGAAAGGCAGTGCCAGCTACAAAAAGAAAAATCCTGCCATCATTGCAAAAAATGTTTTATTAGTGTACAGAAGAAGGACTAACAAACCAGTCAATCAATAACTACAGAAAAAAATTATAAACCTGCTGACCTCGGGTTTGTGGAGCCCAGTTTAAAATCAGTGACATGGATAAACACTTCCTTTAAATACAGAGCACAAACCTCTCGAGCTAACTGCGTCTGTGTAATGGGTTTGATTAGACAGTTTGGTGAAACATGACAAGATATATAGAGGCGCTAAAAATTTCTAATTCTGTGCCAGAAATTGCTATTACATAACTAAGATTATACGGAGAGAATGCTTTTAAAAATTAAAAATAAAATCGCACACCACAGGCAAATTGGTTATCCACTTAAAAGATACTGGCTGCATTTGTGGATGCTGAAACTCTTTCTCTTTAAAGGAAGCAATGACCTCATACATTTCCTTTCACTGTGTGTAACTGGTGAAATCCCGAATCCTGACGAAGCATTCCACTCTGCCTCATTTTCCTCCCTCCCTCCCCATCCCACCTCCCGCCATATTATGTCACTCTCATAACAAACCACCCTATACTGACGGATGACCTCATCTAACCTTTAGGTGTGTTCAACAGCTATAAAAGACTGGAACAGAGGCGCTTAGTATCAGACGGACATAACAAAAGATTGTCTATTCATGTTGCAGTCAGTTCCAAAGCATCTGTCCCTTCTAATAAGCTGCTGCTTTAAGAGCCGGATGAGATGTAAAGAATTTAATAATATTTTAACCAGGATTACATCATCAGGGATTAGCACAGGTCAACAGAACAATTCTGAAAATTCCTGGAGTGCAGAGGAGGACATCAAGAACTATTCTATTCCATTACACCAATATGTAGGATTTTAACAGTACTTAAAATTCCTCTAATTTTCATACAGTTTACGTTAGTTCATTTTCTTCAGTATTTCATAACCACTCATTGCTTGACTTTCACTGTAAAATGCAAGAGGATATTTTGGAAATTATTTTTAAATACGAACTAGCGCACTCCCATGGTATTGCTAATGATGAGTTGGAGGTCGCACTGTTTTGGGAGGGGGTGCTGTGGCATGGGGGTGAGGCAGGGTTGCTTGTGGTAACCCCTCGAGTACAGTTAGGCATAAGCTTTTCCTGTCAAAGTTACCACAGGTAAAGTTCAAAAGTTGTTGCTTTACATGGTTTTGATATTTTTGAAGCAAAAAAAAATTCACATTTACCTTAACGTGGTTTCCTATCATTCATAAAAAATCTCCCGATATGCTATTCTGCTCCAAAATATGGTTTTGTTCATTAGACTCAAAAGGAAGGCAACTTTATTCTGTATTCAGGAGATAAAATGAAGTTGGTTTGCCTTGACTTACATGGACTCCAGCCAACTCAGTAATTATAGCTCACCAAATTGAGCCCCAGGCTTCTAACAAAGGAGTAGGCCTCCACAACAAAAAAATTTCCAGAGGCAACTGTATGAGTAAGAATAAGCTTTTAATTTTTTGTGTTGTTGCTTAAATGAGTGTATTTTCTGATAGCTAAAAAATCAAGATGGCAATTGCTAGAGTTTGGACTCTCCTTCGGCTCCTAACACCCAGAAAGACAATTCCCATAATAGACCAAATCTCCTATGAACCATGAACCAAACCCTCCTCCCCTTATACATGCAGTAACCAGAAAGCAGGCCTAACAATTACCCCTTAATTAAGGCGTAATGCAACAGGGAGTATTTGAGAAGTACATCATATTTCTTTGTTTACTCTGAAAGGTAGTAAATACTACAATCTCAGGCCATTGCGTTTAGCCTAAAATAGATTTATTTACAGGATAATCACACAGAACAGGAAGACACAGCACGTTACTGGTGGTACAAATACTTGGAAAACAGTGAAGATGAAATCAGTCTACAAGGGATTAAAACAATCTTTTTGGTACACATTGGTGACATAATTGAATAACCTGTAAGGCTTTCAGATGAGCAAAGTTTTGTAGACTTATCAATGTGATCGGACATGGTTGGTGCAAAATTCCTGCCCATTGTATGGAGCCCTGCTATCAATTAACTAAACTGAAGTTGAGAAACTAGTTCAGTGCCTTTATGCCAATGATGACTTTCGTGTCACAGACATTAATATTGAGACATTAACTATCTGCCTCTCAAGGGTATCCACTGATGGACCAGCCATTAGAAATGACGAATGTCCAGGTTATTTACTCACATATATTAGCATTTCAAGAAAAGATTGCCCAGCCACTAATCAATTTCTGAGTACAAGCAGTGGTACTATTAACAAAGGCTGCTCCCTTCATTGAAACCAAATATATCTGGATAGATTTGTATATTGGCCACTTCCCTGTCACAGGAGAGAAATAACTCTTTTTCAGCTATAGTTAGCTGAAGCCAGGGTTTAAAATCATATTAATCTGTCTACCTAATGTCAAGTAAAATATAATCTAGAAATGTTCACCATTTGACACAGTACTGTTACATTTTTGTTTTTTAAAAAATTTTCTTACTGCTCTAGATTATTTTGGCTATCGTATATTTTTACAAAAAGGTGAAGCAGCAGATAAGTAACAGTCACGTAATATAGTTATGTATTTACATGAGGCAACCTTCCACTTAACTCCAGCGGGCAAAGTAATAACTCCAAGCTCTAAACTAATGCTTTGTAGATGATTTTTAAATACATAGTGTTCCTCTGGTCTATCAGGAATATCAACCCATCTCTTCTGAAGATTTTACAGAAGCCTTTTTGCTTCTGAGATTTTCAAAACTGTCCCGTTTCACGCAATTTACAACTACTACTCTATTTGACTAGAATTTCTCTTTTTTATAGTCCAGAAGTTATTAGGATGTTATTGTGTTCAATTCTGGGCACCACACTTTAATAAGGGCGTCAAGGCCTTATAGAGAGAGTGCAGGAGAGATTTACTGGAATGTTACCAGGGATGAGGGGCTTCAGTTAAGTGGAGAGACCCGGGAAGCTGGGGTTGTTCTCCTTAGAGCAAAAAAGGAGAAGAGGAGATTTGATAGAGGTGTTCAAAATCATGAACAGTTTTGATAGTTTCTCCTTATTTACTCTGTTTCCAGTGGCAGAAGGTCAGTAACCAGAGGACACAGATTTAAGGTGATTGGGAAAAGAACCAGAGGCGATGTGAGGAAAATTTTTATTTACGCAGCGAGTTGTTGTGATCTGGAATGCCCTGCCTGAAAGGGTGGTGGAAGCAGATTCAATAGTAACTTTCAAAAAGGGAATTGGATAAATACTTGAATGGAAAACATTTGCAGGGCTATGGGGAAAGAGCAGGGGGGTGGGACTAATTGGATAGGTTCACCAAAGTGCCGGCACAGGCACAATGGACCGAATGGCCGCCTTCTGTGCTGTATACGGATTTTGAAAAGTAGCTGCTAAATTTCAAAAAGGAACTGTCAAATACAAACTGAAACAATGATGACATCTGTACATATTGGAAAACTGTGTTAGATATCCTCTCAAACTTGTTCCCAGGGTGACTATAATAACAGACTTCACAACGTTACGTCAGAATAGGCTTGGTACAAGACTTTGGCATTAGTTGTCTGTTACACTCCCTTTGCACAATGACTCAGTTTTAAAGGGGCAGCCACCAAACCAAAACCTAGACAGAAATACAAAACACACTGCTTTTGTAAGCTTGCTTTGTCACGACAGCTTAAACTAAGTTCACAAAATGTTTTGAATGATTTGATTGGCCAGTTTCTGCCACTTGCCAATTCAGCATTGGTAGCGTTGAAAAAAATGGAGCAATTTGATTGCTCAGTTTTGTGCCATTTGCTCTTTCTTCATTGGCATTAAGAGCCTTGGGATGTTTTACTACGCTAAAGGTGCTATATAAATGCAAGTTATTGTTGTTCATTGGTACCTACCAACTGAACTAAACTGCTTTTGATTCATTCATGTTTAACCAGTTATTTGATTTGTAGATTAACAGATAATTGCTAATTTTCACATATTATTCAGACATTTGACATTTTGAGATGTGACACCTTTGAAAGGCATGAAATGATGGACATGCACTGGATGCAAGACTTAATTATACTGATGTCCCAGCATTTCTCACTGAAGTTTGAGGCTGGCAGTGAGTGGGGATGGGGAAAGACACGAAGATTATTGAAAGAAATTTACACAGGAGCCAGTCAGCTGCAAGGAATTTGCCTAGAATTAAGTGTGACAAGGAAGTGTGACCGACGGGACATACAGGCACAGGTTGAGAGACCACTTTGTCTTGGTACAACAAGCGGTCTTAAATGAAAAGTTGCACTGTATTGTAGTTGGAACAACTATAACAAGACAGATGTCCTACAAACCTGATTCCTTGTGGTTGTTATTATACTGGGTAACAACAGAAAAATCACAGATTTCCCCACACGATATACTTCGATAATCCTGATTCTCCAAATGGTTAACTCTACACGGAACAGAGCTCCGGGTACCAACCACTTTTTTGGAAGGAATTCCACAGGTAGAAGCCGCAAGACATGAAGTTTTCTGCTGATATTCGGTGCGGACGTCACTGGATCGCTACAGAATGTTGAGGCGCAGCTGCAGCAACTCTTGTCGTGCTGCTGCACTTCTAATCTTTGACGATTAAGAGCTCATGCACCTGGAATGGACCACCTGCATCGATTCCACTGGATGATTCCAAGTGTTATCTGTGGTCCGCATCACTGGGCAGATTTAGGTTCTGTGGAACAATGAATCTGCCTGGGGTGTCGAGCAGAGCTTCATCAATTGCTTTGCGGGATGGATGGGGGGGATGGATAGAGGCAGAATCGATAGGGGGTGATTTTAAACCCCAAGAACGGGTGGGTTGGGTCGTGACTGCAACCTGGCTTTATTTCCGGGTTTAATGTCGGCGCGTAAAAGTACAGGCTTCCCACTGGGAATGCACAGTCCGAAAATTTTGCATTGCGACCCAAAAAAACAACTATTTTCAACTCCCACCCGCCCCCAACCCGCCCGTTCTTGGGGTTTAAAATCACCCCCATTGCGTTGGACAAAATTCAAAAGAAATTCATTTTGTGAATCATACAGCACAGAAGGAGGCCCATCACTTATCTTTGAAAGAGCCATCCAATTAGTCAGAGATAGGCAGCGGCGAGGCCATGGAGGGGTTTGAACACGAGGATGAGAATTTTAAATTTGAGGCAGATGTCTTGGAATATTCTGGCAACAGAGCCACAGTAGTTAGCTCAGCAACTGTGAGCCATTCACCAAATCATGATCTGAAAATGCTAACCAACCTTAGAACAATTAAAAATTCCTCTTCGCTGGCCCTCTATGGGAAGGAAACTGCTACGGTGGAGTTATGAAGTGTGATAGCTCCTAATTGGCAAATATTTCAGGTTGGACTAGTCCCTTTCAGTCTCTAGTCTCTCTTCTGGTCTGGTTAGATACTTCTTTAAATCATCATCAGTTTTATTTTCTCTAAAGTAATGCCGTTTCAAATGTTTTTTTTTAAATTAGAGTTTTGGTTTTTTCATGTTTGAAAGCAACCCAAAGATGTGCCATTTCACCCAAAAAAAATTGCTCAACGATATAACAAAATGGCTGCCCTGTTCTCTATTCGCAGGCCACTGGTCACCGCTCATCCTCCCCCAGCCAGACACCAACATGGTCCAGGCTATAATCTTCTCTCCAAACATAAAATGAGCCCTGATCCAATGGAAGGAGACAAATCATGCAGGGAACATTCATTTACCCTCCACCTAATTGTTCTGTCCAATTTGTACGGCCTTCGACCCTCCCCAAAAGAAAAAGAGTTCAAGTGACACAACCATGGCAACAAAAACAAGAGGCACCCTAACGTTTGAAACATTTAAGTTAAACACCGTTAATCTGCTAAAAACCGTGGGGTGGATGTTAACTCGGGAAAGGATCGGTGCCCGAGTGGGCCCGATGTGGGCAGCGCACCTGGACGAGAACGGAGCGAGGCCCAGCCTCGTTATAATATTTGACATCTGTCTCCTGCCCATTTTGGGTGGGAATGACCTCAAGACCATTGCAAAAGACTGCATGCGATCTCCTTGTCTGCCAAAAGCAAAATGCCCTGGGTAGAAAATTTAGATTATAGTTTTTTTTCTTAAAAATCAGGTTTGCTGTGCTTCGGACAAGATTGTGCAGAGCTAACAATAAATTCAGATTGTAAATGGTAATCTTTTGTTTACCTTTCTCACGAGCCTGATTCCTTGCGTTGCACAATCCAGCAGCATCTCAGCTGTTCAAACCCCATGGGACTATCGAGCTTTTACAAAGCTGCAAGTCCTTTACTTTGATGGGAAAAGAGTTTAATTTTGTTTTAAGTTATTCACTCCATATTTACCACTTTGTCAATACTTTCTGCGATATATTTAATACACTCTTTTCTAGAAGAGGGATGCGCATGCCTCATACAGCAAGTGTATGTCAGGGATATCCTTAACGGAACTTGAGGAGTACAGAAATGGAAAGCAATTGTTCAGATCCCTCGAGCCTACCTGAATTTCCTGGGAAGGCTGGACTACAGACTTCTCTACAGTGGGCATCATTGCAATTGAATTGGCTTTTATAACAGGTCACATATAGACATGGCGTGTATCCCCTTGAGTATAGAGAATTAAGGAGTGATCTAATTGAGGTGTTTAAGATGATTAAAGGATTTGATACGGTAGAGAGAGAGAAACTATTTCCTCTGGTGGGGGGAGTCCAGGACAAGAGGGCCTAACTTTAAAATTAGAGCTAGGCCATTCAGGGGGGATGTCAAGAGGCACTTCTTCACACAAAAGGGGAGTGGAAATCTGGAACTCTCTCCCCAAAAAGCTGTTGAGGCTGGGGGTCAATTGAAAATTTCAAAACTGAGATTGATAGATTTTTGTTAGGTAAGGGTATTAAGGATTGTGGAACCAAGGCGGGTAGATGGAGTTAAGATACAGATCAGCCATGATCTAAATGAATGGCGGAACAAGCTTGAGGGGCTGAATGGCCTACTCCTGTTCCTAACTATATGGTGTGCTGGTCACTACGCATCTCAACTACGGTGTCCAGATTTTCCAACCAAGACACAAAGGGAAAGGCAGTTCAGTGAAGAACCATTAGGCTGATCCCCAGCAACAGAGCATTGAGTTATAAGGATATGGGCCACTTTAACTTTGAAGGAAATTGACTGAAGAAGGACCTCACTGAAGTATATGATATTAAACAGTATGGGAAAGGTAAACCTAGAGCATTACTTCAAGGTAAACCAGGTCAATAGGACAAAGGGGCAAAGGTCCCAACTGATGAGGTGTAAATTTAAAGGCTAAAGAAAGACTACAACAGACGGTAGGCCTTAGCCTCTCAAGAACTCACTGGAAAGTGTCTGCCGAGGCTCAGTGGCCTCGGAGTCAGAAGGTTGTGGGTTCAAAGCCCACTCCAGGGACGTGAGCGTATAACCCAGGCTGACGCTTTAGTGCAGTACTGAGGGAGTGCTGCATTGTTGGAGATGATGTCGTCTGTCAGATGAGACGTTAAACCGAGGCCCTGTCTGCCTGCTCGGGTGGACATAAATGATCCCATGGCATTGTTTGAAGAGCAGGGGAGTTCTCACAGCATCTTGTCCAACATTTACCCTTAACCAACACGACCAAAAATCGATTAATTAATTAATCATTTACCTCATTGCTGTTTGTGAGACCAGCAAAGTGGCTGCTATGTTTGTCTACAACACAACAGTGATTACACATCAAAAGTACTTCATTGCTTGCGAGGTGCTTTGCGATGTCCTAAGGCCATACAAGGCGCTATATAATCCACACTTTTTCTTTATATGTTGGGGGAATTGTATGTTTTTCTTTCTGCTGGATGGACTGAGATGGACCACGTGACCTGCCATCTCTGAATTCATTGTGCTCTTATGAGATCCAGGCTTCACTGATCCTCCTTCTCTTCCCATCTAGTAGACTTCTGGTAAAAGGTCACTCAATGACTATGAAAGAGTCCATCTTCCAGCTAAGATGCGATTCCAAGTCAGACATTCTGGTAAGATAAGGGTTGGAATCCTACTGTTGTATATAGCTGGAGTCAAAATGCAGCTTTATTACATTTCTTCAGCTTTACGTTAAAACTTGCTTTTGTGTAGGATAATTGAAGACAGAAACTACATGTGCCTTACAAATAACCTAATAAAGACTATGTGTCTGTATTACATGTAGGATTTATTCACATCGGTTAAGTAGGATAGTATCTGTCAAGAAAGAGTTTCCTGTTCTAACATCTTATGCCTCTACTCCGCAATGTTGAAAGAAGTTTAAGATCCAGGATATGAGTCAGCCCTGATGGTCCTGTTGGGTTCCTTCCAACCCGGGGCAGTTCATCTCTCTTTACAAAACTTGGCATTTCTGGATTCCTCCGAGGACACTAAATCTACGTCGAACCTAGTGAGAACACCTAATCACAGTCTGTTATGGTTTAGACCTCCTGGCCTCAAGCAATCCGCTAGCCTCAGTCTCCAAGCTACTGGATTACAGGCACATGTCATCACATTCTGTACAGAATGCACCACAACCCACACAGGCAACCTCTTCAATTCTACATTCATATACATACCCATCAGAGGCTTCAATCTAGCCTACGTCCATCGCACACCAGATGCCACACTTTGTTACAATGCGAAACAATCTTAAAAAAGCAAGTCACTGACATGGAGCCTGAAACTTACAAGCATAGAATCAGACAATTTTATCGCATAGAAGGAGGCCAATCGATTTATCACACCTTTGATGGCTCTCTATCCATTTAGACCCATTCCCCTGCTCTTTCAACAAAAACTTGTACATTTTTCTTTCAAAACTTTCACTTCAAAAGTAATTCATTTGCTGTGAAGCACTTGGGGATGTCCTGAGAGTGTGAAAAGCCCTCTATAAATACAAGCCTTTCTCGCTGCTTCTTCAAATATTTATCCACTCCCCTCTTAAAAGCAACTGCCCTTCGATTGATTTGAGAAGCTGAGAATTAGTGACACTTGTTTAGATGTTTTTTTTTTAATATTCGTTCATGGGATGTGGGCATCGTTGGCGAGGCCGGCATTTATTGCCCATCCCTAATTGCCCTCGAGAAGGTGGTGGTGAGCCGTCTTCTTGAACCGCTGCAGTCCGTGTGGTGAAGGTTCTCTCACAGTGCTGTTAGGAAGGGAGTTCCAGGATTTTGACCCAGCGATGATGAAGGAATAGTGATATATTTCCAAGTTGGGATGGTGTGTGACTCGGAGGGGAACGTGCAGGTGGTGTTGTTCCCATGCGCCTGCTGCTCTTGTCCTTCTAGGTGGTAGAGGTCGCGGGTTTGGGAGGTGCTGTCGAAGAAGCCTTGGCGAGTTGCTGCAGTGCATCCTGTGGATTTGGCCATTTAGAGAAGTGGCGAGGTTAAAGGCCGCATTCAGTGCTTCTGGTGAAGGGTCATCGACATGAAACGTCAATCCTACCTTCCTCTCCACAGATGCTGCCAGACGTGCCGAGTGTTTCCACCATTTTCTGTCTTTATTTCAGATTTCTAGCACCTGAGCTATTTTTGCTTTCGCTGCCTTTTCAACTTTGTCTTTTTTTACAACCAACTCACTACGGTTTTCCGTCAGAGCGCTTGAGAACAGATTTCATATTACATAGAATGTACAGCACAGAAACAGGCCATTCAGCCCAACTGGTCCATGCCGGTGTTTATGCTCCACATGAGCCTCCTCCCACCCCTCTCCATCTCACCATATCAGCATAACCTTCTATTCCATTCTCCTTCATGCGTTTATCTAGCTTCCCCTTAAGTGCATCTATGCTATTCGCCTCAACTATCCTTGTGGTAGTGAGTCCCACATTCTAACCACTCTCTGGGTAAAGAAGTTCCTCCTGAATTCCCTATTGGATTTATTAGTGACTATCTTATATTTGTGACCTCGAGTTTTGGTCTCCTCCACAAGTGGAAACATCTTCGCCACGTCTGCCCTGTCAAACCCTTTCTTAATCTTAAAGGCCTCTATCAGGTCACCTCTCAGTCTTTTCTTTTGTGGAGAAAAGAGCCCCAGCCTGTTCAGCCTTTCCAGAACATCCTTGGCAAACTCCCAGAAACACATGAAAAATAACTTCTCACAAAATTTTCGAGGGGAGATGCAATTCAACCACACTTTAAAAGTTTTAACAGATATCGAATGGGAAAGCTTAAAATTGCCCCCAACACAGGGGGGTGGGTGGATGTAATCAAAGAAGTGAGATCATTGTAAAGATTCTGGGAAAAGAGGGAAAGTCTAACCCTATCCCTTGAGCAGACTCTCAAAATTATTTTCTTTAAAAGGCTTGTATTTGTAGAGCACCTTTCATGACCTCAGGACGTCCCAAAGTACTTCATGAAGTACCTTTAGACGGGCACTGTTGGGCAATAGGCCGGTGTCCCAGAGTTTGGGGATGTGAGGTTTGCGTCCAACAGACCGCATGTTATGACTTCCCAATGACAGTGGTTGGGGTTCCTGGGAGTCAACGAGTGGACACCAAGCTCTTCCTCACAACAGATGGACGGGAATCCGGTGAGTGCATCACCCAGAGTCTCTCTGGCACAGTTGCTATCAGCCAGGTAGCGAGTGCCATTGGCGAAAGCACGCACGCAAGTCGCTTGCCTGCCCTCTCGGATGTGGGCTCTTCCTCTACACACTTCACCCCTTCCTCTGGGATTAGCAAGAAACAACATTCATTTATTTTAGAAAGGCAGCTTTCCCTTTAAGGAAAAATGACCCGAAAAGAGGATTACATTCGAATTTTGACATTTTGAGAGATCATAAGCTTCAAAATATAAGGAGTGATTGTGATCTAATGCCCATTTTATACAGTCGACTCTTAATTCAAAGTCGCACAATTCAAACTATCTGATAATTCAATTTTTTTTTGGCACTGTGTTATTTACATCGTTTAATTCAAATTATTGCATAATTCAATTTTTTTATTAAGTGCTAAATGATCAGGAGTACACTGTACTTCAGGTACCACTTTGATGCTTTAACCTGTTTCAGAGTGACATGAGCTTGCAGCACCGAGTTATACTGCTGGCTCTGCGCCACTCTGTTCTCGTGCAAAGTGGAGCTCTCTGCCTATGTAACCAACCACGAGCACAGAGCTCAACGCTGATGAAATTTCTAGAGCTAGTGGATCTGGAGCAACCATCTTTTCCCCCAGTCCAAAAATCATTTATAATGGGTGTCCAGAAACACAAAAATGGGTGTGCGCTCACACAATTGCAAATGGAAAATCGATCTATATTATAGGCACGGCACATTCCTGCTTTGCACATCATTTCCATCCTTTGAAACCCTATTACACCTAGCCGCAGCCACCCCCTATTAAACTTTAAATGTAAAACTTCAAAATAGCTCCCATCTGTTAGTTACACTGTAGCCAGAGCCAAGCTGAAGAGGTGTGAGACAATCTTAAGGTGGTCAGAATTCGATGCACCGCCAATTCAGCAATTTCACTCCCCATTGGTTATATTGCAGCTTCTGCACCGGTCACGCCAACCCAACATGTAAACAATGTCACGCCAACCCAACATGTAAACAATGTCACGCCAACACAACATGTAAACAGTCACGCCAACACAACATGTAAACAGTCACACCAACACAACATGTAAACAGTCACGCCAACACAACATGTAAACAATGTCACGGCAACACAACATGTAAACAATGTCACGGCAACACACAAATAGCAGAAAAACTGGCTCATTAGCAATTTTTCACCAGTTTCTCAACTACGAAGCTTAAAAAGAAAAAAGGGGATTGAAATTGGCTCAGTGTTATATTCCTTGGAATGTTAGTTTGATAAAGACATCAAAGACATTGACCCTATAAGGTGAGCAGGCTAATGCCTCTGTTAAAATAACATACAAATGAATTTCATATCAACACGTTTAGTAATATTGCCCTGCAGGATTTTAATCCGGAGTTTGTTCAGTAACAAAAGCAACTTGTTGGCCAGCTTCAGCACAGCACACAGTAGTGTCAGACTGGAAGGACTTGTGTGTCAATGAAGACACTTGCTTTCACAGCCTAGCCTGACACTTTAAGTAGGTAGGTGCGGAACGCCCTCTCCCTGGTTTTAAGTAAGCTCTGGAATGCTATTGTGGGATCATTCAGCTACTACTTCTGTTCAGCAAAAATTGAAGCAGCATAAGATCTCACGCACTTTTAAAAATTGGCGCAGTGAGTAATTTCAGCTGGCCATCCGCCATTTCAGCAGAGTGTAACCAGTGGGATGATAAGGCGGCAGCAGGGATGACTTTCAGTAAATGGTTTACCCAAACTCTGCTGTGTGGTGATTGGCGCATTAAAGTACTGTGCTGCAGACCTGCATAACTAGGTTAAAAAACAACTTAGCTTCACTCCCCCAAAGACAAATGCTAACGTCAGCCAATTGCACAGGTCACAAGGCTACGAAAAGATGTGAAGACCCACACCCCTTCATGGCCCCACCTCAGCATGATTGGCGTTGACAGGCTACACAGAGGGGGGGCAGTCTCTCTAGCCCACCTATTTCTTAAGGATCATTAAGAGCTGCAGGGAGACAGACTCTCAAAAATTTTTGTAGGCACGTGGATCACCAGTGGCATTGCTCATGAGAAATCAGCACAAAGCCCTCAGTGATGCTGTAGGTATAGGTATGGGGATCTGCAGCTTCTGGAGCTCATGATGCTCCATCTAGTGGTAGAAGCGTATAGCTGTAGGTGTGAGGGGAGGTAACAGGAACTGTCTGCAGAATCCATTTTTAGAGAGAGAAAAGCCTAGCAGTCTGCAAAAAAAAATAAATCAAGGAAGCTTAACAACAGCCTAATCGTGATAGGAAAAGCATTTTAGAAGCATTAGAGGGTGGAAAACAGATCCCGTGAGGCAGGGGAAGTGACGGGAACAACCTTGCAGAGCAGAGCCAAAACAGTCAGAAAAGTTTTGTGAATCATTTACTTAAACATAGAAAAGGGGGCAAACTGAAGCATGGGAAGAATAAAATGGTGAGTTCTAAACTTACTGCTATCCAGGGGATGGGTTATAAATGTCGGCAGCATTCTGGAGCTGTGAAGCTGATTAGTGCTGCTCTAGGTCTGAGGGTCTGGAGCTCATGAAGCTCCATCTAGTGGGAGAACCGTGTAGCTGCAGGAGTGACTGTGTGTCACAGTGGTGATGCCCAAATAAGGAATGTGAGACATACACAGCAAATTTATGAGACCGAGGGATAGCGAGAAATAGAGGGGAAAAAAAGAGATTGGAGATAGATAGATAGACAGACACAGACATATATACATTCATCACAGAATGTAGGATGTTTAAGTGTTAGCAGCAGCGAATATACTAACATGAATAGAGTGGACCTCGCAATCCAGATCTGAATTTTCCTACTCATCTATTCCTGGGGTGTATTTTATAATGTGTTCCTGTGAGAGCCCTTTAACTTTGTGGTGTGCTGCATAATGCAAATTACATTTAGAGCTGGCTACTCTACGTTCACTACTGCCAGAAAATTACAGTCAGTATTATTTTTATAACCTACCATCTGGGACTATGAAAGGAATTCTGCGCAAATGAGATTCTAATATATAACCATAATCATAAAGTGAATCAACACAAGAATGCAGCCACCTTTTCAACCGGACATATTTTGTGAGCTGAAACAAAAATCAGAGAATACTGCAAAAACTCAGCAGGTCAGGCAGCGTCTGTGGAGCGAGCCGATGAGTTAATGTTTCAGGTATGGACTCTTCATCAGAACTGAAAGATATTACAGATGAACAGCATTGAAAAGGGAACAGAACGGAGGGGAAGCGAGAGGCAAGAAAAGCACACACACATCCACCGAAAGAAATAGGATGATCTTTAAAACGCCTAAGGGCGAAACAGGAGATGGCTATTCAGCAGAGGTGATTTTAGCATAAGATAATAGGAGGTATAATGAAAGATATCAAAGAAATGGGAGACGTTTATGAGACAGAGAGAGAGAGAGAGAGTGAATAGCTAAAGGGGTGGGCGATAGCCAGGTAGAAAGTGAAGCATGAGCAGCTGACAAAATGGAGGAGACGCCTGGGTGAAAAGCAGGTCAACACCGAGGGTGTGGACAAACCTCGCCCGCACGGTGTTCCGACAGGGGTTCCCACCTCAAGCACCAACCCACTCCTTCCGCCCCATCCTCGGAAACACTGGCACACCCGTCCCACATTGCCAGCACTTCCTGCCACAGAAAAATGGGAGCTATAGTTAAGGTCTGAAGTTATTCAGGTCAACAGTAAGGCCTGGGAGCTGCAAAGTGCCCAGTAGAGAGATGACGTGCTGATCCTCCAACTTGGGTTGAGCTTCATTGGAATGGTGTAGAAGGCCAAAGATAGAGAGGTCGGTGTGGGAGTGGGACAAAGAACTGAAATGGGCAAGAGACAGGGAGCTTGGGGGTCATATCTGCGGACAGAACGGAGGTGTTCATCAAAGCAACCCCTAATTTGCGTTTGGTCTCCCCAATGTAGAGGAGACCGCACCGTGAGCAGCGAATACAGTGCACTCGGTTGGAGGAAGTGAAAGCAAGTTGCTGTCTCACCCGGAAGGAGTGTTTGGGGCCCTGGACAGTGGTGTCGGAGAAAGGCGTGTGTTGCATGTCCTGCAGTTGCATGTCCTGCAGTTGCATGTCCTGCAGTTGCATGTCCTGCAGTTGCATGTCCTGCAGTTGCATGTCCTGCAGTTGCATGTCCTGCAGTTGCATGTCCTGCAGTTGCATGTCCTGCAGTTGCATGGGAAGGCATCAGGTAAAGGACAGTAGGTGGTAGAGGTGATGGAAGAGCGAACCAGGGTATCATGGGGCGATCGGTCCCTTCGGGGAGGGAAGGGGAAGACGTGTTTCGCGGTGGGATCACGTTGGAGGTGGCGGAAATGGCGGAAGATGACCTGTCGAATGCAGAAGCTGGTGGGGAAGAAAATGAGGAAAGGGGGAACCCTCAGTTCTGAGGGGGGAGGGGAAGGGTGTGGGCAGAAGTGTGGGAAATGGGATGGACTCATTTGAGAGTCTTGACTACTACTGTGAAGGGGAATCATTGGCTGAGGAAAAAAGGAGAACATTTCAAAAGCTCTGGTGTGTGGAAGGCGGCATCATCAGAGCAGATGGGATGGAGATGGAGAAACTGGGAGAAGGGAATGGAGTCCTTACTGGAAGCAGGATGGCAGGAAATATAATCCAGTGGGAGTTGATGGGCTTATAATAAATGTCAGTGGAAATT